>NW_027362772.1:304209337-305409337 GCF_046119375.1 Phyllobates terribilis
TTTTACCTGCGCTGATGCATTGCAACAGACTCTCAGGACAGGAGGGAGATTTGCTGCACTGTCTGCTCATATGATTATGTTAAACTGCATGTTAAGCGGGGACAGGCCATGTCAGTGCAGTAATAATAAGGGACAGAAAAGTCCTTGTCTGATTGTATATTTAATCTCGTGCCTCTCCTCCCCATCCATGAGACCACTTGTATTATTTACAACTAGCAGACCCTATTGTATTGGGGACACATTACTCCTCTCACATCGGACCCTCGGGGAGCTCTATGACTAATGAGACACAGAAAGAAGAGAAAGTTTTCCCTCCAGTCTTGGCAATGGCGGGCGATCCTCTGCACAATACATCCCACAACGAGCACTGTGATTCTGCTGTCGCTGTACCGCTCTGTTTTCTTTGCTGGTTCTCTTTTGTCCTTATTTAAGGATCATTTCTAAGCACCGCTGTGAGTCAGAGGTGACATTTAAGGAGAAGAGACAATATTAGCCACAGTTCTCTTCTGTGTGCGGAGTATACTTATTAGCGGGAATCATTTTCTTTTCAGTTGCTTACTTTCTTCTTGTAAAAGTCTTCTTTATACTCGAGAAATATCTTTGTCGTACCAGTTCCCATACACAGACAGTATGGAATTAGTCTGTGGAGAGAATCGCATCTACTGATCACCTAAAATCTGTTTTTTTTTCTTCTAAATCTTGATTCCTTCACCTTAGGCCTGTACAACAGTACATGGATTGGACACTCTGTGTGCTGCCACATCATAAATTTCTGTAATCCCCCTCCCTCCTCCTCCAAAAGAAAACAACTTTCCGAATTTCTGGGTCGTGTGATATTGGCATGGACAACGGGATACCATAACCCTATGCAGCTGTTTTCACTATTAAAGCTCAAGATCTCCTTGCTTACTAAGCAGTTGCCAAACGGTAACCAGTGTAATAATCTCACCAACATGTTAGGCTATGTGTTGAACTAGATGGACTTAGTCTAACTTCAACCTTAAAAACTATGTTACCATTCGTTACCAACTTTATAAAGTATTCGACAGCACATGGCTAGTGCAAAGAGTACGATCTCGCACTTACACAGCAAGATGGGCCATATAGGATTGTAGGATCCCGGCATGAAGAGTAGGATCCCACAACCCTCTGTGGGCATTTCGCTGTAAAAGTGTGAGATCTTACTCTTTGCACTAACCCAGCATTACCCCATACTTTAGTTCTGCAAGAAAGTTGGGTCCGTTAAAAGGGCATTAGGGACCCTTTTTGCTAATATAGTGGCATGTAAAACGTTGGGCACTCCTTGTAAAAATTACTGTTATTGTGACCAGTTGAGCAAATTGAAGATTAAATAATCTCTAAAAGGGCTAAAGTTAAAGATGACACATTTCCTTTGTATTTTAGGCAAAAAAAAAATCTATTGTCATTTTTTACATTTTAAAAATTACAAAAAGGAAAATGGGCCGATGCAAAAGTTTGGCCACTCTTGGAGATTTGTGTGCTCAGATAACTTTTACCAAGGTTTCAGACCTTAATTAGCCTGTTAGGGTTATGGCTTGGTCACCATCATCATTAGGAAAGGCCAGGTGATGCAAATTTCCCAGCTTTATAAAAACCCAGCCTCCTTTAACCTTGTGCCAAAAACAGCAGCCATGGGTTCCTCTAAGCAGCTGTCTAGCACTCTAAAAATAAAAATGGTGGAGGCCCACAAAGCAGAAGAAGGCTCTAAGAAGATAGCAAACCGCTTTCAGGTTGCCCTTTTCACAGTTCAAAATGTAATTAAAGCGCATCGGTCAGCGAGATTGTGCTCAGTAAACCACATACACTGTCAAGTGGGCGACATTACACTGATTAAATGATACCTTGGTTGACGAAATCCGTCCTGTGGTTCTTGTGTAATCTTTACTTTTATTTTGGGGATAGTGATATGCTTGTGCCCTGGGTGGCCTGTGGGGGGCGCTCTATTGGTGCTCTGCTTATGACGCACCCCCTGGGCCATGTTGTGCAGCGTTGCGCATGCGGGGAATACCCGGAGCCGGATCTGATAGGGGTAGTAGTCCTCGTGGCGGTGACCCGGTCCGTGCCCAGGGTGTCAAACCAAGTGGGAGAACTTAGAATAAGATGTTATATTGTTCGACTACGCCACCCGTTGATTGCGGCTATGAAGCCGCCGCTGCAGGGCAGACCGCTGAGGCCGGTGGTACGGGTGTGCAGCGTGGATAGTATAACCCCCAACGGGAGGGGTCTGGCCCCAGGGCAGCAGGCGAAGAGGGGATGATGGTAGTGATGTTATAGTAGTCCCCGTCCTAATAGTGCTAATGCGACAAGGAATCAGTGAGACGTACAGCTGCAGTTTTCAATGCTTTGCTCACAGTTCTTTATCAGGTCCCTTGTGCGCAGTCAAGACCGCCCGAGTCATGCTGCGTCCACCAGGTCAGGGACTCGGCCAACTCCCAGGCAATTCCAGAGCGTGGTCCAGAGCTCCCCTCTCTTCCTTCCTACTGGCCGTCCCCACCAGGGACCCACCTTTGTCCGGCTCCCTCGGGCCTTCTGGTGGCGAAGCCTTTCCCGGTTTCCCTGACCCTATACGGTATGCCTTCCTGGTGGATATGGTGAGGGGTCGCGCCAAGACTTGACCACGACCTCCGGTTCCTGGCTAAGGATAATTGGCCTCCACCAGTTTGGGATCTGGTACCCTGTTCTGCCAACCCTTCACCCGTTATTCCGTGGGATCTTAGGGTTCCCTCTTTTCTTGCGTCTCTGGGCCTTTCCTGGTGTTTATGTTCCTTCTTCCTCTTACTTCTCTCTCTCTCTCTCTGCTTCAGGCCTCCACTTCAGGCCTGGCTCTGGAGCTGGGCCCTGACTGAGCCACAGCTCCCTGTCAGCCCTCTCTGGCTGAACTCTCTCAGACTGCACTCCTCTGCACCTCTCCCTCGTTCTATCATGGTGCCCACCTTTTATACTCCCTTCTGACACCCGAGCCCAGGTGACCAGCACCCAATGGGCTCCTACCTATGCCCAGAGTCCCTCCCCTGTCTGCTCCTACACCACTGGGATATTCCTCCCCCCTCCCCACTCCAGCCAGGGACAGACGCTGTCGTACCTGCACATCTATCTGGTGGGAGTACCGTTGATCTGTCCCCCGGAAATGGGGTGAGTGTAGTGTATGCAGCTAACTGAGCCCCGTTCCACACTCCTTCCTTACCCGGGAGTGGAATACCGCACCTCTGGTTCGAGGTGCAATACCCCTGTAGCAGCCGAGTCCTCGGGGTGCTACACTTACATATTCATCTGTATGCTCCTATGACAGCTCACTGTGCCTTCACTGACCTGCCTCCTATTTTACCTAGCCCCGCACTATTTGATGCATTTTGTAAAATAAGAGGCAGGTCAGTGAATGCACAGTGAGCTGTCATAAGAACATACAGATGAATATGTAAGCAGAGCACCAGATAGAGCGCCCGCGCACAGGCCGCCCCAAAGCACGAGCATATCATTATCTCCAAACTGAAACTAAAGATTTCACAAGAACCACAGGACGGATTTCATCAACCAAGGTATCATTTTAATCAGTGTAACGTCGCCCACCTGACAGTGTATGTAGTTTACTGAGCACAATCTTGCTGACAGGTGCGTTTTAAGTAATGGCCGTTAACAGGAACAGTGGAGGTCAAGATAAAATCTGGAAGACCAAGCAAAATTTCAGTTAGAGTTGCTCTTAGGATTTCTGGAGAGGCAAATCAGAACCCCCACTTGACTGCAAAAGACCTTCAGAAAGATTTAGCACACTCTGGAGTTGTGGTACATTGTTCTACTGTTTAGAAACACCTGCACAAATATGGCCTTCATAGAAGAATCATCAGAAGTAAACCTCTCCTGCATCATCACCATAAAATTCAGCTTCAGAAATATGCAAAAGAACATCTAAACAAGCCTGATGCGTTTTGGAAACAAGTCCTGTGGACCGATGAAGTTAAAATGGAATTCTTTGGCCACAATGATCAAAGGTATGTGTGGAGAAAAAAATGCCACAGAATTTCTGGAAAAGAACATCTCACCAACCATTAAGCATGGGGGTGGATCAATCATGCTTAGGAGTTGTGTTGCGGCCAATGGCACCGGGAACATTGTCTGCAACACAAGGTTGAGGGGAGAATGGATTCAATGAAATTTCAACAAATTCTTGATGCAAACATAACACCATCTGTAAAAAAGCTGAAGTTGAAAAGAGGATGGCTCCTACAAATGATCCTAAATACACGTCAAAATCATCCACAATAGATGACCTCAAAAGGCGCAAACTGAAGGTTTTACAATGACCCTCACAGTCCTCTGATCTGAACATCATTGAAAATCTGTGGCTAGATCTCAAAATAGCAGTGCATGCAAGACAACCCCTATGAGTCTCACAGAACTGGAAGAATTTTCCAAGGAAGAATGGATGAAAGACTCTTGTCTGGCTGCAAAAAGCATTTACAAGTTATCATACTTGCAAAAGGGGGCGCTACTAGGTACTAACCATGCAGGGTGGCCAAACTTTTGCATCAGCCCATTTTCCTTTTTGTAATTTTTAAAATGCAAAAAATGACTTTTTTTTTGCCTAAAATACAAAGGAAATGTGTCCTCTCTAACTTCAGCCCTTTTAGAGATAATTTAACCTTCAACTTGCTTAACAGTTCATAATAACAGTTATTTTGACCAGGGATCCCCAAACTTTTACATGCCATTGTAGATGATAAATTACCAGTTTGAGGATGTACTCATTTCTAAAATAAAAAGGATGGCCCCAGACTGGGAATAGGTTCTCTTTCATGTGTACGTGTCGTTTTAGGTGACTTTGCATAATAAGCTGTAGTGTGTACGTGAGGAAAAACACTATTTCTGGCCATTGTTTGACTTGTATCCTGCATTTTACACCAGTTTTCTCCTCTGAAGACTCTTATTATAAAGAAATAGAAAAGTATACAAAAGGAATATAAAGGGCGTAATGAGTATGGTGACGGGGGAGCAAAGATCAGAGATAATAACCAAAGACGGTACCTGTAATAAGTAATGTTGGCAGCGAGTGTTGGAAAGCAGAACTTCTAGTCGCTCTTCCTTTTACCGCTTTCTTTGATTGCTGTTTGTTTATTGTAATCAATTGTACATATTTGCTTATTTATATATATAATCGTCTTATCCCGTCTGTCTGTCTGTCTGTCCAGGAAATCCCGCGTCGCTCAATGGTCCGGCAGCGGCCAATCAGCGCCGGGGGATTTCTAAAAAAAGATGGCAGCCGTTAGCGGCTCATCTGCGGGACAGAGCTGAGCGGCGATGCAGCCGGGAGATGACCGGCGCGAGGCGCTCATCTCCCGGCCGGCAACAGCAGAAGGAACCCGACCGCCGGACCCATCTGCGGGACGGAGATGCAGCCGGGAGATGAGCGGCGCGAGGCGCTCATCTCCCGGCCGGTAGCAGCGGATGGACCGCCGGCGTCGCTGACCTCCATGCGGAAGGGAGGACCGGAGAGCGGCGCTGCAGGTCGGGATACTTCTGCTGCGAGCGCCCGCTATGTCCCGGGTTCTCGCAGCGGAAGTATCCGCACAGGCAGCGGCGCTCCCCGGTCCTCACCAAGACGATTCGATGATTGGTCGCGGTCTTCGGACCCGACCAATCACTGATCTTAGCGCAAAACTTAAACACTATTGTGCTGATTGGTCGCCGACGCTGCCCGCGACCAATCACCGATTTGGGCGCCAAATTTAAATATCGGCCAATCACCACAGCGGTGTTTAAATGTGGAGCCAAGATCGGTGATTGGTCGCGGCCGATATTTAAATTTGGCGCCCAAATCGGTGATTGGTCGCGGCCGATATTTAAATTTGGCGCCCAAATAGTGTTTAACTTGGCACAATAGTGTTTAACTTGGGCGCCAAGATCAGTCATTGGTCGCGGGCCAAGACAGCGACCAATCACCGATTTGTGCGGCAATTTTAAATAGCGTCCGCGAACAATTGGATGTCAGCGCCGCGACCAATCACCGATTTCGGCGCCAAATTTAAATATCGGCCGCGACCAATCACCGATCTTGGCTCCACATTTAAACACCGCTGTACTGATTGGTCGCGGACGCTATTTAAATGTGCCGCCCAAATCGGTGATTGGTCGCGCACAGCGTCGGCGACCAATCAGCACAGCGGTGTTTAACTTTAGCGCCAAGATCACTGATTGGTCACGTGCGGAGAGCGCGACCAATCAGCAAATCGTATTGGTGAGCGGGGAGCGGAATCTTATTAGTGAGGACCGGGGAGCGCCGCTGCCTGTGCGGATACTTCCGCTGCGAGAAGCCGGGAGATGAGCGACTGCTCGCAGCAGAAGTATCTGGACTCGCAGCGCCGCTCCCCGGTCCTCCCTTCACACCCTAGCCGCTGATGTCCCCACAGTATCAGCATGGTGTTACAAAGGTCCGGACATTCGTGTTAAAAATCGCTGATTGGTCGCTGGCGCTGCCCGCGACTAATCACCGATTTGGGCGCCAAATTCAAATATAGGCCGCGACCAATCAGCACAGCGGTGTTTAAATGTGGAGCCAAGATCGGTGATTGGTCGCGGCCGATATTTAAATTTGGCGCCCAAATCGGTGATTGGTCGCGGGCAGCGCCAGCGACCAATCAGCGATTTTTCACACAAATGTCGATTCATACGATTCCGCTCCCCGCTCCTCACCAATACGATTCGCTGATTGGTCGCGCTCTCCGCACGAGACCAATCAGTGATCTTGGCGCTAAAGTTAAACACCGCTCTGCTGATTGATCGCAGCCGCTGCCAGCGACCAATCACCGATTTGGGTGCCACATTTAAATAGCGGCCGCGACCAATCACCGATCTTGCCACGACATTTAAACACTGCTGTGCTAATTGGTCGCGGACGCCAGCCGCGACCAATCAGCGAGATTGGCGCCAAATTTAAACAACGCTCTGCTGATTGATCGCGGTCGCTGGCCGAGATCAATCAGCAGTATTGGTGCCAAATTTAAACCTCACTCTGCTGATTGGTCGCGGCCGTCAGCCGCGAACAATCAGGGAGATTGGCGCCAAATTTAAACAACGCTCTGCTGATTGGTCACCGGCCACGACTAAGCGATTTTTGTGCCAAATTTAAACACGCTCTCCATTCCTCACTAACACGGTTCGCTGATTGGTCGCGGCCGGCGACCGCGACCAATCAGCAGAGCGATGCAGAGCGGGGTTTAAATTTGGCCCCAAAGTCGCTGATTAGTCGCGGCTGACGGGCGCGACCAATCAGCAGAGCGTTGTTTAAATTTTGCGCCAAAATCGCTGATTGGTCGCGGCCGGCGGCCTCGACCAATCAGCAGTATTGGCGCCAAATTTAAACACCACTCTGCTGATTGGTCGTGACTAATCAGCGATTTTGGTGCCAAATTTAAACACGCTCTCCAGTCCTCACTAACACGGTTCGCTGATTGGTCGCGGCCAATCACCAATATTGCTGCCAAATTTAAACACCGCTTTGCTGATTGGTCGCGGTTGCCGAACGCGACCAATCAGCGATTTTGGCGCAAAATTTAAACACCGCTCTGCTAATTGCGCCCCGTCGGCCGCATACCTATTCTAGAATACCCGATGCATTAGAATCGGGCCACCATCTAGTTGTATATTCATATTAACTTTCTACCTTAGGAATCTTATTGTTTTTTTCATTGTAGCATATATTCTGAGGCAGCAGCATCATCAAAGGCATTATACAGCAGTACTGAGCAGTGTAACTATGAATTCACCTGTGGGGGCGAGAGAAATCACTCCAAAGCAGCAGCACAGTGGACATTATACAGACAGAAGTACGCTCTCCCTTTCTCTCTCTACAGATACAGTGGGGGAAAAAAAAGTATTTAGTCAGCCACCAATTGTGCAAGTTCTCCCACTTAAAAAGATGAGAGAGGCCTGTAATTGACATCATAGGTAGACCTCAATTATGAGAGACAAAATGAGACAAATCCTGAAAATCACATTGTCTGATTTGGAAAGAAATTTTTTTCAAATTTTGGTGGAAAATAAGTATTTGGTCACCTACAAACAAGCAAGATTTCTGGCTCTCACAGACCTGTAACTTCTTCTTTACGAGGCTCCTCTGCCCTCCACTCATTACCTGTTTGAACTTGTTATCAGTATAAAAGACACCTGTCCGCAACCTCAAACAGTCACACTCCAAACTCCACTATGGTGAAGACCAAAGAGCTGTCGAAGGACACCAGAAACAAAATTGTAGCCCTGCACCAGGCTGGGAAGACTGAATCTGCAACAGGCAAGCAGCTTGGTGTGAAGAAATCAACTGTGGGAGCAATAATTAGAAAATGGAAGACATACAAGACCACTGATAATCTCCCTCGATCTGGGGCTCCACACAAGATCTCACTCCGTGGGGTCAAAATGATCTCAAGAACAGTGAGCAAACATCCCAGAACCACACGGGGGGACCTAGTGAATGACCTGCAGAGAGCTGGGACCAACGTTACACAGGCTACCATCAGTAACACACTACGCCGCCAGGGACTCAGATCCTGCAGTGCCAGACGTGTCCCCCTGCTTA
Organism: Phyllobates terribilis; assembly: GCF_046119375.1. Classification (NCBI taxonomy): domain Eukaryota; kingdom Metazoa; phylum Chordata; class Amphibia; order Anura; family Dendrobatidae; genus Phyllobates; species Phyllobates terribilis. Next base: position 304,217,925 of record NW_027362772.1, read on the forward strand.
AGCCATTACGTGTCCGGGCCCTTTTGAAGTTTGCTAGAGAGCATTTGGATGATCCAGAAGAGTATTGGGAGAATGTCATGTGGTCAGATGAAACCAAAGTAGAACTGTTGGGTAGAAACACAACTCGTCATGTTTGGAGGAGAAAGAATGCTGAGTTGCTTCCAAAGAACACCATACCTACTGTGAAGCATGGGGGTGGCAACATCATGCTTTGGGGCTGTTTCTCTGCCAAGGGACCAGGACGACTGATCCATGTACATGAAACAATGAATGGGGCCATGTATCGTGACATTTTGAGTGCAAACCTCCTTGCATCAACAAGGGCATTGAAGATGAAACGTGGCTGGGTCTTTCAGCATGACAATCATCCCAAACACACCGCTAGGGCAACAAAGGAGTGGCTTCATAAGAAGCATTTCAAGGTCTTGGAGTGGCCTAGCCAGTCTCCAGATATAAACCCTATAGAAAACCTTTGGAGGGAGTTGAAAGTCCGTGTTGCCCAGTGACAGCCCCAAAACATCACTGCTCTAGAGGAGATCTGCATGGAGGAATGGGCCGACATACCAGCCACAGTGTGTGCCAACCTTGTGAAGACTTGCAGAAAACATTTGACCTCGGTCATTGCCAACAAAGGATATATAACTAAGTATTGAGATGAACTTTTGTCATTGACCAAATACTTATTTTCCACCAAAATTTGAAAAAAAATTATTTCCAAATCAGACAATGTGATTTTCAGGATTTGTTTTCTCATTTTGTCTCTCATAGTCGAGGTCGACCTATGATGTCAATTACAGGCCGACCTCATCTTTTTAAGTGGGAGAACTTGCACAATTGATGGCTGACTAAATACTTATTTTCCCCACTGTATATATGTATAGATGAGATATATATATATTTACTTGTACTATTTGTTTTGTAAAATTTGTTGAGATGACAGTGAATATTTATTTAAAATATGCAGCAAAATCTGTTCTTACATGGGTGTTTGTAGAGGACTTAACACATAATCACTGAAAATATTTTTTTTTTTACATTTCAGAAATGTATTTTATTTTTATTTTTTTTTGTGCTGTTTGATTCCTCTTCTTGCTGTAACAGATAAACCTAAACAATTGAGATGGAAAATGTATGTTTTTCATTTAGTTGCACATTAATTGCACACACAGAGATATATATTCTAAGAAACATAAAACAGCATTTTTACTTTCTTAAATATTCAGGGTTATTAACCTTTTGGACTGACGACCGTACTGGAAATGTTCAATAAAAGAAAAAAAAAAAAATCATCAAGAATACAAAATTACCTAACAATTGTGCATGCAATTTAGTAGTGGGCATCCCCTTTAATTTTAGATTACTTTGGACTCTAATATTCAGTAGAGTTAAAAAAAAAAAAAAAAAAAATACAATAAATAAAAAGCCACAAAATACTGCAGCAAGTAATGAACAGTCCATGGCAATGACGTCTCCTGCTCTAAATATTTGTAGAATTATAAAGGTGTCGTCGGATCCTTTTTTAATGCTTATAATGTTGTTGCATGTGGAGAAGATCATGAGAATATAAAATCTTCATCTCTGTTACATTAATATTCCGTGATGAATGGAAGATGACGTCCTCTACTTCCTGTCTGAAACCTGACACGGTCCTGGCAGGGATGAGTTGTAATGAGGTATATCAAAGTGGATGTTTCAGTGGGTTGCTGGAACGATAAAAAAGAGTGTCATCTCTGTGGTATTACCGGCTAGATATTTATTTATGTTGACTCCTAAATAAAGCTGTTGTATGCAGTGGACGAGCTCCATAGAGAGCACTGTGTACTCTAGGCATTAAAAAAGAGGATTATGTCTATACACTATATGAACAAAAGTATTTGGTCTTAATCATTATTTTTTTTCATTTAAACCCAATGGCACAGGTGTACAAAATTTCAGCCTCGCGGCATGCCCGTCTACATTTACTAAACTATGTGAGAAAATGGCTTGGGGTAAAGAGCTCGCTGAGCGTAGTCCTGTAATAGGACATCATCAATTTAACAAAGCACTTCTTAATTCCTAAATATTCCATCACCTATGAGTGGTATTTTTTGAAAAGTGGACGAGTCTGGGTTTGGTGAATGCCAGGAGAATGTTACCCGTCAGACTGCATTGTGCCCGCTGTACAGTTTGGTGGAGGAGGGATAATGCTATGGGATTATCAGGGGTTGGCGCAAGACATTTTGGATGGTTTTCTGCCTCCAACTTTGTGGGAACACTTTGGGGAAAGCTCTTTTGTATTCCCCATGACTTTGCCCCATTGCACAAAGCAAGATCCATAAAGGCATGGTTGAGAGAATTTGGTGTGGAAGTACATTACCAACCGCACAGAGCCTGGACCTCAACCCCATCCATCCGTGGGATGAACTATAACGAAGATTATGAGTCCGGGCCTCACTCCAACATCAGGGTCTGACCTCAAAAATTCCACAGACACTTCTATACTAGCTTTCTTCAGCTTCTCGTGATCGTGACATCAATTTCTACTCACAGAGATTGATCTTTTTTATTGGCAAATTTGTTATATGGATTTTTGAAGCTTAATAGTAATATTGGAGTTCGCTGTGATTCCATTTATGTTATTATCGGAACTCTACAATCTTCACCGACACCTTCCGGATGTCTACCACTCTCATGTTACGAACGGTATCTTGTTGGTGTGTGTGTGAATAATAAATATATATAATATATATATATATATATATATAAATATTTCTCTTCATGTACAAGTTCCAGAATATATATACACACAGTGGTGTGAAAAAGTGTTTGCCCCCTTCCTGATTTCTTTTGCATGTTTGTCACACTTATATGTTTCAGATCACAAAGCAAATTTAAATATTAGACAAAGATAACACGAGTAAACACAAAACACAGTTTTTAAATGAAGGTCTTTATTATTAAGGGAAAAAGAAATCCAAACCTACGGGGCCCTGTGTGAAAAAATGATTGCCACCCCTCCCCCCTTAAAACAAATTATATATGATTTATCACATCTTTGGGAAGCTGAGTTCAATTTCCTTAGCCACACACAGGCCTGATTACTGCCACACCTGTTCTCAATCAAGAAATCAGTTAAATAGGACCTGCCAGACAAAGTGAAGTACACCAAAAGATCATCAAAAGCTAGAAATCATGCTGTGATCCAAAGAAATTCAGGAACAAATGAGAAACAATGTAATTGAGATCTATCAGTCTGGAAAAGGTTATAAAGCCAATTCTAATGCTTTGAGACTCTAGCAAACCACAGAGAGAGCCGTTATCCACAAATATTAATTTAAAAACTTCATTTTGTGTTATCTTTGTTTAATAATTTAAATTTGTTTTGTGATCTCAAACATACAAAAGAAAAAAAATAAAAATAAATAAATATATATATTTATATATTTATTTTGGGAACTTGTACATGAAGGTAGGATTTTCCCCACTACCACTACAATGTGTCTCTTGATAAATTATTCAGTAGTTCTCCAGAAGCTATAAGGCGAGTGCTCGGAGATGTCACTCTGTAATGACTAAGTTTCCGACTTTGATGATCACATCTTCCTGGATAACCAGTTTCCGAACAGCTGATCCCTTTCTCAGCCTCAGCTTGTAGCCAACACTATGCTAAAGCCTTTAATGCCATGGGCACCATGCTTCCTTTAGTATAGTCTTCCATACTATCTACAAATGTACTAAGTATAGATAACTTGCAGTCCACTGATCATACCTGTGTAAACTAAATCCGCCCCTAGAAAGCATCCGTAGATATTGCCTGTCAAAAGAGGAATACGTACCGTAGAGACTGCAGCCAGTTGCACCGGGGGCCTGATCATATTTTCCATTTTTGAATGGACCTCTGATGCAATACCAGGGACAGCCGCCCATGGACAGGAGTGGTTCTGTCTCCAAACCCTTTTCTGATCATATACAACCACTTTAAATTGATCAGATTGTATCTGTTGTATGACGCCTGGTCATCTGAGCGAAGCCACCGGAGGAAGTAATGAATGTTTCTTTTCCTCCGCTCTGTAGTGGACACTAGTCATGATTCTGCTCATTGGCCTGGCTTAAGAGTTCAGCTCCAATATCTGTGGGTGTCAGTTCAAGGCCTTTATGTTGTCATATGATTAAATACTCCTGTGCAGCCTTCTGTTTTAATTGAGGGAAATTAACGGTGGTCTTGTACACGTTTATTGGGTGAATCATGTTCATATAGTAGGAGGGCTGCTTCTTGCCCCAAAGTAATAAACCTCTTCGGACTGGGCAACGGGCCGGACTGCTGAATTCCCAAGCGGGGCCCTGAGCAGCGGTGTAATGTTCGCAGTCACAGATTGTGCAACTGGGCCCAGGCGGAGGAGGGCCAGGTGAGGCCAGGGCTATTTTCATCAGGATGAGCGCACACATCCAGTTGCAAAGTAGTGCGGAGCAGACATCCACTTGCTGTCCGCTCTTCTCTACATATACAGACCTATTAGGAGCCCGCCGCTGGCCTCAACATCCTGTCACAGGCAGCACAATGATGTCACTACTTTATGCCGCCTGCACCAGGAGGGGAAGAAATGAGCTGCGTCTTTAGGAGAAGGGACAGGTGAGAAGATTTGTTTTCTTTCTATTTTTTATTTGTTATGTCAAGAAAGCCAGAATGAGGGATATTATTACTAAATCGGGGGACAAAATGGTGGATATTACTAAATCGGGGGACAAAATGGTGGACATTATTACTAAATCGGGGGACAAAATGGGGGACATTATTACTAAATCGGGGGACAAAATGGGGGACATTATTACTAAATCGGGGACAAAATGGTGGACATTATTACTAAATCGGGGGACAAAATGGTGGACATTATTACTAAATCGGGGGACAAAATGGGGGACATTATTACTAAATCGGGGGACAAAATGGGGGACATTATTACTAAATTGGGGGACAAAATGGGGGACATTATTACTAAATCGGGGGACAAAATGGGGGACATTATTACTATATTGTGGCTAGAATGGGAGGTATTATTACTCTATAAGCAGAAAGAGGCCGCATTGTACAGGGAATAGAGCTGGAGTGACTGAGGCTTCAGATCTTGCATAGCCCTTCAGCCTCATTTGCATATCATTGAAACACTGATTTCTCAGTAACGGAGCAATGGACCAGTCATGTAAAGTTATTGCTGGACTTGTCTTTGAAAGATCCACATGCATATATAGTTTGGGGGTGAAATCCTGCTTACTCGCTCCCTTTAAATACTTTAAAGTTTAACCCCTCCCAGTCCTGTTAACATACTATATTACACAGTGGCAGAGATGCACTTAATGCAAACCACCATAATTGTACATAATAGTTATGTTGTGGGCACAGTAGATGTGCTGGAGCCAATTGTATTTTACAGTCGATGCTCCTCTATAATGGGGACTATTTGTGACATGTAGTTGTATTGTGGGCCCCTAGATTCAGCTCTACTGGTGGGCCCTAAGCACTGCAGCCCAGCACTGGTAATAGGGGCATGTAGAGAGCAGTGTGTTAGTCTGCAGCGTAATCCGCTTCATTCATGTGAAATGATGGGTGATTGATGACATAGAAGACGCCGCGATGATAAATGTTTTCCTCGAGCAGCAGATGTTCAATGTGAGCCTGCACTATTGTCACTAACCTGTATAAAAGTGTCCCTGGAGCTATGAGAAGTCACTGCAGATCGCACTATCAGCTGCAGTGCTGTTATCTGCATAGGAGGCGAGTGAGACAGTGCTTTGTGGAGATCAGGAACGTTGCTCACGAATCCCCCTAATTGCTGAGCATGCAGTTCCCGAAAGCCTGTGATGTGAGCCCAGGATACAGGCGCTGAGCACTCATGTGCACGGATGACACCCAGCATTTTTGTTCATGGTACCAAGCGCCCATCATCCGTTTTTTGTTTTAGGTCGTCTCCTGGCATCTATTGATTTCAGTGTAACTAGGCCAAAGGCAGATCTGCATTCCCAGTGCTGGGGACATTGAGTATACAATGATGAATGTGGCTGGATGAAGTCACGGAGATCATCCAATAGCCGTGCAGCTTTCAGCGAGGTTCAGCAGCTTTCTGCAGATGAATTGAGCATCACACACTGTTCAGAATGGGAACAAATCCCTGACAGGCTCTAGTAATAAGTTCCTGGGGTTTAGAGTGAAGCATAAGGTGAGTGTGCTGGATGGGATTTGCATTTTTTTCAGTCTCTGCTTTTTGCTTGAGAATGCATCGCCCCCTTCCTCTCCTCTTCTCTCTGCACTGTCCTGTCCAACACAGTAATCTCATTGCCGTGACCTCTGCTCTTCTCATACCTCTGCACCAAAATACCCTCAACCAACACCCAGTATTATGCTGCACCCAGATTCTGCCTCCTACCCCCTCCCAACACTCCGAACACAAATTTGCAAAACCATCGCGCTTATCAGGAGTGGGTCAGACTCCAGCCTCATATAACCCAGATTACACCATCCTCAGCCAACCTGTATTTCACTGTCCCGTCAGCATCACTTAGCAAAATTTCCTTTTACGCATGGCAGATATACGCTTGGGCATGTCGTGCTTCACTACTTACCGTGGCATTCATATGGACCATTCCCAAAATATTTTTGATAAGTTTATTGAATAACGTCTCATTCACTGTTTCAATCAATGGATTGTCCGGTTTAGTGAAGCTCATCTGTATACGCCAATATATTACCCATCATTGCCAGGTCAGATTCTTTTTTGCAAAAACTTTACTGGAGGATGAAGCTTAATATAGCTGTTACCAGATAAGAAACTTGCCCAGCAGGGCTAACTACTGGTAATATTTATAGAGCACCAAATCTCCTGCCAGACGTAGTGTTAAAGGGGTTGTCCACGACTTGTATGGTCACCCATCTAGCTGTTTGCTTGGCCCCGGCCAGATGCACTGTATATAGACCCGAGAATGCATTATCTGTGCAGTATTTTGTGGCCATTATGCAGCTCGGCTCATGTAGAAGTAAATAGGAGCTGAACTGCAGTATATTTGTATGGCCACAGTGAGCGGCGCTGTGCTGTTTATCCGTCTGCAGTGGGAGCTGCACACAGCTGTCCGGTGGGTGGTGCCGGGTGTCGGACCCCTACTAATCTAATATTGATGACTTGCCCTAAGAATAGGTCTGCAATATACATGTTCTGGACAATCCCTTTAACATATAACATCCTGCAGCCACTAAGGGGAGTTTAGAAATTGACTGTATAATGTTATATTTTCAGGTTCAATGTGTAACCAGCATGAAGTAAACTCCCCCTATTTGTGGATGCAGGTAGGTAGGATTTTCTGTTTTAAGCCTGTCTGTAGATGGGATTTGCATCTTTGTATTAGAGAAACAGAGCTAGGACCACTACAAAGATATTCTAAGAAATCTGCAAAAGTTATTTGGGCATATAATTTCCGCAGTACAAGGTGGAGATTTATTTTAAAGAGAATGTCTCATCAGAACATTATCTATTGTTCAAATCAGTTGTCACATTATACATATTTTTTTGAAGAATTTTTGTTCTCAATGTCAGTATCTATATAAAAAAAAAATACCCTGAAATCTTGTAGTTTTCACTCGGAGCCTGAAAATAGGCTGATACTTGCTGTTTTGTATAGGTCACTTCTCCACAGTCATCTCATTATTATCAGCACATGCAGGATGATCTTGATATCACCTACATGTAGACAACATTTACTACAGGGGATGGTCACAGCTTCGCCCTCCTATACACTCTCCCATAGAAGATAATAGGTCACAGGGCCCACAACGCTCCCATAAAAGTTATCATTTCTAGACTATTGTTTCCAATGACCCTGTGGCCGCTAAAAAAGTTGCTCAGGTGAAATGGATGCCATAATAATCATGTACAGAAAACAGAATAAAAAATAAAAAAATCTCCTGAAAATAAACAATGAGAAAAAAAGTCATTTATTTTTACTTAAATGTACGTATTTTTGACTAAAAATAATTTTTGCCATTATGTTTCATTAAGGGGGTTCTCCACTACTCAGACAACCCCTTCTTAAATATTATATTCCCAGCAAAAATAAAAATATCAGCTATGCCCCTCCCGCAGCGGCCCAGTTACAGAGATGTTGGCATCGGGTCTCCCAAGGGTCGCAGGATATTTTTATACCACTTGACCGCTGCAGCCAATCAGAGGTCACCCCCAAACGTGAGAGAGAAAGTCTGAAACAGTCTTCATTTTTAGGGCAGGTGCAGACAACCAACCGTATGTTTTTCATCCGATAAAAGTGAAAAAACTATCCGATCATGCTAATCACACTCTGATCACATTGCAATCCGTTTTTTTTTCTGATATTGGAAAATTGAAAAACACAAAAAAAGTTGCTCCGTCTTCTCCATTCATTCTGACTCGGACTGCACTTTGATGTCATCTGAGCAATGTTTTCCACGAACCCATAGACACGTGGGCGGGTTACATCCTATTATTGGAGGCAAATCGTGCATGCTGCCCCACGGACATGTGCACGGCCCCATAGAATAACATTGGTCCGAGTGCTATCCTATGTTTTGATGGATCGCACTCGGACCGAAACTACAGTAGTCTGCATGAGCCCTTAGAGATCAGAAGAGTCAGACCACCCAGACCCCTACCAAGCAAAAACTTCTGATTATGTATCATGTGAAAAGTTTATTTGAAAGTGAAGTTTGTCTTTAAAACTTTCAGGTGCTCTCCCCCATCACCCTTCTACTCTATTAGTACAATGCCGCGTTTCATTTATGACAGCCTGTATTCTGCCTCTCGAGCAGCAGACACCAGGTACCACTGTACTAATGGGAAGGTTGCAGGAAATTCATGTAGTATCAGAATTAAAAAAAAAAAACCAATATAAATAATACATCAATATGGGAGTCATCCTCTAATATTTGGACTTGGGTTCACCAAAGATAGGAAAGGAACAGACGCCTCTAAGGCTGACACTGTAAGTAGATCCGGATCTCCATATTATACCCACTCCAATGCTCTGTATATGGCCGAGCTTGCAGGTTTCTCCAGCATCATTTCTCTGCTCATCTCCACCTCTGTTCTCTCTGCCGGAAAGATTCCCTCTAGTGGTGAAATATAAAGTTTATATCTGCCAAATCGGTGAAGGCAATGTCCTCAGCAAATAATCAGATGTCTGCTTGTGTTATGGCAGGGGACATAATGCTAAAAAAAAAAAAAAAAAAAAAATCCCAAGATTTGCAAGTTTTATATTTAGCATAAAAATAGGAACCCAATTCTGTTTTTGGAACTAAATATACCTACTTCTTCCACACAAAGCTAAAACCTTTAGGAACCCATGAACTATCATAAGTTATCTTCACTGTGCACATCTCAGCCTTGCTTCTCGGTACTATCCTCCTCTTGCGCTGACACTACACTGTTGGCTGCCTTTACATAGGGCCATTCTCAGGTTCAGCTCATGATTTGCCCTCCTGATCCCCGTCTCTCTCAAACGGTTGTTTTACTGATAGGCCGAGTACACAGCATGGAGGCGGCTGATGTGGTTACAGCAAAGGTAGGATGGAAATGCTGCTCAGCTCTCTGTGCGTAAGTGACTTCTTCCTCCAGAATGAATCCATGCTTCTGAATGCAAGGCGGAGAGCTGAGGGCTGCAGCCCTTCACCTGGGCCTGTCTGACCCCTATAATGTGTCCCATTTCTCGCTTTTTCTTACATTTTTTTTATGCCTTTTATGCTTCTAAGGCAACACTGCATGAAATGAATGGAGCAATAGCTAAAAAGTCCCTGATCAGACTGCACATGGTTACATATTCTGCACACTGCTCCTAAACCGGCCATAGAGGTAAAGATGTCCATCCCCCCTCCCCCATTTCAGTAAATTATAATTAAGTTATGAACGATTAGATCTTTCCAGAGGAATCAATTTCCTCCAGTCAGAACTGATTGCATTTTACTATGGATATAATAATTATCAATAATAATCGTCAATTTGTTCAGATTGACAACAATATACGTCTATGGCTGTTGTTGGGCTCCGTGTGGCCAGAGATCATCAAAGTTTCCTTTTTAATACGTAATTTTCATAAACCCTAAATGATCGTTATAAGTTGCTGACGTTTCAGTTTACAGTATTCAGCATGTTTAGTTGATGAAAATAAAAGTGTAACTCAAAAAAACTTTAATTATCCGCCCACTCCATTGGGGTCAGGTAATCGAGCATCAAGACTTATCGGAGAAATGTAGCATGCGGCTTTTCTAGGGATTTAAAGATGAAAGTGAATCGATCAGTTGGAGACTGACTCTGATATTGGGACAGAATTCAAATGCAATTATTATAATAGACCAATTACCACTTAACCTGCATGTGTTTTTTTTTTTTTTTTTTTGTGCAAATGTTTTGTCTGCTACATGGAAAGCCAGTAGCATTTTAGAAATTTGGAAACGGCTATTGGGTGCTTCATTTTGTGTGGCAACATTATTTTTTTCTTTATTTGATTTCTGGAATAGCAAAACAGTGTAAGGCTATGTGCCCATGATGCAGAAATGCTCTGGATTTTTTTCCTGAGCGTTTCTGCATCTCCCTGGCAGAAAAGACGCATGCGGATTGTACATGCGTTTTTCCTGCCAGGGACAAGCGGAGTGAAGCGTTCTTCACATGGATTTCCGCATGCAGGTTGTCAAGCTCTTTCCAAACTCTTCCACAATGCCCCTCACCTGATGGTTTAGTCTGACCCATAAATTTAGAAGCTGCATAAGGGGTGCACGCGTCTGGGGTTGATGCACGTTTCTTCTGCCGCAAAGTGTGTCTTCGACGCCAAGTGTGGGCAGTTACTTCAGAGGCAGTTAGTCAGAGCAGGAGTCAGGTAACTCACACTTTGACTGCTTACTCTCCTTTAACCATGTTTTTGTTAGTTTTCACTCTCTCCCCTATAGTCCTTCACTTTCTACTAACCCCTCTAATCCCTTCACCTAGTAAGGAATTGGTCATCTCTCTCTCCATCCTCCCCATTCACCTCACCACCTCCTCAGAACTATTTCTCAGCATTCAATCCTGTGTCTCTAAGCACAGACAGACACCTCATACTCTCTCCTGCTCCCACCGGCTAACACTTTCTCTGCTCCTCCTCACTGTTGCCGATATTTCTCCAAATCCTGGTCCTCCTCACCACATCCCCACAGTCACTTCCACCTCCGATCTGTCACAAACTCTCGCAACCTCTCTAACCTCATTAACATTCACCCAACCCCCACTTCCCCAGTCACACTAACAGGAGCTCTATGGAACGCTCGCTCCATCTGCAACAAACTTTCCTACATTCATGATCTTTTCATTACTAGCAAACTTTCCTTCCTCGCCATCACCGAAACCTGGCTCATCCCCTCTGACACAGCTTCTCCAGCTGTACTGTCATACGGTGGATTCCACCTTTCCCACACCCTCCGCCCCAGCAGCAAACATGGTGGAGGAGTAGGCTTTCTCCTGTCTGATACCTGTGCCTTCACCCAAATGCCACTACTGCCCTCTGTTACTCTCCCCTCTTTTGAGGTGCACTGTGTGCACATCTACTCCCCCTCCAACTGGCTGTCATTTACCGTTCCCCAGGTTCAGGTACCACCTTTCTTGACCATTTCACCACCTGGCCACTTCACTTTCTTTCCACTAACATCCCCACTATCATCATGGGCGACTTCAACATCCCCATTAATACTTCCCACTCATCTGTCTCTAAGCTTCTATCCCTCACTTCCTCCTTCGGTCTTGCTCAGTGGTCTTCCACAGCCACTCACAAAGATGGCCACACACTGGACCTCGTCTTCACCCACCTCTGTTCCCTATCTAACCTCTCTAACTCACCTCTCCCTCTATCTGACCACAACCTACTTACATTCTCTTCCGTCTCCTCTCCAGGTTCACAAACCCTACTCCACAAACTTGCACATCCTCGCAGAAATCTCAAACATCTTGACCTACACTCACTCTCTGAATCCCTCCTCCCTCTTACAGACATTAGTTCCTTACACGATGCAGACGTTGCTGCTGCTTTATATAACACCACAACAGCTGAAGCGCTCGATTCGGTCGCCCTTCTCACACACACCAAAGCTCGCACAATCAATAGGCAACCCTGGCACACCAACCGGACTAAAGAACTGCGACTGGCCTCCAGGGTTGCTGAGCGGAGATGGAAAAGGTCCTGCTCCAACGAGCACTTCATCGAATTCAAACAATCCCTCACCATTTTCAAGACCACACTCACTGCAGCAAAACAAACTTACTTCTTATCTACTATATAATCGGCTTATCCCATCTGTCTGTCCGTCCAGGAAATCCCGCGTCGCTGGTTGGTCCGGCCGCGGCCAATCAGCGACGCGGGATTTCAGAACAAGATGGCGGCCGTTAGTGGCTCATCTGCCGCACAGAGTTCAGCGGCGATGCAGCCGGGAGATGACCGGTGCTAGCCGGTCATCTCCCGGCTGCTCGCAGCAGAAGTACGCCGGCTGGCGGCCTAGGCGGCGCCGCTCCCCGCTCCTCCCTTCACACTTGCCATCGGGAGATCAGCGGCCCTAGCCGCTGATCTCCCGACGGTAGCCGCATGGAGGTCAGCGGCGATGCAGCCGGGAGATGACCGACGCTAGCCGGCCATCTCCCGGCTGCTCGCAGCGGAAGTACCCGCACAGGCAGCACCGCTCCCCGGTCCTCACTAACACGGTTCGCTGATTGGTCACGGCCGCCGGCCGTGGCCAATCAGCGATATTGGCACGAAATTTAAAACACCGCTGTCCTGATTGGTCGCGGCCGGTGGCCGCCACCATTCAACAACAAGCGCAGTCCGGCCGCAAATTGGCGCCGGATTTGAAACACGCTTCGCTGATTAGTCGCACCCGCCCGGCTGAGACCAATCAGCGATATTGGCACAAAATTTAAAACACCGCTTCTCTGATTGGTCGCGGCCAGCCGGCCGCGACCAATCAACGACTGGCGCAGCCCAGCCGCGAATTGGCGCCGGATTTGAAACACGCAGGTCACCGTTGGGAGATCAGCGGTGACGCAGCCAGGAGATGACCGTTGCTAGCCAGTCATTTCCCGGCTGCTCGCAGCAGGAGTACCCCGACCGGCGGCCTCGCTCCCCGGTCCTCCCTTCACACTTGCTGCGTGGTCAGCGATGTTGTCACAACAGGACGTAATTACAAAATTCTTTAGGGGCCCCGGGGGGGATACATTGGGGGGTTAATTTAAAGTAGTGCACAACCCATTTAAACACTGCTTCGCTGATTAGTCACGCCCGGTCGGCCGCATACATATTCTAGAATACCCGATGCGTTAGAATCGGGCCACCATCTAGTCTCTTATATCCTCCTTGTCTCACAACCCTAAACAGTTATTCAACACTTTCAATTCTCTCCCCCGTCCCCCAGTGCCTCCTCCCTCTCCTCTCATCTCACCTGAAGACTTTGCCTTATTCTTCAAGCAGAAGATTGACACCATCAGACTAAGCATTTGCCTCAAGTCCCCACAGCCCCTCCTCATATCTACTCAACCTTCCTCCTCCAAAACCAACTTCTTCACCATTACAGAAGATCAAGTTTCCTCTTTACTCTCCAAATCACACCTCACCACTTGTGAACTCGACCCAATCCCGTCCCACCTAATACCTAACCTTTCCACTGTCTAACAACTGGTGGCTTCCCTTCATGTTTCAAACATGCCTCAATCACACCCATCCTCAAAAAGTCCTCCCTTGACCCATCCTCGCTGTCTAGCTATCACCCCATATCACTCCTCCCCTATGCCTCAAAACTACTGGAACAACACGTTCACCTTGAACTGTCCTCCCACCTCTGCTCCTGCTCCCTCTTCGACTGTTTACCATCAGGCTTCTGACCGCACCACTCCACTGAAACTGCCCTGACTAAAGTCACCAACGACTTAATAACCGCCAAATCCAAGCGTCACTACTGTTAGAACCCTCCTGTTTGTTTTTTCAATCTTGTGTTTTGCGGTCACGTGACCAGCTTCCTATATATTCCAGCTCCGCCACTGTGCTGGACTTCAGTGTTGTTTGACTGTCTCTCTAGCCAGGTGCTTCTGTGCCTATCTCTGTCAGTTAGCTTGGTCCTTCTGGGACCTCTAGTACCTTTTTGTCAGTTTATCTTTTTGTGTTCTGCAACAACTTTCTCTGTTTAGGAGATGTCCCATTTTTGTTCCAGTCCTTAGTTCTTTTAGGGACCCCTCCCCTTTATGCTATAGGTCTTCGTTTAGACTAGCCGAGGACTAAGGCTGGTCTGTTCGAAAGGAACAGGCAGCCCGCTACATCGTAGGGATTCAGCTTAGGCTACATCGTAGGGATTCAGCTTAGGCTACATCGTAGGGATTCAGCTTAGTCTAAAAGGCTATGTGCCAACGATGCAGAAATGCTCAGGATTTTTTTCCTGAGCGTTTCTGCATCTCCCTGGCAGAAAAAACGCATGCGGATTGTACATGCGGATTGTACATGCTTTTTCCTGCCAGGGACAAGCGGATGTGAAGCGTTCTTCACATGCATTTCCGCATGCGGGTTGACAAGCGCTTTCCAAGCGATTTTAGCATCACTTGGAAAGTGCTTGACAACTTGGTCACACTATATAAATCCATGCAAACCCCATGGATTTATATAGTGTGACTGTAAGAATGTTAAAAAATAAAAAATAAATCTATACTTACCTTCCGATGGCCCCCGGAGTCTTGCTTCGCTCCGTCCTGGCTTGCCGGCAGCTCGCGGTACACTACACTGAAGGACCTTCTGTCATATGACTAAATGACGTCAGCGCAGGTCCTTCAGTCTACCGCGAGCTGCTGGCAAGTGAAGACAAGGAGACCGTGGGCCATCAAAAGGTAAATATAATATTTTTTATTTTATTCTTTTTTTTTACAGGTTCTATGGTACCTGGGTCTGGAGGAGAGTCTCCTCTCCTCCACACCCAGGTACCATCTGCACATAGAAACGCATATTATCCGTGTGTTCAAATGTGCTCATGTTTCAATGCAAGTCAATGGCGGCAATTACGCTGCATGTCCGCAAAATTAATGGACATGCTGCGGAAATTTCCGCTGCGGATTATCATTGCGGATTATCATTGGGGAACATGGCAGGCCTTCTACCATGCGTTTTTTTAAGCATTTCTGCAGCGTTTTTGCCGCTGCGGAAACGCTTAAAAAACGCATCGTGGGCACACAGCCTTACTGTAGGGATAGCGTTCTCCTTTCTTTCCTTAGTACTTGTTGCAGATCATAACAACTACTCTGTCCTCCTCCTCCTAGACCTGTCATCTGCCTTCGACACAGTGGACCATTCCCTCTTACTACAGACTCTCTCATCTCTCGCCATCACAGACTTGGCCCTATCCTGGATCTCTTCATACCTAACAGACCGGACATTCAACGTCTCCCACTCACACACCACCTCCTCATCTCGCCCCCTATCTGTCGGTTTCCCCCAAGGTTCAGTCCTAGGACCCCTGCTCTTCCCCATCTACACCTTAGGCCTGGAACAGCTCATAGAGTCCCACGGCTTTCAGTATCACCTCTATGCTGATGACACACAGATCTACCTCTCTGGACCCGATATCTCCTCCTTACTAACCAGAATCCCACAATGTCTGTCTGCTATTTCATTCTTCTTCCTCTGCTAGATTTCTAAAGCTTAACATGGACAAAACTGAATTCATTATCTTTCCCCCACCTCACTCAACCCCCCCATCTGACCTATCCATCAAAGTTAATGGCTGTCCACTCTCCACAGTAACACAAGCTCGCTGCCTCGGGGTAACCCTGGACTCTGATCTCTCCTTCAAACTACATATCCAAGCCCTCTCCACTTCCTGCCGACTCCAACTCAGAAATATCTCCCGGATCCGCACATTCCTTAACCATGAATCTGCAAACACTCTAGTGCATGCCCTCATCATCTCCCGCCTCGACTACTGCAACCTCCTGCTCTGTGGCCTCCCTTCCAACACTCTTGCACCCCTGCAATCTATCCTAAACTCTGCTGCCCGACTAATCCACCTGTCCCCCCGCTATTCCTCGGCCTCTCCTCTCTGTCAATCTCTTCACTGGCTCCCCATTACTCAAAGAGTCAAGTTCAAGACCCTAACCTTGGCATACAAAGCCATCCACAACCTGTCTCCTCCATACATCTGTGACCTAGTCTGCCAGTACTTACCTGCACGCAACCTCCGATCCTCACAAGATCTCCTTCTCTGCTCCTCTCTTATCTCCTCTTCCCACAACTGCATACAAGATTTCTCCCGTGCTTCCCCCCTACTCTGGAACTCTCTACCCCAACACATCAGACTCTTGCCTACCGTGGAAACCTTCGAAAGGAACCTGAAGACCCACCTCTTCCGACAAGCCTACAACCTGCAGTAACCACCGCTCCACCATACCGCTGCACGACCAGCTCTACCCTCACCTACTGTATCCTCACCCATCCCCTGTAGACTGTGAGCCCTCGCGGGCAGGGTCCTCGCTCCACCATACCGCTGCATGACCAGCTCTACCCTCACCTACTGTATCCTCACCCATCCCTTGTAGATTGTGAGCCCTCGCGGGCAGGGTCCTCGCTCCTCCTGTACCAGTCACTGACTCGTTTTGTTAAAGATTATTGTAAGTGTATTTGCTATGTATACCCCATTTCACATGTAAAGCGCCATGGAATAAATGGCGTTATAATAATAAATAATAATAATCCTTCTTTTTGCGGGAAAATAGCAAGTTACCTAATGTAGAAATAACGTTTTTCAAAACTGCCCCGATCTGAAGATCCAGTCCCAGTTCTTGGCTTCTGCACTTCCAGGTTGGGTTCCACACGGTAGAGTTGTCTGTGAAGGAGGCTGTCTGACTGCTCATTTCAGTTAGCCACACCACCATCCTGTGTCTATGTGACGCGCCCCCTGGGCCATGTTGTTAGGGATACCCAGAGCCGGATCAGATGGGGGTTGTAGTCTCCGAGTGGCTGTGACCCGGTCCGTGCCCAGGGTGTCAAACTCAGTGTGCGGCAGTCCTTGCAGATGTTCTTAGTGTCGACTACGCCACCCGTTGATTTGCGGTCAAAAGGCCGCCGCTGCAGGATGGTCCGCTGAGGCTGGTGGTGTGTGTGCAGCTGTGGTAGTATAACCCCCAACGGGAGGGGTATAGCCTCAGGGGGTCAGACGTGGAGGATGGTGGTTGTGAAGGTGCAGCAAGGAGACTCAGAGGCATGAAATGCAGTTTCAGGGTTTTTACTCACTGGTGTGGCTCGGGTCACTCTGTACAGCAGTGACCACCCAAGCCGTGCTGCGTCCACCAGGTGCGGGACTCGGTCAACTCCCAGGCAATTCTGGAGCGTGGTCCTGAGCTCCCTTCTGACTCTCCCTTCCTCTGGCCGTTCCCACCAGGGATCCACTTATGTCCGGCTCCCTCGGGTCTCTTGTTGGTCAAGCCTCCTCTGGGCTCCCTGACCCTATGCTTGGTGTGCCTTTCTAGTGGATTTGGTGAGGGTCGTGGCAGATCCTGCCCACAACCTCCGGTTCCTGGCTAAGGTTTGCTTTGGCCTCCGCCAGCTTGGGATCCGGTACCCTTTTGCCGACCCTTCACCCTTTTGTCCTTATTCTGGGATCTTGGGGTCCCCTCTCGTCCTGCGCCTCTGGGTCCCTCTTCCTTCTCCTCTCCTGGAGTTACTGCTGACTCACAGACTGACTGACTGACTGACTGACTGACCGACCCTGTTCTAAGATGGTGCCCACCTTATATACTCCCTCTATGTGTGAGCTCAGGTGACCAGCACCCAATGAGCTCCTACATTTACCCAGACTACTCCCCCTATCTGCCCCTACACTACTGGGATGTTCCACCCCCCTCCCACTCCAGCCAGGGACAGACGCTGTCGTACCTGCACATAAACTGGTGGGAGTACCGTCGTTCTGTCCCCCGGAAATGGGATGTATGTAGTGCATGCAGCCTACTGAGCTCAGTTCCACACTCCATCCTTACCCGGGAGTGGAATACCACACCTCTGGCTTGAGGTGTAATACCCCTGTAGCAGCCGAGTCCTCAGGGTGCTACATTCCCCCCTGGTAAATCACAGCACGTCCTCGGGCTGTAAAAGAATAAAAACATCCACAAACATACAAATTTTTTCAAAAACATCATAAACATATAAAACATTATATATATCATAAAACTTTTCATATAAAACTTTTCATATTAAACATTCTTGTTCCTCCGGCCACGGTGCAACTTGTGACCGGGTAAAGTGCAACAGTCTCTTGTAGTAAAAACAACAGTTTCCTATAAAACCGGTAGGGGGCGCCTTAGAAAGCGCAACTATATACAAGGGAAGGTATGGCCGCTCTCAGTCCTCGGCCAGTGGGGAAAAGGGATGGCTGCTCACAGTCCTCAGCCTGTGGGGAGATGGGACACACTGGAACAGTTCACACTTGTCCCAACGGGGAACATATTTAAATTAGCAGCATGGCATATACCCTTACGGGTAACTATATACAGTTTCAGTTCACCTCTTAATGGTGACGATGCCCTCCTGCTCCTTCCTGAGGGTAGGCTTCAGACCCGTCCGGGTCCTCTTGACCTTCCTCACACCGCAACTCCTCTTCCGTCAGGCGATGTACATGAAGTGCATAGGGTCCTTTGGCACACTGGTGCCGGGTAAAGGTGACCTCATCACCCAGGTAAAGGTCACGACCTCTGTGTCCCTCCGGTAGGTGGCTTTCAACGTCTCTGCGGGTGACAGACGTCGCCGGGGGTCTTGTGGTCCCGGATGAAACCCCACCCGTGCTCCAACTGGAATTTTATTACAGTCCCGGTGGCACGGGGACCGTGGGCTGCACGGGGGTTCCTCCTGGTCCGGCTCTTCTGCTCTGCGCTCTGTATCTGCAGCCGCTGCTCACGGACCCGCCTCTCTCTCCGTTCTGAATGCTGAGCACTGTATAACCCCACACCTGCCAATGATTGGCTGATGCAGATCTAGCAGAGGTCTGAATGCTGACCTGTGTATAACCTTGCCCCACATTACTGATTGACTGATGCAGATCTAGCAGAGCTCTAAATGCCGATCTCTGTATAACCCCACACCCACCACTGTTTGGCAAATGCAGATCTAGCAGGGAACTAGTCTGATTGTCGTATGGAGTCGGGAAGGAATTTTTTTCCCCCAATGTGGAGCTTAGTGTTTGCCACATGTTTTTTTTTTGCCTTCCCCTAGATCAACAAGTTAGGCTATGGGGTGAACTAGATGGACTTAGTTTTTAAGGTTGAAGGAAGACTATGTTACTATGTTACTAGGTCTGATTGCTGATCTGTGTATAACCTTGCCCCCCACCACTGATTGGTAGCTTTATAGCTCTGAATACTGACTTGTGTATAACCAATCCCCCCCACCATTGATTGGCAGATGCAGATCTAGCAGAGGTCTGAATGCTGACCTGTGTATAACCTTACCCCACACCACTGATTATTAGATGCAGATCTAGAAAGAACTCTGCTTGTTGATCTGTGTATAACCTTGCCCCACACCACTGATTGGCAGCTGTATAGCTCTGAATGCTGACCTGTGTATAACCCCGCCCCACACCACTGATTGGCAGCTGTATAGCTCTGAATGCTGACCTGTGTATAACCCCGCCCCACACCACTGATTGGCAGCTGTATAGCTCTGAATGCTGACCTGTGTATAACCCCACCCCACACCACTGATTGGCAGCTGTATAGCTCTGAATGCTGACCTGTGTATAACCCCACCCCACACCACTGACTGGCAGATGCAGATCTAGCATAGCTCTAAATGCTGACCTTTATATAACTCCACCCCCATCATTGATTAGCAGATTTCTGTGTAGACTGTATATTGACAAGTACTAATCTATTGTAGGGGCAGGGTTACAAAAATCAAGCTGACTAGTAGGCCCACAACATCTAGTCCTGTAGTGATAATATCCTGCTGATAAAACACTGATTGTATTGAAATAACAATACTCAGCCAGTAAGTGACACATCCCTGGAATCATGTTGTTAGCCCCTTTTTCATGCTTCTCAAAAATCACCTTACAAAACTTAAGACAGAAACAAAATGAACATATATCCTACTGTAAGTAAATGCAATAGTGTATATAAATAACATAGGGTAACTAAGTAGTAAACACCGTTTTTGATAAAAGAACAAAAACATAAAAGCCAACACACCACGACAATGTCTACCCAAATCGGGATGGTCCTAACCTCTAGTATTAAACCAAAAGTTTTATTACCAATAATTAGATAGCAAAATCCTGCTGATAGATTTACTCTTTATTTTGTTGTGAGAAGTCCCAAAAACTACTGATGCATAGATCTCCCTTAAGTCTTCTTCTTGGGAGCCACACGTGTCTTTAAATTGAAGGTTGTGTACATTTCCCGTGGGTTCTCTGTAGCTAGAACTACTTCAGATTATTTTCATTGGGATGAGCAGCTCTAACGCAAAATAGGTCGTCCGGTGTTCGTTTATATGGACGGAAATGGACTAGATATCAAAGCTTATATGATCATCCAGCAGCTGCACCTCGCACCCCAGGTGTTTCCAGAGAGAGACAAGCGCTTGGTGAAGCGGACCCTCATGCAATGTTTTACTAATTACTTAGTGTCGCTCTGCTGGATATGCGTGACTTTAATAAAGATGCACTTGCTCCATTTTGATCTGCACGTTAGTCATTTAATTATCCAGTGTTTTTTTTTCTGCATAAATAAAACCAGAAACGTATTAATATAAATGGTCATTTCCTCCACAGTAGAAATTCTAGTTCTTGTCTGTGTGAGTTCAGGGTCTGATCGGAGCTGAAGTTGTCGGAGTGCAGCGCTAATGTACTTAGTCGAAGTCCGTCGACTTGTGGTACAGGTGGCTAATGAAAGTTGGCGTATTAATACTGTCTGATATTATTGGGACTCTTTCATGGAAGTCTATTCATTAATTAGGCAATGGTTGGAAAATGACTTTGTTACGCAGTTCTAAAGAAAAAAGCGAAATGTGATTTGAAATAATCTTCTTAAATTTGGAGATGCGTTATCCTGGTTGTACTCTGATATTAGACAGTCCCTGCTGTGTTTTTTTCGCATCATCTCATTCATCATATTGAAAGATTACACGCAACGCACAGATAGACTCCTACCTTGTTCTGTGGCTGTAATTAAAAGCTATGTACACCTTTGCACACTTTCTTTAATGTTCATTTGTTTCATAACTGCAGGACTCAATGGTCTTCATAAAATAAATATTGCTGGTGCAGAGAGTCTGTAAGCTGTATATCTTATTCAGGGCTTTTGCAAAATTGATAAAAAAAAAAAAAAAAATTCGGAGATCCTTTTCCTGATAGCTCTTTCTGCTCTCCCCCTACCTTTTCTTAGTGTTAGTGATAGCAGCAGTGAAGGGGTTGTATACAAGTTACCACGTTGAGTTAGGGTGCTTTCACATTGCGTCTTGTCACACATTCCTTTGTCCCGTCGGGGCTTACATCCGACACCCCCCACCCCCATGCAAAATGGGATTTGGGCGTATGTGCCGACAGGGCCATAGGTCTACATCTGAGTGTCCGTCTCCAGTAGTCATATACACCCGAAAATGATGCACGACAGAGCACACGTTCATTCTGTTGGCACCATTACAGTCTATGGCCCCATCGGCACTTACACTGAATCCTGTTTTGCGAAAAGGAGGGGGGGGGTCAGACTTAAGCCCGATGGGACCAAGAAATGTGTGACAAGACGCAATGTGAAGGCACCCTAAGGGAGAAAGCATGTAGAGGCCCAGAGAGGGGTGAGAAAATAAGTTGTAGATAAGGAGGAAAGCACATGAGAAAAAAATGAGTGCAGGATAGAAGCTGTGCTATAAGATAATGCAGCACTTTAGAAACATAGATCTCACATCCAGCCTAGATTACTGGAAGAGAGACCTAGGCCTCACATCCAGCCTACATTAGTGGAAGAGAGACCTAGGCCTCACATCCAGCCTATATTACTGGGAGAGACACACAGACCTCACATCCAGCCTATATTACTGGGAGAGACACACAGACCTCACATCTAGCCTATATTACTGGGAGAGACGCACAGACCTCACATATAGCCTATATTACTGGGAGAGACACACAGACCTCACATACAGCCTATATTACTGGGAGAGACACGCAGATCTCACATCCAGCCTATATTACTAGGAGAGAGACCTAGGCCTCACATCCAGCCTACATTACTGGAAGAGAGACCTAGGCCTCACATCCAGCCTAGATTACTGGAAGAGAGACCTAGGCCTCACATCCAGCCTACATTAGTGGAAGAGAGACCTAGGCCTCACATCCAGCCTATATTACTGGGAGAGACACACAGACCTCACATCCAGCCTATATTACTGGGAGAGACACACAGACCTCACATCCAGCCTATATTACTGGGAGAGACACACAGACCTCACATACAGTCTATATTACTGGGAGAGACACACAGACCTCACATACAGCCTATATTACTGGGAGAGACACACAGACCTCACATACAGCCTATATTACTGGGAGAGACACACAGATCTCACATCCAGCCTATATTACTAGGAGAGAGACCTAGGCCTCACATTCAGCCTACATTAGTGGAAGAGAGACCTAGACCTCACATTCAGCCTACTTTAGTGGAAGAGAGACCTCACATTCAGCCTACTTTAGTGGAAGAGAGACCTAGGCCTCACATTCAGCCTACATTACTGGGAGAGAAACCTAGACCTCACGTCCAGCCTAGATTGCTGGGAGAGAAACCTAGACCTCACGTCCAGCCTAGATTGCTGGGAGAGAAACCTAGACCTCACGTCCAGCCTAGATTACTGGGAGAGAAACCTAGACCTCACATCCAGCCTAGATTGCTGGGAGATTCATCCCCACAAGAAGAAAATCTGAACCTTGAATTTGGCTCTGAACAGTATATGAAGGGGTTTGAAAAGGAATGAAGATTGCAGACTAAAACATATTAAAACTTTAACTTTAAAAGTGTCCATAGTCTTTAAAGCTAGAGACCAGAGTCCTGACTGTCATTACGAGCATCAAGTACCAAGAAAGGTAGGGTCTTTATATATTTTTTAAGTTCAGTACCTGCCCTTCCTCTATTCCCTGCGGTGCCTTCCTGCTTAATTCACATGGACTGTGCTAGATGTACATTGGTTGAATTGCTGCCAACAGTGCAATGTGTATGAGATATGTCCTAACTCTCTCACCCTACTGCAGATGTCAGGGAAGAGAAGGGTTGGGCATGTTGGATTTCAACATGTCCGATCCTTTTTTTTTTGTCTAAAGGTGATTAGACGGTGCCAAAAATGCCTAGCAGTGGCTTATCCCCCTCTCCATTTTAAGAAAGCACAAGTAGGAAAAGCTGTAGATCGAATGAGCATTTTGCCAAAAGCCATCTATAGTTTATAAAGAATTTAGACTTTTACTTTTGGGAAAGTGGTATCTGTAGTAGTTTGAGAATAATGATGATATGCGGCACAATAGCTTCTAAACCTACACAAATATCGGTAACGAGCGTTCTTAGGAAGATTAATTTCCTGATATTTCTTCAGTGTAAATAAGATGCCGATCACCCGGCAAACACTCATTTGTTTGGTTAAATGATCTTTTGGCTGGAATAAAAAAAAAAAAAAAAAAAATCATCATTCTCGACAGCACATTGTCCTGTGTAAACCACATGTCCTGCCGAGAACCAAGACAGCCTGTGCACACAGCACAATCTGTTACTAATCCTTCGGGGCACATTGTATCTGCAGTCTGTCTGTCTAAACAGACCAGTGAACAACCGCTAATCGGCAAACATGTAGTTGATTGTATAGTGTAAACCGACCCTTGGGTGTTAAGACGCGAGGAGGATGTCGGGATGGAATATAGTTCTTCAGCCCTGATATCATGTCTCAAGTGAAAGTCACACTGGTTAGTTGTATCTAGTTTTCTCATTTACTTTTTAAAGGGGTTTTCCTCTGTAACACAATAAGCAGATCCAAAAAAAAAGTTTTGCTGCTTGGATCGCTTGATAAGCTGTTAGAAAACCCCAGCATTTTTTCCTGCAGCAGCTCCACAGGGAAAATGAAGCATTACACTCTGTTCTTTCAAATCAGTGGGTTTTATGTGTAATAAGCCCTCCAGAGAGAGAGAGAGAGATGCTATATGCTGGCCAAGAGAGAAGTATCATGACCACGGGACCCCTTCTTTTTAATAAAATAAGAATTCCCTAATATGATATATAAATGGGTTTTCTTAACTGGACAATCCCTTTAAATTACCCAGTGAACGCTGTTTTAGAGTTAATCCTGAGATGTGACCTCAGGGGTTAACACTGGGCTGCATTATTAAACCACCTGACCATCTCTGTCCATAACGTATATGTCGTCCTGTCTGCCGATTTATTCTGTCATTTTGCATCTTGAGTGTGAATAGTTTTTACTGCTTTTTTTACCAGGCAATCCTATGTATTGGCCGTACATCTTATACATTATTGTCATGGGGTTGTTTGACTCCCTGTGGCTCAATAGTTATCAATATCAGACAGGAAGCTATGTAGCTTGAGGGATTCAGGGTGCCGGTGGTGGGATTATTTTGCCAAGCCCGTCCCTTATTAATGCTTTGCTGATTGCCACAAAAACAAGCCTTGTTCTGCTAATGCGGAGTAATGTGACTCTTTTCAATCTGCTAATGTCATCACAGTTCCCCTCCCGCATACATGTACCGGACGGACAAAGCAATTATCTGATCCCAACCCTCCCATTTCTGCCACTAACAAGGGCACCATGACATATGTACCATCCTAATTATTTGGTAAATGTCCATTATGTAAAATATTGTGCTGACCAAAAAAAAAACGATTGTGTCACTTATAGGGTTGTGTTGCTCTCAACCCCCTCTAGTCAAGTATGCTTATTTAATTTTTTCTTCCAAGTTTTTTCTTCTTGTATGTCTATACCAATACCTGTACTTCTGACTCGCGAACATGATCATATCTTAGATCTGTGATGTGTAGTGTGTATCTATGGAGCTTTGCCAGCATATTTTATTTATTTATTTATTTATTTATTTTTTTACAAAACTTCAAATAAAAATATGTAAGAACATTGCAGCAAGTGACATTATATGGCAGTTTATGTACACAGGCACCATATAGTGGTATATGGAGTGCAATGGTTCCGGAAAGCTTAACCATAGCGGCTGCAAGGGACAGTCTCCCCATTTGGCAAATGCCAGAAGAGCCGGTCTGGCAGTGGATCACATTGGCCTGCATCACTTGTAACGGTATCTGCGTCCTTCTGTGGTGGACAGGAGCCACCTTCATTACTGAGTTCATACAAGGAAGCGGCAGAGTGTGTGTGTGCTGGCAAGAGGTTTACTGTACTGCAGCATAGGGTTGAGTATAGAAGAGCTGAAAGAAGTGATATACTGCAAGATGGGGCTGTATACGGGATGCAGAGAAGAGTGATGTAGTGTAGGATGAGGCTGTATACGGGGTGCAAAAAGGAGTGATGTACTGTAGGATTGGGTTGTATGCAGGATGCAGAGAGGAGTGATGTACTGTAGGACAGTACTATATACAGGGTGCAGAGCAGAGTGATGTACTGTAGGATGGGGCTGTATATGGGGAGCAGAGGGGAGTGATGTACTGTAGGATGGGGCTAATGTAGAAAAAATATTTCAGCTCACCTGGGTCAGCCTGCTCGGTCCACTTTCTCATGAGGCACGGTGCTCAGATTGTAAAGATCCCCGTCTGGGAGACATTAGGCAGTGATGAAGAGGTAGTTATCCAGCAACTCGTGAAAGTGACTTAAAAAATAGCCTTTATTTTGAAAAAATTAAAACCATGAGACCATGGTACAAATGCTTACGCGTTTCGGATACGTAGATATGTAGGATGGGGCTGTATACGGGGAGCAGAGAGGAGTGATGTACTGTAGGATGGGGCTGTATACGGGGAG
Organism: Phyllobates terribilis; assembly: GCF_046119375.1. NCBI lineage: Eukaryota > Metazoa > Chordata > Amphibia > Anura > Dendrobatidae > Phyllobates > Phyllobates terribilis. The sequence continues at coordinate 304,243,923 of NW_027362772.1, forward strand.
CAGAGAGGAGTGATGTACTGTAGGATGGGGCTGTATACGGGGAGCAGAGAGGAGTGATGTACTGTAGGATGGGGCTGTATACGGGGAGCAGAGAGGAGTGATGTACTGTAGGATGGGGCTGTATACGGGGAACAGAGAGGAGTGATGTACTGTAGGATGGGGCTGTATACGGGGAGCAGAGAGGAGTGATGTACTGTAGGATGGGGCTGTATACGGGGAGCAGAGGAGAATAATGTACTGTAGGTTTGGGTTGTATATATAGGCCTAAACAGTCTGATATACTGCAGATTGTTGAATCCTAACAGTGTGCATTACGCTTACTGTTAAGATTTTCCTTTATTGCCAGATTGAGAAGGACAGTCACTTGCTGCTTACAAGTGAACTTCTCCATCATGTGTAGCCATTCTCTGTAACTGTCACTGGTGTGTCAGATGTAACAGACAGTCGTTCTGCAGCTTTTTGCAGAAGGTCACTTCGTTTGGCATTACAGATGCCTTCTTAAATCTGTCTTTCTTAAGGACTCAGCGGCTACCTCCCTCCTGCTCTGATTGACACCCTGGCCTGGGCGTTTAAATACTTTCAGTTTGCTGCATGGAGGTGTCGGTGATATTCACATGTTCCCTTGTGAAGGCTTGGAGCTATTGTAGTCTGCTTACTTCCTCTCTGGTGCTTCGGAGGATGTTTGGTGTTATCTCTCTGAAGTCTGCTCAAGCTAAGTTTCTTCCCTCTGTGTTTGTCTCCCTTGTTGTCTTTAGTTTATAGTGTGGACTTACCAGTGCTCATTTCCTACCCTTCCCTATCCAGGGCCTAGCTCTAGAGATATACAGGACTTGGGTTTCCTGTTCAGTGATTGGTGAGGAACCAATATAGGGACGGTAGGGGAGACAGGGTGATATTAGATCAGCCTAGGGGTCTCCACTTCCCCTTTCCCTAGTGTCTGGGCTCCCTTCCCCCCATCCCTTCGTGTTGCATTTTGTCTTACCTACACTGTGCGTGACCGTAACCTTCACATCGTTATGCTCTGTGATAGATTGACTTGCTCAGCTCTCACAGAGGTAGACACGGGAACGCTTCTTGGGTTAAGCTCCTGCTGGTTTATTAGGACACTGCATAAACCACTGCAGGGTTTCTAGAATTAAACACGGCCTTTCCGACATAACGAAAAACAAAACAAAAATAATAAAGTATAGCACAGTGCATAAGTCAGCGGGGCTTCGCCCACTCTGGGTATCACAACAAAGTCCACAAAATGTCTTTCTGTTAAACTCTCTGGCTTCCACACACACAGTATGGAGATTTCCTTCTCCAAACAACACCAGAAGAAAAAACAACTCAATGCTGGAGATTTAACTCCTGAAGCCACACCCTTGAGGTGGAGATATGGGGAATAGGCGTCCCGAACATTTCACACCTACTCACAAAAAGTCCAACCCAAGATGGCTGACTAACCTCTTCAGCACCTAACATGCTGGAGAAAACTTCTAGGTTCAGTTCACTGAAGCTACCAGACGCAGTGAAACATGTCGCCCCTTCCATACATCACCAGTGACTCTGTCACAACTCCCATAATTCTAGCATTGCAAGTTATATAACAGTTAATCCTTTTTTTACAACTACATGTTATATCCAAGGCATGCAAGTTTCCTTTTCCTAATTTGTCTATTGGTTGACACACATAAAGAAAAACGGCACAAAACAACATTTGTCAATGCGATAAAATGAAAAAATAAATGCTAAAATAACACTTTTTTATTTCTCATATTTTCATGAAGTGAATGTGTCATGAGAAAAATTATGTTTAAATCAGGTTTTTTGCTAACTATATTTCTTATATATTTTTTTCATTAATAAATATGTAAAAAAAAAAAATAGCCACACACGCCATACTGTACAAAAGTTTTAGGCAGATATGAAAACACTGCTAAAAAGTAAGAAGCTTTAAAATATACAACTGTTGATAGTTTTGCATTTTGTTAATTCATAAAAACAAAGTGAATAAACAAAAGAGATCTAAATCCCATTAATATTTGATGATAGCCTGTCGCCTTCATCACTTCTGCTCAGTTACTTGTCACTTGCACAGTTTTTGAAAGAACTCTGCCGGAAGTTGTTCCAAACATCTTGGAGAACTGACCCCAGAGCTTCTGTGGGTGTTGACTTGCACAAATCCTTCTGTCTCTTTATGTAATCCAAGACGGATGCGATGATATTGAGATCAGGGCTATGTGGGGCGAAAGTCCAGGACTCCTTGTTCATTGCAGCCAGTCAGTGAATATTGGAGGCTGTAACCAGGGAAAACGGCACCAAGGTTTCATCAGTCATTGTTCAGGAGGAGGAGGTGAGCTATGGCATCTCCTATAGTGAATGCTGGACCCTTTTTATCTACTATATATAGAACTGTTATCAGTCATTGTACAGAAGGAGGAGGAGGTGAGCAGTGACATCACCTATTGTGAATGGTGGATCCTGTTTTCTACTGTATATAGAGGTGTTATCAGTCATTGTACAGGAGGAGGTGAGCTGAGACAACTATTGTGAATGGTAGATCCTGTGTTATCTACTATATATAATAAATATATATATTATATATATATATATACATAGTAGATAACACAGGATCCACCATTATTTATGTGTGTATGTGTATATATATATATATATATATATACACACTAGCTATTGAGCCCGTTCTACGCCCGGGTGGCGAGCATTTTTATTGGTATATGGCCTCCCATGCTGGTATTTGTGCTGCCCCCATCCTGGTATTTGTGCTGCCCTCATCCCTATCCTGGTATGCATGGCACCCCTCACCCCCAATCCTGGTATGCATGGCACCCCTCACCCCCAATCGTTGTATGCATGGCACCCCTCACCCCCAATCCTGGCATGCATGGCACCCCTTACCCCCAATCCTGGCATGCATGGCACCCCTCACCCCCAATCCTGCCATGCATGGCACCCCTCACCCCCAATCCTGGCATGCATGGCACCCCTCATCCCAATCCTAGCATGCATGGCACCCCTCATCCCAATCCTGGCATGCATGGCACACTTCATCCCAATCCTGGCATGCATGGCGCCCCTCATCCCTATCCTGGTATGCATGGGACCCCATCCCTCATCCTGGTATGCGTGGTACCCCTCATCCCTATCCTGGTATATACATGGTACCCCTCATCCCCCAATCCTGGTATGTGTGGCCCCCTCATCCCCCAATCCTGGTCTGCATGGCACCCCTCATCCCCCAATCCTGGTATGTATGGTACCCCTCATCCCCCAATCCTGGTATGTATGGTACCCCTCATCCCCCAATCCTGGTATGTGTGGCCCCCCTCATCCCCCAATCCTGGTATGTGTGGCCCCCTCATCCCCCAATCTTGGTATGCATGGTCCCCTCACCCCCCAATCCTGGAATGCATGGTAACCCTCATCCCCCAATCCTGGTATGTGTGGCCCCCTCATCCCCTAATCCTGGTATGCATGGTCCCCTCATCCCCCAATCCTGGTATGCATGGTACCCCTCATCCCCCAATCCTGGTATGCATGGTACCCCTCACTCATGGTATGTATGGTACCCCTCATCCCCTAATCCTGGTATGCATGGTACCCCTCACCCCCAATCCTGGTATGTGTGGTCCCCTCATCCCCCAATCCTGGTATGTGTGGTCCCCTCATCCCCCAATCCTGGTATGTGTGGCCCTCTCATCCCCCAATCCTGGTATGCATGGTCCCCTCACCCCCAATCCTGGTATGTGTGGCCCCCTCATCCCCCAATCTGGTATGTGTGGCCCCCTCATCCCCCAATCCTGGTATGCATGGTACCCCGCATCCCTTTCACGCTGCACACACACAAAAAAAAAATAAACACTTATACTCGCCTTTCTTCCCTGTGCTCCCACGCTGCGGTGTCCTGTTCTGCCAGGGGGAGGAGTGCTGCGCCGGAGTACGCGCATGCCCATACCGCACTGTCCGGCGCCATTTTGCTGAAGACACACTGCAAATGTGTCTTCAGTAAAATGGCGCCGGATAGCGCCCTTTTCATACGCCAATTCAAACGCCTCACTCCGCCCCTGGTCTCCGGCGAGAAGAGAGGCGCCGCGGCAACCCTCCTCCCGGTCAAGTAAGTATGTAAGTAAGCGTCGGAGATCGCGGTATGTGCTCAGTGTCTACGCATACCGCGATCTCCGGCGCCATACACTCCTCTTACCTGTAACGGCTCCATGCGTGCTTCTGTCTGGAGCCAGACTGTGCAGGCTTGTCGCTCTTGCACAGTCTATAAAGGCTTCAGACAGAGACACGCATCTCCCGTTATATTATAGATATGTGTTCTCTTTTATTGTAATTTATGTATGTGATGATAATGAGTCTGCTGAAAAGTCTTCTTTTCAGATCAGGAAGTGTGAGTCTAGTATAAAATCTAGTGGCTATTGTGAAAATTGCAATATTTTTGATTTTCTTTCTTTTAAATATAGTGATATTGAAATTTAAAGACGTAAACATTATTAAACATTTAAAAAATATATTTTACATAATGGAGAAGAGAGAGGTTCTGGATAAATTGAGCCGAGATGAGAGAGCAGTAACATAGGGGGTTTAGATGTTCAGTTCTAGATGGCTATACAGCGATATAATCAGTTTTTTATCTTACAACTATAACATTAAATGAACGGCATCTTTTGGTTAAAGGGACTTTTCTGTGAAGAAGGAGAGGAAACGAGTAGCTAAGCGCCTGGCAGAGGTACTTCTATGGTACATAAAGGGAACCTGACAGCAGGATTTTCCACTATTAACTAATTACACTACTGCATTCGTCATTTAACACTAATTTGTAGTAACCCCAATGTTTAGGCTGCGATGTGAATATAATCGCAAAATCAGGGTTCTAATATTGTGGTGCCACATTTTGTAATTAGCTGGACCAGAGGTGGGCACTGTGACAGTCACTGGTGTTATATACAAGGGGAGTAATGTGTCACTCAGGATGCTTTCCTGTGTGAACTGAGACATACTGAATTTCTGACAGCATGTTATGTGCTGGGAGTTTTCTCTTTTAAAGGGTGTGGTTTTATGGGAATGACATAGAGAGGGAGGGAAGTCATTCCCCATATCTCCCCCTCAGGGTGTGGCTGAACAAATTTTAAATGTTCAGTCCTGTTTTTTTTTCTGTGTGTTGTGTTTGGAGAGGCAAGGTCTCCAGACTGGGACAGCCATAGCCCAGGACGGAGCTGAAGGCTGGACATAACCTGTGGGGGGGGGGTGAACCACACACACACATATGGACAGTGCTACCATTTATAATTATTATCTACCATTAGTTGTCCTACCACAGTTGGTGTGAGAGTGCGGGCAAGATTCCAGGAACACGTGTAACTGCCACAGAGACCGGTGGATGTCCTGGGTGAAGGCCGGCAGCCAGCCAGAGAAGTCCGGCAGCATGGAGGAGCTCATTAAGCACCTGGTGCAGAGCCAATAACAGATGCACCAACAGCACTTGCAGAGCCAGCAGCAGCACCAGGAGATGACCAAACTGTTGTTGCAACAGATCCAGTTGCAGTAAAAGGCACTGCTACAACAAATACAGCTTCTGGCGGACGCCATCCAAGGCAGGGCAACCGCCCCACCCTTACGGCCGACTGATGACTCCCACGTCAGGAAGACGGTAAGACGGGCCATGCAGAAGATGACCCCTGGGAATGATGTAGAAGCATTTCTGACTGTCTTTGAGAGAGTGGCTGATCGGGAGACACTTCCACCAGAACAGTGGGCAGAGGTTCTGGCACCATATTTGTCGGGGGAACCCCAAAAGCCATATTACGACTTGGTACTGCAGGATGCCAAGGAATCCGCCAATCTAAAGACAGAGATCTTAGCACGCCTTGGAGTGAATATGGCGGTGAGATTCCAACGAGTCCACCATTGGGTGTATGCCAGCGACAAACGCCCTCGCTCGCAGATGTTTGACCTACTGCATCTTGTTCAGAAGTGGTTGCAGCCAGAGTCCTCCACTCCGGCCCAGATGGTTGAGCGGGTGGTGAATGATAGATTTGTGCACTCTCTTCCCAAGCCAGTACAGACTTGGGTTGCCCAGGGCGATCCCCAGAACGCAGATGACTTCATCGGCCTGGTAGAGAGGTACCAGGTGGTTGAGAGATCCCTTAGGAAACCAGAAATATTCACTCCTCCGTACTGGGATACCCAAAAGGGGGCAGATTCACCACGGAAGGGGTCTAGAGCCACCACTAGGGGGCGTCCCACTCCCACAGAAGGTGCCACAAGGACTGTTGCTAAAGATCTAGTCTGTTGGCAGTGTCACAACCCTGGACAAGTAGCCGCCAGGTGTCGATTGTCCCCCGAGCCCATGGACTGCAGCCTAGGCAGATGGGTCTCCTATTATGTGTATCCAGCCTGTAATGCGGACTGTCGACCCAGTGAGGGGCCGCAAGCGTGTGCCGTGTCCGTTAATGGAGTGATGGTACTTGGACTGTTGGATTCAGGGAGTTTAGTGAACTTGATCAGTGCGAACCTTACCCACTAGCTGATCTCTGCCAATACTGTGGGCGACCGCTGCATACATGGGGACGCCAAGGACTACCCTGTGGCTACATTGACAGTGGGAACAGACTGTGGTGCCCAATCCCACGAGGTCGGGGTGTTTAAGGACCTCATACATCCCGTCATATTGGGGCGCGATTTCCCGTTCTGGGACTTGTGGGGGAAAGGTACAAGACTGAGTCACATGGACAAGTTCCAGGTCCCTAAGGAAATACCCCCATCAACATCTGAAGGGGATGAGTTCCTATTGTGTGTCCTTGCCGGTGACAAGGACGTGACTGTGACCGAGGAGGCCAACCTCCCTGAGTTAGAGGTGGCAGGAGAGAACTTTGGGTCTGCTCAAGTTCGGGACTAGACCTTGAAGGACGCATAGGACAATGTTACTGTCTGTAATGGGGTTGCTCAAGAGCCGGGGGCAGACACCAGGTACCCACACTTTGCAGTTCAGGAGGAGTTATTGTATCGAGTGTCCAAACCAAGGGGTGATGAGATAGTGGAGCAGCTGTTAGTTCCAGGGCCCTACCGACAGAAGGTATTAGATATGGCCGATTCGCATGTTCTGGGGGGACACCTGGGGGTCGAGAAAACTCAGGAGAGGATATTGAGGAGGTTTTATTGGCCAGGGTGTTACCGGGAGATCCTGAACTATTGTAGGTCCCGCCAGATAACCGCGCCCTCCTCCCACTTCTGTAGTCCTTTAATCCCCTTTGAGAAGATTGCCATGGACCTAGTGGGGCCCTTAGTCAAATCAGCCCGGGGCCACCAATACATCCTGGTGGTCATAGACTATGCGCCCCGGTATCCGGAAGTGGTACCACTGAGGAACTCGTTGAGTAGGAGCATAGCCCGCAAACTTGTCCATATATTTGCTAGGACCGAACTGCCGAAGGAGATGCTAATGGACCAAGGAACCCCGTTCATGAGCAACGTAATGAAGGAGCTGTGTAAAGTCCTTCAGATTACCCAGCTGGTAACCTCTGTCTACCATCCGCAGACAGACGGCCTGGTGGAGCGCTTTGATAAAACTTTAAAAGCGATTCTCAAAAAGGTCGTAGAGAAGGACAGTCGTGACTGGGACTACCTGCTACCGTTCATGCTCTTCTCGATAAGAGAGGTCCCACAAGCCTCTACAGGTTTCTCCCCGTTTCAGCTACTGTATGGACGACATCCGTGAGGGTTCCTGGATATTACCAAGGAAACCTGGGAATCCGAGGTAACTCCCCACCGGAGCATCATAGAACATGTCGCCCAGATGCAGGAGAGAATGGCGAAAGTGATGCCTATCGTGAAGGATCATCTCCTCCAGGCACAAGAGGCCCAGGCAAGGGTCTATAACTGGTCGGCTGAGGCAGTTCCAGCTTGGGGATCGTGTTCTGGTGCTTATTCCCGTATGAGGTGGTGGAGAAACTCAGCGAACTGAAGTACAAAGTTCACCAGCCTGTGAAAAAGCAGCACCAAGTGTACCATGTGAACTTGCTAAAGCCGTCGCGAGATCGGGAAACTCTGGGGGCTTTTTGTTTGGGAGCCAGTCCGAAAGCCAAAGTCGAGGACGTCACGATAGCAGAGACTCTATCGCTGGCACAGAAGAAACAGCTGCTGCAACGGAACCGTGACCTGTTCTCGGAGTTGCCAGAGCGTACGGAGGTGGTCGAGCATGACGTGCTGACGGAAGCGCATGTTAGGGTAAACCTCAAACCCTATAGGATTCCTGAAGCCCGCTGTGAGGTAATCTCAGCTGAGGTGAACAGGATGCTGGACCTCGACGTGATAGAGGAATCGAAGAGCGGATGGTCGAGTCCCATCGTTCTCGTGCCAAAGCCCAACGGGGAGTGGAGATTTTGTAACTACTACCGCAGGCTGAATGAGGTTTCCAAGTGTAATGCATATCCGATGCCCCGCGCCGATTAACTCATCGAGAGGCTTGGACCTGCGAGATATATTACCACCCTCGACTTGACAAAGGGCTACTGGGGCACCAGCCACTTTCCAGCGGGCCATGGATCGGATTCTCGGCCCACATAAGAAGTATGCCTCAGCCTACCTTGCTGACCTTGTCGTCTTTAGCCCAGACTGGGCTAGTCATTTGCCAAAGGTACAGGCGATTCTGGATGCTCTAAGGAAGGCAGGATTTACGATAAATCCGAGAAAATGTTCCATTGGGAAGGAGAAGGCCAAGTACTTAGGCTGTGTCGTCGGGAGAGGCGAAATTAAACCACAGGTCATTAAGATCGAGGCAATTCAGAACTGGCCGCAACCGTTCTCCAAGAAGCAGGTGAGGAGCATTTCTTGGAATCGTGGGATATTACCGGTGATTTATCCCAAATTTTGCCATGATTGCCGCACCACTGACGGACCTCCTGAAAGGCATAAAAACAACGATGGCGAAATAGACGGTTGAAACTGAGATGGTGTTCCAACATTTGAAGCTGGCACTCTTTAAGCAGCCGGTCCTGGTCGCACCAGACTTCACTAAAGAATTTGTGCTCCAGACAGATGCCTCAGAGGTTGGCCTAGTATCTGTGCTGTCGCAGGAGATAAATGGGGAAGAGCATCCCATCCTGAATATGAGCCGGAAACTCTCATCCTGCGAGAAAAATTATGCCATTGTAGAGAAAGAATGCCTAGCCATAAATGGGCCATAGACACGCTAAGGTATTACCTACTTGGCAGAAAAGATTAAATTGGTGTCAGACCATGCCCCTTTGAGATGGTTAAGGGAGAAGAAGGTTAAGAATGCCCAAGTAACTAGGTGCTGCTTAGTCTCCAAGGCTTTAATTTTCATATGGAGCATAGACCCGGGAAGTCACACGCTAATGCTGATGTCCTCTCCAGAATTCCTTGCTTGGGGTCTGAAGGTGCCCAAACCCCCAGCTTTGGGCAGAGGGGGGGGATATGTGACAGATTCACTGGTGTTATATGCGAGGGGAGGTATGTGTCACTCAGGATGCTTTCCTGTGTGAATTGACACCTACTGAATTTCTACCAGCATGTTATGTGCTGGGAGTTTTCTCTTTTAAAGGGTGTGGTTTTATGGGAATGACGTAGAGAGGGAGGGAAGTCCTTCCCCATACCTCCCTCTCAGGGTGTGGCTGAGCAAATTTTAAATGTTCAGTCCTGTTTTTTTTTCACTGTGTTGTGTTTGGAGAGGCAAGGTCTCCTTATTGGACAGCCATAGATCAGGACGGAGCTGAAGGTTGGCCATAAGCTGTGTGGGTGAAACACACACACACACTCAGACTGTGCTACCATTTATCTTTTGTTTTGTTGTTTTGCCAGTACGGCAGTGTTTATTTTTGCTGGAGTTGCAGGGCTTTATGCCATATAATAAAGCCTGCAGAGAAAACCCAGTTCCTGAGCCTACTTCCAGAAGCGGCAGAGCGAGTCGTCCTACCACAGCACTTAGTGCGGAACAGTGGGCCCCACAGCCGATATCACGGCCATGCCCGATTGACGTCTCTACAGTGCTCTCTCCCTCCATCTGAATCCTCCCTTATCCCACAAAAGTGAAGTTACAGCCATGACTTCAGGCTTGAACAGTGAACTCCTGTCAATGGCGTCACACTGTGCATGCTCCAGAAGTCTGAGAAACTGAGTACTTCCCTCTGCAATCTCAAAGCAGACGTGCTGAGCCGGTAAGGTAGAGGAAGATGGGCAGAAGTTCACTGCACATCCCTGAATTATATGCCGCCACCAACTTGCCTGTTTAGCACTTTAACACAGCAGCTTGTCTGGTGTGAACTTACAGAGGGAAGTGTTTGGCCAGGGGCGTACATAGAAATCATGGGACCCCATAGCAATTCCAAATCGCCCCTCACACCCCAAAAAAATTTACTTGATGTGGTCACTGCGCAAAAGCACAGTCACAGAAGGACACACAGAGACATGTTTTGTGGCACACACAAAGAAATAGTGCCCCTACTGAAGCTCTTTAGTCTTCTCACCTACCCTGATACCCCTTTCATGGTCCCCATACAGTATGATGCCTCCAAAAATGCTTCCCTCACACACATGCTGTGATACATAAAAGTCAATTCCCCCACATGCCACGCACAGAATATCTTGACAGTACTGCCAACAGAGTATTATGTCCTTATGGTTTCTATACACATATTATGAGGACTGCACAGAATGTCCCCACAACTCCTGGGCCTCATGGTTTCTACATGGTCTGCCGCTATTAGCAGTATGCCATTGTGCTATGTCAGACTTCTATAGCATGCCCAGTGTGACACCAGGGCAGTGGCATATAAGCTGAGGTTCACTGTGCACGTCTGAAGTCACGACTATAACTGCTTTAGTGAAAAAATATTCAAAATTGTCTGCAGCACAATCACGATTGTAAGCAACAGTCAAAGAAAGACCAGAATCCGCTAGTTTCAAACCAATGAAAAAAATCTTGACCGCACTTACCAGGAGCTGCAAATCTGGTGGGTTTTCTGGGCAAAGATCTAAAATGTTGTTGTTTTAATCAATGAGCCACTTGGTTAACACTTTTGTCTTGTGACATGGTCTCCATCATGCAGGAAAAAAGCATCATTAAATTACTCCTGGATGGTTGGGAGAAGTTGTTCTTTGAGGAGGTTTAGATACCATTCTTTATTCATAGCCGTGATCTTAGGCAAAATTGTAATCCCCCTTGCATGGTTGAGAAGCCCCCACACATGAATGGTCTCAGGATGCTGTAGTGTTGGCAGACACAGGACTCATGGCAGAGCTCACCTTTTCTTCTTCGGACAATCATTCTCCTGGATCTCCCTTAAAGGTCTGAAGGGGCTTCATCAGAGGAAATAATTTTGCAGAAAGTACAGGGATTGGTCTGCAGAGGACGGGTTTAAGTTATTTTTTCTGATGAAGCCCCCTCAGACCGTTTGGAACATCTGCAAGAATAAGTCTATGTTCGTACGTTGTGTTTTTGCAGCGGTTTTTTTTTGCCAATTTTCAGCGGCGTTTTACAGTACCAGCGAAGTCTGAGATTTCAGAAATCTCATGCACATACCTTGTTTTGTTTTCCTGACTGTTTTTTTTAAAGAGCTGCCTTTTTAGAAAATGCAGCATTTCACTTTTTTGCTGCGTTTTTCACCCATAGAAAGCAATGGGTAAGTGTAAAAATGCAGCAAAAAATGCAGGTATCAGTGTGAAATGCAGAAGTAGTGCTGTTGCTTCAAAAGCATCCAGCAACTATAAGAGTTAACACAGTCACAAGAGACAGGAAGTGTTGTGCTTCAGAAGCATCCAGCAACTAGAGGGGTTAACACAGTCACAGGAGACAGGGAGTGTTTTAGCAGAGCCCCAGGGGGATTGTGGGGAACTTGTTATTGTAGTCTGGCTGAAGCCAAAGAGAAAAGTAGGGTGTTATCTGTATCTGACAGAAGGCAACTGAACAGGATTCAGATCAGGAAAGAAACTAAACACAGGTCAGATAAACTCCCTGAACTAACAGTGCAGAGTATTATCTGGCAGGAAGTTAAGGACTGGAAGGAATTGTGTCACAGGGATCATCTCCCTCATCAAACCCTTCCCCCCCTCCATCTCCATGCAGGATAAAGAATGCTGTGTACTATTGCGTCCTTGTGAAGGAAAAGCCTGTGGTTGTGTATGCATAGAAGTGTGCTGCTAAGAGATCTAATCTGTGCTGAATTATGCTACTGAAGAGACTGTAGTGCTGTGCCTTGTGAAGAAATGACTATATTGTTACTGGAGCCGGTTGCTCAAGAAACTCAGACTGTACTGTAATGAAGATTGTTGATGCAATATCCCTGAATTGCACTTTCTGTGCATCAGATTAAATTCCATTGTTAAACTGTTGAAAAAGACTCTTGTCAGATGTGTCTGGTCAGCAATTGAATCTATCGTGTGCCTGAGAGAAGCTGCAGCACATGGTCTATGGTCGCCCTGAGTAACGGTTCACCCAGGATTCCAAAGAATTCATGTAACCTGTCTCGCCCTATCTGAACCTAGCGGCGTGCGTGTAACATCAGGTTTTGCTGCATTTTTTGTGCCAAAACCTGACGAATTTGAATCAGTCTATTTTTTTATGCACTAAACATTATCAGTATGCACAAGAGACAAATATAACCCTGACAAAAATGAAGCAAAAACTCAGCAAAACCTGCTTTTTGGACGTTGCTTCGTTACTGCCAAGAGAGCAGGTTTTGCCTGCAGAAAAACACAGCAAAAACACAACATGTGAACATAGTCTAAATGTCTGGAGAAGAGTCCTGTGTCTGCCAACAGTAAAGTACCACCAACGTGAAAAGGACCACAACACTTCAATGGATGAATAGTATCAAATGATCTTTATTCATCATGAAATGTAGGAACATTTCAACTTATGTCTGAGTTTTTATCAAACTCATGATACGAGATACAATCAGATATACAGAAAGCATCGTCACTTGATCAGGCAATTATGCAAATTTGCTAATACAAATAAACAAAAGCACATAAAGACATAATCATAAGTGTTCAATAAAATCACACAGAACCCATAAGTAGGTACATAGAAGGGATGGTAGTGGGATGTATAACCCTGCACACACCACTGATTGGCAGCTTTCTGTGTACACTGTACATTGCCAACAGTAAAGTATCCAGAGACAATTCATGCATGGGGGGCTTTTCATCCATGGAGGGGCTCACTGACAATTTTGCCTGAGATCACGGCCATGAATAAAGAATGAAATCTATACATCCTCCAAGAGCAACCCTTTCCCATTATCCAGGATCAATGTGGCGATGATTATTTTTCCGAAAGGGAAAAGTGATCACGAAGTGGCTTGGTGAACAAAACACTGACATTTTGGGTTGGTTGCCAAAAATCTCCTAGATCCTGAACCTGCGGTCAATCCACAAACTTCGACAAACAAAAACCCAGAAATTGTGATAAACTTCAAGGACTGATTAGATGACAATAGGCGATCATAAGTCAGGGATTTGGTCCAGAAGCGGATATCCAGCTGCCGGGGCGAAGGGAAGAAGTCCTGAAAAATAAGGGTCAGCACTGGAAATATTGAGTCTTTACAGAAACTTTATGAATTTGTCAATAGTTTAAGTATGAAATGCTGATAATTTTTACGTCCGTAACCATAGAAACAGCCGACTAAACGATTGAAAAACACTGAAGCAACAAACTATGAAAAACTAAATTAGCGTGAGTTTCAAAGCTTTTGGCCACAACTGTACACTTTTATATTTCAAATGGCTGATTATTAATTTTCTACTCAAAGAGACCAGTGATGACTAGACCTACAAAAAATATTTTGTAATATCTTGGTTACGTCCTATGACGTATAGATTCCATATGTGTAAACCCTTCAGCACCAGGCCTTTTTTTTTTACTTTTTTGTATTTTTTTCTTTTTTTTTATTATGTGTCCATTCATTATCATTAAAACTACATTTTAACTTTGTTCTGCGGGTCACTACAATGGAAAACCCCTTTTTTTTTTTTTTTTTTGCTGCTTTGAACAAATAAACTTTTGCAAATTATGAGACCCATAACCTTTTATATTTTTCCTCCAATGGAAATGTGCTAGGGCTTGTGTTTTGCAAGGCAAGTAGTAGTTTTTATTTGTATCTATTTGGCTTTCATTTTATTTATTTATTTATTTATTTTTATTTTTTAATAGAAGGCAAGGTGTTCATTTTTTTTTTCCTGTGTTTGACGAGTGAAATAACTAATGTAATATTTTACTCTTCTGACTTTTATATACATTATACCTATCGTTTCTTTTTTCATATTTTTTTTTTTTCTTTAAATTAGTATTATTTTTGCTGTGTGGCTGCATACTATACATCAAAAAACTGCAATTTTTTTAGGAAAATTGTTATGATTTCACTGTAGGTACTCATTAAAATTGTAATGTTTAACTGACAAAGAGATTAAAGGGGAGATTCCTCACAACTTGGTCTTTCCTTATTCCCACATTATCACTAGCTATTCAAGATAGATTGAGAGCTCAATTAAAGGATACCAAATGGTATCTCCTTAAATGTGTTGAAGGCTGTGTTCTGATTCCATAAATACTGTTTTTTCTTTTTCGGGGGAGCACGCAGGGGGGAGGGAAGGGGAGGGGCAAGGAGGGGGGAAATATAGAATTGGTAAAGTTTGAATAATATTTTTGCTGTACTATTTCATACGCATATCAAAATGGAATGCAAAGGACAAAAAAAAAGAGAGACGGAACTCATGAATGTTATTGATTTGATATGTACTGCTTAAAATCAATAAAAAAAAAAGTTTCAAAAAAAAAATTGTAATGTTACGTGAATTATTGATAAACAACTTACGGTTCTCTCCTACATGGCATGAACTGTGGCACGGCTGCTGTGTGTGAACACGCCCTACAACATGTTTCTACACCCAAAACCTATCATCCCCTGGTGTAGTAGTTAAATGTAAGCTAGGAGTTGCTACACTGTAGAAACCATACTGTAACAAAGGCCATCATATCGGAGTCCTGGATAACCTCATTAAAGGTGTTATTCGATCTTATTATATCTGTAAAATTTTATAGTTGTTTTACAAGCACTTTGCAAGATACCTCTCTTTTCTCAGAATGGAGGGCTATTTCATTTTATTGTTTATACCTCGTTACCTTGGTTACCGGCCACCGCTGTAGTCTATCAGAGGCTGGTTTCCTAGGCAAGGAGTGCAGGGCTTGCCAGCGCTGCAGGATCCAGCCAGCTTCAGTTCCCCTGCATTTCTCCGATGCAGAATATCCAAAGCTGCATCCGGAGAGTGCACAATTCAGGCCATTATGCCACATGCATGACCTGTCAGTCATCAGGAGCCCACCGCCCTCCATCACAAGGAAGCCAGGAGGCACTGGGAGAGGTGTGTTCCTGAAAATAGGATCCTGAGACGACTCCTTTTTATGCCTCCTAGCTCATTGACTTCAGCAAAGCTTGGGGAATGAATATGTTGGCTGTCCTGTTCAGTCTATTTCCAACCTGGTCTCCTGCCTGTATACACTATACTTATTGGTGCCATGGTGTCTGTGGAACCGTCCACCCCAGAACCTGACATTTATATGTCACCACAAACTAAGGTGCAGTTTCCACTGCAGAAAGAGCGTTTATAGTTAAGATGCATAGAAAAGCACCATCTTGCTGGCACCTGCTCTGCCCTAATTATCTGCACTTCCCTGGTGCTTGAAATGAGTCAGCTTTGCCCGAGGCACAGCACTGTACATCCAGTTGCTGAGTCTGTGAATAGCTGTGGTGACACATTGCTTTTATGTTTCAGCCTAGTGTCACCTGTATATAGATGCTGGCACAAAATGGTCTGCGCTGCCTACATTACAGATATTTGATTTTTACACTGTACCAACCTGACCCCATGACCAGATAATGCCCACGGTTCGGCTGTGCCAGGATGCCATCAGACAGGCAGAGAATGTGACGCTTACTAGGAGTGACAGCAAAGCCGTGTCACCTGACAGCAATTGGACAGACTTGATTGGCTATGATCAGTTATCTGACACGGGGAACAGATGGTCAGATGCCCCACGTTCACAGCTCTTGTGTCCTAAATTTATCTTCTTTTCTTTGCACATATTACAGGCCAGGTACCCGCGCTGTCAGATTCACAGTCATTAGCTTTTTAAGACACTGCGCTGGTGTTTTCATACTGATGAGATTATCATTATAAGACCACCATGGAAGTCACTCTCTAATGGGGGGGGCAACAAAGTGTGATGCTTTAGGAATGTCCTTCTGTTGGAACTGATAGATTTAATACATCTAATAATGAAGATCTATTGCTGATTTATATTTTCCCACACACTCAGCATTATTTATTGGTATATAATCTGTGTAACGTTCATGTTCATCTGGTTTGTGGTTGTAAATTGCAAATAATGTAACTAATGAGCATCAGTCTGCATAAATAAGTGAACTTTTACACTTAAAAAAAAAGCCCCAAAAAACTATTTTTCTTTCCAGTTATGTTGGAACATAGTAGTCATTGATTGGCGACCCCCCCCCCCCCATCAATGCATAAAGCAAATCAGTCAGATGTAGCGGTTTTGCACTTCTCAATGCACTGCTTAATCGAGAGTACTATTTGCAGAGATAAAAATATAAAAATGTTAAAGCAGCACTCCAACAGTTGTTTTTTTAACTCTATTGTTCAGCATCGATTGGTATTAAGAATAATGTAGTGGCCTTTGTGTATCGCAGTTTTAGTTGATGTGCACATTTTTGGCTTTTCTCTAATGTCCAATTTTTCTTTCCCTGTGATAATGTTTCCATAAAGCAGATTACATTTCCTGTGATGTCTCTCACTTTCTAGATGTGATGTATAGAACAGTCTGTGTATCCTATGTCATGTATACACCAGTCTGTGTCTCCTATGTGAATTGTACAGCAGTCTCAGTTTATCCTATCTGATGTATACAGAAGTTTCAGTGCATCCAGTGTGATGTATGCAGAATATCAGTCATCCTATGTGATGTATACCGCAAAGTCTGTGTATCCCATTTGATTAGACTGGTCAGACTGTCTCCCCTGCCTCCTGCTTATGATAGGTTTCTCCCTGTTACCTCTTACAAACAAGAGACAGGGATGGTAGTGTGAATTGACATCTCCTAGGAATACACTGGAGACGCTGTACACGTGGGGTTATACAGTGGTGTGAAAATTGTTTGCCCCCTTATTCTTTTGCATGTTGGTCACACTTAAATATTTCAGATCGCAAAAAAATTTAAATATTAGACAAAGATAACACAAGTAAACACAAAATGCATTTTTTTAAATGGAGGTCTTTATTAGTAAGGGAGAAAGAAATCCAAACCTACAGGGCCCTGTGTGAAAAACTGATTGACCGCCTTCCTGAAACATAAATTAGCTGTGGTTTATCACATCTTTGGGAAGCTGAGTTCAATTTCCCTAGCCACACACAAGCCTGATTACTGCCACATCTGTTCTCAGTCAATAAATCAGTTAAATAGAACCTACCTGACAAAGTGAAGTAGACCAAAAGATCCTCAAAAGCTAGATGATCATGCTGTGATCCAAAGAAATTCAGGAACAAATGAGAAACAAAGTAATTGAGATCTATCAGTCTGGAAACGGTTATAAAGCCATTTCTAAAGCTTTGGGACTCCAGTGAACCATAATGAGAGCCATTATCCACAAATGGCGAGAACATGGAACAGTGGTGAACCTTCCCAGGAGTGGCGGGCCGACCAAAATTACCCCAAGAGTGCAGCGACGACTCATCCAAGAGGTCACAAAAGACCTCACAACAACATCCAAAGAACTGCAGGCCTCACTTGCCTCAGTTAAGGTCAGTGTTAATAACTCCACCATAAGAAAGAGATTGGGCAAACATGGAATGTATAGCAGAGGTCCAAGACGAAAACCACTGCTGAGCAAAAAAAACAAACATAAGTGCTCGTCTCGTTTTGCAAGAAAACATCTTGATGACCGTCAATATTTTTGGGAGAATACTCTGTGGACTGACCAGATAAAAGCTGAACTCTTTGAAAGGTGTATGTCCTCAGATCACATCTGGCTTAGATGTAGCACAGCATTTCAGAAAAGGAACGTCATACCAACAGTAAAATATGGTGGTGGTCTGGGGCTGTTTTACTGCTTCAGGACCTGGAAGACTTGTTGTGGTAAATGGAACCATGAATTCTGCTGTCTACAAAAAATCCTGAAGGCGAATGTCCGGCCATCTGTACGTGACCTCAAGCTGAAGCGCACTTGGGTTATGCAGCAGGACAATGATCCAAAACACACCAGCAAGTCCACCTTCTGAATGAATTAAGAAAAACAAAATTAAGACTTTGAAGTGGCCTAGTCAAATTCCTTGATCCGACTGAGATGCTGTGGCATGTCCTTAAAAAAAAGCGGTTCATGCTCGGAAACTCTCCAATGTGTCTGAATTACAACAATTTGGAAAGATGACTGGCCAAAATCCCTCCAGTGCATTGTAAAAGACTCATTGGCAGTTATCGCAAATGCTTCATTGCAGTTGTTGCTGGCCCAACCAGTTATTAGGTTTAGGGGGCAATCACTTTTTTCACACAGCGCCCTCTAGGTTTGGATTTTTTTTTCTCTTAATAAAGACCTTCATTTAAAAGCGTCATTTTGTGTTTACTTGTGTTATCTTTGTCTAATATTTAAATTTGTAAATAAATAACAAACAAAGCAGCAACGGTTGCTGGCCGTTCTGCCCTCTTAGGGTCCCTTCTGCCTTCTTGTTTCTGGAGCCCTTCCACTCCTCTGTCTCTTCTCCTTCCTTCTCCTTCTTCTCTTCTCCTCTCTGGCCCCGGCCTTCTCTCTAGGCCTGCCTCGTGGAGCTGAGCTCAGACTGAGCCGCGGCTCCCTGTCAGCTCTCTCTCCCTTCCGCTCTGACTGAACTGAACTACTTCTCTGTGTCTGAGCTCAGGTGACCTGCACCCAATGAGCTCCTTCCTGTGCTCCAGAAACCGTCCCCTTTCTGCTCCTACACCACTAGGTTCTCTCCCCCCTCCCCACTCCAGCCAGGGACATGGTCAGTTATGCCCGCATCTGGGAGCACCGTCGAGCTGTCCCCCGGAAATGGGGTGAGTGTGTGTGTGTGTGCATGCAGCTAACTGAGCCCTGGTCCACACTCCATCCTTACCTGGGAGTGGAATATCACACCTATGGTTGAGGTGCAATACCCCTGTAGCAACCGAACCCTCGGGGCGCTACAGTAGCGGCTCCTGGTAAGCACCTGTTCACACCTATATCTTGTATTGGAAGTGCCGTCAGTTTTTTCTGTTTTCTATGTTTAAGGTTTGACTGAGCACTCCACTTCTTTGCCGCAGGTGGTTTTAATTGCAGTGGGATCTTACTTTCCCACACATAAGCAGACGGATGTCCCTTAGAGAGGTATTTACATTGGTAGGGTCCTGGTATTTTGAGAAACGCCTTATCGCGGCTACCTGGTACACATGTGACGCGCCCCCTGGGCCGTGGGGTACCCGGTGCCGGCCCGGTAAATGCTGGGGGATGTCACAGTGGTGGTGACCCGGTCAGTGACCCAGGGCGGTCAATAAAAAGGGGTTATTGATAGGGAATTTATAGTGATTGTATAAAGTTTGTGACACCACCTGTGGTATGCGGCTAAAGGGAGCTGCCGCTGCGGAGCAGTCCTCTGGAGCTGATGTGAGTGCAGCAGGGATGGTGTGGCTCTCCACAGGTAGAGCTTAGCTCCAGAGCAGTGTACATGTTGTAGGTTGTGCTGGGCGTTGTAGTGCAGGGGTTGATGGCGCAGCAAGAAACACAGAGACCAGGAAGTTCAGTCCCAGGGTCTTTACTCACAGTTGTTGCAGTCCAGATTACAGGGATCCATGTAACTGCTCTCATCGTGTTGTGTTTACTCAGGGAGGGGTTCGGTCTACCCCCAGGTAATTCCGGGGTACTTAGCAGGACCCCCTTCTGTGTGTCCTCGCTCTCTGGCCTTCTTCCTGCACCTCACACCTAGTATCTCCAATCCGTTACCCGCGGGCCTTGGCGGGCGACGTCTGTTCCGTCCCCTGGGTCCTATATGGCTACCTTCTCGGTGAGACTGGCGTGGACTTGTGTCTACAGGACATAAAGTACTGCAGCCTCCGGTTTCTAGTTGGGCATAAAGTCCTCTGCTAGTTGAGGGATCGGTTCCCTTTAGATGGCCTGACCCCTCCACCGCCTTGGAGATGCGGGCGTACGGGTGGCCTTCTGCACGGCCCGTACCCCTGGGGTCCTTTCCTGATTCCTGGAGCCTTTCTGCTCCTCTCTCTCCTCTCCTTTCAGTCCTGGGCCTTTCACCAGGCCCTCCTCCTGAGCAGAGCCTCTGCTCCTTCCACTTCTCCTCCTCTGACTGATCTGACTGAACTCTCTCACTAAGATGGCTTCCCAATTTATTTCTCACTCTCATGTGCTCCCCTAAGCTACTTCCTCCACCCACACCCACTACGTGGTTCCCCCCACTCCAGCCAAGGGAAGAGCTCAGCAAGAACCAAAAACATCTTGCCCTCCCCTGTTTGCCTGGAGTGGTGTGTTGGATGCAGGTGTTAGGGTCCCGGGCTGTACTCCTTCCTTACCTGAGCGTGAGATACCACATCTCTGGCTGAGATGCAACACCTCTGTGGCGACCGAACCCTCAGGGGCGCCACACATGCATTGGCCAATTTATGCGAGAAGATTTCTCATTTATTTCTTATTTTCTTGAGCAGTAATGCTATTCAAATTTCATATATTTCATGTTCGCATACTTAGCGTTGCAGTGTGCTGCTTTGTTTGTTATTTGTAAATGGAGGTAGCGGCTCCTAGTAAGCACCTGTTCACACTTATTTCTTGTATTGGAAGTGCCGTCATTTTTTTCTGTTTCTAATATTTAAATTTTATTTTGTGATCTGAAACATTTAAGTGTGACAAACATGCAAAAGAATAATAAATCAGGAAGGGGGCAAACACTTTTTTCACACCATTGTACCTGCTACAGCTAATCATTGCATGGACTTGCTTACTATATTGTTGCTCTTTTATGGGGAGCACAAATAATCAGATGTTAGGGAGGGCACCCAGAGCCCACAAGTAGGGTGAAGTTAGGTGGGTCGGGGTATGGGATGTGCCAATAGAGATTTGATAGATGATGATGCCCTGTACACATGAGAGGATGTACGGGACTGGTCTCAGACTGGAGCACACATGGGGCACATAATGAAAGGTTCAAAATGTATTCATGCCATTGAGCTGGGATGTAACTACACAGCTAAAATATTACCAAAGAGTTACTATTGTATCTGCAATAATTTCTGATTTGCTACTTTGAGGCCAGTGTACTTTTAATAATGCTTTAGCCAATTTTGGTTTGGGATCGGTGTCATTGTCTATTATGGAG
This sequence comes from Phyllobates terribilis, assembly GCF_046119375.1. Taxonomy (NCBI): domain Eukaryota; kingdom Metazoa; phylum Chordata; class Amphibia; order Anura; family Dendrobatidae; genus Phyllobates; species Phyllobates terribilis. Next base: position 304,265,334 of record NW_027362772.1, read on the forward strand.
GCGAAACGTCTTTCCGTGTCCCTAAAAAAAACTGGAGGTACCGTATGTCTGTAGATTTAAAGGGGCACTCTAGGAAGTTTTTTTATTATTATTATTTTTAATGCTCAGCTCAGGGAGAGCTTGATGTTTATGGCACCAATATATTCTGCAGTGCCATAAACTCTCCTTATACATGTACCATAGGAAGCAAATTGCCTTTGTACATTTTCTACAAACGCATGTACTTAGATCTGTACACATTGGCATCTGTTCACGCTCATCACTGTCACCTCTGATGTTAACATGTTGTGTGACATCCTGCCATATAATGACGAGATTGCTACATCCCCACCGCACAGACAGCGCCAAATATAAATCCCTTTCTATTGGGGACGGGTTATTTTGATTTAATTTTGGAGAAATTATTGGGATTTATCCATCCGTTTTTTTTTTTTTTTTCACTTTCTTGTCATTAAATATATTCAGACATAAAAATGAAATCCCCTTTTATACTTTTTTTTTTTTTATAAAAAAAAAAAAAAAAAAAGCCCCTGCAGAACAGGAAAGGCTAAAAAAAAAAAAGCAGCAGCTGATTTTTGTCTGTGGCTAAATAATCAGACGTTCTGGGAGAGAAGTGCGTTAACTATAGGGAGCAGGATGTTATTTTCGAGATCACTCGCTGAACATGTGTCCTGGTCCTAGTAATTACTGCACAGGCGAATGGTCCAGGGGGGGGGGGGGGAGAGCATCATAGAGGAAGCTGTCAGGAGGGGATAGCTCACACTACTGTATCTTTACATTGTGCCCTTGGATCCCAAGGGAACTTCTCGCTGTCTTGTCCCTACTTTAAAGACCCCCCCCCCCTCTATTCTTCCCCCTCCCACTCAGAATCCCTATGTCTGGTAGGAATGCCAATTCTCCCTGTGCTTCCCACATCTTGCTCTATTCTGCACATGCTCAGGCGAGACTGTCAGCTGCAGAGCTTGTGTTCTCCAGCGCTGGTGGAAGAGAGAGAAGAGGAAGAGTGAGAGAGGACAAGAGGGGACATATACATTAACAATCAGGCCTATCAGTAGCCTCATCTTATCCAATATGTCCTGGAACACAGACAGCACTGAGTGGGCAGGCTGCAATGTGCCCAAGGATTTAGATATTCTGCACTAATGAAAGGGTTCCGGCTTGTCTGGTAAGCGGAGACACCGGTCCTTCTTCCACACCTTCTAGCACCCTATCACTCCCCCCCCCCCTTCCTATCCCGGCGTAGGGTTCCCCCTTTTTTTTTGGTTTGGCTATGGGCTAAGGGAAGTTGGCTTGTGGTTACTCGTTTTCTGCAGCACTTACTGTGAGCGTCCGCTGCCAGACTGCATCTGTCAGGAGCATCTCCATGGACTGAAGAGACGCACTGTGCCCAGCTCCTGGGAGGACCGCAGGATGGCTTGCAGGTTTTATATGCTCCATCTCCATACGCTGCTAGCGCTGTTCTAGACTAGTCATAGTTGCCCGTAGGCTGATGAGCCCCCAACCTCCTGATTATGACCTAGAAGCCCTAGTCTGTAGCTAAGCGTAGTCTGCTAAACTATTCAATAGGATTTCTAGATCTTGTAAACTCCTCTGCATGTGTCCTCTGTATGATGCAGTGCATTGCGTAACTCCATGTGCCTGTTGTCAGTGTTTTGTAGCATTATACCTGGTTATTTTAGTAAGAATGGGACCTCACGGTGCACTCTTTTTGTCCAAAACTGTGGTAGAAAGCAAAAAAAAAAAAATAGCCAAATTGTAATCCTATATATATGCAAAAACTGCACCGAGACTGCCCGCCGTGTGCCCCTCTGTCTCACACAACCGCTATGCACCTCTCCTCCCTTAACTCCTCTAAAGTAAGAATAAAATCTCAAATTTATCATCCCTTTCCCCCTCTCTGCAGAGTAGTCGACTGTAGTTTCCTGTGCTATTCAACTAAATGCAATGATGGATTAACCCCTTATTTTTATCACGGTGCTGCCTAAGGAGTTAAAAGTCCATCTGCTTTTGCTGTGCACCATTACCCCAGTCTGCACTTTTCACGTGTCTGCCTTGTCGCTTACAATGTCTGTTATCACTGCTTAATAAAACAGAGCGCTCCATTAATACAAAAATGGACATGGAGGGCAATAGGTGACTCTGTCCTCAGCTAAGTATTTCATTCCGGATGGCCAGCAGCCCCGTGTCATGGTGTCCTCTGACCTTGAGGTAAGTATGAAGCATTCTAGCTCCTGGATTCGTGTGAGTATTGTACGGTCACATCCCCCTCCTTCACACCCGTCAGGAGGTTTTATAGGTTGTAGACCCCCCTGTGCATTGTGCTTATAGCTCTATGATGCCATGTATAATGTATGGCAAGAAGTGAGAGAGCTGAGAGACTGTCGGATGCCATCTGTAGACGGAGCCCATAATCCTCTTAACATTTATCCTGCTTCCTTCCCTCCCCTCCCTCAGACCTCCAGGATTAATATCTTCTCTCTGCCCCCTATTTTCCTGTTTTTTTTTTCCCGCGTTAACTCTGCCTTGCCATTGAAGTGACTGTACCCCCAGGACGTCACGTTGCATTATTCACCCTCTCCATTAAGGTTTTTTAACTTAAATAACTATTAAATTTAATTCCAAGTTTTACCTAATGGGCCGCACTTTATAGATGTTCCCCTTTTTAGAACGTAGTGTTAACTTCCTTCAACAAATTACTGCAGGGATTAAAGCATTAGTTTGTGTTGGAGATTATGTCCATAGTATCCCCCCCCCCCCCCACCGGGCAATTAACAAGCCAGTATTTAACAGTAACCGGGATTGGCACAGGAGGTGACCAGTCTTGGTCGGCCCATGTTACATCATCTCACCCCATCCGGCGATCCTCTCCGAGCACAATCTGAGCCTGCAGATGTTCTCAGCCTCTTATATCACATTGTGCAGATACATTGCAGCAAAGTCACATCACAGCTCCCAGAATATACGGGATTTACATCTGCCTTGAGTACGTCCGTGGTCACAGACGTGGCAGACGTCAATTCTTCCATTAAGTAGTCAGCATTGTGAATTGGAGCTTTATTTTATTTCATTTCTGTAGCTGCAACATGAAGGAACGGGGGTACCGAGAGCGACACCCCCCTCTGATGTGATATTGACGGTCTTTCCTTATAATAGGCCATCGGTATTCTGTTCCTGGAAAACCCCTTTAAGATAGTGCAGCACCTTATTCTGTCTCCGTGACACTCTCGACTCTGCTTCATCAGGAATGTGCTTTGTAGCTTCTATTTTCATTCTCCGTGACGTATATGGTCTTTATTAATGTAGCATTTTATTCCTGAATCTGGAGCCTGGTTTGCATGGAGGTTATAGGAGTAATGATGTCAGTCGGGTGTCTTTTTTTTTTTTTTTTGCAGTTGTGTTGCCTTTTTTTTTTTTTTGTGCCGAGAATCTTTGAATTTCAGCTTCCTGAGGTCAGAATCCTAGCGAGGCGTTATATACGTGATCTTATTCCTTCTTTTTAGTTTTATTTATTCTCATTCCGAAACTTTTCATTGTTGTGTAAACCAAGATATGAAGCCTGGATGATAAGTTGTGTCTGGGCCTCGTCGTGTAGAGGAACAGAAGAAAGATTAGAACCGAGTATAAGGTTGCTATGTATACATATCATAAATATCTCAATAATCTCCATACTACAACCTACTCTTAGAACTGTATATCTCGGGCCATTCGTATAAAAAACATATATAGCGAGGTGCCGAAGCAAGAAAAAAATGCGAATATATGGCCAATAAATTGGAAAAATAGAAAATCACTTTATTGAGGAGCATTTTTTAAAATATCATTATAGTCATGTAGGACTAAGGTGGCACAACATATGTCGAAAGATATTACACATAGACAATTAAAACATACTTAAGAACAAACACCAGGTGTCACCACAGGGTGCAGATATCACATCCATTGCGTACCATTGTATTTAATTATATATGTATCTCTCAAGGGGACCATGTAAGAATTGCATATATACATATATAGGGGCTAAAGAAAGGTATCAGTAGCCACAGATTAAGCCTCACATATGAACCTAAACCTTAGTTCCCCCTACAATTAATATAAACAATATATGAATAATATATGAACAAGAAAGGATATCAAATAAAGAACATGGTTCACCTTGTTTTTAGGTAGAAGCTGCACGCTGTGTGGCTCCCCGACGCGCGTTTCGGCGCTACTGCCTTTGTCGTGTAGAGCCTGATCTGGGCCTGACACTACTTCCTCCATTATAGAGCAGTATCTTTACACGTGGTTGTTGTCACCATCAGTGGTTCCTCCATCTTCTCGGTTTTGGTGGACATATAGTAATAAAATGAACTAATTTCATGATAATGTAACCTGGGCTTATAATGTAATGTTACTAGAGATTTACAGATGGGGGTGGTTTCTATTTCATTTTGATGGCACATGCACCGAAAAGAGCGATGTACCACAGACGCTTCTATCTATTAAAGCCATACTACCACACAATATACAGGTGACCAGAGGCTGATCAATTCCTCATACAAGTCCTCTGTGTATCCTCCTCTGATACTTTTCATCCTTCATTATCAATCATTTTTCATCACCACTGGGCCCAGTGAATGATGAACGAATGATGCGGTATACTCACATACAGCACGTTAGTACTAGCAGAGATGTCGAGACGTATAGCTCTAAAGTTTGATGCTGGGCAGAAGTTTTCTACAACTGTTGTTGGAGCGCCTCCGTCAGATCCAAAACTTCTGGCTGTAAACAAATCACCATCAGTAAGTGAAGATAAAGTCAGCTGAGCCATCTAATATGTCTAGGGGGTCTCCTGAGTCTCCCCCAACATTGTCATAGGCATGGGGCAATTGATATGCAAACTCCCAACCCTTTGGAGTCGAATGTTCATGTGTATGGGGAAGGCGTATCTCAAGGGGTAGCGCCGCAAGCGTTGTTTAAAAAATCCACGCACTTAGATGCAGTTTTTGCCTCGTTAACCTGTAAGGAATTGTGTTGCTGTACGGCATAATGAAAGGCATGGCATGGCGATCGGTAATAAATTACTAATGGTGTTCTTGAGTAGAGCTGCTTGCAGCATGATGCTGTGTGAATATGTGCAGAAAAACCTCCAGAGAATGGTTTTTCCCAATAATGTCAACAGCAGGGAAGGACACAGACATCAGAGGCCCCCTATTCAAGAACAGTATATTGGCACAATAGGCATCCTAGTGCATTCCTATTTTATATAAATCAACCAATAATTTGGAGCCATAAAATTCACGAGCCCTTGCTTACAGAACCCTTGCTTACAGAGCCCTTGCTTAGGCCCTTACTTACAGAGCCCTTGCTTACAGAGCCCTTGCTTACAGACCCCTTGCTTACAGAGCCCTTGCTTACAGACCCCTTGCTTACAGAGCCCTTGCTTACAGAGCCCTTGCTTACAGAGCCCTTGCTTACAGAGCCCTTGCTTACAGAGCCCTTGTGCTGCTGCACATATGTGTCAACCCACCGGGGAGGAGAGAGCGGTTCTTAGACAAGTTTTGTGAATGGAGGCTTTGAAAATCTTTCAACAGCTGATAAATGACCGCAGGCGCTAAAATAACATCCAAATTTCCTGTATGAACGGTCTCCTTTCCGGCTTCCCTAAGGTTAAGGCCAAATGCTGCAATTGTGTCACGGCTGAGAAGCAAAGCCGGGCAGGTTACAACTCAAATGCCCAGTTTGGCCTTACCCTCATATTCACCCCACCCGACCCTCAGAGTATAAATCAATTTACATAGCCTGATGATATCGCTTCACCTGCCCTGACCATAATCCACTGTGAGTTGTTATCACTTTTATGCATCATTGTGTCTGTACTTACCATCAGGTCTCCCTCTGCCCCACCAAAAATAAACCCAGCAAAGCTTCTCCTACCTATTTCAGTGGTAAAGACAGACATCACATGGATTGCACATCGATGGCATCTGCCATTTTTACTGACCCATAGACTTGTAAGGGCGATTTTTCAATCTGTGATTTGGATAAAAAAACAAACAAACATGTCACTGATTCTTTTGCCAGTCTGCAAAAAAACATGGACTTGTGACCAGCCCCATAGACTATAATGGGTTATATTTGAAATGCCAAACAAATTCGCTCAACACTAGTAATGAGATCTAAGGCTTTGTTCACACGTTGCGTTTTTGCTGCGGTTCTTTTATGCAAATTTTAAGCTGCCTTTTACAGTACCAGAAAAAGCTGTGAGATTTCAGAAATCTCACGTACACACGTTTTTTTTTTTTTTTCCTGACTAATTTGGAAAACTGCTATGTTTTTGCAAACTGCAGGATGTCACTTCTTTCAGTATTTTTTCTCCAGCACTTTTGCAGTGTTTTTTTTCACCCATAGAAAGCAATGGGTAAGTGCAAAAACGCAGCAAAAATGCAAGTATCACGATTTGCTGTGGATTTGGTGCCAAAACCTTAAGGAAGTTACATCATCTTTTTTTGGGGGGCACTAAACGTGATCAGTAAAAATGCAGCAAATGCCCAGCAAAAACTCAGCAAAACCTGCTTTTTTTGAAGCTGCTTTCTTTACTGCAAAGAGAGCAGGTTTTGCCTGCGGGAAAAAAACACACAGCAAAAATGCAACGTGTGAACATAGCCTATAAGTTCTTTTCCTTTTGTTAATTCTCTTGAGTTGCACATTTTAAAATCTGCAATTCAATCCATTGTCATCTTCACCCTCAGCATTGCACATGATAACATCCACATGCGACACATGCATATTTTACTGTGGAAATACTGCAGATCTGCTGCCAAAAATCTACATAATATCTGCAATGTGTTCACTTGCCTGCAGGAAAACAACGCAACTGTGATCCGGCTGAATAGAGTTTGTTACATTTACAAGTTATTGGGCCCCGATTCATCCAGGTGTCTACACCAGTAATACCTTTAAAATGTTGTAAATTCTTTATGCAACTTGAAATTGCACAAACATGCTGCAACTTTTGGCAATTTTATACCAGTCCCGGCCACCTGGCCCAAAGTGAGTAGAGGTGGGATGGGGTATGGTGAAGCCTGGCCAGCAAAGATTTTTCCTCTTCGATAGAATGCGTGGATATATTATGGATCGGAGTTGTACCCAGCCTATTGTGGTATCAGTTATCTACTTTTGAGTGTCTCCTCGTTTCAGGAGGTTTACTATATTGTGCTGTGTATTATACTCGATACACTGTTTATCCGAGAACATGGTTTCATTGCTTCAGGTGATTGATTTATCGGAGGGTAGCAGTTGTGATGAGGAGTCTGCAGCCCATGTGTGGTCCAGCTGCGGAGGTGGTAATGCTGGAATGCAGATTCTGGGTGGAAAGCCGCCATCAGGAGATGCTTTGTAAGCGTCTGGTGTAATATAGGACAGGCCTTGTACGGGACAGATGGTCAGTGTTTCACATTATACTGTAAACCTGCTATGATCTCCGATGATAGCGGAGGAGTTACAGGTGATCGCTTTTTTCCTCATGTAGGCATTGTGACAATGGCTGCTGTGTGTTGTCAGTGTGCGCTTTTCACATGTAAGGGCTTGGATGTAACACATAAGCATGACATGATGAAAAGTGGCAAAACAAGTACTGGAGGTGCAAAACTGTGTATTGTCAGTAACCGGTGAGGACAGCCGGGCTCTATGTGATTTCTATAAAGAATGAGTGATAAGTATTAACAAGCTATTTATGTCCCTGTCCTGCACCCCTAGTGGCAACATGTCCCTATCCTGTACCCGGTGTGGTGGCCTGTCCCTGTCCTTGCACCCCATATGGTGGCGTGTCCCTATCCTGCACCCGATGTAGCAGTGTGTCCCTTTCCTGCATGCCATGTGGCTGTGTGTACCTCTTCTTCACCCTATGTGTCAGCGTGTCCCTTTCCTGCACCCAGTGTGGTGGCATGCTCCTGTCCTTCACCCCACATGGCGGCATGTCCCTTTTCTGCACCTCATGTGGTGACGTGTCCCTTTTCTTTACTCCATGTGGCAGCGCGTCCTTGTCCTACAACCCATGTGGTGGCGTGTCCCTGTACTGCACCCCATGTGGTGGCGTCTCCCTGTCCTGCACCCCATGTGGCAGCGTATCCCTTTTGCACCCCATGTGGTGGCGTGTCCCTGTTCAGCACTTGGTGTGGCCGATTTTCCTTGTTCTGCACTCCATGTGGAGGCATGTCCCTATCCTGCATGCGTTATGACGGCATGTCCCTGTTTTGCACCCGGTGTGGCTGCGTGTCCTGTCCTGCACCCAACCCACATTGAGTGCGGGACAGGACACGCAGCCACATGGGGTGGCCTTGTACGGTGTGTCCTGTTTTGCGCCCCATGAGGTGGCATGTTTTGTCCTACACCCTATGGGGCGGCATGTCCCTTTCCTGCACCCCTTGTGGCGGTGTGTTCCTGTCCTACACCCCATGTGGCGGTGTGTTCCTGTCCTACACCCCATGTGGCGGTGTGTTCCTGTCCTACACCCCATGTGGCGGTGTGTTCCTGTCCTACACCCCATGTGGCGGTGTGTCCCTGCCCTACACCCCATGTGGCGTTGTGTTGTGTCCAACACCCCATGTGGCGGTGTGTTCCTGTCCTACACCCCATGTGGCGGTGTGTCCCTGTCCTATACCCCATGTGGCGTGTCGTGTTGTGTCCTACACCCCATGTGGTGTTGTGTTGTGTCCTACACCCTATGTGGTGTTGTGTCCTACACCCTATGTGGCGGTGTGTTCCTGTCCTGCCCTCCATGTGGCGGTGTGTTCCTGTCCTGCCCTCCATGTGGCGGTGTGTTCCTGTCCTGCCCTCCATGTGGCGTCGTGTTCTTGTCCTACACCCCATGTGGTGTCATGTTCTGTCCTGCCCCCCATGTGGCGGTGTGTTCCTGTCCTGCCCCCCATTTGGCGTTGTGTTGTGTCCTACACCCCATGTGGCAGTGTGTCCCTGTCCTACACCCCATGTGGCGGTGTGTTCCTGTCCTACACCCCATGTGGCGTTGTGTTGTGTCCTACACCCCATGTGGCGGTGTGTTCCTGTCCTGCACCCCATGTGGCGTTGTGTTGTGTCCTACACCCCATGTGGCAGTGTGTCCCTGTCCTACACCCCATGTGGCGGTGTGTTCCTGTCCTACACCCCATGTGGCGTTGTGTTGTGTCCTACACCCCATGTGGCGGTGTGTTCCTGTCCTACACCCCATGTGGTGTTGTGTTGTGTCCTACACCCCATGTGGCAGTGTGTCCCTGTCCTACACCCCATGTGGCGGTGTGTCTTGTCCTGCACCCCATGTGGCGGTGTGTTCCTGTCCTACACCCCATGTGGCGGTGTGTCCCTGTCCTACACCCCATGTGGCGTCGTGTTGTGTCCTACACACTATGTGGCGTCGTGTTGTGTCCTACACCCTATGTGGCGTCGTGTTGTGTCCTACACCCTATGTGGCGTCGTGTTGTGTCCTACACCCTATGTGGTGTTGTGTCCTACACCCTATGTGGTGTTGTGTCCTACACCCTATGTGGCGGTGTGTTCCTGTCCTGCCCGCCATGTGGCGTCGTGTTCTTGTCCTACACCCCATGTGGTGTCATGTTCTGTCCTGCACCCCATGTGGCGGTGTGTTCCTGTCCTACACCCCATGTTACGGTGTGTCCCTGTCCTACACCCTATGTGGCGTCGTGTTGTGTCCTACACCCTATGTGGCAGTGTGTTCCTGTCCTACACCCTATGTGGCGTCGTGTTGTGTCCTACACCCTATGTGGCGTCGTGTTGTGTCCTACACCCCATGTGGCGGTGTGTTCCTGTCCTACACCCCATGTGGCGTTGTGTTCCTGTCCTACACCCCATGTGGCGGTGTGTTCCTGTCCTACACCCCATGTGGCGGTGTGTTGTGTCCTGCACCCTATGTGGCAGTGTGTCCCTGTCCTACACCCTATGTGGCAGTGTGTCCCTGTCCTACACCCTATGTGGCAGTGTGTCCCTGTCCTACACCCTATGTGGCAGTGTGTCCCTGTCCTACACCCTATGTGGCAGTGTGTCCCTGTCCTACACCCCATGTGGCGGTGTGTCCCTGTCCTACACCCATGTGGCGTTCTGTTGTGTCCTACACCCCATGTGGCGTTGTGTTGTGTCCTACACCCTATGTGGCTGTGTGTCTCTGTCCTACACCCCATGCGGCGTTGTGTTGTCCTACACCCTATGTGGTAGTGTGTCCCTGTCCTACACCCCATGTGGCGTTGTGTTGTGTCCTACACCCCATGTGGCGGTGTGTCCCTGTCCTACACCCTATATGGCGGTGTGTCCCTGTCCTACACCCTATGTGGCAGTGTGTTCCTGTCCTACACCCCATGTGGCGTTGTGTCCTACACCCCATGTGGTGGTGTGTCCCTGTCCTAGACCCCATGTGGTGGTGTGTTCCTGTCCTACACCCCATGTGGCGTTGTGTTGTGTCCTTCACCCTATATGGCAGTGTGTCCCTGTCCTACACCCCATGTGGCGTTGTGTTGTGTCCTACACCCTATGTGGCGGTGTGTTCCTGTCCTACACCCCATGTGGCGGTGTGTCCCTGTCCTACACCCTATGTGGCGGTGTGTTCCTGTCCTACACCCCATGTGGCTTTGTGTTGTGTCCTACACCCCATGTGGCAGTGTGTCACTGTCCTACACCCCATGTGGCGGTGTGTCCTACACCCTATATGGCGGTGTGTTCCTGTCCTACACCCCATGTGGCGTTGTGTTGTGTCCTACACCCTATGTGGCAGTGTGTCCCTGTCCTACACCCTATATGGCAGTATGTTCTTGTCCTACACCCCATGTGGCAGTGTCCCTGTCCTACACCCCATGTGGCTTCGTGTTGTGTCCTACACCCCATGTGGCGTTGTGTTCCTGTTCTACACCCCATGTGGCGTTTTGTTGTGTCCTACACCCTATCTGGCGGTGTGTCCCTGTCCTACACCCTATGTGGCAGTGTGTCCCTGTCCTACACCCCATGTGGCGTTGTGTTGTGTCCTACACCCTATGTGGTGGTGTGTCCCTGTCCTACACCCTATGTGGCGGTGTGTCCCTGTCCTACACCCCATGTGGCGTTGTGTTGTGTCCTACACCCTATGTGGTGGTGTGTCCCTGTCCTACACCCTATGTGGCGGTGTGTCCCTGTCCTACACCCTATGTGGCAGTGTGTCCCTGTCCTACACCCCATGTGACGTTGTGTTGTGTCCTACACCCTATGTGGTGGTGTGTCCCTGTCCTACACCCCATGTGGCGTTGTGTTGTGTCCTACACCCTATGTGGTGGTGTGTCCCTGTCCTACACCCTATGTGGCAGTGTGTCCCTGTCCTACACCCCATGTGGCGTTGTGTTGTGTCCTACACCCTATGTGGTGGTGTGTCCCTGTCCTACACCCTATGTGGCGGTGTGTCCCTGTCCTACACCCAATGTGGCGGTGTGTCCCTGTCCTACACCCTATGTGGCGGTGTGTCCCTGTCCTACACCCTATGTGGCGGTGTGTCCCTGTCCTACACCCTATGTGGCGGTGTGTCCCTGTCCTACACCCTATGTGGTGGTGTGTCCCTGTCCTACACCCTATGTGGCGTTGTGTTGTGTCCTACACCCCATGTGGCGGTGTGTCCCTGTCCTACACCCTATATGGCGGTGTGTCCCTGTCCTACACCCTATGTGGCAGTGTGTTCCTGTCTTACACCCCATGTGGCGTTGTGTCCTACACCCCATGTGGTGGTGTGTCCCTGTCCTAGACCCCATGTGGTGGTGTGTTCCTGTCCTACACCACATGTGGCGTTGTGTTGTGTCCTTCACCCTATATGGCAGTGTGTCCCTGTCCTACACCCCATGTGGCGTTGTGTTGTGTCCTACACCCTATGTGGCGGTGTGTTCCTGTCCTACACCCTATGTGGCGGTGTGTCCCTGTCCTACACCCTATGTGGCGGTGTGTTCCTGTCCTACACCCCATGTGGCTTTGTGTTGTGTCCTACACCCCATGTGGCAGTGTGTCACTGTCCTACACCCCATGTGGCGGTGTGTCCTACACCCTATATGGCGGTGTGTTCCTGTCCTACACCCCATGTGGCGTTGTGTTGTGTCCTACACCCTATGTGGCAGTGTGTCCCTGTCCTACACCCTATATGGCAGTATGTTCTTGTCCTACACCCCATGTGGCAGTGTCCCTGTCCTACACCCCATGTGGCTTCGTGTTGTGTCCTACACCCCATGTGGCGTTGTGTTCCTGTTCTACACCCCATGTGGCGTTTTGTTGTGTCCTACACCCTATCTGGCGGTGTGTCCCTGTCCTACACCCTATGTGGCAGTGTGTCCCTGTCCTACACCCCATGTGGCGTTGTGTTGTGTCCTACACCCTATGTGGTGGTGTGTCCCTGTCCTACACCCTATGTGGCGGTGTGTCCCTGTCCTACACCCCATGTGGCGTTGTGTTGTGTCCTACACCCTATGTGGTGGTGTGTCCCTGTCCTACACCCTATGTGGCGGTGTGTCCCTGTCCTACACCCTATGTGGCAGTGTGTCCCTGTCCTACACCCCATGTGACGTTGTGTTGTGTCCTACACCCTATGTGGTGGTGTGTCCCTGTCCTACACCCCATGTGGCGTTGTGTTGTGTCCTACACCCTATGTGGTGGTGTGTCCCTGTCCTACACCCTATGTGGCAGTGTGTCCCTGTCCTACACCCCATGTGGCGTTGTGTTGTGTCCTACACCCTATGTGGTGGTGTGTCCCTGTCCTACACCCTATGTGGCGGTGTGTCCCTGTCCTACACCCAATGTGGCGGTGTGTCCCTGTCCTACACCCTATGTGGCGGTGTGTCCCTGTCCTACACCCTATGTGGCGGTGTGTCCCTGTCCTACACCCTATGTGGCGGTGTGTCCCTGTCCTACACCCTATGTGGTGGTGTGTCCCTGTCCTACACCCTATGTGGCGTTGTGTTGTGTCCTACACCCCATGTGGCGGTGTGTCCCTGTCCTACACCCTATATGGCGGTGTGTCCCTGTCCTACACCCTATGTGGCAGTGTGTTCCTGTCTTACACCCCATGTGGCGTTGTGTCCTACACCCCATGTGGTGGTGTGTCCCTGTCCTAGACCCCATGTGGTGGTGTGTTCCTGTCCTACACCACATGTGGCGTTGTGTTGTGTCCTTCACCCTATATGGCAGTGTGTCCCTGTCCTACACCCCATGTGGCGTTGTGTTGTGTCCTACACCCTATGTGGCGGTGTGTTCCTGTCCTACACCCCATGTGGCGGTGTGTCCCTGTCCTACACCCTATGTGGCGGTGTGTTCCTGTCCTACACCCCATGTGGCTTTGTGTTGTGTCCTACACCCCATGTGGCAGTGTGTCACTGTCCTACACCCCATGTGGCGGTGTGTTCCTGTCCTACACCCCATGTGGCGTTGTGTTGTGTCCTACACCCTATGTGGCAGTGTGTCCCTGTCCTACACCCTATATGGCAGTATGTTCTTGTCCTACACCCCATGTGGCAGTGTCCCTGTCCTACACCCCATGTGGCTTCGTGTTGTGTCCTACACCCCATGTGGCGTTGTGTTCCTGTTCTACACCCCATGTGGCGTTTTGTTGTGTCCTACACCCTATGTGGCGGTGTGTCCCTGTCCTACACCCTATGTGGCAGTGTGTCCCTGTCCTACACCCCATGTGGCGTCGTGTTGTGTCCTACACCCTATGTGGCGGTGTGTCCCTGTCCTACACCCTATGTGGCGGTGTGTCCCTGTCCTGTGCCTCTGGTGTCAGCGTCGTTCTCCTGCACCCCCCGTGTGTCAGTAGTATGCTCTATGTAGTCATTTAGTCTCTTTGAGTTTTGTTTGGGTTAGGGGATAACATGGTTTTATATGTTCTTGGCGTTTTGGATAGTTCTTTGGGTGTGTGATTATCGGTTCTGGTTTAATGACCAGCACATCTGTATCCATCTTTGACTGTTTGTGTATATATATAATATTACAACTGAAGTCTCAGAACATGAGCAGTGGATACATCTAATCACTTGGACCTTTATATAGACCGAAGACACATTTTATTTGGGCAATGGAATAATGTTTTTCTTATTTTATTTTTTTTCTGCCAGAACATAGTGTGCAGTAATTATGAAGGAATCTGATTGTTATCTTGCACTGAATTACTCTGTCATTATGGTGTCCCCGGTGTATGAGGCCCAGCCAAATGATTAGATGGTGCTGAATGCTGCATCGACAGTCACTCCTATTCAGGCCGGGTATTATGTTGGTGCAGTTACATGCACAGGTGTGAGGGTCATGTGACAGCCTGGCATCTCCACAGATGACGGGCAGGATTGTGGCACGGCGGCATCCAGGCTGCGGGGACAGGTCTACATCTTCCTGGTGAAGAACAAAATTAGGGAATCTAAAAGGGGGAAGAGTGTAAATGACAGGCGAGAAAGCAGCGCAGGAGCAGCTGTGTGAGTCAGGGAGGAGGGGTGGTCCATGAAGGACTGTTCCCTCCCATCCTTCAGACTCAGCTGCAGGAGGGTGACAGAGAAACAGCTGAAATAAAAGGCTTTCCCTTCCTTTATCTGAGGAGCCTGTTAAGACCCCCTTGTTTAGGTAAAGGGGTCACTGAGATGGATTTGGAGGTGAGTAGCCCTCCTGCCCGCTCGCTGTCTTCCCTGCCCCCTGCTGTTTTTTTCTGCATGAATGAATGGATCAAGCAATGATGCTGGCTCATCCTCTCATGGCTGCCAGGTTAGTGCTGCTGACGCTTCTGTGTGTTTTATGTTGCCCACAGTTTTTGTGCCTGTGACCTTGCAGTGATGTGTATGCACAGTATGGATTTATGTCTTATCCACCCCCCTCCTTCCATGATGGGGGTGTATTGAGCAATGCTCAGTGCATGTGGGACCATCTCTGCATTGTGACACATTTTGCTGCGGACTTGACGCTGTCCCCGCTTCATGCTGTGCTGGAAACGGTGCTCTGACAAAAGGTTTCTCCCACCATGAGATGCTTAAATTACCAATGCGTCATCCCGGGTATCACTGCAGTGTGTATGGAAGTGAAGAAGGTGCCCGTGTCCAGCACATGTGCCATGTACTGCAGGTGTGCAAACATGTCCTGTCGCCAGCTGGGACTGGTGCGGCTGCGGACGCCTCTCGCTGTACATCAGGCCGCACTCGCAGGGTGCTGCCTCTTCTTTTTGTGTCTAGTTTTGCCAGTGCGATTGTGAAGTTGTGCTGGCCGATGCTTGTACGCTGGGTAAGTTGCATACTCCCTGGGGTACGAGCAGGTGGATGGAGCAGCCGGGGGGGGCCTTGTGTCCTGCCCTTTTATTAAAATCCCTCCTGAGGATTGGACTAAAACTCATCCAGAATGTGGGTTACCAAACAAGACACTGCAATAGTACAGACAGCAACAGCAGACATCTCTGAAGTGCGTCTGATGCTAACCGAGAAGTTCATTACCGGCCATCATTACTGATATTTGGCATTTATGGGGTGCATACATTAATACTTGCAGAATAAAAGGATTATGCAACATATCCTAAGGGATAATGGGCATAGGACTGAAGGAAAACTGACCAGGACGCGCCTACAAGGAGCAGCGAGGTGTGGGACTCTACAGCATGGGTGATGAGATGGATTTGTAATTGTCTAACATTTTTTGGCAATCTATTATCATTCATCTCCCCAGTTCTTGGATAATGCGGATCATACTGTACCAGACCTGCAGAAGTTTCCATGTCTTTGTCATTTTTTTTTTCCATCCCTTTTGGAGCATGTGATTAGTTAGCAGTTGTTAAAGTGTCCCATAGCCCATGTGCATGAAGAAGCGGCTCTGCTATAGGAGTATGTGTGGACCAAGGAAGGGGGTGGTGAACACTGGTGAGAAAACCCACGTTTCACAATTACTCTGTTGTGACAGGTGCTTGTCCCATCACAGAAGGTCATTATTTACTTGTGGGCACCTGCCAAGAGGACTGGATGCTGGATTGCTTTGTATTGCAGGTCGGCTATAGCTTTAAGGAGATATTGGGAGTTGTAGTTGTATCATAGCTGGAGAGCCGCATGTTGTACACCATTACATACGTATATGTACATTATTTTCCTTGACCTGTCTCATTTTCTTTCCTCCTCAGCCCACAATCAAGGAATTAGTGTCTCCATGTTGGCACCCACTCCCCGTGACCTGTCGCTTCCTTTTATCTTGCATGTATCGAGGCCTCTTCCTAAACCCATGGCTTGCAGGACGCTGTGTCTCCTCCATGCTTGCAGCTCCTTCTGTTTGCTGGTGATGCTTGTCTGTGCAGTTCCCCTGCCGCTGCTCGCCTTTAGATCCTGCATCGTCGGAAGATCTCTGTTCCTGCACCATTGATAGTCATGTGTCCAACGCTATGATCTGCTCAGGACGCGGGAATCAGTGTCTCTGCTTCTGCTTTCTTATCCCGATAACTGATTGCTCAGCTACTGCTGCACTTTATAGGCATATTTAACTATAGCCTTTATTTTCTAGTATTCTCTCTAGTTGGCGGAAGTTTCCGCTGTATATTTTATGTAAACTTAAAAGGAGTTTTACATGAAGCTTTTAATGTTGTATAATGAAGTTTTCCAACTTTCTAAATGAACGATGTGTAAATTCCTCACCATTACCAAGATCTTGCTGTCAGTGAATGGAAAAAAATCTTGACGTCCAGAAGCTGAAATGTCTTAATTCAGTCGTCTTCATTTCCTGAGAGCTGAGGGTTCGCTTTAACTTTTAGCCTGGTGAGACAACCCTTTTTTGCACTAGAATCCAGGAAAATATCTTTAAAAAAATCTAAACTCCCCTCTGCATGAAGACATGACTAGGCCTTAAATATGGTGAGACGTTGAAACAAAGTTTATTAGGAAGTTGCGGAACTTTTAATTTCCCATCAGAAGGCCTTCATGTACATAAACCTGGATAGCTCTATGTTGGATATGTAACAGATGAATCCGTTTTTGCTGTTTTAAACCATTTTTTCTTTTTCACCATAGCACGGCAAGTAACTCGAACCGAAGCTCGCCTGCTTGCTCCCCCATCCTGCGCAAGCGCTCCCGCTCTCCGACACCCCAACAGAGTGAAGGAGAAGTCATGGTGGAGAAAAGCTCGGACCATTCGTCAGACAAATCACCTCCAACCCCAGAACCAGGAGTGCAGCGGAGTGGATCCTCTCAGTCAGGTCGCAGCGGAGGCAAGAACTCCAAGGTGCGTACTGCCTCTGATGATGTCAAAACCTGCGTCACATAGACCGAAGGGTTACTGGATCTAAGAATGTGCTGTATATTATATGGGAAGATCTTACTGTAGAGAAAGGCTTAATAGCGGTACAGAGCCAACAGATATATGTCTAATCCTCCTATTTATTGGTGTGGTTAGTTGTTTGCTTGGTTTCCTATGAGCAGTATAGCAGAGCTGGTTTTACATCTTGCAATAGCACAATATGTTGCTTTTTTAGATTTTTATTTTTTGGGGATTTTTTTTTTATTTACATAAGACTGCAGGTAAATTTTATTGCCGCTTCTTAAGTTTTAGTTATTTGCCTATTTTAGGTTATTATATCGTCTCTACATTGAATGGAATTGAAATTTAAACCTTGCTACATCTCGATTCTTGAATATGTGCAAAGATCTGAGCCTGGATCTGAAAACACTTCACTAATTGTTACTAAATCTGACTGTGGACTTTTGGTGGTGATAATTTATGAAGTTTCCGCAATTAGTACTGGATTATAGAGGGTGCCGGGCGGTATCCATCTGTCCTGTGAGTTCGGTCTCCTCTATTCCCATTTGCATCAGTCAGCAGTAATTCTTCCTATCAGAAATTCAGCTTCTTTTTATGAGGATTTCGACCCCCCTTGGTTCTTCAGGAGTAGGCCTCGCAAATTCAGTTGTTGTTTTTTTTTTTGCCTCTTGTCGTGATACTTTTTATTTGGGGACTTTTCTTACTATTATGCACCTATAGGGAACAATCTAAGTAAAATGTACATATTCTAATTTTGGACTGATTTTTATCTACATTTTTTTTTCTTCTCTCATGTCTAAAGCTAAATTTGGGTTTGTATTTTTTCAGAGAAGTTTTTATTTGAGCAGAATCTGATAACTCCACTTTTCTTTTAGTGTAAGTTGTAGTACAAATCACAAGGGTGAGCACGTCAGGGCAAAAATGGTCCTGGTCCCCTAACTTGTGGTCACTGGCCCTGTACCTATGGTCTCAGGACTTTTGCCCTCCTGTGGCCAAAGTTCACTTTCTGTTAGCCAGGATTTCCCTTGCTGTTAATTTCATTTCTTTAGTTATGGCCACTCATTCCTTACTTATAGCAACAGGCCCCTTTCTGTTAGTGACAGGCACCTAACGTTGGGCCTCTATGGTCATAAGCTAGCGCGTTTCATGCACCGTGATAGCTGAATCTGAATGAAGGTCTGGATAACGACTTTTCTACTATATCTTCTGTCAGACCACCCATATATGAGAACATATCCAGGAAGCAACATATAAAGCAGAATGTGGCCATGGACAGTTCTCCAGTGTCCCGTCTGCTCCTGTGTTCAGAGCATCCATCGGTCGGGCAGTAGTTATAGCTTCTGTCTCTATAGGGGACGACAAACTCATAATCTGCAAATTATTGACAACTGGAAATAGAAGAGGCACATCATCCACCAGCGTGTCTGCAGACAATCGCCTCTATTTTAGTCCAAGCTGTCTTTTTTTTCTCAGAGACACAGCATCTATCAGTGAAGGATCTGTCCTCAGAAATATGATAACTTTTGTCGTCCTTATTTTTAGAGTTGAGCGTATTCTCACACTTGACCCACCACCATTTCCTCCCTTGTCTCACAGCTATATGTATTTTTTACAATTAGGCTTAGATTACTGTGCAAGTTTCTGCTGCTTAAGTCTCCTGTATGGACGGGTTGTGCATCTCTTGATTCACTCTCTATGATTAGTGAATGGTTAATGTCGCTCCACGTCATCATTGTGCTGGACAGCAATGCAACTATGTTGTGCAAAATTGTATAATTTAGGAGACCTGGCATTGTGATCGCATACATGATCACATACAATGCATTTCTGCTGGGGTGACCGGATGCCATATATTTGTGAAGCTTGGGCCTAAGTGTAGCATCGGCGTCTCTGCCTCCTGCCGGGCAGAGACGCCGTTCCCCTCACCACCACGGTCCAGGTCCGGCGTCTTCCCGCTCCTCCGCTGCTGTGGCGCTTACCGCGCGCAGCTTCCCGGGCACTGTGCTTAGGGCGCGAGCGCGCTCCCTCCCTCTTAAAGGGGCAGCACGTGCCGTCCTATAGAGTCCCCGGTCAATGGCCGGAGGACTTCCCCTATATAAGGCACCTCCTCCAAAATGGAGGTGCCTGTGCAAGGTTGTTGTTCTGTGTGCTAAACACTTGCTCCAGCCCTCAGGTCCCGCTGCCTGTCAGTCCTGCCTGCCAGTCTGTCTGTCAGTTCAGCCCGCCAGCCTGTCTAACAGTTCTGTCATCCAGTGTGTCTACAGTTGTGCCCGCCAGCCTGCTTACCTGGAGCACCTGTCTGTAACCTGCCGTGCCCGCCAGTCTGCCTACCTGGAGCACCTGCCTGTTACCTGTCGTGCCCACCAGCCAGTCTACCTGGAGCACCTGCCGTACCCGCCTGCTCGACTACCTGGAGCACCCATCTGGCTATCTGCCGAACCTGCCTGCTTATCTACCCGGTCCACCCGTCAGCCTTCCTGCCGTGCTCATCCGCTGTACCGGTCAGTTCCTGCCATCTGACCCGTGGGTGTCACCTGCTCTCACACAAGGTCGGTCCCAGAGTGGCACCTGGTCCACCTGCACGGTTCCTCCCTGGTTCACTGAGTCGACTAAGCCGCCTTGTGAGCTTGGTCGAGCCGAGTAGGCACTTAATCACGCCCATCTGGTCCCTCCTTTCACCGAAGCACAGAGGTCCCACCACCCGGACTCGTAACAGTTTGCACAGGCCATGGAACCCGGTGGCCCCCAGGCTCCTTCGCTCTCTGAC
This sequence comes from Phyllobates terribilis, assembly GCF_046119375.1. Taxonomy (NCBI): domain Eukaryota; kingdom Metazoa; phylum Chordata; class Amphibia; order Anura; family Dendrobatidae; genus Phyllobates; species Phyllobates terribilis. The sequence continues at coordinate 304,285,345 of NW_027362772.1, forward strand.
CTGTACCAGGAGGTCTCATGTCAGAGATCCCAACAGGAAACTATCCTGTCCTATCTGCGGACAGTCAACTCCCGCCTGGACACGCTGTCCACCCCGTCTGTGTCTGTCACTAGCCGAGCGGCACCCGCTCCGGCGGCACCTCAACCCACTGGCGCTGTGGCACCTGGCTCCGGACCCAGGCTCTCTGCACCTCCACGTTTTGGTGGTGACCCCGTCTTATGTCGGGGCTTCTTAAATCAGTGCACGCTGCACTTTGAACTCCTGACACATCAGTTCCCCTTCGACCGGGCCAAGGTGGCGTTCATCATGTCTCACCTCACCGGGAAGGCATTGGCATGGCTAAACCCTCTGTGGGATAGAGGGGATCCCCTGGTGTCCGATCTTCTGGCTTTCCTCACTGCCTTCCGGAAGGTCTTCGATGAGCCCGGGCGAAAATCTTCTACTGCCTCCTCACTTCTCCGTCTCCGCCAAGAGAGTCTCACCGTGGGCCAATGTGCCATACATTTCCGAACCCTCGCATCAGAGCATGCCTGGAACAACGAGGCCCTGGTATCCACCTTCTGGGAGGGTCTTTCCGGACGGATCTAGGATGAGCTAGCCGGCTTTGACATCCCTTCCACCCTGGACGACCTGGTGTCATTAGCTACCCGGATTGACATCCGTTTTCTGGAACGTGCTAAGGAGACTACCCAGGAGAGAAGATTTCCGCGTCTCGCTCCTGTATTCTAAAAGCCAGCCTCGCAACCAGCAAATCCCCAGGCATGTTCGCCTGAACCTATACAAATTGACCAAACCAAAATGGTCAAGTCTCGCCAGGAGACACGCCGAGCTGAGGGGAGTTGCTTCTACTGTGGCAGTAAAGAGCATCTGATCCATTCCTGCCCGGTGAGGTCGGGAAACTCCAGTGTCTAGGACCGCTCGGAGAGGTCGTCCTAGGCAAGAGTAAATCCTCTCTGTCCTTGACTCTGTCTGTTTCTATTTCCAGCGGTGAGACCCGCTTCTTCGAGACTGCCCATCTAGATTCCGGAGCCGCTGGGAATCTCATTCAACAGGCTGTTGTGGAGCGGTATCAGATTCCTACTGTACGTCTGGCTGAACCGTTGGCGGTTGCCTCCGTGGATGGGAGGCTTCTACCGGAGACCATCTTACTCGTCACAGAGCCTGTAACCCTTCAGGTGGGAATGCTGCACTCGGACAAGATCTCCTTTCATGTTCTGTCCGGTCTCTCTAACCCCCTCTTGCTCGGCCTACCCTGGTTAGAAAGACATGAACCCGTCCTGAATTTGAGATCTGGTGAATTGCTCCGTTGGGGTCAGGAATTCCATGAGTCCTGTCTGGTTCCGGTTCGTCCAGCTCGACCCCTGTCTACTCCAGCTAATCTACCTGGTCTGCCGGCACCCTACTGGTCCTATGCGGACGTCTTTGACAAAAAGGAAGTACAGACACTACCACCTCATAGGCCGTATGATTGCCCCATCGACCTGGTACCTGGTGCTTCTCCTCCCCTCGGGCATATCTACCCCTTGTCGCTGGCTGAGACCCGGGCTATGTCTAAGTACATAGAGGAGAATCTTGCTAGGGGATTTATCCAGAAATCCACCTCTCCGGCTGGAGCAGAATTCTTCTTCGTCAAGAAGAAAGACGGCGCTCTACGTCCCTGTATTGATTACAGGTGTCTTAGCCAGATTACCATCAAGAATAAGTACCCCCTGCCTCTCATTTTGGAGCTGTTCGACCACCTTAAAGGCGCGAAGATCTTCACCAAGCTCGATCATTGTGGGGCGTACAATTTGGTCCGGATCCGCCAGGGAGACGAGTGGAAGACTGCATTCAACACCCGGGACGGTCACTACGAATACAACATGATGCCCTTTGGTCTCTGTAATGCTCCAGCTGTCTTCCAGGAGCTGGTTAACGACATCTTCTGAGATCTCCTGTATTCTTGCGTGGTGGTGTACCTGGACAATATCTTGGTCTTCTCTCCCGATCTGCCCTCGCACCGGAGGGATGTTCATCAGGTTCTGCTAAGGCTCTGGCAGAATCACCTATATGCTAAGTTCGAGAAATGCCTCTTTGAGCAGACCTCTCTCCTGGGCTATATTATCTCCGAGACTGGTCTGCGGATGGATCCCGAGAAGGTCTCTGGCGTCTTAAAGTGGCCCCGTCCGGAGGGGTTGAAGGCGATTCAGCGATTCCTGGGCTTTGCAAATTATTACCGCCTCTTCATTCCTCATTTCTCCTCCCGGACTGCTCCCATCTCCGCGCTCACCCGTAAAGGAGCAAATCCCAGGGAATGGACTTCCGAAGCAGAGGAGGCCTTCGTCTGCCTAAAACAAGCCTTTTCCTCCGCTCCTGTGCTACACCGTCTGGATTGCAACAAGCAGTTGTTCCTGGAGGTTGATGCATCCTCCTCCGGACCCGGAGCGGTGCTCACCCAGAAATCCTCGTCTAGGAGAATGGTAACCTGCGGCTTCTTCTCCAAGCTCTTTACTCGTCCGAACGCAACTACTCCATAGGAGATCGTGAGCTGCTGGCCATCAAATTAGCGCTGGAGGAGTGGCGCTACTTGCTGGAGGGGGCTCTACACCCGGTGGTCATCTTCACAGACCACAAAAACCTCGCTTATTTACAAAACGCCCAAAGACTAAATCCGCGCCAGGCCAGGTGGTCTCTATCTTTTGCCCGATTCTTACTCAATCTGCATTACCGCTCGGCGGACAAGAACATTAAGGCTGACACTCTATTCCTCTCATTCCTGTCTTCCAACCAAGAGGAGGAGCCCCTACATATCATTGACCCCTCCAAAGTAATGACTGTGGCTCCATTTGACCTGTCTCATCTTCCACCCGGTAAGACCTTTGTAGCGGTTCCGGATCGTAAGAAGGTTCTACTCTGGGGCCATTCATCCAAAATAGCCGGTCATGCTGGCCGGAGGAAGACCTTTCTGCTCATCACCCGACATTACTGGTGGCCTTCCCTGCGCAAGGATGTTGCGGACTTCATCGCGGCTTTTTCCTCCTGTGCCCGTAACAAGGTTCCCAGGCACCTTCCATCCGGCCGTCTCCTTCCTCTCCCCGTGCCTTCCGCTCCGTGGCAACACATTGCCATGGACTTCATTACTTATCTCCCTGTTTCTGCCGGTTGTACTGTCATTTGGGTGGTCGCTGACCGCTTTTCTAAAATGGCCCACTTCATCCCTCTGCCTGGTCTTCCGTCTGCATCTGTGCTGGCTAAGGACTTCATCCATCACATCTTTCGTCTTCACGTCTACCCCTCCACATTGTGTCTGATCGCGGGGTTCAGTTCACTTCGCTCTTCTGGAGAGCTATGTGTAAGCTGCTGGATGTCTCCTTGGATTTCTCCTCTGCTGATCATCCTCAGTCCAATGGTCAAGTGGAACTTATCAACCAGGTCCTTACCAGCTTTCTTCGGCACTTTGTCAACGCTCACCATAACGATTGGGTTGAGCTCCTGCCCTGGGCCGAGTTCTCCTATAACAACCATGAGAGCGAGTCTTCTTCTAAATCCCCGTTTTTTGTGGTCTACGGTCAACACCCCTGGATTCCGTTTTGCGTCTCCTCTTCAGTGGACAATCCTACTGCGGAGTCTCTTATCAGCGAATTTTCGGCTATTTAGGAATACACTAGATCTGCACTTCTTCAGTCCTCTGAGTGGATGAAGAGACATGCTGATAAGAGATGTCTGGATCCGCCTCAATTCCGTCCTGGAGACAAGGTCTGGCTTTCCTCCAAATATGTTTGTCTCAAGATACCTTTTTATAAGTTGGGTCTGCGGTTCATCGGTCCTTTCGAGGTTCTGAACCAAATCAATCCCGTGGCTTACAAGCTGAAACCCCCGGTCACCTTACGGATTCCCAACTCCTTTCATGTATTCCTCCTCAAACCTGTTATCCTTAATTCTTTCTCTGACGATCCAGGTACCCCTCCAGCTCCAGTCTCTGCTGAGGACGTCTTTGAGGTAGAAAACATTTTGGCCACCAAGAGGGTAAGAGGAAAGACTTTCTTTCTTGTGGATTGCAAGGGGTTTGGCCCTTATGAGAGGTCTTGGGAGCCCAGGGAGAACATTCATGCCCCTCATCTTCTTAAAAATTTTTCTTGCGGGCCTAAAGAAGAGGGGGCGTAAAGGGGGACGGTACTGTAGCATCGGCGTCTCTGCCTCCTGCTAGGCAGAGACGCCGTTCCCCTCACCGCCGCGGTCCAGGTCCGGTGTCTTCCCGCTCCCCTGCTGCTGTGGCGCGCACTGCGCGCAGCTTCCCGGGCACTGGGCTTAGGACGCGTGCGTTCACTCCCTCTTAAAGGGGCCGTGCTCGCCGTCCTATAGAGTCCTCGGCCAATGGCAGGAGGACTTCCCCTATATAAGGCACCTTCTCCAAAATGGAGGTGCCTATGCAAGGTTGTTGTTCCGTGTGCTAAACACTTGCTCCAGCCCTCAGGACGCTTTATCCAGCACCGACCCATTCTCGATGTTGCAGAAATGTTCAGGCAGTAATGAAATGTCCCAGTGTTTTAGTCAGTGCTCAGACTGCTGCCCACTGTACAGAATACAGGGAGTCCTAAAATGTAAATATAAATTGTAAATTTATAAATCCTTTTTAGTACCTATTTAGTACCACAGTTTACATGAGGTTTTATTCTCCATTCACAACCAAAGCTGAAGTCAAAATTCTGATATTTTCTTGTTACGAGAGGAAAGTGCATTGTGGGAGATCGGATAAGCACTAGATCAAAGCTCTCCGGTCACATGAGGAGGCAGGAGCGGTACAGACACGGCAAAGTGAGAGCGAGAAGAGTAACCACCAAATCTACACAAGCACTGGCCAACATGGCACATATCACCGATGTGGGGATTCACGCTTCCTGGCAGCAGTATGGGTACACACAGGCACTTGGTTTTAGGGCAAAACAGTCTAATGTTTATTAACAATGTTCTCATGAAAGCAAAATAACCTTTTGAATAACAACAAAGGAAGGAAAAACAGTCCCTTTTCTGGGTAGGCAAGATCTAACACGGTCTCTCACCTGTTAGCAATCCACACACTGCCTCCAGCTCAGGCACACAGAAGAAACTGCAGCTTCCGTACGATGCCCAAAACAGCTATTGTCCATAGCAACTCATGATACTGCACATGACCTGTGCAGTCTCCTCAGAGATTTTTGCCTGTCTCTCTGCAGCTCCAACGCAAGCCATTCTGCTCAGCTCTCCCAGCTGACTGCCCAACAGCTGAACACAGGGCCTGGCTCTTGGCATAGCTAGCCAGGTGCACTAATCAGGACCTTCAGTGCTAGACTTTAATCCTGTCCTACCCGGCTTTCCTACACCGGTCAAGAGGCCTGGGTCTAGTTAATCTGCACACGAGCATTTAGTCCCCTTCCCCGCTAATGGAAGGACCCTCAGCCATTTATCTGCAATATTTGAAAATATATATTCATACCATGTATATCGTGTATGTATGTATGTATACACTCTACACTCATATATATACAGGGTGGTCCAAAAGTAGGTGGCCAGAAAATAATAACATTTATTTTGATTTATATATAAAATTATATTTACTAACACAAGCATAACATTACACATATAGTTCTCAACTGATGCATATTAAGTTAAATTCAGAATAAGTAACTCACACCTGAGGATATAAGTATGGGTAAATCGCTAGACATAATAAATTCATAGAGGCAAAAAACACGATCAGAAAAACCAAAGAAAATATTAATTTATTATAAAAAAATAACTTTTATTAGATATAATAAGATAAAAGATCAGGAATAGATATCTGACAGAAATGGTGCTAATACATACATTGTAAAAAATCCATCATGGTGTAGGACCAACGTGGTTCATACTGCGAGAACCAGTGTAACACTATGGCCAATAGATTGACCTTATATACCCCACATTATAACAGAAAAGTCCCATTTAGTAGAGCTATGTTATAAGTGTCCAGAGAATTAGTCATATACTGTGGCTGTCAGTATATTAATCAATTTCCGCCCAGCAAACCATCCAACTAGCCACAAGGAAAAGGCAAGTAAATCAGTAATAGAATATACCTGGACACAGAACAGGACAATGTGGGGGCTCACAGATGGACCGCGCGTCCACCCCAACGCGCGTTTCGGCGTTGCCTTCTTCAGCTCTGGAGGTGTGCTGTTTTAAATGTTATCCCAGCCAATGGGTGATGATGGGAGGACCTTATGTGACGCGTGTAGCGTCACGGCCGTCGGGCCAATCCGCGACATCGGCGTCATGCATTGGATCACGCGGCAATCACGTGGGCCCACGTGATCCCGCAGGTCCTTGCATGGAGACGCCGAACATCACGGGACACCATGACAGCTCGTGACGCACACGCGTACAGGTCCTGTCGGGCACAAACTCCAACAAGGCGCTCAATTAGATTGTAATGTCTGTCATAACAGCCTATATACCAGTTCAAAATACACATCAGTTCAAAATACACATCATGAACATCACTATCAATGTGGATCAATCACAAAATGCATAAAGTCCTACCAATAATGTGTCATTCCATATAACAGATAAATCGTCATAGTAAACAATCACATACTTGTCAGCCTACAGGAAATTTGGTACATTTGTACAGCTAAGTAGAACTCTCTGATGACCTAATACGCATCTGTATCAGCCCTAAGGCTGTTTGCTAATAGTCATGATTCAAAACAATATTAAAATCAGGAATATGGAATGACCCATAGGCTAGCAAACATTATTGTGATATTTGGAACACACTATCATGTATTCACGGCATAGAGACCACGCATATAAGTGTATTGGTGAAATAACATTATAGACCTCACAAGACATAAATACCCCTGCTACAAAAGCTGTACATACACACGCAGGGAAAATAACGAGTCGCAGTGATTGACGATAATGTGGCCGACGGATGCATCACAGGATAGTTGGCGTATCCTGTATCAATTGGTATTTCTTCTCCACCCATGATCAACAAGAGGGGGATTTTTTTCAACCAATATATGGCTGGGCCACATCCATCCAGAGAAGATATAGCAACCAGAACGGATGGATATACACTGTGAGAAATAAAACAAGAATTAAAACCAATATAAAAACAATACAAAAGTATGTTGCAGGTGGAGAGAGATCAAAGAAATGGAACAAAGCTGAGGTTTTCGTTCAATCCATATGGATGTACCGTGCCTAACTTCCAGATCCATCGCGACTCTAATTGGGCTAGACGTTGACTAAGTTTCCCTCCACGAATCCCGTATTTAAGTAAGTCAATCGTCCTAACCTTTAAAAGAGAGCTATCACAATCATGACAAAGCTTGAAATGACGTGGTATTGTCCTGAGTGTGGAGGTGTCCACACAGTCAGTGGCTGCCAAAATGCCCAATACATGTTCCCTCACTCTCACTTTAAGTTGGCGCGTGGTTAGGCCAACATAAATTAGTCCACAGGGACATGTGGCATAATAGATGACATATCGTGAGGTACATGCGGCTCCTAATTTCATATACCTTAGTACCAGCCACATTCATAAAGTTGTTTATTCTCTCCACGTTAGGGCAGGCAACACATCGACCGCAAGGAAAGCTTCCACACTCAGGACTGGAAGCACCAAAGATTGTAGTTGCAAATTCAGTCTGATAATGACTATGTACTAATTGGTCCCGTAAATTTTTGGAACGACGTACAGTGATGGATGGGCGATCTGGAAGAATTTTTGACAATATGGGGTCTACCAATAAAATTGGCCACGCCTTGGTCAAACATTCCCTCATACTTCCAAACTGCCCATGATAGTTGGTTATAAATCTTACTTTGTCATCTACTTGAAGGTGCTTCTCCTTGTATAACAATTCCTGTCGATTGGAGTATTTCGCGCGGTAGTATGCCCTTTTTACCATGCGCCTACTATAACCCCTCTCGTAAAATCTTTCCTTCAAATCTTCAGACTGTCTCATAAATTCTCTATCATCAGAGCAAAGTCTGCGTAAGTGCAGAAATTGGCCTGTTGGTACAGACTGAATCATGTAGGGAGGATTAGAGGATTTGGCATGGAGTAGCACATTTGTAGAGGTATCTTTTCTATAGATATTAGTCTGTAAGATATTGTCTCGATCCCAAGTCAGAGTCATGTCTAGAAAATTTACAGCATCCCTATCCCACATAAATGTGATATGGATGTTCATCTCATTTTTGTTAAGGGAATCCATAAACACAAGTAGATCGTCAACAGAACCCTGCCAGATCAGCAGGATGTCATCAATGTACCGCGTCCAAAAGGGGACGCAGTCCATTGACGCCCGCCGATCCGGCAGGGTGAGGTCCCTCTCCCACAACCCCAGGAAAAGGTTGGCGTAAGCCGGTGCAAAAGCTGCGCCCATGGCAGTACCCTGGAGCTGTAGGTAGAAGGACCCCTTAAACGTAAAAAAATTATGCGTGAGGGCAAATTCCAAGAGTTCCATCACCAACTTGATCATGTCACTGGAGAGGTTCGATGTATGTAGAAAGAAAGCAGATGCCCTAAGGCAATCTGCATGCTTAATGCTCGTGTAGAGGGACTCTACATCTCCTATCACTAAGATCATTTCAGAGTCCAAGCACAACCCATCCACTCTTCTTAACAAGTCTCCTGTATCCAAAAGGATTGAGGGGAGACATTCTACTAATGGCTGAAGTTTGCTATCAATCCACCGGCTAACATTCTCAAGATAGTTCCCTGCCCCCCGAAATAATCGGACGCCCAGGTGGTGTAGAAATGTTTTTGTGCACTTTCGGCAACAAATATAAGGAAGAAACCATCGGTTCGGTGAAGTAGTGCCGAAGCCAGCTCCTTAGTGATGATGCCATTGCCTGCAGCCCGATTAATAATTTGGGACAATTGCAAAGAGAAAGAGGCCAAGGGGTTGAATGTTAAACGTTTATAGCAAGTTTTATTGTTTAACTGGCTAAAGGCCTCCCTCTCATACATATCTTTGGGCCACAGCACAATGTTGCCACCCTTATCGGCTGGCTTCAGCAATATGTCAGGAAGATTTTGTAAGACTCGTAAGCGTTCACTCTCATTTTTGGTAAGATTATCATTTTGTATGTAACGTGGGATGCGCTCGAACTCCTTTGTTACCACCTGAACAAACAGGTCAATGTTTGCACAGGTGGACAGTGGGGGAAATTTCTTTGATTTAATCTTAATTGATGAAGGGATCTTGCCTCCCTCTTCACTGATATTTACATTTTATTCTGAACAATAATACAAAAGCCCTTAAATTTTATCAGCGCAGGGGCTCAAACTGTTTTCCATTACAATTCGCATAGCTTTGAAGTCGCCTCTTACGCTTCGACAAACTTTTTTGCACAAGTCTCTTTGGGTATTAATTTCTTGAAATGCATCTCTTATGTAACTTTTCAAATCACTGACACTTTTTGGTTTTCGACTATAAACTTTGTCCTTGAGTACTCTCCAAAAGAAAAAATCCATTGGGGTCAAGTCTGGTGAACGTGCCGGCCAATCAAGTGGGCCTCTTCGGCCAATCCATTTATTAGGATTGTTTCATCAAGATACTCGCGGACCACTCTTGAATAATGTGGAGGGGCCCCATCTTGTTGGAAATAAAGATCATTTGAATTAGGCTGTTGCTGTAACTGGGGAACAACTTGATTCATTAGAATTTCAAGATACTTATCTCCTGTGACTGTTCCATCAAAAAATATTGGTCCTAAAACACCAAAACTTGAAATACCACCCCAAACATTGACACCAGGCTCATTTAGTTGTTGCTCTAATGTTAAATGCATGTTCTCATTATACCAGTAAATACAATTATGTCTGTTAATATGGCCGGATAATGTGAAAGAAGCTTCATCACTCCACATAATCACTGTACACCATGTTTGATAAATCTCCCCCTTCATAACCTTATTACACTTTCTGTCCACCTACTTTTGGACCACCTTGTGTGTGTGTATATGTATGTATATATATATACAGTACAGACCAAAAGTTTGGACACACCTTCTCATTTAAAGATTTTTCTATATTTTCATGACTTTGCAAATTGTACATTCACACTGAAGGCATCAAAACTATGAATTACCACATGTGGAATTATATACTTAACAAAAAAGTGTGAAACAACTGAAAATATGTCTTATATTCTAGGTTCTTCAAAGTAGCCACCTTTTGCTTTGATGACTGCTGTGCACACTCTTGGCATTCTCTTGATGAGCTTCAAGAGGTAGTCACCGGAAATGGTCTTCACTTCACAGGTGTGCCCTGTCAGGTTTAATAAGTGGTATTTCTTGCCTTATAAATGGGGTTGGGACCATCAGTTGTGTTGTGCAGAAGGCTGGTGGATACACAGCTGATAGTCCTATTGAATAGACTTTTAGAATTTTTATTATGGCAAGAAAAAAGCAGCTAAGTAAAGAAAAACGAGTGGCTATCATTACTTTAAGAAATGAGGGTCAGTCAGTGCGAAAAATTGGGCAAACTTTGAAAGTGTCCCCAAGTGCAGTTGCAAAAACCATCAAGCGCTACAAAGAAACTGGCTCACATGAGGACCGCCCCAGGAAAGGAAGACCAAGAGTCACCTCTGCTTCTGAGGACAAGTTTATCCGAGTCACCAGCCTCAGAAATCGCAGGTTAACAGCAGCTCAGATTAGAGACCAGGTCAATGCCACACAGAGTTCTAGCAGCAGACACATCTCTTCAACAACTGTTAAGAGGAGACTTTGTGCAGCAGGCCTTCATGGTAAAATAGCTGCTAGGAAACCACTGCTAAGGACAGGCAACAAGCAGAAGAGACTTGTTTGGGCTAAAGAATACAAGGAATGGACATTAGACCAGTGGAAATCTGTGCTTTGGTCTGATGAGTCCAAATTTGAGATCTTTGGTTCCAACCACCGTGTCTTTGTGCGACGCAGAAAAGGTGAACGGATGGACTCTACATGCCTGGTTCCCACCGTGAAGCATGGAGGAGGAGGTGTGATGGTGTTGGGGTGCTTTGCTGGTGACACTGTTGGGGATTTACTCAAAATTGAAGGCATACTGAACCAGCATGGCTACCACAGCATCTTGCAGCGGCATGCTATTCCATCCGGTTTGCGTTTAGTTGGACCATCACTTATTTTTCAACAGGACTATGACCCCAAACACACCTCCAGGCTGTGTAAGGGCTATTTGACCAAGAAGGAGAGTGATGGGGTGCTACGCCAGATGACCTGGCCTCCACAGTCACCAGACCTGAACCCAATCGAGATGGTTTGGGGTGAGCTGGACCGCAGAGTGAAGGCAAAAGGGCCAACAAGTGCTAAGCATCTCTGGGAACTCCTTCAAGATTGTTGGAAGACCATTTCCGGTGACTACCTCTTGAAGCTCATCAAGAGAATGCCAAGAGTGTGCAAAGCAGTCATCAAAGCAAAAGGTGGCTACTTTGAAGAACCTAGAATATAAGACATATTTTCAGTTGTTTCACACTTTTTTGTTAAGTATATAATTACACATGTGGTAATTCATAGTTTTGATGCCTTCAGTGTGAATGTACAATTTTCAAAGTCATGAAAATATAGAAAGATCTTTAAATGAGAAGGTGTGTCCAAACCCTTGGTCTGTACTATATGTGTATATATATATATATATATATGTGTAATATATATATATATATATATATATATATATATATATATATATATATATATATATATATATATATATATATATATATATTAAATAGAAACAAATGAAGTCTTAAAGGTTGATGCAGAAATATATGAAAATTTTATTAGTACAAAACATACATATAAAATCTATAAGTACAAAGGATGGCAGCAAAGGCACAAAGAGGTAGAAGAAACAATATGACAATTATCAAGATAAATGGGACTTGGTGTCAAGTAGAATATAGGGGGAGGACAGGGACAACAAAACCTAGAGAGACTAATATCAGACCATGCTGTGGAGCTTAGTACCCCATCTCCTAGTAATACAAGAGCACAGTTAAGGCTACAATGCCCCTCTCGTAAGCCTACAGCATAGTGGTGTGGCTATGTAGTCTCAAAACAAATCCCCATACATGCCCAGTCAATGTCTACCAAATCATTACCTCTAAGAGTAAAGATGCGCCCCACCAGGTGGTAAGGAAGGCTAGTGCCTCTTCCCTCCCGACGCACGTTTCGCAGGGAACACGTCCAGCTTTCTCAAGGGAAGGTGTGTGTGTATATATATATAATATGTATATTTTACAGTACAGACCAAAAGTTTGGACACACCTTCTCATTTAAAGATTTTTCTGTATTTTCATGACTATGAAAATTGTACATTCACACTGAAGGCATCAAAACTATGAATTAACACATGTGGAATTATATACTTAACAAAAAAGTGTGAAACAACTGAAAATATGTCTTATATTCTAGGTTCTTCAAAGTAGCCACCTTTTGCTTTGATGACTGCTTTGCACACTCTTGGCATTCTCTTGATGAGCTTCAAGAGGTAGTCACCGGAAATGGTTTTCACTTCACAGGTGTGCCCTGTCAGGTTTAATAAGTGGGGCTTCTTGCCTTATAAATGGAGTTGGGACCATCAGTTGTGTTGTGCAGAAGTCTGGTGGATACACAGCTGATAGTCCTACTGAATAGACTGTTAGAATTTGTATTATGGCAAGAAAAAAGCAGCTAAGTAAAGAAAAACGAGTGGCCATCATTACTTTAAGAAATTAAGGTCAGTCAGTCCGAAAAATTTGGAAAACTTTGAAAGTGTCCCCAAGTGCAGTTGCAAAAACCATCAAGCGCTACAAAGAAACTGGCTCACATGAGGACCGCCCCAGGAAAGGAAGACCAAGAGTCACCTCTGCTTCTGAGGATAAGTTTATCCGAGTCACCAGCCTCAGAAATCGCAGGTTAACAGCAGCTCAGATTAGAGACCAGGTCAATGCCACACAGAGTTCTAGCAGCAGACACATCTCTACAACAACTGTTAAGAGGAGACTTTGTGCAGCAGGCCTTCATGGTAAAAAAGCTGTTAGGAAACCACTGCTAAGAACAGGCAACAAGCAGAAGAGACTTGTTTGGGCTAAAGAACACAAGGAATGGACATTAGACGAGTGGAAATCTGTGCTTTGGTCTGAGGAGTCCAAATTTGAGATCTTTGGTTCCAACCACCGTGTCTTTGTGCGAAACAGAAAAGGTGAACGGATGGACTCTACATGCCTGGTTCCCACCGTGAAGCATGGAGGAGGAGGTGTGATGGTGTGGGGGGGCTTTGCTGGTGACACTGTTGGGGATTTATTCAAAATTGAAGGCATAGTGAACCAGCATGGCTACCACAGCATCTTGCAGCGGCATGCTGTTCTATCTGGTTTGCGTTTAGTTGGACCATCATTAATTTTTCAACAGGACAATGACCCCAAACACACCTCAAGGCTGTGTAAGGGCTATTTGACCAAGAAGGAGAGTGATGGGGTGCTACGCCAGATGACCTGGCCTCCACAGTCACCAGACCTGAACCCAATCGAGATGGTTTGGGGTGAGCTGGACCGCAGAGTGAAGGCAAAAGGGCCAACAAGTGCTAAGCATCTCTGGGAACTCCTTCAAGATTGTTGGAAAACCATTTCTGGTGACTACCTCTTGAAGCTCATCAAGAGAATGCCAAGAATGTGCAAAGCAGTCATCAAAGCAAAAGGTGGCTACTTTGAAGAACCTAGAATATAAGACATATTTTCAGTTGTTTCACATTTTTTTGTTAGGTATATAATTCCACATGTGTTAATTCATAGTTTTGATGCCTTCAGTGTGAATGTACAATTTTCATAGTCATGAAAATACAGAAAAATCTTTAAATGAGAACGTGTGTCCAAACTTTTGGTCTGTACTATATATATATATATATATATATATACATATACACACACAGAGATATCATGTGAAGATTTATGTACATATTCACACATTTACTTTAGTTTATCTCCTGTTTGGAATTGTATTTCACCATATCTATTTATTTTGACTGACGGGGTGTTTGGGCTCCGTGTTATTTTTGTGGACACCCCTTGTGAATATATCGATAGCTCCTATTTTTGATAACTTATTATCTGCACCTTAAAGAAGTAGTTATCACCATGTACAATCTGTGCTCAATATGATTAGATCATATCTGGGACGAGCCCCAAGTGGCCGGTCTGCTGAGAATATAAAAAAATAATAATACCCTGCAATAGATAGCGGCGTAAGGCAAGCTGTAAAGAAGCCATCCGGATCTCATATTCTCCGGCGTGTATCAGCCATGTTCCAGGAAGCCTCGCTTTATCTCACAACTACAAGTCAGTGAGCCGCAGTCAAGAGGTTGTCATCACCAGTTGCCTCCGAATTACTGCCAATAAACCTGCAACCGTCCCCGAGTCTTGTGTGTATGAGCAGAAGCCAGAGACCGGTGCCAAGACTCGACATCCTATCCTGGAACCAAACACTTGTGACATTGTGTCACCTCACAAGTGGCAGAGCCCTGCGACGCTCCCCAAGGTCACCGCCATTATAACGAAAGATGATCACAGCCCTCATATCATGGATGACGCTGAATTGCTGGAAGTTGTAGTTTTACAATTTCGGATTAGAGTTTTGGTCCCGATTTCTGTGCTGAAGCTTGTACATTACTGAGAAGAGCAAGAAATAGCTGAGTGCACCGTGCAGCCGCCTAAGGCCGTGTCATTAAAGAGCTTTCCCCTTTAAAATCTCCCAAATCTCCAGTAAATCGAAGTCCTTGAGCCGTCCTCTTGTGTCAAGTGGATAAACGTTATACTCTGCTGTCTCTCTTCAGCTCTTCTCTGAAAGCCAAGAGTTTGACTCCTGCTGGGAAGATCACCCAGCTTTCTCCTAATCCTGCACAGCAAAGTGGCCCAGTATCAATGTATCAATAGGTAGACTTACTATTTAGTATCACTAGAAATATGAGTCTCAGTATAGAGGTTCGGATCATGGGCAGAATTATGGGACCATTTTAGGAGAAAACAACAAGCAAATATAAAAGTAGTTCAAGGTCTCAGATCTTAGCTCCGATCTCCCGAGATGAGAGACACAAAATGTTCAGCTTTGGTAAAAAAAAAAAAAAATATGGTTTATTGAGCATTGTTTATGGTGTATGTGTCTATGAGCATGGATCAAGTAAGGATTGTAAGAAACAACATTTGCTGAAAGCTCGAGCAGGATTTATATGCTTCAATCTATGACTTCCCATTTGGATATATTGTTGGTTATCTTCCAGACATAAAGCGGATCTGTTACCAGATTTCCGAATATCAACTGCATTTATTATTACATAATTTCTCAGACCTGATTTAGACCTAATGAAGCTAGTGTACTGACTTTGAAATCCATGCCAAAATGGCTGTATTATCCTTTTTCAAAGTAATTCTCTCCCTTCATTATAGCATTTTTTTGGAGCCCACCTGTAAGGAGTAAGTTTCCTCCGTACGGAGAGTGACATGCCAGGTCTGACATACCAGTAGGATGAATGAGACTTGAACATGCTTGCATGATCCTCTGGGAAATTAAATATGCAAATTGTCTCTTCAGAGAAGAAGAGGACTTAAACTCTAGTGCCATGTATTGGAAGTAGCAATCCTACAAGTCAATATCGACCCTTTACGAGCCTTGTAATATGATAAGATAAAAGCCAAATCACAATATCAATTTGAAGACGCTGTGTTTTGGAGTATTGTCCTTCGTCAGGATGAGATCTGATTTGGCTGGGGTGAGAGGCTAAGACTCCTTGTAAAGGGTGACGCGCCAGGTCTGACACACCAGAATGAGGAGACTTAAACGCATTGCATGCTCCTCTGGGAAATTAAATATGCAAATTTGAACCCACCTCTAAATTCTTATCTCCGCATCTATTTTATACCGCCAGTCTGACATGGATTATCACATGAAAGTACACCGGCCTCATCAGGCCTAAGAGACTGATCTGATGCATGCAGTTTGTATTGTAAAAATCTGCTGACAAAGCCACTTCAAGTCTAAAGAATCTGGATCCCTCCGACACCTCTAGGACAGAATCGCCTGTTATGACTCTTTAGCAATTCTTCTACCCAGCTCCTCATCAGACCTTAATAAATATATCATCATCCGGCACCTGGCTCAAAAATTATACATTTTTGGGGGAGATATCTTAAGTGTTTTGATGGACTGAAGTTGCAAATGTTGGAGTATGTCTGTCTTTCACAAAAATTGCAATTTTTTTAAAAATTCTTTTTATTTTAATTTTGATGCTGTTTTCCACATTTTTTGAAAGCGTAGGTGGTCAAGTGAGCCAGTACACTATTAGATCAATAATATAAATATCATATTACCTTTAACCAAGAATTGAAGAGTAACTTCCCCACCTGCACAAGAAAAGTAGAAGCAATAATTTTATTGCATAACGTAAAAAAAAATTCACCATTAGATCCCTCATATATTCTGACATTAAAAATAAGCTGCCACATTGAGGAATAGTATTTACCAGCAGATATCGGGGTAATCTGCAGGTAAACAGTGTTTATCCTCCCTGCAGCCGCTTACTGGATCAGCAGAAGTTTTGTCCTCCCTGCAGCCGCTTACTGGATCAGCAGAAGTTATATCCTCCCTGCAGCCGCTTACTGGATCAGCAGAAGTTATATCCTCCCTGCAGCCGCTTACTGGATCAGCAGAAGTTATGTCCTCCCTGCAGCCGCTTACTGGATCAGCAGAAGTTATGTCCTCCCTGCAGCCGCTTACTGGATCAGCAGAAGTTATATCCTCCCTGCAGCCGCTTACTGGATCAGCAGAAGTTATATCCTCCCTGCAGCCGCTTACTGGATCAGCAGAAGTTATGTCCTCCCTGCAGCCGCTTACTGGATCAGCAGAAGTTATATCCTCCCTGCAGCCGCTTACTGGATCAGCAGAAGTTATATCCTCCCTGCAGCCGCTTACTGGATCAGCAGAAGTTATGTACTCCCTGCAGCTGCTCGCTTACAGTCACCGGGGCGGTGCAGGAAGCAGATGGATACATTCCTAGAGAACACAGGGCGCTCTTATATATGGGGGAGTCAGGGGTGATGTACTGTGTATGGGGAACTTTAGTTTACTGCATTGACAGAAAGCTCCATAGACCGGCTATCCTTATTACTTTAACTTTAGTGCCATAAGCATATTTTGCCAGGCGCCTGATTTTGGTCAGTTGATAAGTGCTGATGAACTATATACAAATTGAAGAGCAATCATTAGTACAATCATTCTTTTACCATATAGTGCGTGTATTTTACTAAATCGGGGGATAAGCTACAGACATCTAGGATTTTTATGGCCGCATTAATGAGCCGATCACCTCTTGAACAAATGTTTTGCTCGTTTGTCATCTGATCGGTGGAATTATTATACCAAAATGTTCAATAAAAATAAATAATAAGCCTGCATAACTATCAAGATTACCCACTAAAGATGTCCAACAACCCCAGTAAGGGCTGTAAATGGCCAAATAATCTCCCTCCTTCTCTCACAATGATGTGGACTATACACTGACAGGAGTAATGCTGGAGATTCACTTTTATTTTCATTAGTCGTTATACTGTATGTCACATTAATTTGGCACCTGATGTTCTGGGAAGCTAATGTAATTTTACTATATACATTGTGCAGTTTTATATATTGCATTTAGCTCATATCTGCTTCTGTTAACTCCCCAATCAGAAATCCAACCCAGCTTTTTATTCTATGGTCTTGTTTAGTCATTTACCTATCATCATCAGCGATTACCGAGTTTAAAGGACAGCTTTGTGTAGTGGAGGTGGCCACAAGAGGGTGCTGTGCTGGAATCGGTGCTGTTCTATTTCCAGTCATGGACTTACGTGTATATATAATATATTTTAGTGTTCAGTGTAATATAGTATAATATGTTTAGTGTGTGTGCGTATGTATGTATGTGTGTGTGTGTGTGTGTGTATATATATATATATATATATATATATATATATATATATATATACACTGCTCAAAAAAATAAAGGGAACACTTAAACAACAGAATATAACTCCAAGTAAATCAAACTTCTGTGAAATCAAACTGTCCACTTAGGAAGCAACACTGATTGACAATCAATTTCACATGCTGCTGTGCAAATGGAATAGACAATAGATGGAAATTATTGGCAATTATCAAGACACCCTCAATAAAGGAGTGGTTCTGCAGGTGGGGACCACAGGCCACATCTCAGTACCAATGCTTTCTGGCTGATGTTTTGGTCACTCTTGAATGCTGGTTGTGCTTTCACACTCGTGGTAGCATGAGACGGACTCTACAACCCACAGAAGTTGCTCAGGTAGTGCAGCTCATCCAGGATGGCACATCAGTGCGAGCTGTGGCAAGAAGGTTTGCTGTGTCTGTCAGCGTAGTGTCCAGAGGCTGGAGGCGCTACCAGGAGACAGGCCAGTACACCAGGAGACGTGGAGGGGGCCATAGGAGGGCAACAACCCAGCAGCAGGACTGCTACCTCCGCCTTTGTTCAAGGAGGAACAGGAGGAGCACTGCCAGAGCCCTGCAAAATGACCTCCAGCAGGCCACAAATGTGCATGTGTCTGCACAAACGGTTAGAAACCGACTCCATGAGGGTGGTATGAGGGCCCGACGTCCACAGATGGGGGTTGTGCTCACAGCCCAACACCGTGCAGGACGCTTGGCATTTGCCACAGAACACCAGGATTGGCAAAGTTGCCACTGGCGCCCTGTGCTCTTCACAGATGAAAGCATGTTCACACTGAGCACATGTGACAGACGTGACAGAGTCTGGAGACGCCGTGGAGAGCGATCTGCTGCCTGCAACATCCTTCAGCATGACCGGTTTGGCAGTGGGTCAGTAATGGTGTGGGGTGGCATTTCTTTGGAGGGCCGCACATCCCTCCATGTGCTCGCCAGAGGTAGCCTGACTGCCATTAGGTACCGAGATGAGATCCTCAGACCCCTTGTGAGACCATATGCTGGTGCGGTTGGCCCTGGGTTCCTCCTAATGCAGGACAATGCCAGACCTCATGTGGCTGGAGTGTGTCAGCAGTTCCTGCAAGATTAAGGCATTGAAGCTATGGACTGGCCCGCCCGTTCCCCAGGCCTTCCATTCGATTGAGCACATCTGGGACATCATGTCTCGCTCCATCCACCAACGTCACGTGGCACCACAGACTGTCCAGGAGTTGGCGGATGCTTTAGTCCAGGTCTGGGAGGAGATCCCACAGGAGACCTTCCGCAACCTCATCAGGAGCATGCCCAGGCGTTGTAGGGAGGCACGTACAGGCACGTGGAGGCCACACACAATACTGAGCTTCATTTCCTTGTCGTCAGGCATTTCCACTGAAGTTGGATCAGCCTGTAATCTGACCCACTGCCAAACCGGTCATGCTGGAGGATGTTGCAGGCAGCAGATCCTTTTCCACAGCTTCTGCAGACTCTGTCACCTCTGTCACTTGCTCAGTGTGAACCTGCTCTCATCCGTGAAGAGCACAGGGTGCCAATGTCGAATCTGCCAATCGTGGTGTTCTCTGGCAAATGCCAAACACCCTGCACGGTGTTGGGCTGTGAGCACAACACCCACTTGTGAACGTCAGGCCCTCATACCACCCTCATGGAGTCAGTTTCTGACGGTTTGAGCAGACACATGGATGTTAGTGGCCTGCTGGAGGTCATTTTTCAGGGTTCTGGCACCGCTCCTCCAGTTGATCCTTGCACAAAGGAGAAGGTAGCGGCCCTGCTGCTAGCTTGTTGCCCTCCTACGGCCCCCTCCACGTCTCCTGGTGCACTAGCCTGTCTCCTGGTATCTGCTCCATGCTCTGGACCAGACTTGGGCAAAGTGCGGCCCGCGGGCCACATTCGGCCCTCTGGCTGTTCCAGTCCGGCCCGTGGACCAAGACTGCCAAGGGGCTGATAACAGTGGCCCACGGGCCGCACTATGCCCTTCCCAGCTCACACACATGCCGTCACTGCCCGCCGTCACTGCCCGCCCACACGCCGTCACCGCTGTCTCAATCCGCGGTCTCAATCCGCTGTGAATGCATTGGTGGAGGAGGGGCCGCTACCTCGCTCTTCCATCAATCAGCATTAGAAACAGCTGACGCGATGGCGTCAGCCTGTGCACTGCGGAGAGTCAGTGCTTCTCAGACAGGAGCGCCAGGGGAACAGGGAGTGAGGTAAGTATATGCTGGACATAGGGGGGGGCTTTAATGATGGACACAGGGGGGGCACTCTCATGCTGGACGAAGGGGGGGCTTTAATGCTGGACACAGGGGGGGTACTCTCAGGCTGAACACAGGGGGGCTCTCATGCTGGACACAGGGAGGCTCTCATGCTGGACACAGGGGGGGGCTCTCATGCTGGACACAGAGGGGCTCTCTCATGCTGGACACAGAGGGGCTGTCATGCTGGACACAGGAGGGGCTGTCATGCTGGACACAGGGGGGGCTGTCATGCTGGACACTGGGGAGGGCTGTCAGGCTGGACACTGGGGAGGGCTGTCATGCTGGAGACACTGGGGGGCTCTCATGCTGGACAATAAGGAGGGCTGTCATGCTAGACACAGGGATGCTCTCATACTGGAAACTGGGGGGCTTTAATGCTGGGCACTGGGAGGCTTTAATGCTGGACACTAAGGAGGGCTGTCATACTGGAAACTAGGGAGGGCTGTCATGCTGGACACTGGGGAGGGCTGTCATGCAGGACACTGGGGAGGGCTGTCATGCTGGACACTGGGGAGGGCTGTCATGCTGGACACTGGGGAGGGCTGTCATGCTGGACACTGGGGAGGGCTGTCATGCTGGACACTGGGGAGGGCTGTCATGCTGGACACTGGGGAGGGCTGTCATGCTGGACACTGGGGAGGTCTGTCATGCTGGACACTGGGGAGGGCTGTCATGCTGGACACTGGGGAGGGCTGTCATGCAGGACACTGGGGAGGGCTGTCATGCTGGACACTAGGGAGGGCTGTCATGCTGGACACTGGGGAGGGCTGTCATGCTGGACACTGGGAGGGCTGTCATGCTGGACACTGGGGAGGTCTGTCATGCTGGACACTGGGGAGGGCTGTCATGCTGGACACTGGGGAGGGCTGCCATGCTGGACACTGGGGAGGGCTGTCATGCTGGACACTGGGGAGGGCTGTCATGCTGGACACTGGGGAGGGCTGTCATGCTGGACACTGGGGAGGACTGTCATGCTGGACACTGGGGAGGGCTGTCATGCAGGACACTGGGGAGGGCTGTCATGCTGGACACTGGGGAGGGCTGTCATGCTGGACACTGGGGAGGCTCTTGGGCTCTCATACTGGACATGAGGGGGCTGTGTGAGGCTCATGCTGGACATGAGGGGGCTGTGTGAGGCTCATGCTGGACATGAGGGGGCTGTGTGGGGCTCATGCTGGACACGGGAGGGATGTGTGGGGCTCATGCTGGCCACGGGGGGGCTGTGTGGGGCTCATGCTGGACATGGGGGGGCTGTGTGGGGCTCATGCTGGACACAGTGGGGCTGTGTGGGAATCATGCAGTACACGGGTTGGCTGTGTGGGGCTCATGCTGAACACGGGCGGGGCTGTGTGGGGCTCATGCTGAACATGGGGGGGCTGTGTGGGGCTCATGCTGGCCTTGTGGGGCTGTGTGGGACTCATAATGGACATGGGGGGCTGTGTAGGTCTCATGCTGTATATAGAGGCTGTGTGGGGGCTCAAGCTGTATATAGGGGGATGTCAGCACACTTAATTCTGCTCAATATTAAGTTACACAATTCATATTTATGTAATTAATAATAATAATTAGAATTAATATGTTAATATTAATATTGAGCAGAATTAATTTCAGCCTATTGGTTCGGCCCTCCCCAACAGTCACAGTCTCTCATGTGGCCCCTCGGGAAAATTAATTGCCCACCCCTGCTCTGGACGCTGTGCTGACAGACACAGCTACCCTTCTTGTCACAGCTCTCATTGATGTGCCCTCCTGTATGAGCTGCACTACCTGAGCAACTTCTGTGGGTTGTAGACACCTCCTCATGCTACTGTACCTCTAGTGGTGAGAGCAATAACAAAATGCAAAAGTGATCAAAACAACAGCCAAAAAGGATAAGAACAGAGAAATGGTCTGTGGTCACCCCCTGCAAAACCGCTCCTTCATAGGGGGAGTGTTGCTAATTGCCCTCATTTCTACCAGTTGTCTGTTCCATTTGCACAACAGCAGGAGAAATTGATTCACAATCAGTGTTGCTTCATAACTGGACGGGTAGATTTCACAGAAGTGTGATTGACTTGGAGTTACATTGTGTTGTTTAAGTGTTCCCTTTATGTTTTTGAGCGGTGCATATATTTATTTATTTTTTTATTGCTGGATTTTCCCAACCCCAATCTTGAGACCGGGCTCCTGCTTCATTTCATTTATTTATTTAGGAAAAATAGGAACAGATCCCTAAGGGAAGAGCAGAATATTAGATCCATTTTTCCTTCTTGCCACATATGAGCCCGGTGTGGGTAGCCATCTTTTGCTACATTTTGCTTATTTGTGTGAATAGATGTATATAGCGATAAGTGACCCAGAGATGAGGCCGCCCTGTCCAGGGATCATCCTCTTTTGCTGTGTGATAATTCTGCCTTCTGTTAACTGTTTGCCTCTAATTTTCTCTATTTTCATTTCAGTATGACAGACTTAACCTCATCAAAGTAAGATGTTCTCTTTATCTTGTCACCCGCTCTTCTTCCCCTCCCCTGGTCCTCGCTCAGTAGAGATGGCAGCTATGTAGAGGTGATGATTAGGTATCGCCTCGCTGTGTCTGAGCCTTTCTAGACGGCTTCCTCTTCCTTCATGTGCCTGCCCTTGTATAGTGTGTGGTTATGACGAAGGTCTGGGATGCTGCAAAATACTTAACTAGTTGTGTTACCCTAACGCTACAAAATCATTGACCAGCCCCTGCCTAAAATAAAAAAATATATATATTCTAATTGTGATTAGCACCTGCATGTGTTAACAAGAGCAGATACAAGGAGTGGATCTCGCTGCTGCGAACTAAACATGCCCATTTAAGACTTCCTAGTCATTCATTTTTCCGCTGCGCTCTTTTCCAAGTTGTGGTCTGAATTGTAGTCTATAGTAACAGGAGGCCGAGACCGGTGGCTACATTCTTTTATAAGGATCCAGCTCATCACCCTTACATTAGGCAGGAGCTGGTAGAGCGCACCAGTCGACTGGTCCAGGCTGACGGAGATGACAGCTGAATTGTAGACTGGTCAGTACGTCTTCCCTTCCTCCTCACTGTGGAGAAAGAATTATTATTTTTTTCTTGCATTTAGTGCCCTATTGGTCTCTTTCATGGCTGCCAAATTCCGTCTCACATCCAATAACTGCATCCATTGCAGGACTGTTGTTAAAAAGGATATTTGACGTGTATGGTGTTGTGTTTTCACTTTTTAATAATCTACATAATTTTTTTTTATTAGGTTTCAAAATTATTTTTTTTAATGATTTTTTATTATTATTATTATTATTATTATTATTATTATTATTTCGGGAATTGGTTCACTAAATGAACAAATGAGTTCCTGAGCAGACAAGTATTTATATCCCCTAGTACAAAGAATTCCCTGCTTTCTAAAAGACCTACATCAGTCCTTAATATTATGACCAAAATGGATTGGCATAAACACTATAGATGTCATGTGCTGAATCTGTATTCATGTATTCCACACATTTCGACCATGAAATCAATAGAACATCATCTCAATAAATACAGTACTCACAGTAATGAATTGAAGCAGTTCATTATATCATCTACCATAAAATATCTTTTGAAATACATTTTTTTTTTCACTCAACAACAAATATTTTTTTACCAACAGAGGGAACAGTAATGGGATCTGGTTGTCACCATCCTTAGCAATATTTTTTGTGGCATGGTGGGAAAAGTTTTGTTTTTATTCTGAAAAAAAAATTAGTTTTCTTTTTATGATCGAAGCTGGTATGGGCGCTACGTGGATGATATCATTTTGGTATCCGTGGATGCTTTGCGTTGCGGCCATAGCAGACTTTATCACTAAACAATCATGAATTTAATCTTAGCTGTACATCCTCCCTCCCTAATAATAAAACCTGGTTTTAAGATTTACAATTGGAGGGTAATTGGGCCTTAATGTTGGAAATACAACATTACAAGCTGATAGTTGTCACCCAGTACACACTGTTAAGTCATCAAATAATGAGTTTGTAAGAGCATATCGTATCTGTTCAGATACTCATACACTGGCATGTAAAAGTTTGGGCACCCCTGGTCAAAATTACTGTTATTGTGAACAGTTGAGTAAGTTGAAGATGAAATGATCTCTAAAAGGGTATAAAGTTAAAGATTATACATTTCCTTTGTATTTTAGGCAAAACATATATATATATATTGTAATTTTTTACATTTTAAAAATTACAAAAAGGAAAATGGGCCAATGCAAAAGTTTGGGCACCCTTGGAAATTTGTGTGCTCAGATAACTTTGACCAAGGTTTCAGACCTCAATTAGCCGTTTAGGGTTATGGCTTGTTCACTATCCTTGTAAGGAAAGGCCAGGTGATGCACATTGCCCAGCTTTATAAAAACCCAGCTTCCTCAAACCTTGTGCCAAAAAACAGCAGCCATGGGTTCTTCTAAGCAGCTGCCAAGAACTCTGACAATGGTGGAGGCCCATAAAGCTGGAGAAGGCTATAAGAAGATAGCAAAGCGTTTTTAAGTTGCCATTTCCTCAGTTTGAAATGTAATTAAGAAATGGCAGTTACCAGGAACAGTGGAGGTCAAGATAAGGTCTGGAACACCAAGCAAAATTTCAGTAGGAGCTGCGCTTAGGATTGCTAGAGAGGCAAATCAGAGCCCCCACTTGACTGCGAAAGACCTTCAGAAAGATTGTTCAGACTCTGGAGTTCAGAGACACCTGCACAAATATGGCCTTCATGGAAGAGTCATCAGAACAAAGCCTCCTGCGTCCTAACCATAAAATTCAGCTTCAGAAGTATGCAAAAGAACATCTAAACAAGCCTGATGCATTTTGGAAACAAGTCCTGTTGAACTATGAGGTTAAAATAGAAGTCTTTGGCCACAATGATCAAAGGTATGTGTGGAGAAAAAAAGGCACAGAATTTCCGGAAAAGAACATCTCACCAACCATTAAGCATGATGGTGGATCAATCGTGCTTTGGAGTTGTGCTGCAGCCAATGGCACAGGGAACATTTCACGGCTAGAGGAAAGAATGGATTCAATGAAATTTTAACAAATTCATGATGCAACCATCTGTAAAAAGTTAAAAAGAGGAAGGTTCTACAAATGGATAACAACCTCAAAAGGCACAGGCTGAAGGTTTTTCAATGGCTCTCACAGCCCCCTGATCTGAACATCATTGAAAATCTGTGGCTAGACCTCAAAATAACAGTGCATAAAAGTCGACCCAGAAATCTCACAAAACTGGAAGAATGGACGAAAATCCCTCAAACAAGAATTGAAAGGCTCTTGTCTGGCTACAAAAAGCGTTTACAAGTTGTGATACTTGCAAAAGGGGGAGCTACTAGTTACTAACCATACAGGGTGCCCAAACGTTTGCATCCGCCCATTTTCCTTTTTGTGATTTTTAAAATGTAAAAAATTAGCATATATATATATGTGTGTGTGTGTATGTGTGTATATATATATATATATATATATATATATATATATATATATATATATAATGTGTAAATGTGCGTTTGTATGTGTATATATATGTATGTATATATATATATAGTGTGTGCGTATATATATATATACAGTACAGACCAAAAGTTTGGACACACCTTCTGATTTAAAGATTTTTCTGCATTTTCATGACTATGAAAATTGTACATTCACACTGAAGGCATCAAAACTATGAATTAACACATGTGGAATTATATACTTAACAAAAAAGTGTGAAACAACTGAAAATATGTCTTATATTCTAGGTCCTTCAAAGTAGCCACCTTTTGCTTTGATGACTGCTTTGCACACTTTTGGCATTGTCTTGATGAGCTTCAAGTGGTAGTCACTGGAAGTGGTCTTCCAACAATCTTGAAGGAGCTCCCAGAGATGCTTAGCACTTCTTGGCCCTTTTGCCTTCACTCTGCGGTCCAGCTCACCCCAAACCATCTCGATTGGGTTCAGGTCTGGTGACTGTGGAGGCCAAGTCATCTGGCGTAGCACCCCATCACTCTCCTTCTTGATAAAATAGCCCTTAAACAGCCTGGAGGTGTGTTTGGGGTCATTGTCCTGTTGAAAAATAAATGATGGTCCAACTAAACGCAAACTGGATGGAATAGCATGCCGCTGCAAGATGCTGTGGTAGCCATGCTGGTTCAGTATGCCTTCAATTTTGAATAAATCCCCAACAGTGTCACCAGCAAAGCACCCCCCACACCATCACACCTCCTCCTCCATGCTTCACGGTGGGAACCAGGCATGTAGAGTCCATCCGTTCACCTTTTCTGCGTCGCACAAAGACACGGTGGTTGGAACCAAAGATCTCAAATTTGGACTCGTCTGACCAAAGCACAGATTTCCACTGGTCTAATGTCCATTCCTTGTGTTCTTTAGCCCCCCTGCTTGTTGCCTGTCCTTAGCAGTGGTTTCCTAGCAGCTATTTTACCATGAAGGCCTGCTGCACAAAGTCTCCTCTTAACAGTTGTTGTAGAGATGTGTCTGCTGCTAGAACTCTGTGTGGCATTGACCTGGTCTCTAATCTGAGCTGCTGTTAACCTGCGATTTCTGAGGCTCGTGACTCGGATAAACTTATTCTCAGAAGCAGAGGTGACTCTTGGTCTTCCTTTCCTGGGGCTGTTCTCATGTGAGCCAGTTTCTTTGTAGCGCTTGATGGTTTTTGCAACTACACTTGGGGACACTTTCAAAGTTTTCCCAATTTTTCGCACTGACTGACCTTCATTTCTTAAAGTAATGATGGCCACTCGTTTTTCTTTACTTAGCTGTTTTTTTCTTGCCATAATACAAATTCTAACAGTCTATTCAGTAGGACTATCAGCTGTGTATCCACCTGACTTCTGCACAACACAACTGATGGTCCCAACCCCATTTATAAGGCAAGTAATCCCACGTATTAAACCTGACAGGCACACCTGTGAAGTGAAAACCATTTGCGGTGACTACCTCTTGAAGCTCTTCAAGAGAATGCCAAGAGTGTGCAAAGCAGTCATCAAAGCAAAAGGTGGCTACTTTGAAGAACCTAGAATATAAGACATATTTTCAGTTGTTTCACACTTTTTTGTTAAGTATATAATTCCACATGTGTTAATTCAAAGTTCTGATGCCTTCAGTGTGAATGTACAATTTTCGAAGTCATGAAAATACAGAAAAATCTTTAAATGAGAAGGTGTGTCCAAACTTTTGGTCTGTACTGTATATATATATATGTACTGCTCAAAAAAATAAAGGGAACACTTAAACAACAGAATATAACTCCAAGTAAATCAAACTTCTGTGAAATCAAACTGTCCACTTAGGAAGCAACACTGATTGACAATCAATTTCACATGCTGTTGTGCAAATGGAATAGACAATAGATGGAAATTATTGGCAATTATCAAGACACCCTCAATAAAGGAGTGGTTCTGCAGGTGGGGACCACAGACCACATCTCAGTACCAATGCTTTCTGGCTGATGTTTTGGTCACTTTTGAATGTTGGTTGTGCTTTCACACTCGTGGTAGCATGAGACGGACTCTACAACCCACAGAAGTTGCTCAGGTAGTGCAGCTCATCTAGGGTGGCACATCAATGCGAGCTGTGGCAAGAAGGTTTGTTGTGTCTGTCAGCGTAGTGTCCAGAGGCTGGAGGCGCTACCAGGAGACAGGCCAGAATACCAAGAGACGTGGAGGGGGCCATAGGAGGGCAACAACCCAGCAGCAGGACCGCTACCTCCGCCTTTGTGCAAGGAGGAACAGGAGGAGCACTGCCAGAGCCCTGCAAAATGACCTCCAGCCGGCCAAAAATCTGCATGTGTCTGCACAAACGGTTAGAAACCGACTCCATGAGGGTGGTATGAGGGTCCGACGTCCACAGATGGGGGTTGTGCTCACAGCCCAACACCGTGCAGGACGCTTAGCATTGGCTACAGAACACCTGTAGTGCCGGCGTCCCTGCCCTCTGCTAGGCAGGGACGCTGTTCCCCTCACCGCTCTGCTCCGTGCCCGGCGTCCCTCTCCCGCTCTGCTGGCAGCGCGCGCTCCTTCCCGGCCACTGTGCTTAGGGCGCGCGCGCGCGCCCTCCCTCCCTCTTAAAGGGGCCGCGCGCGCCGTCCTAAGGAGTCCCCGGCCAATGGCCGGAGGACTTTACCATATATAAGGCACCTCCTCCAAAATGGAGGTGCCCGAGCAATGTTGTTGCACCGTTCTACTCTGCTTCAGCCCTCAGGTCCCGTTGCCAGTTACCTGCCAGTTACCTGCCAGATTCCTGCCAGCTTGCTGTCCTAATCCTGCCTGATTTCCTGTTACCTGCCTGCCTGCCTGAGGTCCGACGGTCTGCCTTACAACTCCGGTCAGTCTGTCTAAGGACCAACTTGCCCGCTCACCTGGGAGCGCACATCAGCTACCTGCCTGCTTGCCTGAGGTCCGACGGTCTGCCTTACAACTCCGGTCAGTCTGTCTATGGACCAGCTT
Source organism: Phyllobates terribilis (assembly GCF_046119375.1). Lineage (NCBI taxonomy): Eukaryota > Metazoa > Chordata > Amphibia > Anura > Dendrobatidae > Phyllobates > Phyllobates terribilis. The sequence goes on from NW_027362772.1 coordinate 304,314,035, forward strand.
GCCCGCTCACCTGAGAGTGCTTCTCCGCTACCTGCCTGCTTGCCTGCCCGGAGGCTCCGCTGTCACGTGCTGTGACCACCAGCTATTTCAGACTCTTGCCCGCTCACCTGGGAGCGCTTCTCCACTACCTGCCTGCTTGCCTGCCCGGGGGTTCCGCTGTCACGTGCTGGGACCACCAGCTATTCCAGAGACTCTTGCCCGCTCACCTGGGAGCGCTTCTCCGCTACCTGCCTGCTTGCCTACCTGGAGGCTCCGCCGTCACGTGCTGTGACCACCTGCTATTCCAGAGACTCTCGCTTGCTCACCTGGGAGCACACATCCTCCATCTGCCTTGCTAGCCTACCTGGAGGTTCAGCCATCACAGGTCGTACCTACCCTTTACCTAGAGACTGCCCCGGTCACTTGCCGTGACCTCCAGCCCGTTCTTCCAGAGACTGCCCCGGTCACTTGCCGTGACCTCCAGCCCGTTCTTCCAGTGACTGCCCTGATCACTTGCCGTGACCTCCTGCCCGTACACCCAGAGACTGTCCCGGTCACCTGCTGTGACTGCCTGCCTGGTCGCCACCCGCTCCCTTACAAGGACCGCTCCCTTGTATAGTAGCCCAGAGGTTCCGCCTCCCAGACCCGTTACAGTTTGCTCGGGCCATGGAACCCGGTGGCACCCAAGCTCCCTCGCTCTCGGACCTGTGTCATGAACTGTCCCGTCAAAGGTCCCAACAGGAGTCCATCCTGGGTCACCTGCGGAATGTCAATACTCGCCTGGACACTCTGACTGTTCCACCAACAACCTCCGCCAGTGCCATGTCTCGCAATCTGGCAGCTCCGCTGTCCACTAACACCATGATATCCTACCCCGGACCTCGGCTTTCTGCACCTCCTCGCTTCGGAGGCGACTCAGCCCAGGCTCGGGGCTTCATAAATCAGTGCACCCTGCACTTTGAACTATTGTCCCACCAGTTTAACTCCGACCGAGCCAAAATTGCATTCATCATGTCCCATCTCACCGGGGAGGCCCTGGCCTGGCTAAATCCTCTATGGGAGAGAGGAGACCCCCTGGTGTCCAACTTGCCTGTTTTTCTCACGGCCTTCCGGAAAGTCTTCGACGAACCCGGACGGAAGACCTCATCCGCATCATCGTTGCTACGCCTCCGTCAGGAAAGTCTCACCGTGGGCCAATATGCCATACGGTTCCGTACCCTTGCCTCGGAGCTGGCCTGGGATAACGACGCTCTGGTTTCCATCTTCTGGGAGGGTCTGTCCGGCCGTATTAAAGATGAACTTGCCGGTCGGGACATTCCTACCACTCTCGATGACTTAATAACTCTTGCCACCCGGATTGACCTACGGTTCCAGGAGCGTGCCAGAGAGGTCACCCGTGAGAGGAGGTTACCACGTCTAGCTCCTACTTTTCAGAAACTCGTCACTCCTTCTGTCTCTAACCAGGTACACCCTCCTGAGCCTATGCAGGTCGACCAGACCAAGATGGTCAAGACCCGTCAGGACTTACGCCGTGCCGAGGGGACCTGCTTCTACTGTGGCAGTAAGGAGCACCGGATCCGTGCCTGCCCGGAGAGGTCGGGAAACGCCTGTGTCTAGGTTCGCTCAGAGAGGTCCACCTAGACAAGAATAAATCCTCTCCATCCCTGCTGTTGTCAGTTTCAATCGTCTACGGGGAGAACCGTTATTTCGAACTAGCCCAACTGGACTCTGGAGCAGCCGGGAATCTTATTTCACAGTCCCTGGTAGAGAAATACCGCATCCCCACCAAACCTCTGGCTGTACCCTTGTCTGTTGCTGCCGTGGATGGGGGGCTCTTACCACGCCCCATCCAACTCATCACCGAATCCATTACTCTGCAGGTGGGAATGCTGCATTCTGAAAGTATCTCCTTCCATGTTCTGCCTGGACTCTCTCACGCCCTCTTGCTAGGCCTACCTTGGCTCCAGAAACATGCACCCGTTCTTGACTGGCAGACCGGAGAAGTCCTTCGCTGGGGAAAGGGCTGCCATAAGACCTGTCTGGTTCCCGTTCATCCCGTCCGTCCTTCTCCTACCCCAGCTAATCTACCTGGACTTCCGATTCCTTATTGGTCTTATGCTGATGTCTTTAATAAAAAGGAGGCAGAGACACTACCCCCTCATAGACCATACGACTGCCCTATCGACCTGTTACCTGGTACTTCTCCTCCCCGTGGGCGTATTTATCCATTATCCGCTGCTGAGACCCGGTCGATGTCCGAATATATTGAGGAGAATCTGGCCAGGGGATTCATCCGGAAATCTACCTCCCCGGCGGGAGCAGGCTTCTTTTTCGTCAAAAAGAAGGACGGCTCTCTCCGTCCCTGTATAGACTATAGAGGCCTTAACCAGATCACGGTGAAGAATAAGTACCCCCTTCCGCTCATTCCGGAGTTATTTGATCGTCTGAGGGGGGCTAGAATCTTCACCAAACTGGACCTCCGTGGGGCGTACAACCTGGTTCGTATCCGTCAGGGGGATGAATGGAAGACGGCATTCAACACCCGGGACGGCCACTATGAATATCTGGTAATGCCCTTTGGCCTCTGTAACGCTCCTGCCGTCTTTCAAGAGTTGGTCAATGACATCTTCCGGGACCTTCTCTACTCCTGCGTAGTGGTGTACCTGGACGACATCTTGGTCTTCTCTCCGGATCTCCAGACTCACCGGAGGGATGTTCGTCAGGTCCTGCTCAGGCTCAGGCAGAACCATCTCTACGCTAAATATGAGAAGTGCCTCTTTGAGCAGACCTCGCTTCCGTTTCTGGGCTACATTATCTCTCAGACCGGCCTACAAATGGATCCTGAGAAACTGTCTGCCATCGAGAAATGGCCCCGACCAGAGGGGTTGAAGGCTATTCAACGGTTCCTGGGCTTCGCCAACTATTACCGCCTCTTCATCCCGCACTTCTCTTCCCGGACTGCCCCAATTTCCGCGCTCACCCGTAAGGGTACTAATTCCAAAGAGTGGCCGCCCGAAGCAGAGGAGGCCTTTCTTTCCCTAAAACAGGCCTTCTCTTCCGCCCCGGTGCTGCATCGCCCGGACGGCAACAAGCAGTTCTTCCTGGAAGTTGACGCCTCCTCCTCTGGAGCCGGAGCGGTACTTACTCAAAAATCATCTTCCGGGAGAATGGTAACTTGTGGCTTCTTCTCCAAACTCTTCTCCTCTTCTGAGCGCAACTATTCCATAGGAGACCGAGAGTTATTGGCCATCAAGCTGGCGTTGGAGGAGTGGCGTTACCTACTCGAGGGGGCTCTTCATCCGGTAATAATTTACACTGACCACAAGAACTTGGCTTACCTCCAGCATGCCCAGAGACTTAACCCGCGCCAAGCCCGGTGGTCCTTGTTTTTTGCTCGCTTTGATTTTGTTCTTCATTTTCGCCCGGCTGACAAAAACGTCAAAGCAGACGCCTTGTCCCGATCCTTTCTGGTGTCCGATCTCGAGGAAGAACCTAAACATATCATCGATCCCGCCAGAGTAATGCAGGTGGCTCCCGTGAGTCTAAATCGTCTCCCTCCCGGTAAGACGTTTGTTTCAGTACCTGATCGGGAGAAGATCCTACACTGGGGCCATTCGTCTAAACTAGCTGGCCACGCCGGTCAGAAAAAGACCCTCCAGCTTATTGCCCGGCACTATTGGTGGCCTACCCTGCACAAGGACATAATAGACTTTGTTTCTGCCTGTGTGTCCTGCGCCCGCAACAAAGTCCCGAGACATCTGCCAGCCGGACGCCTCCTTCCGCTTCCTGTACCTGCTGCCCCCTGGCAGCATATAGCAATGGACTTTATAACTGATCTCCCCGTCTCTGCCGGTTGTACGGTCATTTGGGTGGTCGCTGACCGCTTTTCCAAGATGGCTCACTTTATTCCCCTGCCAGACCTTCCGTCTGCACCCGAGCTGGCTAAAGACTTTATCCGCCACATCTTCCGTCTTCATGGCCTGCCCCTCCACATTGTGTCGGATCGTGGGGTACAGTTCACCTCACGTTTCTGGAGAGCCACTTGTAAACTACTAGACGTCACCCTGGACTTCTCTTCCGCTTACCACCCACAGTCCAATGGTCAAGTGGAGCGGATCAATCAGAACCTGACCAGTTACCTCCGGCACTTCGTTAATGCCCACCATTCTGACTGGGTGGATCTCCTACCATGGGCCGAGTTCTCTTATAATAATCACGAGAGCGAATCCTCCTCCAAATCCCCGTTTTTTGTAGTCTTTGGTCAGCATCCTCGGATTCCTTTTCCAGTCTCCACCTCTGTGGACAACCCGGCTGCGGAATCTCTCGTTAGCAAATTTTCCTCCATATGGGAGAGTACCCGGTCCGCACTCCTTCTGTCATCCGAGCGTATGAAAAGACACGCTGACAAAAAACGCCTGGATCCTCCACAATTTCATCCAGGAGATAAAGTCTGGCTCTCATCTAAATATGTTCGACTCAAGATACCTTCTTACAAGTTAGGGCCTCGGTTCATCGGTCCTCTGGAGGTCATCAGTCAGATCAACCCGGTGGCCTATAAATTGAAACTCCCGGCCAACTTACGGATCCCTAACTCCTTCCATGTATCTCTCCTCAAACCCGTGGTGCTTAACTCTTTTTCCAAGTCTACAGGTACGCCTCCTGCTCCGGTTTCTGCTGAGGACGAGTTTGAGGTAGAGAACATTCTTGCCACCAAAAGGGTAAGAGGAAAGACCTTTTTTCTGGTAGATTGGAAGGGGTTTGGTCCTGAGGAGAGAACGTGGGAGCCCCGGGAGAACATCCATGCCCCTCTCATCCTAGCTAAATTTCTATCTGGCCTAAAAAAGGGGGGGCCTAAGGGGGGGGGGTACTGTAGTGCCGGCGTCCCTGCCCTCTGCTAGGCAGGGACGCTGTTCCTCTCACCGCTCTGCTCCGTGCCCGGCGTCCCTCTCCCGCTCTGCTGGCAGCGCGCGCTCCTTCCCGGCCACTGTGCTTAGGGCGCGCGCCCTCCCTCCCTCTTAAAGGGGCCGCGCGCGCCGTCCTAAGGAGTCCCCGGCCAATGGCCGGAGGACTTTACCATATATAAGGCACCTCCTCCAAAATGGAGGTGCCCGAGCAATGTTGTTGCACCGTTCTACTCTGCTTCAGCCCTCAGGTCCCGTTGCCAGTTACCTGCCAGTTACCTGCCAGATTCCTGCCAGCTTGCTGTCCTAATCCTGCCTGATTTCCTGTTACCTGCCTGCCTGCCTGAGGTCCGACGGTCTGCCTTACAACTCCGGTCAGTCTGTCTAAGGACCAACTTGCCCGCTCACCTGGGAGCGCACATCAGCTACCTGCCTGCTTGCCTGAGGTCTGACGGTCTGCCTTACAACTCCGGTCAGTCTGTCTATGGACCAGCTTGCCCGCTCACCTGGGAGCGCTTCTCCGCTACCTGCCTGCTTGCCTGCCCGGAGGCTCCGCTGTCACGTGCTGTGACCACCAGCTATTCCAGACTCTTGCCCGCTCACCTGGGAGCGCTTCTCCACTACCTGCCTGCTTGCCTGCCCGGGGGTTCCGCTGTCACGTGCTGGGACCACCAGCTATTCCAGAGACTCTTGCCCGCTCACCTGGGAGCGCTTCTCCGCTACCTGCCTGCTTGCCTACCTGGAGGCTCCGCCGTCACGTGCTGTGACCACCTGCTATTCCAGAGACTCTCGCTTGCTCACCTGGGAGCACACATCCTCCATCTGCCTTGCTAGCCTACCTGGAGGTTCAGCCATCACAGGTCGTACCTACCCTTTACCTAGAGACTGCCCCGGTCACTTGCCGTGACCTCCAGCCCGTTCTTCCAGAGACTGCCCCGGTCACTTGCCGTGACCTCCAGCCCGTTCTTCCAGTGACTGCCCTGATCACTTGCCGTGACCTCCTGCCCGTACACCCAGAGACTGTCCCGGTCACCTGCTGTGACTGCCTGCCTGGTCGCCACCCGCTCCCTTACAAGGACCGCTCCCTTGTATAGTAGCCCAGAGGTTCCGCCTCCCAGACCCGTTACAACACCAGGATTGGCAAAGTCTCCACTGGCACCCTGTGCTCTTCATAGATGAAAGCAGGTTCCCACAAAGCACATGTGACAGACGTGACAGAGTCTGGAGACGCCGTGGAGAGCGATCTGCTGCCTGCAACATCCTTCATCATGACCGGTTTGGCAGTGGGTCAGTAATGGTGTGGGTTGGCATTTCTTTGGAGAACCGCACAGCCCTCCATGTGCTCGCCAGAGATAGCCTGACTACCGTTAGGTACCGAGATGAAATCCTCAGACCCCTTGTGAGACCATATGCTGGTGCGGTTGGTCCTGGGTTCCTCCTAATGCAGGACAATGCCAGACCTCATGTGGCTGGAGTGTGTCAGCAGTTCCTGCAAGATGAAGGCATTGAAGCTATGGACTGGCCCGTCCGTTCCCCAGACCTGAATCTGATTGAATACATCTGGGACATCATGTCTCTCTCCATCCACCAACGTCACGTTGCTCCACAGACTGTCCAGGAGTTGGCAGATGCTTTAGTCCAGGTCTGGGAGGAGATCCCACAGGAGACCATCCGCAACCTCATCAGGAGCATGCCCAGGCGTTGTAGGGAGGTCATACAGGCACGTGGAGGCCACACACAATACTCAGCCTCATCAGGAGCATGCCCAGGCGTTGTAGGGAGGTCATACAGGCACGTGGAGGCCACACACAATACTCAGCCTCATCAGGAGCATGCCCAGGCGTTGTAGGGAGGTCATACAGGCACGTGGAGGCCACACACAATACTCAGCCTCATCAGGAGCATGCCCAGGCGTTGTAGGGAGGTCATACAGGCACGTGGAGGCCACACACAATACTCAGCCTCATCAGGAGCATGCCCAGGCGTTGTAGGGAGGTCATACAGGCACGTGGAGGCCACACACAATACTGAGACTCATTTTGACTTGTTTTAAGGACATTACAGCAAAATTGGATCAGCCTGTAGTGTGTTTTTCCACTTAAATTGTGATGGTGACTCCAAATCCAGGCCTCCATTGGTTAATAAATGTGATTTCCATTGATGATTTTTGTGTGATTTTGTTGTCAGCACATTCAGCTTTCTACAGAACAAAGTATTCAATGAGAATATTTCATTCATTCAGATCTAGGATGTCTTATTTCAGTGTTCCCTTTATTTTTTTGAGATATATATATATTTATATTTATATATATTTATTATACACACACACATATGTATGTATATATGTGTTTGTGTGTATATATACAGTACAGACCAAAAGTTCGGACACACCTTCTCATTTAAAGATTTTTCTGTATTTTCATGACTGTGAAAATTGTACATTCACACTGAAGGCAACAAAACTATGAATTACCACATGTGGAATTATATACTTAACAAAAAAGTGTGAAACAACTGAAAATATGTCTTATATTCTAGGTTCTTCAAAGTAGCCACCTTTTGCTTTGATGACTGCTTTGCACACTCTTGGCATTCTCTTGATGAGCTTCAAGAGGTAGTCACCGGAAATGGTCTTCCAACAATCTTGAAGGAGTTCCCAGAGATGCTTAGCACTTGTTGGCCCTTTTGCCTTCACTCTGCGGTCCAGCTCACCCCAAACCATCTCGATTGGGTTCAGGGCTGGTGACTGTGGAGGCCAGGTCATTTGGAATAGCACCCTATAACTCTCCCTCTTGGTCAAATAGCCCTTACACAGCCTGGAGGTGTGTTTGGGGTCATTGTCCTGTTGAAAAATAAATGATGGTCCAACTAAACGCAAACCAGATGGAATAGCATGCCGCTGCAAGATGCTGTGGTAGCCATGCTGGTTCAGTATGCCTTCAATTTTGAATAAATCCCCAACAGTGTCACCAGCAAAGCCCCCCCACACCATCACACCTCCTCCTCCATGCTTCACGGTGGGAACCAGGCATGTAGAGTCCATCCGTTCACCTTTTCTGCGTCGCACAAAGACACGGTGGTTGCAACCAAAGATCTCAAATTTGGACTCATCAGACCAAAGCACAGATTTCCACTGGTCTAATGTCCATTCCTTGTGTTCTTTAGCCCAAATAAGTCTCTTCTGCTTGTTGCCTGTCCTTTGCAGTGGTTTCCTAGCAGCTATTTTACCATGAAGGCCTGCTGCACAAAGTCTCCTCTTAACAGTTGTTGAAGAGATGTGTCTGCTGCTAGAACTCTGTGTGGCATTGACCTGGTCTCTAATCTGAGCTGCTGTTAACCTGCGATTTTTGAGGCTGGTGACTTGGATAAACTTATCCTCAGAAGTAGAGGTGACTCTTGGTCTTCCTTTCCTGGGGCGGTCCTCATGTGAGCCAGTTTCTTTGTAGCACTTGATGGTTTTTGCATCTGCACTTGGGGACACTTTCAAAGTTTTCCCAATTTTTTGCACTGACTAACCTTCATTTCTTAAAGTAATGATGGCCACTCGTTTTCTTTACTTAGCTGCTTTTTTCTTGCTATAATACAAATTCTAACAGTCTATTCAGTAGGACTATCAGCTGTGTATCCACCTGACTTCTGCACAACACAACTGATGGTCCCAACCCCATTTATAAGGCAAGAAATCCCACTTATTAAACCTGACAGGGCACACCTGTGAAGTGAAAACCATTTCCGGTGACTACCTCTTGAAGCTCATCAAGAGAATGCCAAGAGTGTGCAAAGCAGTCATCAAAGCAAAAGGTGGCTACTTTGAAGAACCTAGAATATAAGACATATTTTCAGTTGTTTCACACTTTTTTGTTAAGTATATAATTCCACATGTGGTAATTCATAGTTTTGATGCCTTCAGTGTGAATGTACAATTTGCAAAGTCATGAAAATATAGAAAAATCTTTAAATGAGAAGGTGTGTCCAAACTTTTGGTCTGTACTGTATATATATATACATATATATATATATATATATACATACATATACACACACACAAGGTGGTCCAAAAGTAGGTGGACAGAAAGTGTAATAAGGTTATGAAGGGGGAGATTTATCAAACATGGTGTACAGTGATTATGTGGAGTGATGAAGCTTCTTTCACATTATCCGGCCATATTAACAGACATAATTGTATTTAATTCCACTGGAGAGGATCTGCAAGGAAGAGGCAGAGGATCCCCAAATCCAGGTGTGAAAAACTTGTTGCATCATTCCCAAGAAGACTCATGGCTGTACTAGCTCAAAAGGGGGCTTCTACTCAATACTGAGCAAAGGGTCTGAATACTTATGACCATGTGATATTTCAGTTTTTCTTTTTTAATAAATTTACAAAAATTTCTACATTTCTGTTTTTCTCAGTCAAGATGGGGTGCAGAGTGTACTTTAATGAGAAAAAAATGAACTTTTTAGAATTTACCAAATGGCTGCAATGAAACAAAGAATGAAAAATTTAAAGGGGTCTGAATACTTTCCGTACCCACTGTGTGTGTGTATGTGTGTATGTATATGTATATGTATATATATATATATATATATATATATATATATATATATATATATATATATATATATATATATATATATACACTTATTTTTTTATATAAAGGAAATGTGTCATCTTTAACTTTAGCTCTTTTACATTTAATCTTCAACTTGCTTAACAGTTCACAATAACAGTAATTTTGACCAGGGTGCCCGAACTTTTACTTGCCACTGTAGGTTTCTAAACTAAAGCAATAAAATAAAAAAATAGATTAAAGACAACAGGCTATAAAGAAAGAAATATTAAAGAATCTTACAAAAAAAGTCGTGAAAAAAACCTCAGACAGAACTCTTGACTGGAAAGAAAACAAATCAGGAGATAAAATAAAAAATGCTAATTTGCCCACTTTCAGCAAACCTTACAGTCTTCAGTTGAATAGCATTTCACGGCACCTGTTTTACATCAAGATGGTATTTTTAAAAAAAATTCTCAATGAAAGTTAGATTTGTAGCTAGAAAAGGACTTTCCTTAAGAAACTAATTGTCACACAGTTTATATGAACATAAAATAGAAAAAAAAAACTAAATGGTTGTCTCGAAAAGGTTTTTAGTTGTGGAAATAATAAATGCAATTCATGACAATTTTCCAAACAGAAAAAATCCACCATACGCCAAAATAAAGAATGTAATATTAATATTTCTTAGCAATTGTGATACACATAACGTTATGTATTGTACAGAATGCACTATTTGGAACTTACATTATATAGCCTGTACAATAAGAAAACAAAAAAAAGCTTTGTGGAACACATTTATGATATAAATAAAGCTAATGATACATATTCTGGTGCGGCAAAGCTCTTTGAAGACGTATATAAAAGTATTACAAATTTTATTTTCTATTAAAAAAAAGTGAGCTGTCCTGAAAGATGGAGAAATTGGCAAAAAAACAACTTTTTAATAAGAGAGAAGTATTGTATCCTAATTATGAACACCGAATGGATTGAATGTCAGCGGTGATGCAATGTATATTTATTAGATACTTAATTCATAATAGCATTGTAACATATATTTATATAATAATTATGTTGATATCTGTGTTTTGTTTGGTTACATGATTAGTTAATGAGTTTTAAATAGGTTACCCTATGTAGCAAGGATATCTCTATGACTAAGGACAAGGTTAACACCAGAAATGTGTCAGATATTTTCACATTTGGACACGAGTAACATTTTAATGGAATAATCAATAAAGAAGACTACGATTAAATCATCTGTGGATGTGCCGGCTCCATTCTTCTCTTTTTGCCTATAAAACCTACACACTAGTAAGGCTATGCTTTTTGTTGTGGTTTTTCCATATGCATTTGATGCAGAAAATACACAGCATTTTACTGTATCAGCAAAGCGATGAGATTTCTGAAATCTCATTCACACGTTGCTTATTTTCTCCTTGCTGATTTGGTGCAGATTGAAATGTGCAGCATATCAAGTCTTGCATCAAGTTTCACCCATAGTAATGAGTGGGGAAAAAAATACAAAGCAAAAAATCTGCGTATTTTACGCAGCGGTTTTCCTGCCAACACATCACAATTTGCAGCAGAATTTTCTGCTGTAAATCCTATACTTGTGCACATACCCTAAGAGCATATACACATGCGGCAGGTTTGCTGCAGAAATCCATGTGCATGAGCTTTGTCTAGTGGCAGGACGTATATATTCGTCTCCTGTCATTTTACAAGCGAAGTGCTGATTAATAGACACAAGTTCTTTTGCAGATTACTGCGTTAGAAAAAGAAATATATCTTTGGGATAAGCGCCCTCTAGTGCTTTTGGTACTAGATGTGCAGAGTCTGCTAGTTGTATCTTGTGCAGTTTCCATGGCTGGTGGTAGTAAGATTCTGCTGCAATGATGGCAAAACTCGTCATTACCTTGTATCTGATATCACAGTCAGGAGAGGATCGAATACTCACCCTGGAGTTATCTCATGAGCCCCCCAGCTGCACAAGTCTATGGGATGTAGATTAGCGGTCACATTTATGATAGACCCCTTACTAGTTCCCAGGAGTTATAGTTCTGTGTTTTTGAGCAAGTACTTTCAATCCCCTTCTGCCAACCTCACCACTTTTTTTTTCTTTTTTTACAATTTTTAATGAGCAAGATTTTGTGGCATCGGCAGCCCAACAAATCTATAATTTAAACCGGAAACTGTGAGCTGCGAGCCGCCAGAGATTTTAAATTTCACAGACTGTCCAAGATGCACCAAGTTTGGTAATGGTCATGTTTGGTGTGGGAATGTTTTCACTTGTGTTTCCTCCATTTGATAATTTACCTAAACCTAATAATTCCATTTCATTGTGTTGTACCGTCCTTCCTTTGGGGGTGGTATGCCTGCCGTCTTGGAGTTATAATTGGCTCAGATCTTGTTTGTATATCTAGTCACTCACTGCCTCACAGCTCCTCCTCATCTCTGTCTAACAATCCTCTGCACTGTGCTGCACCACCCTACATCTCCTCCTCACCTCTATCTACCACCCTACCCATCCTGTCCACAGTGCTGCTCCTCCCTACATCTCCTTTTCATCTTTGTTTGCCACCGTACCGTCCTCTCCACAGTGCTGCACCGCTCTACATCTCCTCCACATCTGTCTACCACCTACTCGTCCTTTCCACAGTGCTGCACCGCCCTACATGTCCTCCACATCTGTCTACCACCTACTCGTCCTTTCCACAGTGCTGCACCGCTCTACATCTCCTCCACATCTGTCTACCACCTACTCGTCCTTTCCACAGTGCTGCACCGCCCTACATGTCCTCCACATCTGTCTACCATCTACCTGCCCTCTCCACAGTGCTGCACCGCCCTGTTTCTCCTCCACATCTGTCTACCACATACCCATCCTCTCCACAGTGCTGCACCGCCCTACATCTCCTCCTCACCTCTGTCTACCACCCTACCTGTCCTCTCCACAGTGCTGCACCGCCCTACATCTCCTCCTCCCTCTGTCTACCACCCTACCTGTCCTCTCCACAGTGCTGCACCGCCCTACATCTCCTCCTCACCTCTGTCTGCCACCTACCCATCCTGTCCACAGTGCTGCACCGCCCTATGTCTCCTCTTCATCTCTGTCTACCACCCTACCTGTCCTCTCCACAGTGCTGCACCGCCCTACATCTCCTCCTCATCTCTGTCTACCACCCTACCTGTCCTCTCCACAGTGCTGCACCGCCCTACATGTCCTCCACATCTGTCTACCACCTACTCGTCCTTTCCACAGTGCTGCACCGCTCTACATCTCCTCCACATCTGTCTACCACCTACTCGTCCTTTCCACAGTGCTGCACCGCCCTACATGTCCTCCACATCTGTCTACCATCTACCTGCCCTCTCCACAGTGCTGCACCGCCCTGTTTCTCCTCCACATCTGTCTACCACATACCCATCCTCTCCACAGTGCTGCACCGCCCTACATCTCCTCCTCACCCCTGTCTACCACCCTACTGTCTTCTCCACAGTGCTTCACCACCCACCTCCGTCATCGGTCTACCACCCTACAAATGCGCTATGTTCTGCCAATAACCCAACACTAACGCACTCCTTCCTCTAAATCTTTTCTCGTGCTGCCCCAGCTCCCTGGAAAATGCTACCCCCCACATTCTCAATATATGCAGTGTCAGGGCTGTTCCCTTAGCTTGATGCTCCATGCGAGTGCAGAACATTACAGCTAATGGTCCTTTCTTATAGTAGCCTAATTGATACAAATACATGTTGTGCTGTTTGTCGCCTAGGAAAGCTGAATGAATAGACGGGTTTCATAGATTGAGGTGCGCACTCTTCCTGCCTCTTTCCGCCGTCACTGTACATACACACATGCACAGCTGCCTGTCAATCACCTCCCTGGCGCTGTCCATGCGTTACTTGGTCAAAAATTCATCTAGATGCCAGCAATGTAATACTGTGTTTTCCCACCTGGAAATCCCGCTGTTTTTCAGGTGGGGAAAAAAAACCCCTCACTATTCAGCTGAAGGCACCAGTGTGGGAGTGATTGTCATCTAACAAGTAGGAGACACTAATGTGTGGGGTATAGTGTTTTTGTCCACCAGAGGGCGCACTAACACTACACAGGAGTGGAGCCGGAGGTGTTGGGATCGGATACACATTGCACAGCCGTTATATCCCTTCATCTTCCTGGTCCTGCCATTTTATATGATTTATATATTTGGCAATGTTGCGAATATTTGAAAATACAGATAGTAAAAATGCACTTTTTATTTTTTTTTAAATTTAAACATCCTTGAACTTTCATTCTTTTGTTGCTGGTGAGCACCATGGTAATTACCGCCTGAGGAACAAGAACCCCATGGTGCAGTGCGTGGTGTCTGGAAATAGCTGCGCTCAGCCATTTTTGATCAGATTGTCAGCCTTAAGTAAATGGTTTTCTATTTCTGGATATATGTCTCCCCCACTTCCCAAGATATTAACCCTACTGTGACCATTGGTTGTCCAGTGAATCTCTACATTTCCATTGACTTCTGTGACCGAGTCTGATCCACATACACGGCTCGGGGTCTCTCTGCCTGCTGTCACTAGAAAGATTGGTGGAAAGTGAAATAAATGAGAATTTCTACAAGTGAGAAGAACCCAGAATGGCGGGGTCACTGGCTGCAGGACCCCAAACAAATCTATATGTCTGCCCCCCCTGACGTCCGTTTACATTATTGTATATGGCACACGGGGAAGACCACAGCACCACTTACTGGTGAACCCTGTAATTACACCACACACGACCTGTTATATGGCTGCTCTGACAGATTCTGTGATAAGTTACTAATGGCTGATAAATTATTATATTTCCCTTTCCCCAGAAATATAAAAAAAAAAAACGGAAACTCTTAAGGTATTACTTATAGAAACAAATAACCTCCAAGAACCAGGAGGCGCTGAATAATAAAAAAATCTTTATTCTTGATGGATGGCTGATTTATACACATCAGACAGAAGATTGAAACTACTAACCAGTAATATAACATTGATTATCAGGTGACAATGGATGAGATGTATCAGACAGTGACTGGTCAGACTGTTCTGGAGGATTAGAGGAGTCTTCTATTTTCAAAGAACCCCTCTCCCCCTGCTGCAATATTTTTGAGCTTTACTCCCCCTCCCCAAGTTTAGTGCTGAGTCTTCACAGCTGCTTCCAGTGTCTGTTATTGTCTGCAGTGCTGATGTCATGTCGACAGCGCTGCAGCCAGTCAGTGAAGTCAGGGGCTCTGGGCGGCTTGTATCGTCAACTCAGGCTGTCTAGCTCTGTTATTGGCTGCAGCATGACATCAGCGCTGCAGACAATAACAGCTCAGTCCCGACCTGGGGGATACAGTAACGCTATTTTCTTTTTACGACTGATAATGTATACATACATCATATGTTGTGTTCCTGACTTTGATGCGGGCTCTGGCGCTGAGCCCCACATCTTTTTTCCCACACATGACAGCTGATTTAATCAGTCATTAAGTTCCTTTAACAGCTGCGAGTGGAGTGTTATTCCACCTTCGGCTGTTAACCAGTTAAATCTAAGCTTGAACAATGGGCAGCGACTAAAAGAATGGTATTTAACAGGGAGAAATGCAAGTTTCTACATCTGGGCAAGAAAAACGTAAATGACATAGACAAAGTGGGAGGAATAGAACTAAGCAACAGCACGTGTGCAAAAGACTTGGGTATACTAATAGATCACAGACTGCATGAGTCAACAGTGTGATGCAGCAGCAGAAAAGGCAAACACAGTTCTGGGATGTATTAAGAGACGCATAGAGTCTAGATCACGTGAAATAATTATCCTCCTCTACTTCTCCTTGGTCAGACCTCATCTGGATACTGTGTCCAGTTCTGGCCACCACATTTAAAAAAAAAAACTGGAGCAAGTTCAGGGAAGAGCTACCAGGATGGTGAGCGGACTGCAAACTATGTCCTACGAGGAACGGTTAAAGGATCTGGGAATGTTTAGCTTACAAAAAAACAAAAGGCTAAGAGGAAACTTAATAGCTGTCTACAAATATCTGAAATGATGTCAGTGTAGAAGGATCATCCTTATTCTCATTTGCACATGGAAACACGAGAAGCAATGGGAAGAAACTGAAAGGGAGAAGATACAGATTAGATATTAGAAAAAAACTTTTTGACAGTGAAGGTGATCAATGAGTGGAACAGGCGGCCACGAGAGGTGGCGAGTTCTCCTTCAATGGAAGTCTTCACACAAAGGCTGGACAGACATCTGTCTGAGATGGTTTAGTGAATCTTGCATTGAGCCGGGAGTTGGACACGATGACCCTGGAGGTCCCTTCCAACTCTAACATTCTAGAATTCTATGAAATCCTGCTGTCAATCTCTAGCAGCAGGATGTAACATGCACCGGGCCGGAAGCTTTGGTGCCCCTGCCACTTCATCGGCGGCCGTCTCCGATGGGTTGTTATGACAGCTGGGTGTCTACAGAAGACTTCTGTGTATGTCACTGTGAATCTCCTCGTGGCCGGCGTTCATAGATCGTGATTTCTGCTATACATAGCAGTGCTGATGCCCTGCTATGTGTAGCACAAGTGATCAGACGATTGCAGCTTCAAATCCCCTAAGGGGACTATTTTATATAAAGAAAAAAAGTAAAAAAAAAAATATAGAAATATGGAAAAGAAAACAAAAAGTTCAAATCAACCCCCTTTTGCCCCATTGAAAATAAAACAATAATAATAAAAAAAAATTGCACGTTTGGTATCGCTGCGTTTAGAAATGTCTCCCCCTATTAAAAAAAAAAAGCAAAAAAACAATAAAGATAATTTGAAATGTCCAATCTATCAAAATGTAAAGTTAATCTGATTAGTAAACGGTGTAAAGACAAAAGGGGTTGAAATTCCAGAATTATGGTTTTTGGCATTCAGCAGACAGGGGGTTTCCCAAACTTAAAAAAAAACCCTTTGAGAAGGAAAATGAGCAAGGATCTGACAAAAAGCAAACAAGCACTTTTACGAGTGATTTTTCAAGACATGGGTCCAAACAAGAAAATCCAGAAAATTTAAGAAAAAAAAAAAACATTTGAAATCAAACGTTCATTCGACAATTACTAAAAAAAAGAATTCCAGATAAGTAGAATAATTCACCCCGATATTCAGATTTATAGAGAAATTCATACCAGTATCTGAAAATGGACAAAGACACGAAAAACCAGTAGTGGTATGGGTCTAAATGGAGAGGTATACACTAAATCACTCTTAGGAGCCCTGTCCGCATCTCCAAAACTGAAGGTCTTCTGGGGTTTACTGACATATCCCGGATCTTGTAAGGTGTTGAAGCGATGATGTCTTTTTTTTGGGGGGTCATCTGACTGTTAAGGCTTGTGCCAGCCATACCTCTCTACATGATATACAATGAGTGTTTGTATATATGTATATATATATAATTTCAGTATGGCATGCACTGGGTGCCAGGATGCAGAAGATGGCGGGTGCTGCAGATTTCCACTCAGGAACATTCATTCTTGCGGTGATAATATATCATGTGATATCTTTCTATGTGACCTAGTTTTTCTTTATTCCTCGTTTAACCCTTTTTTTTTTGCTATGGTGAATGATCATATAGAAGTAACCTCTTTTCTTTCTCCTTGCAGAAGAGCCAGAGCTGGTACAATGTGAGTATACCTCGATTTTCCATGTCTGATTATTATGTGCATGTGTAGATGTGTCTTGATTTTCCTGACTTGCTCGTGTGAAATGAATGAATTGCAATGCACACTTACTTGCAAGTGCTGCCCTCTGCGGGCCATAGGGCAGTATTGCTCCTCTCAGCAGTTGAAACAATCTTGGAACAAATTGATATTTATACAGTTACAATGAATGGTTGAGAAATTGGAAAGCTTGTCCACAGTGCAGCCAAAATTGGAAATGTAGAAATGATGTGGACAAATGAGGTGATGGTGCAACATGTCAGAATATCATGACCTAGACTGCTGCTCCCCGTCCTGACATTTGTGTTCATGAATGCAGATGATCTATGTGTTATGTAGAATTCTGTGTTGTCTTATGACTATGTATCCTATTTTAACACTCAACTTTTGACTTATTAATATTTTGCAAGCTCATAAATTGCCTGCAGATAGTGGAGGTCCAGGTCCCGAGACTTCCACCAAACACTCAAAAGACCTCTGAGTGGTGTGCAGCTCAGTAAGCAGAAGCAAAGTCTGGAGGAGTACGGATCTCTTAAAAAGTCATTACTGTTGAATCCACACTTTGTTGTGCATGCACCCTCAGCGTCCCGAGGTATGCGTCCATCCCCCCCCCCCCATGCCCCCAAGTATGCGCCGCATGCCGGGTGTGCGCTCCCCCCATGCCCCCAAGTATGCGCCGCATGCCGGGTGTGTGCTCCCCCAGTCCCTCAGGTGTGAGCCCCACCCCTCCCAGGTGTGCGCTCCCGAGCTGCGCGCTCCTGCCCCCCCCCCAGAGGTGTGCACACCCCTCCCAGGTGTGCGCTCCCGAGCTGCGCGCTCCTGCCCCCCCCCAGAGGTGTGCACACCCCTCCCAGGTGTGCGCTCCCGAGCTGCGCGCTCCTGCCCCCCCCACAGATGTGTGCACACCCCTCCCAGGTGTGCGCTCCCGAGCTGCGCGCTCCTGCCCCCCCCCCCAGAGGTGTGCACACCCCTCCCAGGTGTGCGCTCCCGAGCTGCGCGCTCCTGCCCCGCCCCCAGAGGTGTGCACCCCCCTCCCAGGTGTGCGCTCCCGAGCTGCGCGCTCCTGCCCCCCCCCAGAGGTGTGCACACCCCTCCCAGGTGTGCGCTCCCGAGCTGCGTGCTCCTGCCCCCCCCCCCCAGAGGTGTGCACACCCCTCCCAGGTGTGCGCTCCCGAGCTGCGCGCTCCTGCCCCCCCCCCCAGAGGTGTGCACACCCCTCCCAGGTGTGCGCTCCTGAGCTGCGCGCTCCTGCCCCCCCCAGAGGTGTGCACACCCCTCCCAGGTGTGCGCTCCCTTCTCCCAAGCTGTGCACTTCTCAGAGGTCTTTTGAGTCTTCCTTACTTTGTGAGTATTTTTTAATCTTCTGGATCCCTCACTAGTTTTCTGATGTATTGATAGAATATGTGTGACAAATACGTGTCTCACGGTCACACACACACCTTCATCAGGCTGTGTGCCCACGATGCGTTTTTGGTACCTTTTTTGGTGCGTATTTGCAACGCGTAAATGCTCCAGAAACGCATTGCATACCTTATCCCATGACTTGGTCAGGATTTTTTCTGCGCGGATTTTACTCGCAGAAAAAAATACGGACATGACCAATTCTTGTGCGTTCTGCATGCGTATTTGCCTATACAATGCATTGGAAAAACGCATGGGAAAACCGCATGCGTTTTTCTGCCAAGGAGATGCAGAAACGCTCAGGAAAATTTCTGCTTCATTTCTGCATCGTGGGCACTAAGCCTCATAGTATGTGACTGGCTGCAGCTATCTGTTTCTTTTCACTCAATTTTGCATTCACCTTTCACTTTTAGTGTAAATTGAGCAAAATGACCCAGTCCACACGTCCCGGATATACAATAAAAGTCATTATAAGCTCCTACCAAACCTCGAGCCAGTGCCACAGTGGTTACCAGTTCATTAGATCAACGAGATGTTTGTGAAGTGACAGTGAGGTGATTAGGGGAATATCCATGACTATTACATCGGTAATTGCTCTTTTATCTACTACACTGATTCCTCTTTCTGGATGAGGATGTGTGTGTTGTATCTTTTTAGTATCAAGCTTTAAACTTAACTCTACATCTTCAAATGACAAATCCTAAGTTTATAAACCAAAATCCAGTTCATTCACGAGTGAGAGTAACATTTCTGGCTAAACCGGCTCCTGTCACACTTTAGCCACATGTCAGTGGCTTTGTTTGAAGCCCCAAAAAAAAACAGATTCAAGCGTATCCCCCTAAGAGGGCCATTGACTTTAATGACTGGGCCATTGACTGTTTCAGGCGGGCACAAAAAACGCAGTCGACCACGTTTTTGTGTCTTTTGGAAAAAGATGGACACTGACGAAAGTGAGATCAATCAGAACACAAAGTGACTCCCATCTGCTTCATCAAAGTCAATGGTCTTGTTGGCGGTTAATGAATCCCATTTTTCAGGACTTCAGATGGAAACCACAGTGAAGCCACTGATGTGGCTAAAACATGATGTGAACATAGTCTTAGAGTTTATTGTCCTTTATTAGGAAATTGACTTTCTTGTTACGAATTACAATCAGATGGTTTATCTTTTTCGTTAGTCATCAATAAATGCACATAGTCTTGACTGTAGACAGTTAGGTCCAGAAATATTTGGACATTGACACAAGTTTTGGCATTTTAGCGGTTTACCGAAACATTTTCAAGATACAGTTCTATAATAAATATGGGTTTAACGTGCAGACTCTCAGCTTTAATTTGAAGGGATTCACATCCTAATTGGAGGAAGGGTTTAGGAATTACAGCTATTTAATATGCCTCTACTTAAAGGGACCAAAAGTAATTGGACAATTATCTCAAAAGCTCTTTAATGGGCTGCATGGCCTATTCCCTCGTTAATCCATTATCAGTTAAGCAGGTAAAAGGTCTGGAGCTGATTCCAGGTACGGCATTTGCATTTGGAAGCTGTTGCTATTAACCCACAACATGCGGTCAAAGAAGTTCTCAATGGAAAAGAAACAGACCATCATTAAGCTGAAAAAAAGAAGAAATCCATCAGAGAAGGAGCAGAAATGTTAGGATTGGCCAAATCAACAGTTTGGTACATTCTGCAAAAAAAAATAGCGCACTGGTGAGCTTGGGAGCTCAAAAAGGCCTGGATGTCCATAGAAGACAACAGTGGTGATGATCACAGAATCTTGTCCATGGTGAAAAAAAACCCTTCACAACATCCACCCAAGTGAAGACTACGCCCCAGGAAATCGGTGTCTCAGTATCTAAGTCCACCATAAAGAGAAGACGTCATGAGAACAAATACAGAGGGTTCACCACAAGGTACAAACCATTAATCAGCTTGAAAAATAGAAAGGCCAATTTAGACTTTGCCAAAAAAAACATCTAAAGAACCTGCCCTGTTCTGGAAAAGAAAAACTAAGATCAACCTGTACTAGAATGATGGGAGTAAGAAAGTCTGGTGAAGGCTTGGAACGGCTCCTGGTCCTCGGCACCTCCTCTGTAACACACGGTTCAGACGTTTTGATGGCGCGTACATACATGGCTCCCAATGGCATCGGTCACTGGTAGTTATTGATGGTGTGACTGACCGCAGAAGCAGCAGAGTGAATTCTGACCTGTACGGGGCGATACTTTCTGCTCAGATTCAAAAAAATGCAGCAAGGTTGATAAGACGGCTCTTCACAGTATAGATGAACAATAGCCCAAAACATTGACTTTTGGGACTGCTGTCTCCAATAGGTGGCGTTAGCGTTCAAGTCCTCTTCCTCTCTGAAAAGACAATTTGCATATTTAATTTCCCAGAGGAGAAAGCATGGTGAATAAGTCTCCTCACTCTGACATGCCAGGCTTGACATGTCACTTTCCACAAGGCGAAACGTTACCCCTTAGACTGTAGAAAAATGGTCGTAATTCCTAAACGTTTCATTGGATATTGTTGTTCAACCCCTTTAATTAAACCTGAAAGTCTACACTTCAATTGCATCTCGGTTGTTTCATTATATATAAAAAATAGTTGCCTGCAGAGCTGAAATCACAAAGATTCGGTCACTGTCCAAATATTTCTGGACCTAACTGTATATCTGTATATATCTATCTCAGTGATTTGTGTACAGACCGAAGACTTCAGTGTATATAGCCTCTATAAACCCAGATCCCCAGGTCTTTGTTACCTTTGTAACAAGAAATTTCTGATTAGTAGTTTCAAAATAAAACCTAACAACGGAAATGTAATCAGTTAGTTATAAAAAAAAAAAAAAAGCCTGATAACGAGTGTGGGCGACAGACAATAAATGCTGACAGCACCGACGTCTCTGTGATTATCAGAGAATAGATAAGGATTGTGTTGGTGGATGACACATCGGGGATATCCCAGGGAAACGCTCCACCTTTTTAGGTTTCCAGCATTGTGTGTTGTTTATTTATTATTGGAAACTATCCCCATTATTGTAAAAAACATAAAACGCATTCCCCATTCCCCACTATCCCCATTATTGTAAAAAACATAAAACGCATTCCCCATTCCCCACTATCCCCATTATTGTAAAAAACATAAAACGCATTCCCCATTCCCCACTATCCCCATTATTGTAAAAAACATAAAACGCATTCCCCATTCCCCACTATCCCCATTATTGTAAAAAACATAAAACGCACTACATATAATGTAGGGAACTAGTCTGATATCACACACAGACTAACGACACACAAATTATAAAGGCACAACTGGAAAGTGTACATACCACACAATAAGTGAAACGCAACTATAAAAAACGTTAAAAAAACAAAACAAAACCTCAACAACCACAAAAATTAACACACAGGAATTAAAGTGGGCATTTCAACAAATTTTTCATGTTGAACTCAGCACATGACGTAATAGTGGGTGCACCTCTCCATGGTGAACATATTTGCAATTAAAGTATTCTGCACCTAAACAGTCTTTTTTTTTTTTAAAGTCCAAGTGGGCATTACCAGAGAGATTTCACTGGGGGCTTGTACTTCTCCTTATTTCTGACGAAGACGTGAGACATGACCCCACCATAGCTTAGAACATACTCTGTGTGAGACATGTATTGACAGTCTGCGATGATCACTGCAGTAATGACGTGCTGGAGCATAGCAGACCCGAGTGTGATTAACTGACTGCTGCCAAAAGGTGAGGCTCATTACAAACACTACTAGTAGCTCAAATGAGCTTGAGGGCTCATGCAGACGCCCGTGCGCATGAGTCCAAAACAGACTTTGGACTGGCCGTGACTCTCCCGACCTAAGCGTCACAGCTTCATATATTTCTATGAGGTTGTCACTCTCAGGTTGGGACACCGCCAGCCAGAACGTGCATTAGCTGTCCATACTGAGACCTATTTGCAAAGATGTTTGTATGAGCCTTTCTTGGCAAAACCAAATACACATTTGTGTTGTGCTGCCAACTGTGCTTCTCGTCCCTACCCCCCATACTGACTGATGAAAGCTGTTAATCACACTCAGGTCTGCTGTGCTCTGGCACATGTTATCACTCTGCAGTGAGGAGAGAAGACAGTGTCATGGTGTCTCACACTGAGCTTGTTCTAACCTACTGTAGGGCATGTCCTTTTTCCCCTTGTGTGTGAATGCCTGCTTATGATTGGCAGATCTGGCAAAACTATAAGAGGAGAGCTGTGTTTGTAATGAGACTGGACTTTGGCAGCACTGTCCCTCCCCCCACACTGACTACCAGAGATGAGAGCTGAAAGCTGTCAGTTAATCACACTCAGGTCTGCTGTACTCCAGCACATGTCATTACTCTGCAGTGAAGAGAGCAGACTGACCGTACAGGTCTCACACCGAGTCTTTTCTAGGCTATGGTGGGAACCTGTTCTTCTTTCCCAGTGTGTTGTACTGTCCCTCCCCCACACTGAGTACCAGAGATGAGAGCTGAAAGCTGTCAGTTAATCACACTCAGGTCTGCTGTGCTCCAGCACATGTCATTACTCTGCAGTGAAGAGAGCAGACTGACCGTACAGGTCTCAGACCGAGTCTGTTCTAGGCTATGGTGGGAACCTGTTCTTCTTTCCCAGTGTGTTGTACTGTCCCTCTCCCACACTGACTACCAGAGAGGAGAGCTGAAAGCAGTCAGTTAATCACACTCAGGTCTGCTGTGCTCCAGCACATGTCATTACTCTGCAGTGAAGAGAGCAGACTGACCGTACAGGTCTCACACAGAGTCTGTTCTAGGCTATGGTGGGAACCTGTTCTTCTTTCCCAGTGTATTATACTGTCCCTCCCCCACACTGACTACCAGAGATGAGAGCTGAAAGCTGTCAGTTAATCACACTCAGGTCTGCTGTACTCCAGCACATGTCATTACTCTGCAGTGAAGAGAGCAGACTGACCGTACAGGTCTCACACCGAGTCTTTTCTAGGCTATGGTGGGAACCTGTTCTTCTTTCCCAGTGTGTTATACTGTCCCTCCCCCACACTGACTACCAGAGATGAGAGCTGAAAGCAGTCAGTTAATCACACTCAGGTTCTTCTTTCCCAGTGTGTTGTACTGTCCCTCTCCCACACTGACTACCAGAGATGAGAGCTGAAAGCAGTCAGTTAATCACACTCAGGTCTGCTGTGCTCCAGCACATGTCATTACTCTGCAGTGAAGAGAGCAGACTGACCGTACAGGTCTCACACAGAGTCTGTTCTAGGCTATGGTGGGAACCTGTTCTTCTTTCCCAGTGTGTTATACTGTCCCTCCCCCACACTGACTACCAGAGATGAGAGCTGAAAGCTGTCAGTTAATCACACTCAGGTCTGCTGTGCTCCAGCACATGTCATTACTCTGCAGTGAAGAGAGCAGACTGACCGTACAGGTCTCACACCGAGTCTTTTCTAGGCTATGGTGGGAACCTGTTCTTCTTTCCCAGTGTGTTATACTGTCCCTCCCCCACACTGACTACCAGAGATGAGAGCTGAAAGCAGTCAGTTAATCACACTCAGGTCTGCTGTGCTCCAGCACATGTCATTACTCTGCAGTGAAGAGAGCAGACTGACCGTACAGGTCTCACACCGAGTCTTTTCTAGGCTATGGTGGGAACCTGTTCTTCTTTCCCAGTGTGTTATACTGTCCCTCCCCCACACTGACTACCAGAGATGAGAGCTGAAAGCAGTCAGTTAATCACACTCAGGTCTGCTGTGCTCCAGCACATGTCATTACTCTGCAGTGAAGAGAGCAGACTGACCGTACAGGTCTCACACCGAGTCTGTTCTAGGCTATGGTGGGGACCCGTTCTTCTTTCCCATGCTTATGATTGGTCAGTGTTGGAATGAGTTAGAAGTATACGCCCCCAATGAAATCTCTCTGGTAATACCCACTTGTAAATTAACTGTTTAGGTGCCAAATACTTTGATTGCTAATATCACCACAACAAAGAGCTCAAGTTATATAAAAAAAAAAAAAAAATGTTTCATTCTCCTCTGCAGAGCCTATTACATTGTGTGTCTTGTTCAACGTGAAAAGTTTGGTCAAAGGTCCGCTTTAATGCTGTTAATTCTCTGTAAAAGTGAATATCACAAAGTATCAGATTGCAAAGATACAGAGTAAATGATGCCATTATTACAAAACAGTCCGTTATAAGACCTGATACCCCATGATATTCTCTCTTATATTCGGCTTCGATAGATGACAGTATTACAATATGTGTGTGACCTGTGATTGTCCTGTAGACCGTGCCGCCGTGGCTTCAGGAAGCCAGTATGTAAACTCTATAACACACGCTTCCATACTGGTGTTCAGGGACATATATTACATCCTTATAGACACGGGTCAGGAAAAGGCGAGCTCCTCCCAAGTCCACAGAGTATAATCTTCCATGCCTCCTTGCGTGAGTTCCAGGGTTGCCGTCCTCGTCCCACCCTGCTCTTCTACAAATAAACAGCATGGAGGATGGATCACGCTGCGCTGTGTCTCAGGAGGGGCTCGTGCCTATTAATACTAATATCTGCGACCTATATAATGAATATTCAGCAGTGACCCATGAGATGGCACCGACTGAAGAGCATTTACCATCTAAATTATAATGTCAGGTTATTAGAAAAAAAATAAAAAAGGAAATCCATTTGACAGTTAAGTCGATGGAAGTAACATGCGGTATTTTTTTTTTTAGGATGTTAGGAAGCAACGGATATTCTAGAAGCTCTTTGTTCGGTCTGTCGGAGTAGAAGCCGCTCTTCATTAGGAGAACCATAAGCTGTGACATCCATTCACAATGACATCCATTTCCCTAAAGATTTTATAACCCCATCTTTGTATAGTGACAACTTCTGCAACCTCTAATATACTTCGTGTGCCTTTTTCCTTTCTATTTTCAAGATCTCTGCTTGCTGAGGCAAACATCTTTGCATAAAAAAAAAACATATCCTAAGTGACAGATCAGAACAGCTTCTTCCAACTCCTGACAGTAATGTTTCCATTCACGGACATCCTGAGGTTGGCTGGTTGCTCATCCCTATGGGACAGCATGTCATTATGGCACATCGGTGCAGCAGGGAAAGGGTGGCATAGTTGGATTTTTATGCTGCGCTGATAACCATTTTTATATAAGTATACAATAGCGGTAATAATAACTATAATAACCGAGGAAATACAAGACTTTAGAAGCTGATCATATAAAGGTTCCTATTGCTAGAAATGCTTTCCTGCTTTCAGGTGGTCTGCATTAATTATAGATGGTATTGATCCCAGTGCACTGTGCTGATTCCCGCACTACTGATGTAGTGGTGAGAGATCCAGGCGTTAGGCGCTCCCACAGTGGGGGGGATAGGTAAAAAAATTGGACAAAAAAATATCTCCGATGTTAAAATGATTTTTTTATTAAAAACACAACAAGTTTTGGCTGCTAACAGCTTTCCAAAAGAGTCCATTTCTAAAAAAAATGTTTGATTTATTGATGTTTTTAGGATGTAAATTGTTGAGAACAAATGGTATTCTTAAATGCTGTGTGCTTTTCTTGCTAATTAATTAACTTCAGCCCATTTAATTGAGGAAATGTATACAGTGGCATGTAAAAGTTTGGGCACCCCTGGTCAAAATTTCTTCTTGTTGTGAACAGTTAAGCAAGTTGAAGATGAAATGATCTCTAAAAGGGTGTAAAGTTAACGATGACACATTTCCTTTGTATTCATTATCATTTTTTTCATTTTAAAAATTATGAAAAGGAAAATAGGCTGCTGCAAAAGTTTGGGCACCCTTGGAGATTTTTGTGCTCAGATAACTTTGACCAAGGATTCAAATTTAAGACTGCGTTCCCACTATGCGTTTTTCAAGCATTTTTGCCGTGGAATTTCCGCAGCAAAACTGCTTAAAAAACGCTTGGTAATACGTGCCCCATGGTCCCCAATGATAATCCACATGTGCTGTGCACAGGCTGCGGAAATTTCCGCTGCAGATTATCATTGCTGAAAAATACGCTGCATGTCCATTCATTTTGCGGACACGCAGTGTAATTGCCGCCATTGACTTGCATTGAAACGCTTGATATCCGCATCACTACATGTGCACACGCGGATATGAAGCGATTCAATGTGCGGATGGTACCCGGGTCTGGAGAAGAGGAGACTCTCATCCAGACCCGGGTACCATAGTACCTGTAAAAAAAAGAATTTAAAATAAAAAATAAAGATTATACTTACCTTCCGATGGCCCCCGGCCTCCTCAGCGATGCGTACGGTGTGTTGGGCGGCTCGCGGTGGCGTGAGGACCTGACATGACGTCATTTAGTCATGTGACAGGTCACGCGACTGCTGACGTCGGCGGTCGCGTGACCTGTCACATGACTAAATGACGTCATGGCAGGTCCTTTTACACAACCGCGAGACACCGGGGAGACCGGGGGCCATCGGAAAGTAAGTATAATCTTTATTTTTTTTTATTTTTTACCATTCTTATTCTTTTTTTTAACTATTACTTGGCCACACTATATAAATCCATGCCGGTTGCATGGATTTATATAGTATGACCAAGTTGTCAAGCACTTTTCCAAGTGATGCTAAAATCGTTTGGAAAGCGCCTATCAACCCGCATGCAGAAATGCATGTGAAGAACGCTTGACAAACGCTTCTACCTGGCAGGAAAAACACATGTAAAATCCGCATGTACAATCTGCATGTAAAATCCGCATGCGTTTTTCCTGCCAGTGAGAAGCGGAAAAAATATGCAGCATTTCTGCATCGTGGGCACATAGCCTTAATTAGCCTGTTAGGGTTATGACTTGTTCACCATCATTGTTAGGAAAGGCCGGTGATGCAAATTTCCCAGCTTTATAAAACACAGCCCCCTCTAACCTTGTGCCAAAAAACAGCAGCCGTGGGTTCCTCTAAGCAGCTGCCGAGCGCTCTGAAAATGAAAATGGTGGAGACCCACAAAGCAGAAGAAGGCTAAAAGAAAATATCAAAGCATTTTCAAGTTGCCCTTTCCTCCCCTCACCTGTACAAGAGTCATCAAAAGAAAACCTCTCCTGCATCATGACCATAAAATTCAGCGTCAGAAATATGAAAAAGAACATCAAAACAAGCTTGATGATTTTGGAAACCAGTCCTCTGGACTGATGAGATTAAAATAGAAGTCTTTGGCCACAATGATCACAGGTGTAATGCACACGCCCGGGCTGAGCGGCGTGTGCGTGTGATTGTAGTGATTCCACTGTACCGTACCGGAGAGTGCCTGGAGGGGTGTAACTAAGTGTCTGCCCGATCCGACCAAGATCGCACGACGGCATACGACTCCAGTGCACCAGGGAGGAACCGAGCAGAGGTACCAGGGTCTACTCCAGGTCAGACTCCGGACAAGGCTGTTGGCCCACACCGGGGAATACAGGAACTGGAAGATTTAGGCTGGCACACTGGTATGCAGACGGGGAGGTACTGGCAGGTACAACAGGTTGGAGCACAGAGAGGATAGAACCCAGTACAGACTGGGATTTCTGGAACAGAACCGCAGAAGCGGTATACAAAAACAGCAGGTTGAGAGCAAGACGAGGCCGCCAGGAGCGAAGCAAAGAGTCAGAGCAGAGCGAGGCTGCCGGAGCAGCGAGCAAAGGGGAGAGAGCAGAGCGAGACTGCCGGAGCAGCGAGCAAAGGGTAAGAGCAGAGCGAGACTGCCGGAGCAGCGAGCAAAGCGTAAGAGCAGAGCGAGACTGCCGGAGCAGCGAGCAAAGGGTAAGAGCAGAGCGAGACTGCCGGAGCAGCGAGCAAAGGGTAAGAGCAGAGCGAGACTGCCGGAGCAGCGAGCAAAGGGTAAGAGCAGACTGCTGGAGCAGCGAGCAAGAGGGAGCAGAGCGAGACTGCCAGGGCAGCGAGCAAAGGGGAGAGAGCAGAGCGAGACTGCCGGAGCAGTGAGAAAGAAGGAGCAGAGCGAGACTGCCGGAGCAGTGAGAAAGAAGGAGCAGAGCGAGACTGCTGGAGCAGTGAGAAAGAAGGAGAGAGCAGAACGAGACTGCCGGAGCAGTGAGAAAGAGGGAGCTGAGCGAGACTGCCGGAGCAGTGAGGTAAAGGGAGAGAGCAGAACGAGACTGCCGGAGCAGTGAGAAAGAGCAGAGCAGGAAGAGACCGCCTGGAGCGGTGAGCAAGAGCAGAGCAGGACGAGACCGCCTGGAGCGGTGAGCAAGAGCAGAGCAGGACGAGGCCGTCTGGAGCGGTGAGCAAGAGCAGAGCAGGACGAGGCCGCCTGGAGCGGTGAGCAAGAGCAGAGCAGGACGAGACCGCCTGGAGCGGTGAGCAAGAGCAGAGCAGGACGAAGCCGCCTGGAGCGGAGAGCAAGGCAGAGCAGGGGGGACAGGGCTCTGTTCACACGGAACAGACAGGAAGGGAAAGGCAGAGCCAGATACCCACAGGGTACTTGCAGAGAAGTAGCGAGTGGACCACAAACTCACAAACGGGAGTACAGAGACAACAAGCAGGAGTTAGGTACGAGTTCAGACTCTGCAGAAAAAGGAAAGGAACGGACATAGAGAAAAAACAGGTAAAAGATAGGAGAGAGTTCAGACTGGAACTGAGTGTACGGAGGAGACCGACACTGCAGCGGAATACAGGAGCGGGTCTGGGAATACGGCCCCCAGAAAGGCGGGACGAACAGGCAAGGAGCGTGTTCAGACAGGACAGACAAGATACGGGAGCAGGTCTAGGTAATCGGCCCCTAGAAGGCGGGAGGAACAGGCTAGGAGCGTGTTCAGACAGGCCTGGAAATACAGCCTCCAGGATAGGCAGACAAGAGGCAAGGAACGTGTACAGACTGCAGGTTAGGGTACACAGATAGTACACAGTACAGACATGGGAACAGATACTGCAAGACAGGTAACATAGACAGGACCTGGCATGTCAGAGACAAAAGCCAACTGACAGGGCAAGATGCTCAGGCAGGGATTGATTGGAGCAGCTGGGTTAAATACCAGGTGACAGACAGCAATAGGCTGAGGACGCACAAGGGGTGTGACCCACAGCAGGTACAAAAAGCAGGAAGTGATCGGGCGCCGCCTTTAAGCAGCAGAAACAGACACAAACAGACAGCATGGAGGGAAGCCAGAGAGACATTCTCAAGTGCGCGCTCTTGCACAGTGGGAGATGGACCACTATGCAAAGACGCCGCAAGGTATGTTACAGTACCCCCCCCCCTTACGCCCCCTCTTCTTCAGGCCTGCCAGAATCTTCCGTAGGGAATTCGAGGGCCAATCCTTCACTTCAAGGAGATCACTTCCACTGTCCACAGGAAAAACTGGTCTCATCTGGTTAGCTAGGATGCTACCTCCTATCCAGCCTTCCTCAGCAACAGACGAAACGGGTGGAGTACCAGGAACAGCACACAAGGAAGTCTCTCTCCACATATTTTCAGGTGGCACCCCAGAGGGTATAGGAGACAACTGGAAGTCCTCCACCTGGTTGGAGGGGAGCAGAGACTTGGGGGTAATCTCTGCTTCGAGGTACATCTTGTCAAACTCACAGGAAGAAATAGACGGGTTATCAGGTACAGGGTGAGAAAAAGTCACTGTCTCTTTGTTATCTGGTGGTACCCCAGAGGATTCAGGAAACAACTGAAGGACCTCCGCCGGGTCAGAAGAGTGCAGAGGCTCGGGGAAAATATCTGCTTCAGAGTACACTAGGTTGGACACACTGGACGAAGCAGGCGAGGTATCGGGTGCCGAGTATAGGGAAGTCTCTGTCCATTCACCACCAGGTGGCACCCCGAAGGGTTCTGGAG
Source organism: Phyllobates terribilis (assembly GCF_046119375.1). Classification (NCBI taxonomy): domain Eukaryota; kingdom Metazoa; phylum Chordata; class Amphibia; order Anura; family Dendrobatidae; genus Phyllobates; species Phyllobates terribilis. The sequence continues at coordinate 304,344,373 of NW_027362772.1, forward strand.
ACAACTGGAGGTCCTCCGACTGGTCGGAGGGGTGTAGAGACTCAAGAATAACCTCTGCTTCGGAGTACACTAGGTTAGACTCACTAGGCGAAGCGAGCGAGGTATCAGATCCAGGATATAGGAAAGTCTCTGTCCATTCACCACCAGGTGGCACCACGAAGGGTTCTGGAGACAACTGGAGGTTCTCCGCCTGATCGGAGGGGTGTAGAGACTCGGGAGTAACCTCTGCTTCGGAGTACACTAGGTTGGACTCACTGGATGAAGCAGCCAAGGTATCAGGTACCGAGTATAGGAAAGTCTCTGTCCATTCGCTACCAGGTAGCACCCCGAAGGGTTCAGGAGACAACTGGAGATCCTCCGCCTGATCGGAGGGGTGTAGAGACTCGGGGGTAAGCTCTGCTTCGGAGAACACCAGGTCGGACTCACTGGACGAAGCGGGCGAGGTATCAGGTGCAGAGTATAGGGAAGTCTCTCTCCAATTGTCATCAAGTGGTATCCCGGGGGATTCAGGAGGCAACAGGGGGTCCTCCGGTGTGGATTCTGGGTGGGCAGCAGTCTCTTCGGGCAGGAGAACTGTTGCACTACCCACGCACATTACCCGTTGGGGCTTCTCCGGGATACAGGGAGATGAAGCTTCAGTAGGGACTTCAAGGTTGGGGTCAGGAGGTCTCAGGGATGACAGACCCTGGTGTGACGGCTTGCCTCTACGTCTAGCACGTCTGGACTGCCGCTTGAGGTTGGGAGAAGTATTCCGGAGAGTGTAGTCACCCTGTGAGGATTCTGGATGGGCAGTAGTCTCATTGGGCTGGAGGACTATTGCGCTACCCACACACATTACCCATCGGGGCTGCTCCGGGATACTGGGAAGTGAAGCTTCAGCAGGAGCCTCCGGGTTAGGATCATCGAAGACCATTAGAAAGGCCACCAGGAAGGCCATTATGTCCAGGACGATAGGATCCTGTGCGTCCCATAGGGGGATGATCCAATTCAAGGCATCACCCGCTAGGTAAGACATCATGAATCCCACCTTAACCCGATCTGTGGGAAAACATAGAGGGTAGAACTTGAAGTGTAGCATGGATTGCTTCACAAATGCACGACTCTGTCTTGGATCCCCATAGTAACGTGGCGGATCCGCAGGAACAAGAGCTGATAGATCCATCTGGACGGGTGCGTAATTCGCCTGGAACTCAGCTAAGGAAAAAAAAAAAAAATTATTTATTTATTTTTAATGCACGTATTCGCTGGAAAACGTCTCAGAGAGCGAAGGCCGTGGGGCTCAACGGGAACCATGGCCTGAGCATGCTGTAATGCACACGCCCGGGCTGAGCGGCGTGTGCGTGTGATTGTAGTGATTCCACTGTACCGTACCGGAGAGTGCCTGGAAGGGCGTAACTAAGTGTCTGCCCGATCCGACCAAGATCGCACAACGGCATACGACGTCAGTGCACCAGGGAGGAACCGAGCAGAGGTACCAGGGTCTACTCCAGGTCAGACTCCGGACACGGTTGTTGGCCCACACCGGGGAATACAGGAACTGGAAGGTTTAGGCTGGCACACTGGTATGCAGACGGGGAGGTACTGGCAGGTACAACAGGTTGGAGCACAGAGAGGATAGAACCCAGTACAGACTGGGACTTCTGGAACAGAACCGCAGAAGCGGTATACAAACACAGCAGGTTGAGAGCAAGACGAGGCCGCCAGGAGCGGAGCAAAGAGTCAGAGCAGAGCGAGGCTGCCGGAGCAGCGAGCAAAGGGTCTGAGCAGAGCGAGACTGCCGGAGCAGCGAGCAAAGGGTAAGAGCAGGGTAGGACTGCCGGAGCAGTGAGAAAGAGGAAACAGAGCGAGACTGCCGGAGCAGCGAGCAAAGGGTCAGAGCAAACTACCGGAGCAGCAATCTAGAGGGAGCAGGGCGAGACTGCCGGAGCAGCGAGCAAGAGGGAGCAGGGCGAGGCTGCCGGAGCAGCGAGCAAAGGGTCAGAGCAGAGTAGGACTGCCGGAGCAGCGAGCAAAGGGTCAGAGCAGAGCGAGACTGCCGGAGCAGCGAGCGAAGGGTCAGAGCAGAGCGAGACTGCCGGAGCAGCGAGCAAAGGGTCAGAGCAGAGCGAGACTGCCGGAGCAGCGAGCAAAGGGTAATAGCAGAGCGAGACTGCCGGAGCAGCGAGCAAAGGGTAAGAGCAGAGCGAGACTGCCGGAGCAGCGAGCAAAGGGTAAGAGCAGACTGCTGGAGCAGCGAGCAAGAGGGAGCAGAGCGAGACTGCCAGGGCAGCGAGCAAAGGGGAGAGAGCAGAACGAGACTGCCGGAGCAGTGAGAAAGAAGGAGCAGAGCGAGACTGCTGGAGCAGTGAGAAAGAAGGAGCAGAGCGAGACTGCTGGAGCAGTGAGAAAGAAGGAGAGAGCAGAACGAGACTGCCGGAGCAGTGAGAAAGAGGGAGCTGAGCGAGACTGCCGGAGCAGTGAGGTAAAGGGAGAGAGCAGAACGAGACTGTCGGAGCAGTGAGAAAGATTTAGGCTGGCACACTGGTATGCAGACGGGGAGGTACTGGCAGGTACAACAGGTTGGAGCACAGAGAGGATAGAACCCAGTACAGACTGGGACTTCTGGAACAGAACTGCAGAAGCGGTATACAAACACAGCAGGTTGAGAGCAAGACGAGGCCGCCAGGAGCGGAGCAAAGAGTCAGAGCAGAGCGAGGCTGCCGGAGCAGCGAGCAAAGGGTCTGAGCAGAGCGAGACTGCCGGAGCAGCGAGCAAAGGGTAAGAGCAGGGTAGGACTGCCGGAGCAGTGAGCAAGAGGAAACAGAGCGAGACTGCCGGTGCAGCGAGCAAAGGGTCAGAGCAAATTACCGGAGCAGCAATCTAGAGGGAGCAGGGCGAGACTGCCGGAGCAGCGAGCAAGAGGGAGCAGGGCGAGGCTGCCGGAGCAGCGAGCAAAGGGTCAGAGCAGAGTAGGACTGCCGGAGCAGCGAGCAAAGGGTCAGAGCAGAGCGAGACTGCCGGAGCAGCGAGCAAAGGGTCAGAGCAGAGCGAGACTGCCGGAGCAGCGAGCAAAGGGTCAGAGCAGAGCGAGACTGCCGGAGCAGCGAGCAAAGGGTCAGAGCAGAGCGAGACTGCCGGAGCAGCGAGCAAAGGGTAAGAGCAGACTGCCGGAGCAGCGAGCAAGAGGGAGCAGAGCGACACTGCCAGGGCAGCGAGCAAAGGGGAGAGAGCAGAACGAGACTGCCGGAGCAGTGAGCAAGAGCAGAGCAGGACGAGACCGCCTGGAGCGGTGAGCAAGAGCAGAGCAGGACGAGACCGCCTGGAGCGGTGAGCAAGAGCAGAGCAGGACGAGGCCGCCTGGAGCGGTGAGCAAGAGCAGAGCAGGACAAGGCCGCCTGGAGCGGTGAGCAAGAGCAGAGCAGGACGAGACCGCCTGGAGCGGTGAGCAAGAGCAGAGCAGGACGAGACCGCCTGGAGCGGTGAGCAAGAGCAGAGCAGGACGAGGCCGCCTGGAGCGGAGAGCAAGGCAGAGCAGGGGGGACAGGGCTCTGTTCACACGGAACAGACAGGAAGGGAAAGGCAGAGCCAGATACCCACAGGGTACTTGCAGAGAAGTAGCGAGTGGACCACAAACTCACAAACGGGAGTACAGAGACAACAAGCAGGAGTTAGGTACGAGTTCAGACTCTGCAGAAAAAGGAAAGGAACGGACATAGAGAAAAAACAGGTAAAAGATAGGAGAGAGTTCAGACTGGAACTGAGTGTACGGAGGAGACCGACACTGCAGCGGAATACAGGAGCGGGTCTGGGAATACGGCCCCCAGAGAGGCGGGACGAACAGGCAAGGAGCGTGTTCAGACAGGACAGACAAGATACGGGAGCAGGTCTAGGTAATCGGCCCCTAGAAGGTGGGAGGAACAGGCTAGGAGCGTGTTCAGACAGGCCTGGAAATACAGCCTCCAGGATAGGCAGACAAGAGGCAAGGAACGTGTACAGACTGCAGGTTAGGGTACACAGATAGGACACAGTACAGACATGGGAAAAGATACTGCAAGACAGGTAACATAGACAGGACCTGGCATGTCAGAGACTAAAGCCAACTGACAGGGCAAGATGCTCAGGCAGGGATTGATTGGAGCAGCTGGGTTAAATACCAGGTGACAGACAGCAATAGGCTGAGGACGCACAAGGGGTGTGACCCACAGCAGGTACAAAAAGCAGGAAGTAATCGGGCGCCGCCCTTAAGCAGCAGAAACAGACACAAACAGACAGCATGGAGGGAAGCCAGAGAGACATTCTCAAGTGCGCGCTCTTGCACAGTGGGAGATGGACCACTATGCAAAGACGCCGCCAGGTATGTTACAACAGGTATGTGTGGAGAAAAAAGGGCACATAATTTCTGGAAAAGAACATCTCACCAACCATTAAGCATGATGGTGGATCAATCGTGCTTTGGGGTTGTGTTGCAGCCAATGGCGCGGAGAACAGTTCACGGGTAGAGAGAACAATGGGTTCAATGAAATTTCAACAAATTCTTGATGCAAACATAACACCATCTGTAAAAAATCTGGAGATGAGAAGAGGAAGTGGAGGAAGTATAAATGGATAATGATCCTAAACACAGGTCACAATCCACAATAGACTACCTCAAAAGGCGCAGGCTGAAGGGTCTACAATGGCCCTCACAGTCCCCTGATCTGAACATCATTGAAAATCTGTGGCTAGACATCAAAATAGCTGTGCATACAAGACGCCCCAGGAATCTCACAGAACTAGAATAATTCTCCAAGGAAGAACGGATGAAAATCCCTCAAACAAGAATTGAAAGGCTCTTGTCAGGCTACAAGAAGGTACTGACCTTGCGGGGTGCCCAAACTTTTGCATCTTCCCATTTTCCTTTTTTATAATTTTTAAAATGTAAAAGATGAAAAAATAAAAAATAAATATATATATATATATATATACACAGTACAGACCAAAAGTTTGGACACACCTCATTTAAAGATTTTTCTGTATTTTCATGACCATGAAAATTGTACATTCACACTGAAGGCATCAAAACTATGAATTAATACATGTGGAATTATATACTTAACAAAAAAGTGTGAAACAACTGAAAATATGTCTTATACTCTAGGTTCTTCAAAGTAGCCACCTTTTGCTTTGATGACTGCTTTGCACACTCTTGGCATTCTCTTGATGAGCTTCAAGAGGTAGTCACTGAAAATGGTTTTTACTTCACAGGTGTGCCCTGTCAGGTTTAATAAGTGGGATTTCTTGCCTTATAAATGGGGTTGGGACCATCAGTTGTGTTGTGCAGAAGTCTGGTGGATACACAGCTGATAGTCCTACTGAATAGACTGTTAAAATTTGTATTATGGCAAGAAAAAAGCAGCTAAGTAAAGAAAAACAAGTGGCCATCATTACTTTAAGAAATGAAGGTCAGTCAGTCCGAAAAATTGGGAAAACTTTGAAAGTGTCCCCAAGTGCAGTTGCAAAAACCATCAAGCGCTACAAAGAAACTGCCTCACATGAGGACCGCCCCAGGAAAGGAAGACCAAGAGTCACCTCTGCTTCTGAGGATAAGTTTATCCGAATCACCAGCCTCAGAAATAGCAGGTTAACAGCAGCTCAGATTAGAGACCGGGTCAATGCCACACAGAGTTCTAGCAGCAGACACATCTCTTCAACAACTGTTAAGAGGAGACTTTGTGCAGCAGACCTTCATCGTAAAATAGCTGCTGGGAAACCACTGCTAAGGACAGGCAACAAGCAGAAGAGACTTGTTTGGGCTAAAGAACACAAGGAATGGACATTAGACCAGTGGAAATCTGTGCTTTGGTCTGATGAGTCCAAATTTGAGATCTTTGGTTCCAACCACTGTGTCTTTGTGCGACGCAGAAAAGGTGGACGGATGGACTCTACATGCCTGGTTCCTACCGTGAAGCATGGAGGAGGAGGTGTGATGGTGTGGGGGTGCTTTGCTGGTGACACTGTTGGGGATTTATTCAAAATTGAAGGCATACTGAACCAGCATGGCTACCACAGCATCTTGCAGCGGCATGCTATTCCATCCGGTTTGCGTTTAGTTGGACCATCATTTATTTTTCAAAAACACAATGACCCCAAACACCTCCAGGCTGTGTAAGGGCTATTTGACCAAGAAGGAGAGTGATGGGGTGCTACGCCAGATGACCTGGCCTCCACAGTCACCAGACCTGAACCCAATCGAGATGGTTTGGGGTGAGCTGGACCGCAGAGTGAAGGCAAAAGGGCCAACAAGTGCTAAGCATCTCTGGGAACTCCTTCAAGATTGTGGTAACACCATTTCCGGTGACTACCTCTTGAAGCTCATCAAGAGAATGCCAAGAGTGTGCAAAGCAGTCATCAAAGCAAAAGGTGGCTACTTTGAAGAACCTAGAATATAAGACATATTTTCAGTTGCTTCACACTTTTTTGTTAAGTATATAATTCCACATGTGTTAATTCATAGTTTTGATGCCTTCAGCGTGAATGTACAATTTTCATAGTCCTGAAAATACAGAAAAATCTTTAAATGAGAAGGTGTGTCCAAACTTTTGGTCTGTACTGTATATGTATGTGTGTATATATATATATATATATATATATATATATATATATAATATATATATATATATATGATCTCATTCATCTCCAGGTGCCTGAGGAAGGCTGTTAGCAGCTAAAACGCGTTGTTTTTTTCTCTTTTATTAAAAACAAAGTCTTTTTAACATTGTAGATATTTTTTGTCAGTACCTTTTTACCTTTCCCCCACTGTGGAAGAGTCAAGCTCCTGGATCTCTCATCACCATCGCATACTGCCGGACCTCCATTGGAGGAACTTCCTGCAGCCCCCCAGGCCAGCTGTGCCTCATTGTATCTCCTAGTGTTGTGCCTGAGTTAGCACGACCCATTCAGTTCAGCAGCACACATCTTGTTTCTGACCTGATGATTTTGCACTAATTTACTACGCTTAAATAGCACCACATTTCTCTCCTTTTCCCCAAGGAATTTTTTATTATTTTTGCACTACTGATGTAGATAGCAGTGTGTGGAAGAACGCTTGTCAGTCTGCGGGAATAGCTGTAACATCCATGCTCACTGTACAGAATTGATTTCGCTGTCTGTCACATGTAAGAAAATAAGCCCCATTATGTATCGCATCTGCTCGCTTGTGACCAGTTCATTTATTGGCTCCAGCGGGAATAAATGGCCTGTCCTGTTTTCTATGTCCGACAACTACACATGGATTGTTCATGTGGTCTCATGACCCGAGGGGCAAGCTCCCCTCCCCCAGCCTCCCATCCCCACTGTATCCGCTTCTGGTTTTATCTTCATTTTTCACATTCCCTGTTCCTGAATAAGCAGACGCTCCAGGAGTTGTCCATCCCTGTGCTGCACGGCTTTATAGGCGCACACACCGCTGTGTGCACGGCTGTCGTCATACTTCAGGGGTCTGTGATCTACCTGTAATCTGCAGAGTTGGACTGGGGAAACTTAAAGGGGATAACTTTTAGGTGAAATTTCTGAAATGTGATACACTGACTGGCTGCTGTGGTCATGAACAGAATTGGACTGGGGAGCCTAAGGCCCCCCCAATAACATTGATTCTGGGGGCCCACCTACAGCTTCAAGCAAATATTACCTGACCCTTGTTTGCAAATTTCCTGCCAATACATTCTTCATATATTTACATGGAAAGACTGCTGCATTGTGCTGAAGTATGTGGGGGCTGCAGTGGGGTGGACTTGGTAGACCCCCATCCAACTGATAAGTGAGGATCTCAGAGTGGCATTTATGGTAGTGATACATGTTCATACCGCGGCAGGTGGTCTGCCTGAACTGTACTGTGCCAAAAACTGCTTATATAGGGGGCAGGGGCACATCAGGAGCTTCATCTATTTCCCTATGGTCCAGTCCGAGTGTTGATCAAGTGCCATAACAATGCCACGAGAAAGCAGCGGTGCCGCTCAGGCTGGAGATATTAAGTATGGGTTGTCCAGTAGTGTACATCTTCCTTAAGGAAAGTCACTCGACTCCCAAAATTACACCTGAAAGGAGTACACAGACTGCAAGGAACGTCTGAAGAATTGACCTTTTTCTTACATTTTGACATTTCCTCACATAAGACTGTACAGCCATTGCTTTATCGCTATGGTTTAGGCGGTAATGGGTCCCCACCTGGTTTAGGTGGTAATGGGTTCCCCTCCTGCTGCAGATCCGCCTTTCCTGGAGCTTGTACTGCTCCTTCCATAGGATTCACGTGCTGGGACTGGACCATTATTATATCTGCATGTACTGTCTGCAACTAAAAATGCCCTCATTAGTTATAACTAATAAGAGGCCACTTGTTCCCATGAAAGCCGGCATTGTACGCAGCTCTTTTCCATCTGGTCTGCTGAGGAGGAGCAATCCATCATATAATGGCAAGGATAGGACGTGTGCATTCCCCTACGAATGTCTTGATGTCTCTGGTTTTCTCTGCATGTTGTCATGTCTCCTGTTTTCTCTTCCTCAGCATGAACGGCAGCACATACGCAGAGTAAGATTCCCCGTAGTCCTCTTCCCACCCTCCTCTTCCGCAGGAGCAGTGTATTAGTATAAGATGGGACACCTGTACCCCCCTTTCCCCATCTTATATGATACTACATTTACTATATGTTATATGGATTCCACCAGCTTCTCACCCTCCTTTTTTACCTTTTATTATCCTGATTACATTGCAAATAGCATTTATGACTCTGCAGTCAGCAGCTCCTCCTCTAATTAGGCCAGAGCCTAACCCCATCTGTCATTTCTGAGGATGCCCCCTGTCCTTCCCCGGGCCAGGAGGTACCAGCCTGTCCTGGCTCTGTGTGTTTACCGTACAGTTAATGTTCTATCTCTTCCAGGTCCTTATCTCTCAGAAACTGAGTGTGAGCCAGCTATAACCTGAGCTACTGTAGAGCCGACACCATGTGCAAAGTCAACTTCCACATACGACACTCACTGATCAATCATTAATCAATCATTTCCCTTTGTAAGCAAATTCAACGCGTCCATCGATTGGTCGGTCAGCTCGTCTGAGAACCCGAGATAGAACGCTCCGGAGGAAAATAGATACATTGTTTGCGGAAAAATGGCAGAAATGTATAAGATTCACCTCCACGAATAGCGCATATCTAATAAAGCTGATGTGTTGCACTGGCAAATGTCTGCTTGCTGCCAGTGAATGGAATCATGTTTACAACAAAAGCAGAAAATAAAAATTGTGATCACAGGATATGATAGAAAAAAGAACTTAAAGGAGGTTTTTAGTTAAAAAAAAAAAAAAAAAAAAAAAAAAAAAAGAAACATTTTAATATATCCAATGTAATATAGGGAGTGGGCGTGGGAGTGTTTAGTATCTCTCATCCATTGCCCAGACTGGAGAACAGTTGTAAAGGCCGTCTCTGCCTTTTTGGAGGATCTGACTCATTGATTCGAATGGGCGCCGTTCTCCCCCCCCCCCCCCCCCCTCTGGTGGCGCTGCAAGGAAATTTTAACCCTCCCATTTTTTTTCACAGATGACCGCGATCACTGGCGGCCCTAGCAGCGGGACCCTATATGATCTGCTTATTTTATCAGAGGTTCTTCCTAATAAGCTGAGATTGTCCCCTTTAACAAGCCGAGGATTTCAGCCTCTGAATGTAAACAATGAGTTTCTATTCAATGAGCAAAAGAAAAAAAATGCGAAGAAGTGAAACCCAATATTATGTATATTCGTTCCTTTCGTGTTTGCAGAAAACTGAGATGAGCCCGTAATTTATCGCCTGGTAAATAAGATGAATATGGTGTAGTCTAATCCGACATCTCTAGCGTAACGGGGCTTTGCTGGGACGTAACTATAGTAGGTGCAGAGGTTGCAATTGCACCTGCAAAAGGTCCCTTTTCCCCAAACACCTATGATAGTTGGGGGCCCTGTTGGATATTTTGCATTGCAGCCCATAAGCTTCAAGTTACGCCGCTGGACTTTACCCTCAGAGGCGCTTTTGCTATGCAGTTCTGATATTCGCTAAATGTTCAGTTTTGGGTTTAATTATTGCAATATTCATCCTTTCACAAGAGGATTAGGACACGTAGTTTGCAGTGTGACTATGTAGCTTATAGTAACGGATGTCTGTTGTGCTGCAATAACGTTCCGGTCCATCGACACAAAATAACTTCACACGAAGCACAGCTCTAAGAGACAGAGCCCTAATAAAAAATGCACCTTTGTGTCAAAATCCATGTCTGTGGTTTCCAGAAATTGTTTTTGAATGCTAATTAGGTGTTTGTTGCACCCTGGGCGTGGCCAAGTAGGTCAGTGCACCTTCCAACTAACGTGTTTTGTATCTGTCTCTGCCCCCCTCTTCTTTGATTGACAGCTTTGGCTTTACAGGATCTAGAGATAGATGGGAAACTAGGTAGGTGGGGAGGTGCTCTGAAATGCTCGACCACTCCCAGAGTGCAACAAGAGCCTCATTAGCATATTTGAATAAAGAACAATTTATGGCAAATACAGCAAAAGATTTGGATGAATGTACCAGAAGTCATTTTGTGCTTATAGAATTCCTTTAAACTTATCAGAAATAAATTTCCAGAATTTAGTGACTTTCACAGTTATCTGCTGACAGTGTTCTTTACAGACCCTCATGACCTGTACCCACCACAGCCGAGGTTTTCCATCAAAAGAAAAAAAAATATCAGAACAATCTTTTGATTTTCCCAAGATAATGCTTATGGGGTTGTTGGAGACCCCTGATATCTTAGGCTGTGGTCACTTTTCATTAGAGCATATCAGGGCCGCACTGGGCCCCAATACCAGGGCCCCTTTGTACCACTTACAAAGCCGCTTCTGTCACAGGCACATGACGGGGGGCACTATGATGAGCGATTATATACTGTTACTGCACAGGGGCTTCTTCTGTCTGTGTGGCCCCTGCACCTTCTGATGAATGTCGATGTACAGTCATAGTGTACGTGGCATATGTAGCTGTATAGCCATAGTGTACGTGGCATATGCTGCTGTATAGACATAATGCACGTGGCATATGCTGCCTTATAGCCGTAGTGTATGTGGTATATGCCACCATATAGCTGTAGTGTATGTGGCATATGTAGCTGTATATCCATAGTGTACGTGGCATATGTAGCTGTATATCTATAGTGTACGTGGCATATGCCGCCGTATGGAAATAGGGTACGTTGCATATGCCGCTGTATAGCCATAGTATACTTGGCATATGCCGCTGTATAGCCATAGTGTACGTGGCATATGCTGCTGTATAGCCATAGTGTACTTGGCATATGCCGCTGTATAGCCATAGTATATGTGGCTTATGTAGCAGTATAGCTATAGTATACTTGGCATATGTAGCAGTATAGCTATAGTATACTTGGCATATGTAGCTGTATAGCCATAGTATACGTGGCATATGTAGCTGTATAGCCATAGTATACGTGGCATATGTAGCTGTATAGCCATAGTATACTTGGCATATGTAGCTGTATAGCTATAGTATACTTGGCATATGTAGCTGTATAGCCATAGTATACGTGGCATATGTAGCTGTATAGCCATAGTATACTTGGCATATGTAGCTGTATAGCTATAGTATACTTGGCATATGTAGCTGTATAGCCATAGTATACGTGGCATATGTAGCTGTATAGCCATAGTATACTTGGCATATGTAGCTGTATAGCTATAGTATACTTGGCATACAGTTGTGCTCAAATGTTTACATACCCCGGCAGAATTTTTCCTTTCTTGGCCTTGTTTCAGAGAATATGAATGATAACAAAAAAACTTTTTCTCCACTGATGGTTATTGGTTGGGTGAAGCCATTTATTGTCAAACTACTGTATTTTCACTTTTTAAATCTTAATGACAACCAAAAACATCCAAATGACTCTGATCAAAAGTTCACATACTCTGGTGATTTTGGCCTGATAACATGCACAGGATTTGACACCAATGGGTTTGAATGGCTACTAAAGGTAACATCCTCCCCAGTGACCTGTTTGCTTGTAATCGGTGTGTGTGCATAAAAGCTGAGTGAGTTTCTGGGATCCAGACAGACTCTTGCATCTTTCATCCAGCCACTGACGTTTATGGATTGTGAGTCATAGGGAAAGCAAAAAAGTTGTCAATGGATCTACTGGAAAAGGTAGTTGAACTGTATAACACAGGAAAGGGATACAAAAAAAATATCCAAGGAATTGATAATGCCAGTCAGCAGCGTTCAAACTGTGATTAGCAAATGGAAAATCAGGGGCTCTGTAAAAACCAAACCACGCTCAGGTAGACAAACAAATATTTCGGCCACAACTGCCAGGAAAATTGTTCGGGATGCAAAGAAAAACCCACAAATAACATCAGCTGAAATTCAAGGCTCTCTGAAAACTAGCGGTGTGACTGTTTCAAGATGCACAATAAGAAGGCACTTGAAGAATAATGGGCTACATGGTTGAGTCGCCAGAAGAAAGCCATTACTGCACAAATGCCTCAAAGTATCTCGCCTACAATACACCAAACAGCACAGAGACGAGCCTCAAAACTTCTGGTACAAGGTAATTTGGAGTGATGAGAACAAAACTGAACTTTTTGGCCACAACCATAAACGTTAAATTTGGAGAGATGTCAACAAGGCCTATGATGAAAGGAACACCATTCCTACAGTAAAGCACGGAGGTGGATCTCTGATGTTTTGGGGATGTGTGAGCTACAAAGGCACAGGAAACTTGGTAAAAGTTGAAGGAAAGATGAATGCAGCACTTTATCAGCAAATACTGAAGGCAAATTTGCACTCATCAGCCCGGAAGCTGCGCATGGGACTTACTTGGACGTTCCAACATGACAATGATCCAAAACACAAGGCCAAGTTAACCTGTCATTGGCTACAGCAGAACAAAGTGAAGGTTCTGGAGTGGCCATCTCAGTCTCCTGACCTCAATATCATTGAGCCACTCTGGGGAGATCTCGAGCGCACAGTTCATGCTAGACAGCCCAGGAATTTACAGGAACTGGAGGCTTTTTGCCAAGAAGAATGGGCAGCTTTACCATCTGAGAAAATAGAGAACCTCATCCACAACTACCACAAAAGACTTCAAGCGGTCATTGATTTTAGAGGGGGTAATACACGGTATTAAGAACTGGGGTGTGTGAACTTTTGATCAGGGTCATTTGGATGTTTTTGGTTGTCATTAAGATTTAAAAAGAGAAAACTCAGTAGTTTGACAATAAATGGCTTCACCCAACCAATAACCATGAGTGGAGAAAAAGTTTTTTTTGTTATCATTCATTTTCTCTGAAACAAGGCCAAGAAAGGAAAAATTCTGCTGGGGTATGTAAACTTTTGAGCACAACTGTATGTAGCTGTATAGCCATAGTATACGTGGCATATGTAGCTGTATAGCCATAGTATACATGGCATATGTAGCTGTATAGCTATAGTATATGTGGCATATGTAGCTGTATAGCCATAGTATATGTGGCATATGTAGCTGTATAGCCATAGTATATGTGGCATATGTAGCTGTATAGCCATAGTATATCTGGGATTTGTAGCTGTATACCTATAGTATACTTGGTGGCATATGTAGCTGTATACCTATAGTATACTTGGCATATGTAGCTGTTGTAAGGCAGTTCTCAACATCATGCGGGGGGACACTCGCTGCACCGGGTCAATTAAAGCACACCAGCCACGTTTTCCAGTATTTCACAATCCAGCAGTTTATTACTCTTCATAACTGCTTATAACCGAGTCCAACTCAGTGGCTCGCCGACATATTACACATATAGTGTCCAGGAGCCTTTCAAGTGGCAGACAGGCTCACTTGGCTCCAGTTACAGCCTTCAGCAAAGTCACTTATATCAATGTCCATATAACGCAGTGTTTTTACCTTTGCCGGGTCGTAGCTGCTTCAGTCAGCTTTGTTCTGCCACAGCTGTGGCTCTCAGGCTTACCAAACGTGGTCTCCAGCCCTTGAGCCTTCAAAGGCTACTGGTATGTTTTCACTCCTAACATCCAGCCTCTGCCTTCCAGGACTCTTGCCTTCCAAGCCTCTTGCCCTCCAAGGCTACTGGCATCGCTTACACATAAGGATCCAGACTCTGCCTTTCAGGCCTCACTAGGCCTCACACTCTAACGGTGTCCCACACAGGGAACAGGCGTCACGCCTTTCACACCCTGTCTCAAATCTACCAGGGTTTATATATCCTCTAGTGCACACACAGGACCTGTGCTGATGTCATAGTCATGTGATCAGACCTTCTGTGTGCACAGGACCTGTGCGATGTCACAGTCATGTGACCAGTCACCTGGGGGAAGGTACATGGTCAGCCAAAACACACCCTGGACCATTACAGTAATGCCGCAAGCCGCTGCATTACATATTCCCCCCCCTCTGTTCAAACTTGTGGGGTTGAACACATAATATACCCAATCACATCATAACCCACAGTTCACACAGAGACCATGTACTCGACAATTGCACTGTTCAGCCCCTGGCACATTAGTCAACGACATTAGCCCATTCCTTAGGGACCTACCATCTGTCATTGTCACTGACTTCGTCAAGTCACATTTCGGGGTCGTAACCTTGTCAGATCTCCCCCGCTCCCAGCGGTCAGTCGTAACCTTGTCAGACCTCCCCCGCTCCCAGCGGTCCGTCGTAACCTTGTCAGACCTCCCCCGCTCCCAACGGTCAATACAGCAGGATGACTCACATGCCCTGGTATCTAAGGTCCGGTTCAACTCCGTACTGTCCCGTACTCTATTGGGTCGTTTGTATGGGCCACTCAGACCTGAGTTACTGGAGGTCTCACTACCTCTAAACCCACACCCACTACTCTCAGGACATTTTGAAAGGTCCCTAGCTTCAGCTGTAGCTGTTCTGTTATTTAGGGGGCCCTTTCTCTGTCTGGTCTCACAATTTCTAGACGGCTGCCACCTTCTGCTGCTCAGACGATGCTGCCTTTCCATTTGCAGTCTGGCGAGATTCAACTGTTCTACCTCTCGCAGGTAGGTCACTCGGTACTCCATCAGCTGGCGTATACATGCAAGATTTTCTTCCTTTCCTACAGCGGAGAATGACACCATGCTGCCTTCATCTGGTATCCAGTCCTGATGATCACGTGGACTGCTTACTTTCATCACGCCAGACTTCTTTACCATCATTTGCATGGCTTGGCCATTTCTCCCAATGAGCTTTCTCACCAGAACATGAGGCACCCGGATAACCTCTTCCCGCAGACTGTGAGCTTTTCTCATAAGCTCCAGTTGTCTAGCGGCTTGTTCCGTCTTCAACCGGAGCAACCGCTTCGTGCGAACACATCGCCAGTGCATGTCACTTAGGATCACCACCCTCTTCACTGTGACTTCGGTCGTGGACAGGACCACCAGCTGTTTAGCTTCTGGGGTCGAGTACACCTTACAGGCTCCCACGGCCTTCTTAAACTCTTCATGCACGGACTCACTGGTGCATTCTTCTCTCAAATCCTCGGGTACATCTATGAGGCACTTGTACCGAGAGGTTTCTGTTTCACCAGTGGTCTCCAGACGATCAACCGGCTCAGGTTTCAGGGGCAACTGACTTTCTGCTTCTTCACCCTGTATACTTCCCCTGAGCTGACTCACAGCTACAAATTCACGAATTTTCGTCTTGACCACTTCTATTTCATATTTATCTTCTGTTAACCCTCTCTTAGCTCTCCTCAGGTCCACCTTCTCATGGTATAAGGGAGTGAGTGCAACTTGTTTGCCCTTTTCCTTCTCCAAGGAGGCCTCGTTCACTGAGTGATACTTTGCTAGGCGACCTTTGAGCTCAAAAACTTCTTCCTCTAGCTCAGCTACTCGCCTCTCAGCAGCCCATCTCTGAAGCTCTTCCTGCTTCAACTGCTCCTTTACCAGTAGAGTTCTCTCAGACCTCTCTGTCTCCAATGTGCCCACTCGGCTCTCAACAACCAGTCTCTCAAGCCTCTCTTGCTTCAAATAGGCTTGTAGCGTCTCCTTGAGCTCCTTGATCTCGGCTCTTACATCCACCGAATCATCCGAGCTCGCATTATTCGAGGAGGTATTTGCTTCATACCTCCCATCTCCAGTGGCCAACTCCTGGCCCTGGTCTGGGGCTTCTCCGATAGACTCCTCCATCTTTTTCCGAAGGCTTCCATCTTGCTGATTCTTTCCTTAAGGCACGTCTCTGCCCTCTGGAGATTATCACAGAACGTCTGCAGCTCCTTCACCTGAGCTTCCAGTCCTAGGGTCTTTCTGCGGAGATCATCATTTTCATCACGGGTGTCCTGCAGAGTGGTCTCAACCACTTGGCGCATGTGGTCTGCATCCGTCTGATCATCCTCTAGTTTTTCCTTAACCTTGAGGAGATCCTCATAGTCTCTCTTAATTTGTTGCAGTTCCCCACTGAGTTCACCATACTCCTTCTTGGATTCGCACAGCTCTTTCTTCACTTAATACAGCTCTAACTGTACCAGGGTAAAACGATCTTCACACTCCGCTTTATCAATCTCTAATTGAAAAACCTCCTCCTTGGTTTTGCGGCGGTCCTCCTTAATTTCCTGGAACATTTCCTTCCATTGGTTAACTTCCTCGCTGCTTCCCTCCAGCTCTTGGTCATGACTGGCCACGTCCTCTTTCAGGGCTGTCAGATCCCGATCCTTCTGTCTCAGTACTGTACCGGAGGTTGCTACTGGAAACGTCATCTCCTCTTCTGCCTCTAAAGGAGGATCCACACTTGCAACAAAGCCATACAGCATTATATTTTCTTTATTTTCACTTTCAGCAAAGACTACAGGAACAACCTTTTTGTGGCCCTTACGCCGTCGACGACGAGAGGGGGACTCTCTCCCCTCATCTAGCCCCTCCTGACTGAACTCTCTTTCTACTTTCGTAATGTCACCGTCAGTTGTGGGGTCCGTGTCACTCCCCATGGCGTCGTGGACAAACAAGTCACCTCCCACTTTGACATCAACCCCTTCTACTGGAGCTACCCCGTTATCAATGGTCAAATGGTCATTCTTAGGCCGTACCAACCCACAACCAGTAACAGATTTTGGTTCTCTATACTCCATGCTCTTTTGAAAATCTGCCCTCTTTTGAGACTCCGCCCCCTTTTGGACACCCACACATGTAGGGGGATTTTTACAAAAAAAAACAGCAATAGTCTTTGGACCCAATTCACAACATCTCTTACCACCTCCCGGGGCACTCTGGGACAATACTTGCGCCCCCGGAGAGTTCACAGAATGGTCCACTGCCGCCATTCTATACGGTGCCCTCAGCTCCTGTCGCTCCTGCACCATGTCCTGTTGCTGTATTTTCTCAAATGCCTGCTGCTGTGCTTTTGACAGGCACTTTAATCGCTCAATAGCTTCAGTCTCATTTGCTGCTCCTTTCACAGCCATCTTTATCAGCTCCTGCTTTTCTTCAGGACACTCCATTATGCCGAAGAGTGATTGCACTCGGTCATCCAACCACTTCTCCATTCCGTCTGGAGATACTGCTCCATTCATAGTCATCGCGGTACACTGTTCACACTAGACACTTCACACTGCTCTCCCCGAAAAAATTTTCGTGACCCCCACCAAGCCACAGCAAACCAGGTTTGAGTGCGAGGGCAATTTTTGTAACCCCACCGAGTTACAGCAAGATGCTTTAATCTTCGTGGCCCCGCCGAGCCACAGCAAGATGCTTGTATCTACACTCATCGTCCTGTGCGGTTGCCCCTAGCAACCGGGCTGCAGTTGCCACTAGCAACCGGGCTGCAGTTGCCCGCATTCTCGAACCACATGTAAGGCAGCGCTCAACATCATGCTGGGGGACACTCGCTGCACCGGGTCAATTAAAGCACACCAGCCACGTTTTCCAGTATTTCACAATCTAGCAGTTTATTACTCTTCATAACTGCTTATAACCGAGTCCAACTCAGTGGCTCGCCGACATATTACACATATAGTGTCCAGGAGCCTTTCAAGTGGCAGACAGGCTCACTTGGCTCCAGTTACAGCCTTCAGCAAAGTCACTTATATCAATGTCCATATAACGCAGTGTTTTTACCTTTGCCGGGTCGTAGCTGCTTCAGTCAGCTTTGTTCTGCCACAGCTGTGGCTCTCAGGCTTACCAAACGTGGTCTCCAGCCCTCGTACCTTCAAAGGCTACTGGTATGTTTTCACTCCTAACATCCAGCCTCTGCCTTCCAGGACTCTTGCCTTCCAAGGCTACTGGCATCGCTTACACATAAGGATCCAGCCTTTGCCTTTCAGGATTCACCAGGCTTCACTAGGCCTCACTAGGCCTCTCTAGTCTAACGGTGTCCCACACAGGGAACAAGCGTCACGCCTTTCACACCCTGTCTCAAATCTACCAGGGTTTATATATCCTCTAGTGCACACACAGGACCTGTGCTGATGTCCTAGTCATGTGATCAGACCTTCTGTGTGCACAGGACCTGTGCGATGTCAGTCATGTGACCAGTCACCTGGGGGAAGGTACATGGTCAGCCAAAACACACCCTGGACCATTACAGTAATGCCGCAAGCCACTGCATTACACTGTATAGCCATAGTATATGTGGCATATGTAGCTGTATAACTATAGTATACTTGGCATATGTAGCTGTATACCTATAGTATACTAGGCATATGTAGCTGTATACCTATAGTATACTAGGCATATGTAGCTGTATACCTATAGTATACTAGGCATATGTAGCTGTATACCTATAGTGTACTTGGCATATGTAGCTGTATAGCTATAGTTTACTTGGCATATGTAGCTGTATAGCTATAGTTTACTTGGCATATGTAGCTGTATAGCCAGAATATATTTTTCTGCGGTGGCATACTAGGTAAATTCATTACCTATAGGATAAAGATAGGAGGCCTCTGTTTCATGTGGAGGATGTGCGAGGAGCTGTGCATAATGTAAAGCAAGATGTGAACAGAGCCTTATGTTATAAATCCATGGCCAGCCTCATAGTGATAAGGATCTGTCTGGGCATGATGGGACTTGTAGTTTCTGCCTCCATTCTGTAATATATCACAGCTGGTGAGTAGTGGGGGATAATCTTTACATTGGGAGTGCTATATGAGCCACAGGTCAAGTTTCAGGTTTCCCAGGACATTGCGGCCAGGTATTGATTTTGACTGAAACCTCTGAGTGACTAATGATCAGGGAAGTTTGCTGTAGGTTTCGATCTCTGGGCGAGGTGACGCCGCCCGGTCACTGACCCTGCTGCAGGCTCTGGATTGTGGGGCGCCTGGATGAGAAGTGAGGTTCCCTGCAATGTACTCACTCCTGGGCTGGGGTTGCCTGTGTTTATCTGGTTTGCTTCCTGCCTGCTGTGTTTTTCTCTGGGTTAACATCTGCTGGGGGCTGTACTGACACAGCCAGGGTTACTGTAGGGCACAGACCCACGTGGTGCTGCAGGAGGAGGGAGTGACTAGTTGTGAGTGTGTAAGGGATAGCTATAGTGTGAGCAGGACACTGTGCACAGCACTCACTCTGCTTCTCCTATGGACAGTCCTCTACTTTCTGGGAAGGTCAGCGTGTAAGGTTTTTAGACTAATCCCCCCTGGAATAGGGGCGCCCAGGACGAAGATGAAGGAAGAGGCGGGAGTAGATACACTTGACACAATGGATGAAGAGGACTACATGGAGCAGCAAATGACGGATACAGAAGACTGCCTGGCAGAGTGGCAGATGGACTGTGTGCCGGAGGAAGCATTGCTGTGGTATATGGACCAGCTGCAGTACCAGGGGCATGATGCCCTCAGCAGCTCAGAGCATGAAGAGGTGCCAGCTGTGAGTGCCAGTTTGATGCTTGCATCCCATACATGCACTTATATATACACACATTCATACAACACGCAAAAAAACACAGCTGCACCATGAGCCCATCACACACAGGAAAGATGCCCATCATACATTGTCGGATGTACAATTGCTGTGCCGTTGTCTGTTTAGCTCAGAATCTGAATTATGTTTTGGTGTTTGTGCCTCCGCCTGTGACTCCTGATTACTTATAGGGGCAGCCTTTTCTTGCCTTTGCTCTTGCTGGCGTAAAGTGGGGTCCGCCCCGCAGCTTAAATTCCTCAGTTAGGGGAGAAAGTATCTGGCTTTCCATGAAAATTGCAGCTTTCACATGACCGATGTTGTAACATTACTGATACAGGGCTGCTGTTCAGATGTGCACTCTAGTAACCTTACATAGCTCCGCACACTGATGTAATACTGCCAAGTCAAGAGGAGGATGAGCGGTTTTTCTAGACCTTATTGTCATTGACCCCTGGCTTCATCACATTGCTTCAATTCACGTGTGTACCTGCTGTAAAACTGAGGGCAC
Organism: Phyllobates terribilis; assembly: GCF_046119375.1. Classification (NCBI taxonomy): domain Eukaryota; kingdom Metazoa; phylum Chordata; class Amphibia; order Anura; family Dendrobatidae; genus Phyllobates; species Phyllobates terribilis. Next base: position 304,364,737 of record NW_027362772.1, read on the forward strand.
GGGGACAACAGACTACGGGCAGGAGGACACAGGGACTAGAGACCTCTGGCAGTAGGGCACGGGCAGTAGAGACCTCTGGCAGTAATGCATGGGCAGTAGAGACTACTGGCAGGAGGGCACAGGGTCTAGAGGCTACTGGCAGGAGGGCATGAGGACTAGAGACTACGGGCAGGAGGGCACGGGGAATAGAGACTACTGGCAGGAGGGCATGGGGAATACAGACTATGGGCAGGAGGGTACGGGGACTAGAGACCTCTGGCAGTAGGGCACGGGCAGTAGAGACCTCTGGCAGTAATGCATGAGCAGTAGAGACTACTGGCAGGAGGGCACAGGGACTAGAGGCTACTGGCAGGAGGGCACGGGGACTAGTGGTAATTGGGCACGGGGACTGGAGACTACGGGCAGGAGGGCACGGGACTAGAGACTACGGGCAGGAGGGCATGGGGACTAGAGACTACTGGCAAGAGGGCACGGGGACTAGAGACTGCGGACAGGAGGGCACGAGGACTAGAGACTACTGGCAGGAGGACATGGGGACTAGAGACAACTGGCAGTAGGGCACGGGGACTAGAGACTACGGGCAAGAGGGCATGGGGAATAGAGACTACTGGCAGGAGGGCACAGGGACTAGAGACTGCTGGCAGGAGGGCACGGGAACTAGAGACTGCCGGCAGGAGGGCATGGGAACTAGAGACTACTGGCAGGAGGGTTGGAGACTACAGACTACTGGAAGGAGGGCACAGTGACTAGAGACTGCGGGCAGGAGGGCACAGGGACTAGAGACTATGGTACAGGAGGGCACAGGGACTAGAGACTATGGTACAGGAGGGCACAGGGACTAGAGACTACGGGCAGGATCGGGGACTAGAGCCATAGAGGGTGAAGCCATAATGGCGCTGCTGACATCAGCCTTGACCCCAGCAATCTCCAATGAACTGGTACTAAAGCAACAAAAGTTACCACCTGTACAAAATCTCTGCTTTTATTACAAACCGTACATTGCTTTTAGGGGTTTATCTTCTGCTTCCATGGTGCAGGGTTGTGCAGAAGCTTTGGGTGTTGTGTCTGCAGAGGGTTTGGTCCCAGGACATTGGTGCCTAGTCTTGAAGCAAGGGTGAAATGCAGCATCACCCCTATGGGTGCTGTCTCAGTGCTTTGCCCTCATGCCATATGGAGTTTCTATGAATCGGTACTTTTGACTCTTGTGCACGTTGTTTGCTGCCGTTTGGTGCCTACATAGAGTGCTATATTGCCTATATTCTCTCCTCTGGGAGCAATGATCTGGCGTATGATGGAGCTGCCACGATTTTCCTCTGTATGCAGTTGGCTCGTGATGAGGTGCGGTAGAATTTTGTAGCTTTCCAGGGGTGTCCTATTATGGCTTCATTCAGAGTTATAATACAGCTGTGTGCTTGAGGCTTTACTGCCCAAAACCACTTGAAAACGGTAGCTGTAAAGTAGCATGGGCACACCTGATAAGCAAAAGTATCAACATTGTTACTAAAAATCTCATATAGTTTCCATTTTAGGATTAGATTTCTGGTATATAAATATTCTGAGCCTTTTTTCTTTGTAGGGACGGTCTATATAATAGCTTAGGCTTCTCTTCTGTGTATTCGTATAGTGATTCACGCCACTGGCAGTGTAGGAAGGTCTCAGGACATACCACCTTCATCCCCCCAGAAAACCTGTAGTGTGGGTAATGTGCTGTGGCATTCAGTGACGGACAACCTCATGTACTAGTGGGTAAGATAACACTACATCTGGAATCCAGACTGAGAAGGTGCCTGGAGTAACCTTACAAGAGTCCCTGACCTCAGAGGTCAGTCTTGGCCTCCACCATCCACAGGAGACTCCTCAAAGTGATTCCCTTTCAGAGGATGAATATAGATGGGGACTGTGAGAAGAATTCAGAGAATCCCCTCCTATGCTCTATGTATAGGCCGCAGCCTTCACATTGACGACACACTATGACTGTGAGGGACATTTGCGGTGGGTGGGATATATAGCGTGTGAAATAAGTATTGAACACGTCAACAATTTTCTAAGTAAATATATTTCTAAAGGTGCCATTGACATGAAATTCTCACCAGATGTCGGTAACAACCTATCCAATCCGCACAGGCAAAGAAATCAAACCATAGATGTCCATGAATTAAGTTATGTGTAATGATGAGAAATGACACATGGAAAAAGTATTGAACATGCTTACTGAAATGCAATTAATACTTCGTACAAAACCCTTTGTTAGTGATGACAGCCTCAAGACGCCTCCTGTATAGAGAAACTAGTCGCATGCATTGCTCATGTTTGATTTTGGCCCATTCTTCCACACAAAGATTCACATCCTCAAGCTTCCATTTGCTCCTACTATGAACCTCTGAGCTTTAGGTCTTTCAATACATTTTCTATTGGATTCAGGTCCGGTGATTGACTTGACCATTCTAGCAGCTTTATTTTCTGTCTCTGAAACCAATTGAGCAATTCCTTCGCTGGGTGTTTGGGATCATTGTCTTGCTGAAATGTCCACCCTCATTTCATCTTCATCATCCTGGTAGATGGCAGCATTTTTTTTTTATCAAGAATGTCTTCCCAGAGGAGCATTGCACGGCGAATAAGCCTCCTTACCTTGGCATGCCAGAGCCGGTGTGTCAATCTCCACAAGGAGAAATGTTACCCCTTAGACCTCAGTACATTTGTTCATTCAACCTTCCTTCAATTATATGAAGTTTGCCAGTGCTGTATGCTGAAAAACAGCCCCACACTATGATGTTTCCACTTCCACACTTCACTGTTGGTATGGTGTTTTTGGGGCGATAATGCAGTGCCTTTTGGCCTCCAAACATGGTGTGTACTATGGCATCCAAATAGTTCAATTTTGGTTTTATCTGACCAGACTATATTCTCCCAGTATTTCACAGGCTTGTCTAAATGTTGTTGAGCAAACTGTGAATGAGCTTGAACATTCTTTTTATTTAGCAGTGGAGTCTTGCGTGGTGAGCATGCACACAGGCCATGGAGATTGAGTGCATTACTTATTGTTTTCTTGGAAACAAATGTACCTGCTGATTCCAGGTCTTTCTGTAGCTCTCCACAAGTGGTCTTGGCTCAACTTGGACAACTCTCTGACAATTCTTTTCACTCCTCTGTCTGAAATCTTTGGTCGTTGCTTGTTTATGGTGAAATTATGTTCTTTCCACTCCTGGATTATGGCCTCAACAGAGCTCACTGGAACCTTCAGTAGTTTAGAAATTCTTCTGTAACCAATGCCATCAGTATGTTTTGCAACAATAAGGTTGCGAAGGTCTTGACACAGCTCACTAATTTACCCATCATGAGATGTTTCTGGTGTGACACACTTTTTTTTTATAGTTTTATACAGTTAGTTGAGCCAACTGATATTATTTGTCACTAAGTGGCAGGATTGCTTTATGATTAATGATAGATTTCATCTGGTGTCATGACTTTCCATGGCTTTTTGCATTCTCTTTCTTCTTTTTTTCCCTGTGTCATTTCTCATTATTACACATAACTTAATTTATGGACATCTATGGTTTGATTTCTTTATCTGTGTGGATTGAATGGGTTATTACCGACCTCTGTAAGCAACTTTAGAAATATATTTACTGTACTTAGAAAATTGATGACGTGTTCAATACTTATTTCACCCGCCGTATGTGCGCGCAGTAAATGAGATGCTTGATATTGTAGGCTTAGGATACCGGGACTGACAAAGTGTCCATCACATCTGCGTGCATGATAACAAGCCCTAGAATAGGTCCACATGATGGGACGGACAGGTGTTTTCTGCTCGCTACAAAGACCAACCACAGAATTTAGAAGAGTCATTAGGAAAGGAATTATTAAGCCATCCCAAGTTTTATGTAAAGCTTTCCTTATGTCTGGAACCTAATTGTTTTTTTTTTTTAAATTAAATCCACTTTAAAGGGATTCCCTCAGAGTAAAATACTCCTGCGTTCTTTACCTTTCCCCCATTACGGCATTCTGGGTGCCCCCGGATGCTGTATGACTTATTGTCCGTGAAAAGGTGATATCCACGTACTGTAGCTGCTGACCTCTGCGCCCAAGATTATTTTAACTTCTGTGTCATTGGGACATTTTGAGGGTGTTCAGAAGGGGCATGGTGCTCAGCAGTGACTGCGTTCGATGATTGTGTGGTTTATCCTGACTGAATCCACCAAAAGCCCCCTCTAACCTGTCTCAGTGTTGTGTATACTGTACATAACCCTTCTGTGATCTAAATATTAAAAAAAAAATGTTTGGTTCCTGCCAGTTATACCTTGTGCACACCAACCAAAGAACAACAACGATCAATAAGCCTTCAATTAGTAAGAAAAATATATCAAAGTTTACTAGGAATAATAACAGGCATAATTGGGATAAGGGTACAAGTGCAACGGTAATGAGCCCTAAACACACAGCTCCACGTGATACATTATAAAATATATTATAGCAAATTGCAGATATATTCTAAGTAGCCGCCTAATATATTCAATTTATATCATAGATAATGTCATATATTCATGTGCCCTTGATAGTAGATTATATAATATGTCAGATTTGCTAACATCAATGGTCATATTTCAACAGTATAGAGTCCATATAAGCCCTGTCTATACATACCAGGGAATCACAGGAGGACCATGAGCGCTAATAACCAAAACACTAGGGCAGTGATGAGGAGCTGCACAGGTGGAGCTAAAGCCCCGACGCGCGTTTCGGTTTCCCTTCGTCAGGGAAACCTGTGAGCACTCGAGCATGCTCGTCGAAAGGGTTAACAGAGCATACTCGCTCATCACTACTCCTGACTTTTCCCTGGAGACAGATGTCGGGAACCTGAGGATCAGGCAGTTGGACTTCAACATGCTGACATCCTCCCACCCCAGACTAGAGTCGCTAGTTGCAATGACTTGTCATAGGATAAGTCCCTGCATCATATAGAAAATCATATTTGTTGGATTTGGTAATGCACGACTGATGCATACGGGCTTCTGCTCTATTCCTCACACATTTAGCTACAGGAACTGTACATTTGTGTATTCTCTGTGTCTTCTGCAGTTGTAATCTGTATTGAGAGACCAATTGCTAAGAAAACCCAGATGTGCTCCAATTTCATTGCTCTCATAGATATGGTGCCTTTTGTTTACCCCGATGTGTAATTTGTGGTCGTCTTTCCATTGAGGGGGTTGTGCCAAATTGCTGTCTTATAGATTAGAGTTTGCACATAAAGCACCCAGACTGCACACACATAATAATCCCACTTTTTCCCCGTGCCCCTGAAGCCTGCATGGCCGATCCTGCCAGGGCCGTGGAGTCGGTAACCAACTCCACCAAAATGGACACAGACTCCGCAGCCCTGGATCCTGCCCCTGCCTATAGGTCATGTCATATACCGCACTCAGCAGAGGCATCAGCCTCACATCACAAGTTTGCTAAAAACACAAACAAAACTGAGGCGATTGCTCAATCATTGGGTTGATTCTCATATGACACATCCTCTGTAATGTGGAAGTAGCCTGAAAATAAGTCTGCAGCTGGATACTTTGTGACAAGGCTGTGACTGATGACAGCCACACATAGTAAACCATTGTGTGCAGCGCTTCTCCTTCCCTTCCAATATCTATACTGTAACATCAAGAGATGGTCACACTGCTCTAACACATATATACGCTGTTGGCGAAACCTTGAGTGTTTGCAGGGGGCATCCTTTAACCTTTCATACACAGTTGTTTGCATTGTAACATTAGTGTGGAGATGACTTGGCACTGCTTTTAGGTTTTATTAGACTGGCTTCACTCAATGTCCTGCACATCTATTTGCTGCTGTGGCTTCTGTTCCCCTTCCTCGAGCCTGTGATCTTGCTGCTCTTTTTTTCTTTTTTTCTATCTAAATATTTAAAGTTTTTTTTTTTTCCAGGTATTGAGTCCAACATATAAACAGAGAAATGAGGATTTTCGGAAACTCTTTAAACAGCTGCCAGACTCAGAGCGTCTCATTGTAGGTAAGAGAGCTCCTACCGTGCACAAACAGGAGCAGCACTGGTAATTTCCACATGATGTTAAACACAACCTGGACCACTGATGTCTTTCTGTATGGGTGAAAAATGATATCAAATTATGAAATGCTAAATAATTTCAGTAATCCAACATTAAATGTTAACCTTTTTCCTAAAAATGGTAATACAGTAGTGTTTAATTGCCCACATACAGCTCTGTTATCATTTTATATTTGTTATCCTGCACTGATCCTGAGTTACATCCTGTATTATACTCCAGAGCTGCACTCACTATTCTGCTGGTGCAGTCACTGTGTACATACATTACATTACTGATCCTGAGTTATATCCTGTACTATACTCCAGAGCTGCACTCACTATTCTGCTGGTGCAGTCACTGTGTACATACATTACATTACTGATCCTGAGTTACATCCTGTATTATACTCCAGAGCTGCACTCACTATTCTGCTGGTGCAGTCACTGTGTACATACATTACATTACTGATCCTGAGTTACATCCTGTATTATACTCCAGAGCTGCACTCACTATTCTGCTGGTGCAGTCACTGTGTACATACATTACATTACTGATCCTGAGTTACATCCTGTATTATACTCCAGAGCTGCACTCACTATTCTGCTGGTGCAGTCACTGTGTACATACATTACATTACTGATCCTGAGTTACATCCTGTATTATACTCCAGAGCTGCACTCACTATTCTGCTGGTGCAGTCACTGTGTACATACATTACATTACTGATCCTGAGTTACATCCTGTATTATACTCCAGAGCTGCACTCACTATTCTGCTGGTGCAGTCACTGTGTACATACATTACATTACTGATCCTGAGTTACATCCTGTATTATACTCCAGAGCTGCACTCACTATTCTGCTGGTGCAGTCACTGTGTCCAGACATTACATTACTGATCCTGTACTGATACTAAACATGTGTGCCTGCTTACTAGCTTGCCCATTTGTTTCTTGTAACCACCAGCTACATTTTGATTGCTTCTCTGCAATATGTTACAAACTGTGTCTCAGGTCGGGTACAAGAGGGGCCATGCGGTTTATTCGGTTTATTATCGAATCTTTCAAAGCTTTTGTATACACACATTAATTATAGTGCACCCCTCATGCATTAGTTCAGTGACGTCCATAGGATTGTTGGTGTGCTTTTCCTGCTCGTTCTCGCTTCCTCGGTTCACCATGTGATTGCACTTGCAGATTATTCCTGTGCACTACAGAGGGACATCTTACTGCAGGGACGTCTCTACCTGTCTGAGAACTGGATTTGCTTCTACAGTAACATCTTCCGCTGGGAGACTCTGGTTAGTGCGTTACTCATCTTCTGACACATTTAGGTTTGCATTGATTGACAACCAATTACAGGAATATCTGAGAAGACCTCTTTTTCCTTCCCCTTGGTAAATGTTCGTCTGGCCTTGTAACGTCTGTCTCAATGCACAATACAATACTTAACATTCAGCTTTTCTCTCTTTTAAGTCAGCCTTGCCTATTAGTGAAAAGCTCGTGGACTCCTGTCTGTACACCCCAAATAGGTCAGCATATAGTACAGAAGTCACGTGAAGGATCAGGAAAATGTGCAATAATTCAGCCTCCTAACAACAGTACAAGTTTTATTCCTTCAGATCCGAATTTTTAAAAGATATTTGTAACATTTTGTTTGTGCTTCACAAACAACTGAACACACCAGCGCTTAGGCTGTGTGCCCACTATGCGTTTTTTAAGCGTTTCCGCAGCGGCAATTCCGCCTCAGAAACACTTAAAAAACGCTTGGTAGAAGGTCCGCCATGTTCCCCAATGATAATCCGCTTGTGCTGTGCACATGCTGCGGAAATTTCTGCTGCTGATTATCATTGCGGAAAAATCCGCAGCACTACCAATTATTTTGCGTAAGCGCTGCGTTTTTGCCGCCATTGACTTGCATTGAATCGCTTAATATCCGCATGACTACATGTGCACATGCGGATATTAAGCGATTCAATGTGCGGATGGTACCCGGGTCTAGAGAAGAGGAGACTCTCATCCAGATCCGGGTACCATAGTACCTGTAAAAAAAAATAAAAATAAATTATACTTCCCTTCTGATGGCCCCCGGTCTCCTGTACAGTGCGTCCAGGCTCCCCGGTGGCTCGCTATGGTGTAAAAGGACCTTCCATGACGTCATTCAGTCATGTGACAGGTCACGCGACCGCTGACGTCAGCGGTCGCGTGACCTGTCACATGACTAAGGACGTCATGGAAGGTCCTTTTACACCACCGGGGAGACCGGAGAAGGAGACCGGGGGCCATCGGAAGGTGAGTATAATGGTTTGGTTTTTTTTTACCATTTTTATTCTTTTCTTTTAACTAACTTGGTCACACTATATATGCCGGTTGCATGGATTTATATAGTGTGACCAAGTTGTCAAGCACTTTCCAAGTGATGCTAAAATTTTCCGCTGTAACAATAGTAACAAGCTGGACTGCAGGAAAGCTCAGAATCGCACACTTGCCCCTCGGACACGATATTCTGTTCTGATGATACAATATATCCTGGAATCATGAGGGTGAAAGGTGGGGAACGGTGCAATGAGCCTCTTGCCGACACCCAGGGTGCACCAAGAGCCCCAATTAGCGTATTTGAATACACTTCAATTTCTGCAGAATGGAGGCGGCAATTATAACACAAAAGGTGCAATTTTTATAGGGACAATATTCCTTACAAGTCTATGTGCATAGATTACACTGTCAGCTTGGAATGATAGACTCTCTTTAAAGAGCTGTTCTCCTCTTTTTTTTTTTAATCCCTTAGTGACCACCAATACGTCTTTTTACTGACCTGCGATATAAGAGACTAGCATCCACCGACAATTGACAATCTTGTAGCTATAGCTGACATTCTGCTGCATCAGCCATGATCAGTGTTGGCCCCCAACCATGGACATTTAACCCCGACCATGGACCTTTAAACCCGACCATGGACATTTAAACCCTTAGATGCTGCTTTCAACAGTGACTTCAGAATCTAAATAGTTAAGTGTGTGTGGTTGCTCCCACTTTAACCCCATCGGCACCCTGAGTTCTTGATCGTGTAGTCATGATGTTTGCCTTGGCAGTTCAGAGTCTGCCGGCTATAGCGGCCTGTTCAGAAGTTATCAAAATTTAGGTGGTAAAAATAAAAAATTTTCATTCCTGTCATGCCTTTTTGCATTAATTCCTGAAAATCACCTAAAGGGTTAATGAAGTACCTGAACGCAATTTTGAATATATAGGACCCCCAAAAGTCACTTCAAAACTGAACAGGCCCCTATAAAAATTAAGATTTGTAAATTTCACTGAGAAAATGAAAAATGAGCGCTACATTTTTAAAACCTTCTAAAATACTAACAAAATAAAACAACACTTACAAATGGCGCTGATGTAAATCAGACTTGAGGGAAATGTTATTTATTAATGTTTTTTTTGTGTGGAATGACTATCTGAATTAAAGGGATAATCATTCAAAATTTCAAAAATTGCAATTTAAAAAAAAAAATGTTGTCCAATTTCTTTTTTTTAAACAAACGCAAACTATATCAACCTAAATTTACCATTACTATAAAGTAGAATGTGTCACGAAAAAAAAAAACAGTCTCAAAATCAATGGGATTTGTTGAAGCCTTCCAGAGTTATTACTACATAAAGTGACACGTGTTAGATTTAAAAAAAAAATTGGTCCGGTCTCTTAAGAAGTGGCCTGCTCTCCTCTGCCTCCTGGCTTTCCTGTATGACGGGGCGATGCACTCCTAAAGATTGATAATTCGGAGTAGCGGCATGGACATGCTGCTTACCCGAACTGTGCGTTACCGCATGGTGTTAGCAGAGGCATCTGGTGGACATGCAGGGGGGGACTGAGGCTGGTTGGATCCAGCAATGTGGCTAGCTCCAGAACAGGCTCTAAAGACAGAATCTGCAAGCGTGGCATGCTCCTTGCCTAGGTAACCAGCTACTCTTGAGACTTCTGAGGTGGACGGTTACCTAGGCATTGAGCGGTATACAATAGAATCACTCTGTTCTTCGGAATAAAGAGTATTTTTAATAAGAGGTAAATTGTGAAGTTGCTGGTTTATACAATCACTGTGTAATTTTAACTATTTAAGGACTTGACACAACCCCTTTTAAGTAGCGGTCAGGTGAAGCGTCCCTGATAATAGCAACACGGCTTTGCAGAATAGAAGTATTTCCTTCTCATGTTTATCTGTAGTTTGATTGGTGAGTATTTTGTGGGATATTTTAGGGTTCATCAGATGTGTCAGAATCAGACCATTTATTACATGCAGGTTGTGGTTGTAGTCCTGTATGGCCCACTGAAAAAGATGTCACAATGATGAGCATTGGCTGTACATTGTATCAGACCCCAATAATTTGTACCACTGCAGTCTCGTCATTCACCAGCGTTTTTTTTTTTTTTCTCCTTTTAGCTGACGGTACGCTTAAAAGACATCTGCTCAATGACTAAGGAGAAAACAGCACGACTCATTCCCAATGCAATCCAACTGTGCACAGACACTGAAAAGGTGAGATGACCGTGTAGCCACCGACTAATGTCATTACACTCCTTTCACCTCCTGTAGAAATATCCGACTGTCCTGACAATCTGATCTTTTTCTCAGCACTTTTTTACATCCTTCGGGGCTCGAGATCGAACCTACATGATGATGTTCCGGCTCTGGCAGAACGCTTTACTTGAGAAGGTAACTATCTTCATGTTCAGCTTGCAGGTAATTCTTTCCTTTCCTCGATACTGATTTGCTTTCTCTGCTTCTTGCAGCCGTTGTGTCCGAAGGAGTTGTGGCATTTTGTCCACCAGTGTTACGGCAATGAGCTGGGCCTGACGAGTGATGATGAGGACTATGTTCCACCAGACGACGATTTCAACACCATGGGGTGAGTGCAGAGTATTCTGGACGGGACCTGTCTATATACACAATATTATCAGTAAAAACCTGAAGGTCTGAACTGAAACGTAAGTTGATGTGCATGCAAAATGTAAATGCATGTTCACACAAGGCCATTAGACAGAGAGAAACCAAGAACAAGAAAAATACCCAAATAACTGAAAGTAGATGTATAAATCGCACAGTGCAAAAATAATAATAAATGGTATTTAGTTAACGTAATTTTGATCAAATAATGTGAAAGCCATCCTGCCACTTCACGGCAACCCTTATGGGACAGTCCTAATATTATCAGTGTTTTCAGACTCAGGAGAGTTGTTTTATGATCACCTGCGGTTTCTGATCCATAGGCTGAATTCTTGCTGAATTTTCAAATCAAAGGGAATTATGATTTCTTGTCGATCTGAAGAGGTCCTGTCTGCTCTCCTGACATGTCTCTTTTATTTAATACTGGTGTTCTTCATGAAATATAACATCTGCAGCATCTTTTCTTAGAATAAACTGATACAAGCCATACCCATTACAGTCTATGGGGCTGTTCACACGTCCGTGTTTTTGGGGACCATGTATGCAAAAAGAAAAAAAAAACCTCTCAAAAGACAGACGTGTCTCTTTTTAGCTGCGTTTCACAGATTAAACTCAACCAATGCAAATCTATGGGTTCATGAAAAACATGGACAACAGACAGATGCCATCCTGGTGACTTGCTGGCATTGTCTGTTTTTCACCGTTTGCTAGAAGAAGATTGAGAAACTTCCATCAGTTATTTTTGCATATGAGAAAAACGAATAAAACTCTGATCATAAAAAGTAGCACACGCTGATCCATCACACTCATGACCATCAAACCCATTTTTTTTCATGTACGATAAAAAAATAAAATAAGACTTCTGAATGATCTCTAACTCGTGCATTTCTAGGAGGAATAACAGAGAGGCACAGCACAAATAAGAAAACATGATCCAGGATTGAGATTTCTTGTATTTATTAAAGCGGACACGTCTGAATTGGTGACGGGTTTTCTTTAAATGAGGTCGTCACACGGCATACATTTATCATCTGTCCAAAGGATTGGTTATCAAGAGTCTGTCTGCTGGGACACCCCCTCCTATCCCAAGAACCAGGGTCCCAAAATCTCCTATGTGAATGAATCAGTACTGCATCTCTGTGACCATTCACTTCTATGGGATTAACGGAATAGCAGTCAGTGTCCATAGAAGTAAATGGAACAGTGGTCAAACATGCTCACTACTAATCCATTCACACAGGAGACTTTGGGACTCCAATCTTTGAGATTAGTGGGATTCCCAGCGATCAGACCCCAGTGATCATACATTGATCACTTATTCTGTGGAAAGGTTATTGTCTTTTGTGGGAAGACCCCTTTGAGGATATCTGTTCTAATGATTTATTAATGAATTGTAAATATTGCAGTTGCTTAATAAAGTAATGTGGGTTTGTCACATTATGTATTTTATGTGAAAGCATCAAAATATATCGCATGCCTTCTGTTATAGATGGCTTTTTTGTTTTTGTTTGTTTTTTTTGCTTGTTTTTTTTAAACTGTGATTTGCCAATTGTTCTCAGATATTGTGAAGAAATTCCAGTGGAGGATGTGGAAGTCAATGACAATTCTTCCAAAAGCAGTGGGGATATTAAGCCAGAAGCAAACTGCAACCAACAGGAACCATCTCTTACAAGCAGTAATGTGCCATCCACCACCAGCAGTGACCCTCCCACGGTATGTACCACCCATATGCAGAGGTATGAGGCCACGTCCGGATGTATCTTAGCATATGATAGATGGATCTGTTTTCATTTACTCTGTGGGTTGAGTTGTAGTTGATGAATACTCTCTCTTAATAGTTTGACGGAGGCCTCATTGATGACATTGACAGCTCATTAGAAAGCGAGCTGCTTATTGCAAACCTTGAGGAGCAGAAAGTGGAGCTTCTCCCACCTGTCACATCTCCATCCTTGGACTTTAATGATAACGAAGACTTACCCACCGAGCTCAGCGACTCCTCAGAAACACATGATGAAGGTGATTTCTTAGCTTATGTATTCTTTCCCTTTTATGTGGCCACAGCTCTCTGCAAGCATTCAGAAACCAAAAAAATCTGTCACCAGTAATGCAGAAAATGGAAGACTAAGAGGAGAGAGATGAGTGTGGCCACCTCATATCTTCCAGAATCCCTGACACTCCGTCTGATTAGCAGACGTGATGTCCTGATGCAATGATGATACCAGGCCTACAAATCAGAAGTGCTGGGGATTCTGGCTGATAGGAAGCAGTTCGTATGGCACATGTCTGTCCGCTATGGGCTACTGATTCGGCTGCTGGACCAGGGTACTGCAAATAAGTTTGCTCATCTCTGATATACAGTATTTTTCAGATTATAAGACCCACTTTATTTCCCCCAAATTTAGGGGGTGAAATGGGGGTGCATCTTGCAATCCGAATGTAGCTTACATAGGGTGTTGGTGGAGCGGGGTCCCAAGAGGTAGGGGCGCTGCTGCTGGAAGCTTTTGGTGGCGGCAGGAGTGGGGCGATGCTGCGGGCCCTGGGCTGGGAGGAGGGGGGTGTTCAGCTGCGCTAGACTGCACTGGCTCCAGACTTACAGAAAATGTCGGGAGTCCTCACACTTCCCATCCTTTTCACTTCGGAGCACTTCGGGAAAAAGGCCGCCAGAGGCGGCGCATGCACAGATTGAGATCTCTGCTCTCGAAACCTCTGTGTGCGCATTCCGCTGCCACCATTTTCCCAAAGTCCACCACAGTGAAAAGGATGGGAAGTGCGCGGACTCCCGACATTTTCTGAAAGTCCGGGGCCCGCGCAGCCTCGCACCGCTGAACACTTTCTCTTCCCAGCCTGGGACCCGCAGCATCGCCCCACTCCTGCTGCCGCTGCCAGCTTCCTGCAGCAGTGCCCCTATCTCCTGGGACCCCGCTACACCGCAGCCGCTCTCCCCACCCCCAGTAAACTACCGTAAAAGCGGACTATAAGACGCACCACCATTTTATTAAAGAAAATGTTTTTCCTATTTTCCTTCCGAAAATTTGGGGTGCGCCTTATAGTCCTGCGAGTCTTATAATCTGCAACGTATATATAATATTTTTTTTTCTCTTTAGTTGAAAGTAAACTGGATGTGCCATGAATGTTAATTTCCTAAACTACCTCAATACAAAGTAAATTACGTGGCTATGCTGCACAGTTTGCCCATGCGATACATTGGTATTTTTGGTGCTCACTACATCTATATTTTTTTAGTCCGGAGCTACTGCCTGTAATGGTGATGGTGGTGGTGGGTTCACAAAACTTTATGGTTAGGTTTCTGTTAAGTTTTGCTGTCAATAAGAATGAATCTTTTCTGTAGGTGAAGTGCAAGCATTTTATGAGGACCTTAATGGCCGGCAGTATATCAATGAGGTTTTCAACTTCAGCGTGGACAAGTTGTTCAGTCTCCTGTTCACGGAGTCTCAGTTCCAGAGGGATTTCATGGAGCAGAGAAGATTTACAGGTGAGCTACTACTTCTATCTATTCAGATGGGTCCCAGGGAATGAGGATTCTTGAAACCATAGTCATTTGTCTTAGGTCACCTGGCTCGTCTCAAAACCTGACCTGATTTTGGCAGGTTGGAAAGCTGGGGCTGTATATAAGACACCTCTCAATTAAGATGGAAGTGTTCATGCACGACCAGTATACCTTCTTTTGTTTGTGGGACCGTCCGAAAGAGTCGAGCACAGCGATCCACTATTTCCGACAGTCCCATAGACAATGAATGGAGCGGACCTTGGCTCCATTCAAAACTGGGCTCGCTGGGGGTCTCAGCAGTCAGAGATCCCCAGCGATCAATAAGGTATCTTCAATTGATCTTAAATCATAATATCCATATGTTTGTGGGGCAAGAGGAGTCTGATAGATTTTACCATAATTTATTCACAGAAGTTATATTTCATCCTTGGAAGAAGGAAGAAAATGGAAACCAGACGCGGGTCATCTTATACACCATCGCCCTGACAAATCCTCTAGCGCCAAAATCAGCAACAGTAACAGAAACGCAGGTAGGGATTCCTCACGACCACTCGCATGGACCCTGATAGTACTTATTTGTATCGCACTTTTCTCACAATGGACTCTGCGTGTTTGGAGAGTAAATGAGTCATTTTGGTGTAATATCCGGTGTAGGCGCGAGTGTGTTATTTGTCTATATATGTGGTCTCTGTACTTGAAGTAATCATCAGAACAACTTTTTTTTCAGACGTTATACAAAGCCAGTCAGGAAAGCGAATGTTACGTGATCGATGCAGAAGTACTGACACACGATATCCCTTATCATGATTACTTCTACACCATCAATCGTTACACGCTGACCCGAGTGGCCCGGAACAAGAGCCGGTTAAGGTACCTATCGGCCGTGTTACAGGGTAAATCTTTAATGTGAAGCTCATTCCATCGACCCCAAATTTCTCTTTTGAATTTCAGGATCTCTACAGAGCTCCGTTACCGAAAACAGCCGTGGGGGCTTGTCAAGACCTTTATTGAGAAAAACTTCTGGAGCGGTCTCGATGAATATTTTCACCATTTAGGTTAGTTTAATCTTCAAATCAACGCAATCTTTGCTTTTCTCAGCAATCAACCACTGCTGCCTCTGGTTTACTCTAAGGCTGTCCACGATGCGTTTTTCAAGTGTCTATGCTGCGGAATTTCCGCAGCTTAAATGCATGGGAAACGCTTGGTAAATCTTCCCCCATGGTCTCCAATACAATTCCGCACTTTCAATGCCCATGCTGCGCTCAAAAATCCGCAGCATGTCCATTAATTTTGCGGAAGTGCTGCATTTTCGCCGCCATTGACTTGCATTAGAACGCGCCAATTCCGCAAGACTGCATCTGTACTTGCGTAATTGGCGCGCTCTAATGTGCGGATGGTACCCGGGTGTGGAGGACAGGAGACTCTCCTCGACACCCAGGTACCATTAGAAAAGCTGTAAAAAAAGAATAAAATAAAAAATAACTTGGGTGCAGCCTTGCAGAATGGACATCCAGTCCCTTTATGTGGCCTCTGTGAAGTTGGGGCTGTCAGATTCTGACATAAAACAGCAAATGAAGCATTGACGCCAATACAAGTCCTCGCACAGCTCTTGCCAAATTTCAGTCTTTGTTGAATTGACCATTTTTCACTAATAATGTCCTTTTGATTAACTGGAATTTATCATTTGCAATAATAATGTAATAATAAAGCCAGAACTGTCACCAGCGGGATGTGATGTGGGGCCAGGACACAGAATTTGTTTTGTAGGATACCAGATTACTGCAATAATACAATGCACCTACAAATATGACACTGGGTGGGGGATCTTATGAAGCTTTGATATGGTGTGAACATGGGTTTGGTGAGTAAAGACACTCTCATAATTTAATTGCTTAGTGAATATAACCTCAGATCTGGCAAAATACATGTAACAGAAAAATCAAGAGGCAAAATTACCCCTAGAGAACCCATAGTCAAACTCCATGTAAAATCATAGTAATTCCAGAGAAAACAAGGAGTATTATAGACTCAAAGAATAAAAGCTGAATTTTATTGAGGTGGAATTAAAAAATATGTTGTACAAAAAAAACACACAAAATACAAAAAGACAGGAGACTTGTAAAGTGACATAGTGCATGGCCACAAAATATCCGTATTTTTAGTGTAATATGAGGCTGTCAGACATACAGTCTAAATGTAAATTACAAAAGGGGGGAAAACATGGATAACATATCCGAATGAACACCTGGAAAAAAGTACAATGTATATAAATCCCCTCAAAATTGTATGTTGCATAAATACCCGAAATGTCCTAACTAATACACGGCAGACACCATGCTCCCTCAAATGTTAGACAATTAGCCATATCAAAAGTGAGAAAGAAAGAAAACAGACCTCTAAAAAGGAAGAGGTGGCCAGCAGCAGAAGAAGAATCCCCCTCAAGGACCCCTACGCGCGTTTCGCCGGATTGTGTTCACCGCTTCATCATGGGGGGGATATCACCCATGATGAAGCGGTGAACACAATACAGCGAAACGCTTTTATTCTTTGAGTCTATAATACTCCTTGTTTTCTCTTGAATTACTGTAATTTAATTGCTGTATTCTGATTATTGGATTTTTTTTTTTTTTTTTACTTTGCAGAGAATGAACTGACCAAAGCAGAGACTGCTTACCTGTCTGACCTACATCGACAGTCCCCCAAAGAGAAGAGCACCAAGATCGCCTCTACGCGCCGCAGGAAGCGTCCTCATACTCACTTGCGAATCCCTCATTTGCAGGAAGTGCTCAGCCCAGTCACCACCCCGACAGATGAGGAGCGGCAACATCGTGTCCGACATGTAGCAGGTCAGAAGACGTGAAGTTCTCTGTCTACTTTGCTTTGAGTTATGGATTTAAAGATGATTTATGTTCAAAACAAAAAAAAAAAAAATTCTAAAAAAATAATTCAGGTAAATTCTGTGACCTGCGAAAGGAAATGACCTGCAAATATAGCAAACGCCAAATTAATGTTCAGCTCGCTATTGATGGTTGATTTGGTGCTTCGCCAATCCATTCAAGATCCTCCTCAGCATTTAAAGGGCAGCATGGAGGAGAGATTACCTTGAGACCCTTGTTCTAGTGATTGGGGACTGATTGGGTCCCAGCAGTGGGGAGCCCCTTGTGATCAGACATTTATCATTAATCATGGTGGATAAAGATCAATTGTGGAAACCCCCTTTAATGACCTTCATCACCACTGTCAGGATCTCTGCTTGCTGCCATTATTCCTTCTTAAACTCAGGGGATAAATATCTGTCCTGATCACGTCCAGATGACACCGGAGCATTGCTCCGTACGAGACAGATGAGAAAGTTCTCTGGCCCCTGAATGTAAAAGGAAATCATGGCAGCGGTGATGAATGAAAGCACATAGTATAATACAAAGTAACAAAACTTTTTATTCTTGATAAATATTTTAGACTTCTGTGGACTAGAATATTCTGGAGAGTTAAATTTGACGGCAGAGCTTCAGCACTACCTCTAGGCATCGTCAGGGTTATCGGCCAGGAGTATCTACTCACAGATCCATCAAGCCATAAAATATACAAACTGTGTTATGGAATTTTTTAGCATTCCAACAACCTGAATTTGCTGGATTATCAGACTTTTTTGTTTTGAGAGTCCTATCATCTGTATGTGGGTGAATCAGACTTTCTGTATGTGCAGAGAGCACATGAGAACATGGGAGCAGGAGATCTGCTAAGTGCCAAGCACGGGAAGTGTTCAGTCCATAACATCTTATTTTGTTTTTTAAACTTTTTATTGAAAAATTCCACAGGATAATAGTTACAAACAAATTATTGTCATATTATAAGGTCAGAATAATCCAAACATTGACCATTCTCAGTTCAATACGGTTTACATCACATTCTCAATAATCAAGAGTAAACAGTTAAAGAAAACAAACAAACAAGTTGAAACATAAGTTTCATTATGGAGCGCTGCACTCTTTACTAGACCTGTCCAATTCCTTATCAGAATTCAGTACATATATCAATTATAGTTGTAGAAGTACTCTCTTACAGTCCATATATATCATTTTCCATGTGTTCAAAAGGGCACATATCAGGACTCGTAAGATTAATGAGGTCATGGCACCAGGGGACAGGCGTGTTAAGGGCGAATCACACCATCTTTCCCATATCCTTTGAAATTTCTGGGGACATCCCTCTATTTCTATACACTATATGGTATTATATCATTCACTAGCTTTTTCCATTGGTTAATAGTAGGAGATTTCCCTCCCATCCATCTTAGTGCTATCGCTTTCCTGGCCATAAATATCATAACATCTTATTTTTATTCTGACCTGTGTCAGGCCTTGGAGCATCGTTACGAGCTGCCTGGGTGATAGGTGCCGTCATTACTGACAGCGATGGTGTTCTCCTTGTGCCACATAACGATCTGCAAAGTCATCTGAGGAATAGCAAATGAATAGAAGAGTCCATGGAAATGTACAAGTGCAGATGATCATAGACGCACATGGAGAAACAGTATTTGCTTCAGTATCTAAGGCCTCAGGGCAACTTTGCAAACACTTTTTTTTCTTTGTTCCAATGCATCTAAAATTCAGGAACTGTATGCAGCTCCTGTGCCGACCTATGTGCACCGGGTCCATGCATCTTCTGCATGGTTACAGACTTTGATTTGATCACAAATCAGAAAAGTGAAATAGTAAACTTTACTACAGTTTGTGCGAGCTTTCCAGTCTTGTTAAACTTTTCCATTTTTTTTTTTTTTTTTTTTTTAGGTTCCACTCAGACGCGACATGTTCCTGAAGAAAAACAGAGTCAGCTGCAGAGCATCTCCAAACTGCTGCTGGTGATCAGCTGCGTGTACGTATATAATATACTATGTGTGTGCACGGCCATTATCAATAAGGTGAAGTTCCCAAGACGATCCAAGCTACAAAAGATTCATCTGAGACTGTACGAATCTTGATATTCAAGGATTTGTCGTGTCCACCCATCAATGAACAGCTGTCATTTGCCATATGCACCTTGGAGGATGCTGATTGGCTGTGTTACTGTCACATGACTTACATTTATATATATTTGCACATAACTAGACCTAAATAAATGTTCACGAGAATTCAGTAAGGTGATACCTGGCTGCTACCCATCCATGTCACCACTTATCTCCTGCAGAAAAAAAGAAAGATTTACCAATGTTTTTGATGTCACCAGTGCTTCTTAGCGTTAGCCTCTGATATCCCATGTATGGGTCGCACAGATTTCTTCATCTAAAATTGTCTGAATACAGAAAAACATTAAAAAAAAAAGTGTATCCTGGAAACACTGAGAAAATGTGATCATAACGCACCAATATTGCTACCAATGGAGGATGGAGAGGGATAAGAATCCAACCTGCCCTATACTTCTTGGTGGATACTCTGACATTACAGAGGTTGTCCACTACCTCGACAACCTGTGTTAAATACTGTATTCCCCAGTGTAAGATAAAATATCCCGCACCTCCTCGGCAATGTCAGGACTGGACTGCTTCGCTCACACTTCCATCGGACGAAGCTTAGAAGTGCGAGAAGTGTTGCCGGTTAGTGGCCACTGATTGGCGGCAGTGCCCACATGGCATTACATTGTAACATGACCCTTGAGAGACTCGGTCCTTACATCGCTGGAACAGCGCCGCTGCAGGAGGGTAGTATCTGTCGTTTTTATTTTACACTGGGGAAATATAGTATTAAGAAGAGGTTGTCCAGGTAGTGGACAACCCCTTTAATCTGTCCAGTGCGATGGCCAGCTGTACGGCACTATCACTGACCGCTATACAGCTCGATGTAAAGAGCGTGGCATATCTTGGTGGATTTGTAGCGAAATCTGCAACCTGATTTTTTTTTTTTTTGCCACTTGTGGGCATAATACCCAAGGGTTAAGCACCCCATGCTATGGAGCCTTGCTTTAGACAGGGAATCCTTTGAAATATATCATGTATGTATGAAGCAGATGTACAGGGCGCTCGGGATTTCTACCCATTCTGACAGTAGAGCAGCTGTAAGGTCTGGGCTCCACTCACTGATGTTTCTGGGATTGTTCTGCAGTCTGGTGCTGTTGGTCATGCTGAACATGATGCTGTTTTACAAGCTGTGGATGTTGGAGTACAGCACGCAAGCACTTACTACGTGGCAGGGCCTCCGAATACAAGAGAGGTACGTACAGTAGAGACACCGCTGACAACAGCGGCATCTCGCAGCGTTCCTGGCTATAAACCCTCATTTCTTATCTGCAGCGCAATCCCACAGTCACAAGCTGAATGGACGCAGCTATTAGAGACTCAGCAGAAACACCACGACTCCGAGCTGCAGAAGTGGAGGCAGATCATCAAGTCATCAGTGATGCTGCTGGACCAGGTAAATACGTCCCTCCAAAATGCATGCTAGTATCGTCCCGAACACCTGCGGAGAGTGCTTGTACGTAAGCTACAGTATATCTCATCTGTAAGCTGCTATTCTCTGTTATCAGCCAGGCTGACTGAACACCAGAACATCCCCAGAGGTGCTGAAAACCTCCAGGTGCATTTACGTAGCAGCAGATCCTCTTATAACTCTGCTGTTTTGAGTTGTCGTGCCTTTAAGATGGGGCATAGAAAAGTTCCAGAGCTGTGGTCACAGATCGAGCTCATCTCCGGGGCAAATATAGTGTCTGCCCACAGTGACATTTTTTAAACTAATATATAATTGTAGCTGTATGAGAAATTCCAGAATTGTCTTACTTTTTTATTATAGGGGTTATTCCCCAAATTACGTCAGGCCCCCACTGATACTAAAGGGTTTTAAAGTCCCATGTGAATGACGCCGTAGTCCATATACTTGACCACCATAGTGATAGACAGTAAATGGAGCAGTGGTCATACACGAGACCCCCCCTTATTCTCATGATTGCTGTCAGTCCCAGCATCCAGATATATGAGTAAGTGATAAATGTTGGTGGAGTAACCAAATTGCGCAGAATTTCTGGTCAGCTGACAGGTTTCCCCCAGGTTTCTTGCCTTTGATCGTACACTTGTCCCATGTGCCGCTTTGCTGTGGAACACTTTATCGCTCTTGGTCTCTAATATGTGAATGTATTTCCTTCTCCAGATGAAAGACTCCTTGATAAACCTTCAGAATGGAATAGTTTCTCGAGACATTGGCTCCGAGTCGGAGGACAAACCGTACCAATGAAGGTCGTGAGAATGGACGAAAGGAGAATAGTGTGCAATATGTGTATAGAGAAGATTTATATGTAGATACATATATATATGTATACTATGAATACAAATTTATATTCTAGAATGAATTTTACAAGCGAGCAGCTGCACAGAGGCGATGTCTTCTCCAGCTGCCGGAGACTATCGGCTCGGAGATGCTGGGAATGGTGTTTTCTGACTTTTTATTTTCTCAGCGTTGTGAAGAATAATTGGCGCAGCACTTCCTCCAACCGAGGACCTTTCATCACCCAGTGTACAATTCTGCGCCGCTGCTCTACCTCCGACACCTGCAAACTTTGCCGATGTCAGCCTGACGCTGTCCGGCACGGCAGGGGTCTATGCTGGTGCCCAAGTGGTTAGGTGCTGAGGAGACAAACAGAGGCACCCACAGATCTAGGAGTAGAAGAGGAGCCAAAGGCACAATCGCTCCAAACGGATATCTTGTTTCATCACAAACTTTAGGACAAATCCGTGAAGACTCCACTGCCACCGAGCACTGGTCCAACCAACCGCGACAGTGCGCAATCTGAGAAGTGTCCTGTCTCCTGTACGGAGCAATACATGGACGAAGCGAGTTTTTATAATATTTTTGAGGTTTTTTTTTTTTTTTCAGTAATTTAAAGCTTGAATATTAGGGATTTATTTGTCTTACATTTCAATAGTATGTGAATTCCTTCTTTGGAATAAGCAGGGGGGTGCCTACAGCTCTTCTTCACGTTGCGGCTGCGGGATTTTAAGGCTCCGTGGAACCTTGTCACACCAATGTTTGGTGGTTACGACTTCTACCTTATTTATTTTATTTTGTTTTCCTGAGTTTAATCAGTGTCGGTTCTTCCTAAATACAATGAGGGTGAAATATTAGTATCTGTGCAAAGTATAAAAGATGCAGGCAACTGGTGAACTATAAGTTCTAGCTCGCTCTGATGGCCCAGTGTCCAGAAGACCTTCTAGGACTTTTACCAACCAGGGTGCCCAGCTATAAGTTGGCATCCTCTAGAATTGATTTCCTTCAATGAAATGCAAAAAAAATATTTGGTCAATTAGTAAAAAATTCAGATAATTGTTAATTGCCACTTAGTTAGGGGGACACATCTCCTGAGTGTCGTTCCACACGTCCTGCATTGTATTTAGCGCTCACCGGTGATGATTAAAAACCGTCGCCCCGCTCCCCTTTATTATATGAATGACTGTTCGGCAACATATGAATGTGTCCGATTAGATGAAAAAACAAATCTGATTATATAAGGGAATGCTGCTAGAAACTATCGAATATCTAAAGACGATGATGTAGACCAGACGATGGGGCAGGAGCCATCTGGTTTTGCCTCCTGCACCTTTAGGAAGGGCTTTCTGTTGACCAGCAGGCTTTGGTTGACACTGCCATTTATCTGCTTAGTGGAGCCGATAGCTTACTGCCTGTATATTGGGATCCGGGGTGTTTGCCTCTCTGACAACTGCCCCTTCACCTTTCCACGGTTACTCTGAGTCCTGTTGTCTGTGACTTGGGCAGGTTTCTGTCTTCTATTTATTAACGCCAAACCATTACAGGACTCGATTAGGCCCGGGTTTACTGCTTCTGTAACCCATCTTTTTTTTATTATTATTATTATTATTTTTTCCAGTGCATTAAAATAAAATTGTAAAATACTTTGCAAATAGTCAGGATCAAAAAAAAAAAAAATCTTCTTCCTTCTCCTCTGCAGCTCCTATGCCGACTTGTAAGTCTTCAGGGTTACGGTGTGATCCTACTCTCTCCTCTCCCCTCTTTATGGTCTGTAGATTAGTAAGAAGAGAGAACAGAGGGAGTGAAGTGACACCTCACTTGCTCAAGGATTTATTTGTAGTCTGGAGACACAGGGCTCAGCGTCGGAGCTGTATATGATATTTGTTAATCAAGACCGTTTGCAAGACATTGATTGAAAAGTGCTCGTATTCCTTCCAAGTAGGAACAGATTGAGGTACTGACGTGAGCGCTGCCATTGAACCCAGCTTTTAGGGAAAGTCGTCCTTGCGTCCCAAAATCATGCTCGTTCTTCCAAGTCCATTGAGCGGTTGTGAGAATCCAAAGATTGCTTAAAGGTACAGTCGTTCTGCTGCTCCCCCCCCCACCCCCTTATTAAAGAGCAGACTGAAGGATTGAGGTTATACAGGGTCATAGACGATAACTACTGCAGATATACCGGACTACTGTATTTATCGTTATTTATTATGATGGTTTTGTATCTGATCGCTATTCGACCCCCATCCATTCTCTTGTATTTTGCATTGAGGCTCTTGGGTTTTTATCCTTTTCATATTATGGTGGATCCCTGGGAGATTTATTACCCCACTTGTCTGATGGCTGTGCACAAATCTAACCTATCTATTTCTGCTTATTTAGGGTAGGAACAGTACACAGAACATTTCCTCCTTTTATGATGCGTCTAGTCTCCTTTGCATGGATATTAGCAGTTATGTCACCTTAGGTTTGCTGATGATTGTACAGACGTTTCGCTCTTTTTATCTGGGGCATGACATGTTGCGTGGGGACACCGTGACCTGACGGGACTGCATTTCTCTTCCACGTCCTAGTTAGTATTTTCCTCCCGTGCTGGGATATTAGCTGGGCTAATAGTGCTGATGATAATGGGGAGTATGAATGTAACCCTACGTTAGTCTCGCTTTAATTAATCATGCTGCTATTTTTGGTTTGCCTTTGTGGTAATGCAATCTTAAGGCTCCTTATCCTTTTCCTACATGTTTTAGTTTATTTAGGGGGTGAAAGACGCGCGGCGCTGACACGTCCGGCGATAAGATGTGTTCTGCACAATAGGATTGCTGCATGCCGACACGTAGCAGAAACCTTGTCGTCCGATAGGAGCTGGAGCTATTTCTATTGAGGTTCTGTAGTTGATGTAGAATGGCTAAAGCCCACAGGGAATGTATGAAGCATTAGTGCATGCCATGTCCTGTGCTAACGCCACCCTCTTACTCATGTACTCTACAGAACGGTGCACAGGGTATATCCACTCATTACCAAATTACTATGGGAATTGGACAATGACAGGAGTTGTATAAGATGAGTAAAAATGCTTTCTTCCCAAAAAAATAAATAAAAAATAGCGCCTCATCTGCCTACAGGTCACATGTGGTATTACAGCGTCGCCCCCAATCACTTTAATGGAGCTGCGATGTAAATACCAGACGCAACCAATGTGCAACGCTGTTTCTGTAAAATACGGACGACCCCTTTAACCTGTCGGTGATATAGATTAATGTTCCCCCAGGCTTTGACCCTACTAGAACTCTTAAGCATGCAGTGGCCGCATGCACCAGTCAGGGCATGATGAGAGTTGTAGTTCTGTAACAACTGGAGAGCCACAATCGTAAGCAGATTTTTTGTAGGGGTTATCGTTGTTTGATTTCACGCCTAAAATCCTAGTAGCATCTGTAAGCCGCAAAGTCCTGACACCCCAAACCCCCTAACATTCTGGCACTTTATGCACAAGTCTTAACATTTCACTGCAGATACAAAGGGGATGTGGGAACTGTCAGGGGTCTCCTGACTCTCCAGCTGGTGCAAAACTGCAATTCCCAGGATGCCCAATAGAGGGGGTTGTAGTTTAATTTGGTAAAAAAAAAAAAATGGCCAAAAAAAGTGACTTTCTGGCTGCAAAGTGGGAGCTTTTCCCAAAATCATATTGCATTTTATGCTCGGTTATTGGACGTAGATTTGTCATTCTGGATGCCGTACACAATGTTTCCAGCTCTGGAATGGGGATATCGGATTGCACGATGCCAGGAACATCGGCTGCTGCAGAATGAGGAAAGTGACCCCGCTTGGCTGTATGTACAGATGACATATCCATGGGCTTCCAACCCAGCATGGCGGCATGTAGCTATAATTTATCCTTGTTCTCCACCCTCGTGCCTCCTCGCCTGTCTCGTCTCCGTACATTTCTCCGTTTGCCTTTTAAAGGTGTATTTTAGTTTTATCTAAAATGTAATTCTGCTTCTTTCTAATGATTTATTTTCAGTACCTTTTTGTTGAAGATCTGCTTGCTGTCAGTGAATGGAGGAGGCAGGAAACCCACCCTGTTAGTGTCCCGCTGACGCAGGTGCATGATTTGTTACTGTGTGCAATAACCTGAACAGAGTGCGGAGGACGTTCCCATACACTGACACTAGATTGGGGAGGAATTGGGATATGACTACATCTGGTGAGCAATCCTATAAACGTTGCAGCGTCATGGTACAGCCGGATGTATAGAAGAAACGGACGGCCAGAGGATATCCACCCTGGTGGTCTTCCCTCACAGTCGCTGCAAGTATTACGTTTTGCATCCCTGGTCTTGTTTGCCATCTTCTCTACCTGGCAGACGTGTGTATGAGCCCTGCACCTACCTGTACGCCTGGCATCTGTAAATGCAGCAGAGATGAATTTTTGCATATATTTGTCTCATCTGTGCATTGTGATTACTCACTAACTTTACACGCAGTCCTATGTAAAACCGAATGGTGATACCACAGTGAGTTGTGCCAAATAACAAACCCAGATCTGCTATATGTGACAAATTCAGTTCTGCTCCATCTCTTCATCGTGTACTTTCCATTCTAGCGGAACCAAGGCGAAGTCGACAATGTGTCTGTGCACTTAGCTGACAAGTCCGGAGCTTATCCCAATTTATGGGAGAACCTACCTACAGACGCAGGGTAAAAGTGTCTCTATACCGTTCCTATACAGAGGGCCACCACAGATAAGCACATACCATGTGGTTTACATCTTTTTGCAATAGGCCCCTAGGTCGGACCGATGCCACGGCACCAATTCTGTGGCAGTATGCATGATCTGTACACGGTTTGTAGCAGGTACCAGGCATATGGGGAAAGTCATGGCAGTACGGCCTTTATGGTGATATTGTGCTCCTGATACGTGCAGGTGGTCCCCGTATATCTGGGACTGTAACCGAAGAGAGTGGTATTTCCCATAGTCCTCTGCTTGCAGCGTTGTGTCGTCCGGGGGGGCTCTCCTTCATCTTCATTATTACAGTTGTCTGGTGCTAATATATTGACGAGCTGAGCTAACACTGAGCAGAATGGATGGTGCTTACATATAGTAAGACAATAACTCTGCTTACTGGGACCGGGCATTTATTATTCTATTTTTATGTTCTAGAATAATACATTGTACATTTACGACGTTGCTCTATTTATTGTGCTTGCTGCAGAGATGATGTTCTATTTTTGTGAAATTTAAAGGGATGGTGGCTGTGTTATAGCGGGAAGCGGTTACTCTAAAGAAATGACTGTATGGTATAAATCTTGTTTATGCAGACTATGGAGGGTGCCTGGGACTGGCAAAGCTGCATTACTATTGTAGGACTGCTTTCTGCCCTCTATAGGTCAGTAAGGGACGGTGGACTGTATGGTATAAGTCTTGTTTATGCAGACTATGGAGGGTGCCTGGGACTGGCAAAGCTGCATTACTATTGTAGGACTGCTTTCTGCCCTCTATAGGTCAGTAAGGGACGGTGGACTGTATGGTATAAGTCTTGTTTATGCAGACTATGGAGGGTGCCTGGGACTGGCAAAGCTGCATTACTATTGTAGGACTGCTTTCTGCCCTCTATAGGTCAGTAAGGGACAGTGGACTGTATGGTATAAATCTTGTTTATGCAGACTATGGAGGGTGCCTGGGACTGGCAAAGCTGCATTTCTATTGTAGAACTGCTTTCTGCCCTCTATAGGTCAACAAGGGTACGACAAGTAACGAGATGTGCATCCAGAGGGGGTGTCATAGGCTCTTATGCACCCAGGATCCAAGCATTTAGCGCTCATCACTTGTGTATAAAGAATGAAAACTCTTTTGTATGCAGTAGAAAAAAACGTAGGCGCCAACCCATTCAGCACCACTAGTCCATTCCTGCAGATATATTGCCGCTTCTGCCACCTGTCAGTCCAGAGATCTCTACAATCATCTATGGGGATGTTGGTTGTTCTATGGTGTTATTGAGTTACTGGCCTCTGAACGTCGGGAACTTGAACTGTAAAAATTAATATTTAAGAAAAAAAAAAAAAAATCAAAAACATATATAAAAAAAAAAATAAAAAAACCTTTGCGCTGTGCGCAGGGGCATCGTGTCCAGGGGGCCTGGTAGCATAGATATATCAATGGCTTTTCAGCCAAAAACTCAATGTGAAATAGCTAGGACAACTCAACTATGAATAAAAATAAATATTCCAACTTGTCTCCGAGTCGTGATTTGCTCTTTGCTGATCCTGATCGCCCCCCCCCCCTGCTCCTTGCCTCCTTGCTTTATACTGCAGCCCAATAACAAACACATCTCCGATTTGTCTTCATCTCAAAAGAAAAACTTAGAAACCACAAGTTTATTCGTCTTAAAAAGTGTTTGGCAGGTAACAGCTAAAAGTATAAGGAAGACATCGCCCCCTCGAGAGAAAAAAAAAAAAAAAAAGAAGACAATTGTGACATCCTCTCCTATAGAAGGTAACAGTCTTGGTTGTGTTTACTACTCTGCAATAGTGATAGACCGTGACTATGAATATCAAAAGGATGAGGAAGATGGTCGGTATGGTGCCCCGCCGGTCATACACTGTGCCGGAGATCACAGAGAATGTTACAAGATGGTCGCAACGTCCGCCGGCACGATCACAAAATAACAAAAGCACGTCGCCAAAGAGAGCATGAGATGAAACCATTGCTTTATGCTGTCAAGATACCGGATGAGCCAAGTCATTAAAAGCAGATACTTGTCAGATAAGACACCATTTCACTAGACCAGATTTCTTTGTTCGGAGATTTAGTTATAGATGTTTAGGGTCGGCAGTCGTTCCCGTGCTCTTGGGTCACAGGATGGCAGTGTTATACATGGCGTAGGCCTAGATTGGGGCCTTGCTACAGATTGTACAAGCTTGAAAAGTATGAAAAAAAGGCCAATATCGGCTCATTACACAAAGTCCAGCTGTTCATATAGATATGTTATAGGTCATGCATATAAAAAGTGCAGCAGAGAATGGTGATATTGGCAATAGCAACCAGATTTCATTTAAACACATAAGAACCACAACCCCCAAAAAAGACTGTGCCTCCGCTGCTTATCTACTAGTCACTGTTACAGTAAAGTTTCTACATTGTAGCAGCTTGTGGTTTAGTATTTCCCCCATGCACATTTTCCAGCACCAGTAAATGATTCCCGTTTACCTAGACAGGTATCCGCTGCAGGGGGGTCCGCTGCACGCAGTCATGGGGTCCGCAAGCACCAATGCAGGAAGGGGCAGATCTATAAAACTTTACTTAGAATGTTGCATCATTTGGAAAAAATGTAAACAATTTCAGAGAGGAATTAAACTACCTCTATGCCTTCTTTAGGCTTTTGGTTGCTATGGAAAATATCACTTTCGTTTGCATTACTTTTCTTTTTAGACATGACAGAATATCCGATAAGAATTGCCTTGTTTTTTAAGTTTTTTTTTTTCCCCATTGAAAAGGAACGAATCAATAGTTAGGATCTCTGCACCTTCAGGTCGTGCATTTTAATGTTGTTTCTTCTATCTTGTGAATGTTTACAGAGCAGGTAAGGCAATATACACAGAGATTTTCTTGTAGAAGCCGGTAAGAGATTGGATATATGGGAGATGGGTTTGTATGGCTAACTCCTGTTCACACGTTGATAGGAGACTGATCGGCCACCTAGGAAGTGAAGACATCAATCATGAAAGCAGTTCCCTGGCATTATGTAAACAGGTGAGCAGGTTCATAATGCAAAATTAAATAGGTTCACACAAGAATTGTTTTCCATATTATACTCCAGAGCTGCACTCACTAATCTGCTGGTGCAGTCACTGTGTACATACATTACATTACTGATCCTGAGTTATCTCCTGTATTATCCTCCAGAGCTGCACTCACTATTCTGCTGGTGTAGTCACTGTGTACATATATTACATTACTGATCCTGAGTTATATCCTGTATTATACTCCAGAGCTGTACTTAATATACTGCTGGTGCAGTCACTGTGTACATATATTACATTACTGATCCTGAGTTATATCCTGTATTATACTCCAGAGCTGCACTCACTATTCTGCTGGTGCAGTCACTGTGTACATACATTACATTACTGATCCTGAGTTACCTCCTGTATTATACTCCACAGCTGCACTCAATATACTGCTGGTGCAGTCACTGTGTACATATATTACATTACTGATCCTGAGTTATATCCTGTATTATACTCCAGAGCTGCACTCACTATTCTGCTGGTGCAGTCACTGTGTACATACATTACATTACTAATCCTGAGTTACATCCTGTATTATACTCCAGAGCTGCACTCACTATTCTGCTGGTGCAGTCACTGTGTTGATACATTACATTACTGATCCTGTTACCTCCTGTATTATACTCCAGAGCTGCACTCACTAATCTGCTGGTGCAGTCACTGTGTACATACATTACATTACTGATGCTGAGTTACATCCTGTATTATACTCCAGAGCTGCACTCACTAATCTGCTGGTGCAGTCACTGTGTACATACATTACATTACTAATCCTGAGTTACATCCTGTATTATACTCCACAGCTGCACTCACTAATCTGCTGGAGCAGTCACTGTGTACATACATTACTGATCCTGAGTTACCTGCTGTATTATACTGCAGAGCTGCACTCACTATTCTGCTGGTGCAGTCACTGTGTACATACATTACTGATCCTGAGTTACCTCCTGTATTATACTCCAGAGCTGCACTCACTATTCTGCTGGTGCAGTCACTGTGTACATACATTACATTACTGATCCTGAGTTACATCCTGTATTATACTCCAGAGCTGCACTCACTATTCTGCTGGCGCAGTCACTGTGTACATACATTACATTACTGATCCTGAGTTACATCCTGTATCATACTCCAGAGCTGCGCTCACTATTCTGCTGGTGCAGTCACTGTGTACATACATTACATGACTGATCCTGAGTTACCTCTTGTATTATACTCCAGAGCTGCACTCACTATTCTAATGGTGCAGTCACTGTGTACATACATTACATTACTGATCCTGAGTTACATCCTGTATTATACTCCACAGCTGCACTCACTATTCTGCTGGTGCAGTCACTGTGTACATACATTACATTACATTACTGATCCTGAGTTACCTCCTGTATTATACTCCACAGCTGCACTCACTATTCTGCTGGCGCAGTCACTGTGTACATACATTACTGATCCTGAGTTACATCCTGTATCATACTCCAGAGCTGCGCTCACTATTCTGCTGATGCATTCACTGTGTACATACATTACATTACTGATCCTGAGTTACATCCTGTATTATACTCCAGAGCTGCACTCACTATTCTGCTGGTGCAGTCACTGTGTACATACATTACATTACTGATCCTGAGTTACATCCTGTATTATACTCCAGAGCTGCACTCACTATTCTGCTGGTGCAGTCACTGTGTACATACATTACATTACTGATCCTGAGTTACATTCTGTATTATACTCCAGAGCTGCACTTACTATTCTGCTGGTGCAGTCACTGTGTACATACATTACATTACTGATCCTGAGTTACATCCTGTATTATACTCCAGAGCTGCACTCACTATTCTGCTGGTGCAGTCACTGTGTACATACATTACATTACTTATCCTGAGTTACATCCTGTATTATCCTCCAGAGCTGCACTCACTATTCTGCTGGTGCAGTCACTGTGTACATACATTACACTACTGATCCTGAGCTACATCCTGTATTATACTCCAGAGCTACACTCACTATTCTGCTGGTGCAGTCACTGTGTACATACATTACATTACTGATCCTGAGTTACCTCCTGTATTATACTCCAGAGCTGCACTCACTATTCTGCTGGCGCAGTCACTGTGTACATACATTACATTACTGATCCTGAGTTACATCCTGTATCATACTCCAGAGCTGCGCTCACTATTCTGCTGGTGCAGTCACTGTGTACATACATTACATGACTGATCCTGAGTTACCTCTTGTATTATACTCCAGAGCTGCACTCACTATTCTAATGGTGCAGTCACTGTGTACATACATTACATTACTGATCCTGAGTTACATCCTGTATTATACTCCACAGCTGCACTCACTATTCTGCTGGTGCAGTCACTGTGTACATACATTACATTACATTACTGATCCTGAGTTACCTCCTGTATTATACTCCACAGCTGCACTCACTATTCTGCTGGCGCAGTCACTGTGTACATACATTACTGATCCTGAGTTACATCCTGTATCATACTCCAGAGCTGCGCTCACTATTCTGCTGATGCATTCACTGTGTACATACATTACATTACTGATCCTGAGTTACATCCTGTATTATACTCCAGAGCTGCACTCACTATTCTGCTGGTGCAGTCACTGTGTACATACATTACTGATCCTGAGTTACATCCTGTATCATACTCCAGAGCTGCGCTCACTATTCTGCTGATGCATTCACTGTGTACATACATTACATTACTGATCCTGAGTTACCTCCTGTATCATACTCCAGAGCTGCACTCACTATTCTGCTGGTGCAGTCACTGTGTACATACATTACATTACTGATCCTGAGTTACATCCTGTATTATACTCCAGAGCTGCACTCACTATTCTGCTGGTGCAGTCACTGTGTACATACATTACATTACTGATCCTGAGTTACATTCTGTATTATACTCCAGAGCTGCACTTACTATTCTGCTGGTGCAGTCACTGTGTACATACATTACATTACTTATCCTGAGTTACATCCTGTATTATCCTCCAGAGCTGCACTCACTATTCTGCTGGTGCAGTCACTGTGTACATACATTACACTACTGATCCTGAGCTACATCCTGTATTATACTCCAGAGCTACACTCACTATTCTGCTGGTGCAGTCACTGTGTACATACATTACATTACTGATCCTGAGTTACCTCCTGTATTATACTCCAGAGCTGCACTCACTATTCTGCTGGTGCAGTCACTGTGTACATACATTACATTACTGATCCTGAGTAACATCCTGTATTATACTCCACAGCTGCACTCACTATTCTGCTGGTGCAGTCACTGTGTACATACATTACATTACTGATCCTGAGTTACCTCCTGTATTATACTCCAGAGCTGCACTCACTATTCTGCTGGTGCAGTCACTGTGTACATACATTACATTACTGATCCTGAGTTACATCCTGTATTATACTCCAGAGCTGCACTCACTATTCTGCTGGTGCAGTCACTGTGTACATACATTACTGATCCTGAGTTACATCCTGTATCATACTCCAGAGCTGCGCTCACTATTCTGCTGGTGCAGTCACTGTGTACATACATTACATTACTGATCCTGAGTTACCTCCTGTATTATACTCCAGAGCTGCACTCACTATTCTGCTGGTGCAGTCACTGTGTACATACATTACATTACTGATCCTGAGTTACATTCTGTATTATACTCCAGAGCTGCACTTACTATTCTGCTGGTGCAGTCACTGTGCACATACATTACATTACTGATCCGGAGTTACATCCTGTATTATACTCCAGAGCTGCACTCACTATTCTGCTGGTGCAGTCACTGTGTACATACATTACATTACATTACTGATCCTGAGTTACCTCCTGTATTATACTCCACAGCTGCACTCACTATTCTGCTGGCGCAGTCACTGTGTACATACATTACATTACTGATCCTGAGTTACATCCTGTATTATACTCCAGAGCTGCACTCACTATTCTGCTGGTGCAGTCACTGTGTACATACATTACATTACTGATCCTGAGTTACCTCCTGTATTATACTCCAGAGCTGCGCTCACTATTCTGCTGGTGCAGTCACTGTGTACATACATTACTGATCCTGAGTTACATCCTGTATCATACTCCAGAGCTGCGCTCACTATTCTGCTGGTGCAGTCACTGTGTACATACATTACGTTACTGATCCTGAGTTACCTCCTGTATTATACTCCAGAGCTGCACTCACTATTCTGCTGGTGCAGTCACTGTGTACATACATTACATTACTGATCCTGAGTAACATCCTGTATTATACTCCAGAGCTGCACTCACTATTCTGCTGGAGCAGTCACTGTGTACATACATTACATTACTGATCATGAGTTACATTCTGTATTATACTCCAGAGCTGCACTCACTATTCTGCTGGTGCAGTCACTGTGTACATACATTACATTACTGATCCTGAGTTACCTCCTGTATTATACTCCAGAGCTGCACTCACTATTCTGCTGGTGCAGTCACTGTGTACATACATTACATTACTGATCCTGAGTTACATTCTGTATTATACTCCAGAGCTGCACTCACTATTCTGCTGGTGCAGTCACTGTGTACATACATTACATTACTGATCCTGAGTTACATCCTGTATCATACTCCAGAGCTGCGCTCACTATTCTGCTGGTGCAGTCACTGTGTACATACATTACATTACTGATCCTGAGTTACCTCCTGTATTATACTCCAGAGCTGCACTCACTATTCTGCTGGCGCAGTCACTGTGTACATACATTACATTACTGATCCTGAGTTACATCCTGTATTATACTCCAGAGCTGCACTCACTATTCTGCTGGTGCAGTCACTGTGTACATACATTACTGATCCTGAGTTACATCCTGTATCATACTCCAGAGCTGCGCTCACTATTCTGCTGGTGCAGTCACTGTGTACATACATTACATTACTGATCCTGAGTTACCTCCTGTATTATACTCCAGAGCTGCACTCACTATTCTGCTGGTGCAGTCACTGTGTACATACATTACATTACTGATCCTGAGTTACATTCTGTATTATACTCCAGAGCTGCACTTACTATTCTGCTGGTGCAGTCACTGTGCACATACATTACATTACTGATCCGGAGTTACATCCTGTATTATACTCCAGAGCTGCACTCACTATTCTGCTGGTGCAGTCACTGTGTACATACATTACATTACATTACTGATCCTGAGTTACCTCCTGTATTATACTCCACAGCTGCACTCACTATTCTGCTGGCGCAGTCACTGTGTACATACATTACATTACTGATCCTGAGTTACATCCTGTATTATACTCCAGAGCTGCACTCACTATTCTGCTGGTGCAGTCACTGTGTACATACATTACATTACTGATCCTGAGTTACCTCCTGTATT
The DNA here is from genome assembly GCF_046119375.1 of Phyllobates terribilis. NCBI lineage: Eukaryota > Metazoa > Chordata > Amphibia > Anura > Dendrobatidae > Phyllobates > Phyllobates terribilis. The sequence continues at coordinate 304,399,683 of NW_027362772.1, forward strand.
ATACTCCAGAGCTGCGCTCACTATTCTGCTGGTGCAGTCACTGTGTACATACATTACTGATCCTGAGTTACATCCTGTATCATACTCCAGAGCTGCGCTCACTATTCTGCTGGTGCAGTCACTGTGTACATACATTACGTTACTGATCCTGAGTTACCTCCTGTATTATACTCCAGAGCTGCACTCACTATTCTGCTGGTGCAGTCACTGTGTACATACATTACATTACTGATCCTGAGTAACATCCTGTATTATACTCCAGAGCTGCACTCACTATTCTGCTGGAGCAGTCACTGTGTACATACATTACATTACTGATCCTGAGTTACATTCTGTATTATACTCCAGAGCTGCACTCACTATTCTGCTGGTGCAGTCACTGTGTACATACATTACATTACTGATCCTGAGTTACCTCCTGTATTATACTCCAGAGCTGCACTCACTATTCTGCTGGTGCAGTCACTGTGCACATTACATTACATTACTGATCCTGAGTTACATCCTGTATTACACTCCAGAGCTGCACTCACTATTCTGCTGGTGCAGTCACTGTGTACATACATTACATTACTGATCCTGAGTTACATTATGTATTATACTCCAGAGCTGCACTCACTATTCTGCTGGTGCAGTCACTGTGTACATACATTACATTACTGATCCTGAGTTACCTCCTGTATTATACTCCAGAGCTGCACTCACTATTCTGCTGGTGCAGTCACTGTGTACATACATTACATTACTGATCCTGAGTTACATCCTGTATTATACTGCAGAGCTGCACTTACTATTCTGCTGGTGCAGTCACTGTGTACATACATTACATTACTGATCCTGAGTTACATCCTGTATTATACCCCAGAGCTGCACTCACTATTCTGCTGGTGCAGTCACTGTGTATATACATTACATTACTGATCCTGAGTTACCTCCTGTATTATACTCCAGAGCTGCACTCACTATTCTGCTGGTGCAGTCACTGTGTACATACATTACATTACTGATCCTGAGTTACCTCCTGTATTATACTGCAGAGCTGCACTTACTATTCTGTTGGTGCAGTCACTGTGTACATACATTACATTACTGATCCTGAGTTACATCCTGTATTATACTCCAGAGCTGCACTCACTATTCTGCTGGTGCAGTCACTGTGTATATACATTACATTACTGATCCTGAGTTATATCCTGTATTATACTCCAGAGCTGCACTCACTATTCTGCTGGTGCAGTCACTGTGTACATACATTACTGATCCTGAGTTACATCCTGTATTATACTCCAGAGCTGCACTCACTATTCTGCTGGTGCAGTCACTGTGTACATACATTACATTACTGATCCTGAGTTACATCCTGTATTATACTCCAGAGCTGCACTTACTATTCTGCTGGTGCAGTCACTGTGTATATACATTACATTACTGATCCTGAGTTATATCCTGTATTATACTCCAGAGCTGCACTCACTATTCTGCTGGTGCAGTCACTGTGTACATACATTACTGATCCTGAGTTACATTCTGTATTATACTCCAGAGCTGCACTTACTATTCTGCTGGTGCAGTCACTGTGTACATACATTACATTACTGATCCTGAGTTGCATCCTGTATTATACTCCAGAGCTGCACTTACTATTCTGCTGGTGCAGTCACTGTGTACATACATTACATTACTGATCCTGAGTTACCTCCTGTATTATACTCCAGAGCTGTACTCACTATTCTGCTGGTGCAGTCACTGTGTACATACATTACATTACTGATCCTGAGTTACATTATGTATTATACTCCAGAGCTGCACTCACTATTCTGCTGGTGCAGTCACTGTGTACATACATTACATTACTGATCCTGAGTTACCTCCTGTATTATACTCCAGAGCTGCACTCACTATTCTGCTGGTGCAGTCACTGTGTACATACATTACATTACTGATCCTGAGTTACATCCTGTATTATACTCCAGAGCTGCACTTACTATTCTGCTGGTGCAGTCACTGTGTATATACATTACATTACTGATCCTGAGTTATATCCTGTATTATACTCCAGAGCTGCACTCACTATTCTGCTGGTGCAGTCACTGTGTACATACATTAGTGATCCTGAGTTACATTCTGTATTATACTCCAGAGCTGCACTTACTATTCTGCTGGTGCAGTCACTGTGTACATACATTACATTACTGATCCTGAGTTACCTCCTGTATTATACCCCAGAGCTGCACTCACTATTCTGCTGGTGCAGTCACTGTGTACATACATTACTGATCCTGAGTTACCCCCTGTATTATACTCCAGAGCTGCACTCACTATTCTGCTGGCCTTAGAGCAAAAATATTCCATCATTTTTTGCTTGTTCAGTTTCTGCATAGACCTTGATCTGGTTATCTGCAATCTGTGAAGTTTCCTCCTACAAATGATTCACTGTATAAACATCTAAGAACAGCTACTTGTCTCCTGCATTATAGGAGCACAGCTAAGCTGTTAGCAATCTTATGATCAGACACTATTTTAATTGGACCCTTCCATTTATTTTCTTCCCCCATATTAAAAAGTAGTATAAAGACTATCATGGGTGGTTAATTTTTTTTTATAACAATTTTTAAAGTCGATCTACTCCTTGTCTGACACCTTTACCTTTCTCCTTTTGTGCAGTGTTGTCATAGTAGAAAAGGATTCACTTTTCACCTCTGTATCCTAATGTCTGAATTTAGGACTGAGGGATGGTGAAGAGCGTTAGATTAGTACTGTAAGAAGCCCTCAGTGCAACTCTTAGGACCCCTATGATCGCAGCAGTTCACACTATACAGCTGAGCTGCAGCTTTTCCACTACTCATGGCAACGCATTTGACATTACTCATCTGTAACCCAGCTTTCTGACTGCTTGGATCAGTGCTGTTGATTCACCAACACAAGTAGTGAGAAAGCTGGGTTACAGCTCTGTGGTACGTTCTGAACCTGCTACTAATGCAAGAAAACGCAGGGTTACGACTCGGTTATGATGTCTTCTCAAACTGTTTTTGATGCAGGGAACGCTGGGTTACAGCTCAGTGGTACTATGAGACCGCTGACACTGGAAAAGTGGGTTGCAGCTTTGTGATAATGTGTTCTGAAACAGCTGCTGATGCTGGGAAAGCTGGGTTACAGTTCAGTGATGATACTTTCTAAAGTCCCCAAACACATCAGTGGGATCGTCTGGAAGTCTAACGTGTATGGAGGCCTCCCGATTCTTCCCGACATCATCAGTCTAGGGAGATCTGACTTGCTGATTCGGCCTTTGCTCTCCCTGGAGATGAGCCGCCACCAGAGGAATCGGCTCTCATACAAAGAGAGTGCTTGGTGCTTGGTCGAGCCGAGTGTTCCTGTTCCCCCATATTGCCCTGTCTTTTTTCTAGTTTTAGTCTCATAAAGAGAACAACCGAGAAGTCAGTCATTCCAATCCTACTATAAAAATGAGATTACTTTGCAGCAACTGTAAACTGAGACGGCTTCGTTGTGCCTTTTAAGCCCTTTATCTTTGATCGTTGCTTGAAAAGAACGATACTTTGCATCTCATTTTTCCATGAATTCATGATATAACAGGCAAAAATTCTAAACAAGAATATGTTTGTTTTGCTCAAATATCAAGTTAAAAAAAAATCCCCTTTTTTGACAGAACTGTTCGTTTTAAGGATGAGTGAAGTGACTTCATTAAGAATTTACCATAAATTGCAAATTTGGGATAATCCAGCCCGTTACCATTTTGCTGGATTTATATGTGCTGGGAAGGGGTTAAAAACACAATAAACAATCATGTTTGCCTAGTCCCACACTAATCCCTGTCACCATAGCTCTCCACTGATCCTCCGCTGGTTTGCTAGGCTCGGCTCTTCGCTGTGGTCTCTCTCACTCTTCACGGCACTTCCACATCAAAGCTTAGCCAACATCAAAAACACCAGTGTAGAAGAGACCAAAGGGGATCAGGGGCCAAGGAAGCAGCTGAGGACTGAAGGACAACTGCAGCGGTAAGGACAGGTGAGGAGTTAGCTATGATTTTTTTGTTTTTTTTAGATCCCTTCCTTGCCCATCTGTGTATTATGGGACCTCAGAGCATAATTCTAATACTGCATGTAAAGAGTCTCTCCTTTTTACAGAGGCTGTGTCTACAATGAACAGTTAGGTCCAGAAATACTTAGACAGTGACCGAATCTTCATGATTTCAGCTCTGCAGGCCAACATTTTGGATTTAAAATAAAACAACTGAGATACAATTGAAATGTAGACTTTTGGGTTTAAATAAAAAGGGTTTAATAAAAAATATCCTGTGAAACGTTTAGAAATTACAACCATTTTACTAAAAAAGTCTCCTCATTTCAGGGGCTAAAAAGGAATCAGACAAATTAACTTTACCATAAAAAAAAAAAAAAATGTTAATACTTTTTAGAGAATCCTTTGCAGGCAATGACTGCCTGAAGTCTGGGAGCCTAGGACGTCACCAAATGCTGGGTTTCTTCCTTTATGATCCTTTGCCGCCTTTACTGCAGTGACTTCAGTTGTTGCTTGTTTGTGGGTCTTTCTGCCTTATGTTTTGTCAGCCTGTGCAATGCTGCTCGATGGGGTTGAGATCTGGTGATGACTCGGCCATTGCAGAATATTCCACTTCTTTGCTTTCGTAGTATGTTTTGGGTCGTTGCCCATCTATACTGTGAAGCGCCGTCCAATCAACCTTGCTGCATTTTTGACTCTGAGCAGAAGGTATCGCCCTGTACACACAGGATTCATTCTGCTGCTTCTGTCTTCAGTCACATCATCAATATCCACTAGAGACTCGGTGCCATTGGGAGCCATGCATGTCCACGCCATCACACCGCCTCCACCATGCTTAACAGAGGATGTGCTGTGCTGAGGATCAGGAGCCGTTCCAAGCCTTCTCCATACTTTCTTCTTCCCATCATTCTGGTACAGGTTGATCTTAGTTTTGCTGTTTCAGAACTGGGCAGCATCTTTCGATGTTTTTGGGAAAAGACTAATCTGGCCTTCCATTTTACTTTTTTTCAGGCTGATTAATGGTTTGTACCTTGTGGTGAACCCTCTGTATTTGCTCTCATGAAGTTTTCTCTTTATGGTGGACTTAGATACTGAAATACCAACTTCCTGGAGAGTAGTCTTCACTTGGGTGGATGTTGTGAAGGGGTTTTTCTTCACCATGGAAAAGATTCTGCGATCATCCGTCACTGTTGTCCTCCATGGACATCCAGGTCTCTTTGAGTTCCCAAGATCACCAGTGTTTGTTTTTTTTTTTTTTGCAGAATGTACCAAACTGTTGATTTGGCCACTCCTAACATTTCTGCTATCTCTCTGAAGGATTTCTTCTTTTTTTTTTAGCCTAATGATGGTCTTTTTCTCTTCCACTGAGAGCTTCTTTGACCGCATGTTGTGGATTCACAGCAACAGCTTCCAAATGCAAATGACACAGCTAGAATCAGCTCCAGACCTTTTACCTGCTTAATTGATGAAGGATTTACAAGGAAATAGCCAGTGCAACCCATTAAAGAGCTTTTTGAGATTAATTTTAATTACTTTTGGTCCCTTTAAAAAGAGGCATCTACATATTAAAGAGCCGTACTTCCTCAACCCTTACTCCAATTAGGATGTGAATCCCATCAAATTAAAGCTGAGAGTCTGCACGTTAAGCCCATATTGATTATATAACTGTATCTTGAATATGTTTTGGTAAAATGCCAAAACTTGTGTTTTCTGGACCTAACTGTATGTAACTTGTAGCTCCTGCACTTAGTAGAGCGTTTCCAGATGAGACATCCAGGATGCGTTTCCTTACATGCACAGATGTAATCATTACATGAAGGCAGAATTGGGAAAGTTGCAGAAGAGCAGCGTATGGGACACAACATTATGAATAGGTACAGGAATATACAGATATATTTACACAGGACAAAGCCTGTGGTTTATAATTTCAGTTTAATATTGATTTTAATCTCTGTATGAAAAAATCTGCCTAGGCTCCAGCAAGCGGTATTATTTTTGTGTGATTATTTCAGTTGTGCATGGAATAAAAGCAGCAGCTGTCAACAGGTCCACGCAACAGCCGACAGCCACGTGCCCACTCCCTTGGCCGCAGAGGCCAGTTAACAGCAGATTCCAGAACAACAGGGGCGAGGCAGGAGCAGTGATTCAAGTCGCTTCGTGATAGAGCTAAATAATCGTAAATCACAGGAGATTAAGGCCGTGTTCCCACCTACAAGAACGCTGCTTCTCCTTCCCCCCACCCTCCCCGCTGCATTTTTTTCTGCAGATGTCTGCACCAAAATCTGCAGAAAAACATCCTGCTTTGATTATTCAATTTTTACTGCATTTTTGGTTGCAGTTTCACCCGTTTTTATGCGTTTTTGCTGCAGATTTAAAGTAGTTTTTATTAATGTATTTTTAAGGCAGAAACGCTGGAATTCTTCTGTTAAAATTACAACTGCAATTTTTACATGGATTTTTTTTCAGACTACTGTAATGCAGCGCTTGCTGCATTGCTAAAATGTCCAGGGGGTGTGTTCTGGCTGACCATGTACCTCCCCTCAGGTGACTGATCACATGACTGTGACATCATCACAGGTCCTGTGTGCACAGAAAGATATATAAATCCGGGTGGTTTGGAAACAGTTAGAGAGAGGCCTGGTGAGGCAAGAGGCCTGATCCCTGTGTTTGGGACGCCAGTAGTCCTGGAAGGCACGTGGCTTGGAGACCACGGTTGGGGAGCCTTAAAGGCACAGCTGTGGCAGAACAGAGCTGAGAGAAGCAGCTGAGACCCGGCAAAGGTAAAAATGGTTCTTTATATGGACATTGATGCTGTACCTTGCTGAAGTCTGTATCTGAAGCCAAGCGGGCATAGCTGCCACTGAAAGGCTCTAGGACATTACATGTGTAACATTCCTGCGAGCCACTGAGATGGACTATGTTATAAGCAGTTTATGAGGTGTAATAAACTGCTGGACTTTAGTTTACTGGAAAACATGGCTTGTGTGCTTTAATTGACCCGGTGAAGTGAGTGCCCCCCCAACATGATCAATACCGCTACCTTACAATTGGTTAGAGAATGCGGGCAACTGCAGCCTGGTTGTTAGGGGTAACGGCACAAGACGACGAATGTGGATGCAAGCATCTTGCTGTGGCTCGGCGGGGTAACGAAGATTAAAGCATCTGGCTGTAACTCGGCGGGGTTACGAAAATTGTCGTCGCTCTCAAACCTGGTTTGCTGTGGCTTGGTGGGGCCACGAAAATTTTTCCGGGGAGAGCGGTGTGAGCAGTATCCCCAGACGGAATGGAGAAGGGGTTAGATGACCGGCTGCAAATGCTCTTCAACAAAATAGAGTATCCTGAAGAAATGCAGGAGCTGATAAAGATGGCTGTGAAGGGAGCAGCAAATGAGACTGAAGCTGTTGAGCGATTAAAGTGCCTGCAGCAGGTATTGGAAAAACAGCAGCAGGTATTTGAGAAATGACAACAGGACTTGCAGCAGGTATTTGAGAAACAACAGCAGGTATTTGAGAAACGACAACAGGACTTGGTGCAGGAACGGCAGGAGCTGTTGGCACCTTACAGAATGGTGGCAGCGGACCATTCCTTGAGTTCTCCTGTGTCGCCGGTACTATCCCAGAGTGCCCAGGGAGGTAGTAAGAGATGTTGTGAACTGGGTCCTAAGACTATTGCGTTTTTTTTGTTAAAGTACCCCCTACAGGTGTAATTGTCCAAAAGGGGGTGGAGTCTCAAAAGGGGGTGGAGCATAGAATACCAAAGTTGGTTACTGGTCGTGTGTTGGTACCGCCTACAAATGACAATTCGACCGTTGATAACTGGGTAGCTCCAGTAGAAGTGGTTGACGTCAAAGTGGGAGGTGACTTGTTAGTCCACAACACCAGGGGGAGTGACACAGACCCCACAGCTGACGATGACAGTACGAAAGTAGAAAGAGTCTTCAGTCAGGAGGAGTTAAACGAGGTGAGAAAGTCCCCCTCTCATCGTCGAAGGCGCAAGGGCCACAAAAAAGTTGCTCCTGTAGCCTTTGCTGAAAGGGCAGATAAAGAAAAATGCAATGCTGTGTGCCTTTTCTTCCGAGTGTGGATCCTCCTTTAGAAGCAGAGGATATCAGGAGGGAAGAGGAGGTGACGTTGCCAGTAGCAACCTCCGGTACGGTATCAGACAACAATGAAGATCAGGTGGAAGAGTTGGATGCAGTTTTGCAGATTCGTTACAAGAAGGATAATCTACTGAGACAAAAGGATCAGGATCCGACAGCCCTGAAAGAGGAAGTGGCCAATCATGACCAAGAACTGGAGGAAAGCAGCGAGGAAATCAACCAATGGAAGGAAATGTTCCAGGAAAATAAGGAGGACCTCCGCAAAACCAAGGAGGAGGTTTTGCAGTTGAAGCTTGAGAAGGAGACGCTGAAGGATGAAGTTTCTGGACGTGATCAAGACCTAGAACAACTGCGGAAAAAATTCAATAGGAAACTGCAACAAACTAAGAGAGACTATGAGGATCTCCTCAAGGTTAAGGAAAAACTAGCGGATGATAAGGCGGATGCAGAGCACAGGCGCCAAGTGATTGAGACTACTCTACAGGACACCAGTGATGAGAATGATGATCTCCGTAGAAAGATCTCGGGACTGGAAGCTCAGGTGAAGGAGCTGCAGACGTTCTGTGATGATCTCCAGAGGGCAGAGACGTGCCTTAAGGATAGAATCGGCAGGATGGAAGCTGAGCGGGAAAAGATGGAGGAGTCTATCGAAGAAGGGAGGTATGAAGCAAATGCCTCCTCGAATAATGCGAGCTTGGATGATTCGGTGGATGTAAGAGCCGAGATCAAGGAGCTCAAGGAGGCATTACAAGCCCATTTGAAGCAAGAGAAGCTTAAGAGACTGGCTGTCGAGAGCCGAGTGGGCGCATTGGAGACAGAGGGGTCTGAGAGATTTCTGCTGATAAAAGAGCAGTTGAAGCAGGAAGAGCTTCAGAGATGGGCTGCTGAGAGGCGAGTAGCTGAGCTAGAGGAAGAAGTTGTCGAGCTCAAAAGTTTCCTGGCAAAGTACCAATCAGTGAACGAGGCCCACTTGGAGAAGAAGGGCAAACAAATTACGCTTAATCCTTTAAACCATGAGAAGGTGGACCTGAGGAGGGCTGAGAGAGTGTTAAAAGAAGATAAGTATGGAATGGAAGTTGTCAAGACGAGAATTTTTGAGTTCATAGCTGTGAGGCAGCTCAGGGGAAGCATACAGGGTGAAGAAGCTGAAAGTCAGTTGTCCCTGAAACCTGAGCCGGATAATCGTCTGGAAACCACTGGTGAGACAGAAACCTCTCGGTACAAGTGCCTCATAGATGTACCCGAAGATTTGAGAGAAGAATGCACCAGAGAGTCAGTGCATGAAGAGTTTAAGAAGGCCGTAGGAGCCTATAAGGTGTACTCGACCTCAGAAGCTAAACAGCTGGTGGTCCTGTCCACAACCGAAGTCACAGTGAAGAGGGTGGCGATCCTAAGTGACATGCACTGGCGATGTGTTCGCACGAAGCGGTTTGTCTGGTTGAAGACGGAACAAGCCGATAGACAACTGCAACTCATGAGAAAAGCTCAAAGACTGCGGGAAGAGGTTATCCGGGTGCCTCATGCTCTGGTAAGAAAGCTCATTGGGAGAAATGGCCGAACCATGCAAATGATGGTAAAGAAGTCTGGTGTGATGAAAGTAAGCAGTCCACGTGATCGTCAGGACTGGATACCAGATGAAGACGGCATGGTGTCATTCTCCGCTGTAGGAATGGAAGAAAATCTTGCATATATACGCATGCTGATGGAGTACAGAGTGACCTACCTGCGAGAGGTAGAACAGTTGAATCTCGCCAGACTGCGAGTGGAAAGACAGCATCGCCTGAGCAGCAGAAGATGGCAGCCATCTAGAAATTGTGAGACCAGACAGAGAAAGGGCCCTTCAAATAATAGAATGGCTACAGTAGAAGTTAGAGACCTTCCAAGATGTCCTGAGGATAGTGGGCGTGGGTTTAGAGGTAGTGAGACCTCCAGTAACTCAGGTCTGAGAGGCCCATACAAACGACCCAATAGAGTACGGGACAGTACGGAGTCGGCCCGGACCTTAGATACAAGGGCATGTGAGTCACACTGCTGTATTGACCGCTGGGAGAGGAGGAGGTCTGACAAGGTTACGACTGACCGCTGGGAGCAGGGGAGGTCTGACAATGTTACGACTCGGAAATGTGACTTGACGAAGTTAGTGACAATGACAGATGGTAGGTCCCTAAGGAATGGGCTAATGTTGATGACTAATGTTCCAGGGGCTGAGCAGCGCAATTGTCAAGTACATGGTCTCTGTGTGAACCGTGGGTTATAATGTGATTGTGTATATTATGTGTTCAACCCCACAAGTTTGAACAGAGGGGGGGGATATGTAATGCAGCGCCTTGCTGCATTGCTAAAATGTCCAGGGGGTGTGTTCTGGCTGACCATGTACCTCCCCTCAGGTGACTGATCACATGACTGACATCATCACAGGTCCTGTGTGCACAGAAAGATATATAAATCCGGGTGGTTTGGAAACAGTTAGAGAGAGGCCTGGTGAGGCAAGAGGCCTGATCCCTGTGTTTGGGACGCTAGTAATCCTGGAAGGCACGTGGCTTGAAGACCACGGTTGGGGAGCCTTAAAGCCACAGCTGTGGCAGAACAGAGCTGAGAGAAGCAGCTGAGACCCGGCAAAGGTAAAAATGGTTCTTTATATGGACATTGATGCTGTACCTTGCTGAAGTCAAGCGGGCATAGCTGCCACTGAAAGGCTCTAGGACATTACATGCGTAACATTCCTGCGAGCCACTGAGATGGACTATGTTATAAGCAGTTTATGACGTGTAATAAACTGCTGGACTTTAGTTAACTGGAAAACGTGGCTTGTGTGCTTTAATTGACCCGGTGAAGTGAGTGCCCCCCCAACATGATCAATACCACTACCTTACACTACCCATAGAAGTCTATGGGTGAAAAATGTATAAAAAAAAACCTGTCTGTATCCGCTGAGTTCATCAAGAAGATATTGCAAAATGACATGCTTATACCATAAAGTTGTCCATATGTCTTAGGTGGATGCTGATTTTATCATCCTCTCCTCAACATCATCTGTTGGGGGGAGTCATGAGGCCTCATACAAATGAGCTGGTCAATATCCGGGAGCATGGGTTCTTTAAGATTCTGATAATCTGGCACATTTGAAACTACCTAAGAGCTGGATAACCAGGTGACCTGGACCAGAAGAAGAATCAGGACGCACACTGTATGGGTCGCCCCGTTCCCAATGTTTCCTAAAGACCATACTGAAGATCCTAACAGCTGCACCTACTTTCCATGTGTACCTACGTCAGCACCGATGCAGATCCCTGCCTGCCCATGATCTGCCGAGGAGCCATCATGTGCCGGTCTAGCAGGTGAAATTCTGGTAATATGATACAGGACCATTTAGGTTGCATGCCTGATTAGTGGGATGTTTGGGCAGCAAGGTGCCACAATAAATGGCAGTTTACTGCATAAGGTTTATTATCCATTTGTTTTTTAATTAAAAAAGTGATTTTCTTTGGTGTTCTGATATGGTGGGTGTACAGATTATTCTCCCTTGGAAGCATGCCAGATACAGAATTTCTACACTTAAGAGATGCCAGGCTTATGAAATATATACTATGTACAGGAGGCAGCATTACAGTGGAAAATACTATACATGAGCGGTGTGGTCTTACATGGGAAGATGTCAGTGACACACACGTATTCACCAGGGTATGGTACCCACCGCTATGTGTTGATGCCTTCCAGCTTCATTGCTCCTCTACTGGAACAGGACAGCTCTCCTTGTTTTCTGATGGTATTGCTAGATAATCAGTGCTGCAGGACAAAGAGTAGATCAGGGGTATATATTAGAGATGGGCAATTCAACTTGCACTGCCCTCATCTTGGATCCAGTCTTCCTTGGCAGCCAGTCTTCACTTCCGCACCCGACATCCATGGCGCCTCCGGCTCTTACTAAGCCAAGGAGGACTGGACTGGAGGACAGCACAACCCGAACTGCTCCTCTCTAGTACACATGTGACTCATGGTTAGTTTACATATGCATTGTAGATGATGTAAATTCTTCTTACATTATTATTAGATTTCATTATATAGGCCAGCTATAGACATTGTTGGCGTGATGTTCTCACAACTAACTAATCGAATGTTTTCCAGGCCTAGAATATATTCTGTCTTTTGGATCAGACAAGGTTCGCTATGTTGTCTTTTTCCCCTTGAGATAAGCGGCATCACTGATGTCTGGTGGGGGCTTCTCTCCTTCTTTTTTAGTAGAAATTACATAAAACAGAGCAAATCTAACAGTGGGAGTGATTGCCCACTAAAAACTACAAATAATTCTACTTTTTTAGATCATGTATAGCAATTGTGAGAATAATATTAAAACATAACTTTTAATAGTTCTATATGTAAAACACCAACAATGCCGCTTAAAAAAAAAGAAAAGAAAGAATATACACTTCATTTTAGGTATAGGTCACCTTTTGTATAGTCTGGAGGTCTTAAAGTTCAGTAGAGGGTGATCTGATCTACCAGAAGTATGGAGATCACAATCCTAGATAAAGGACTTGTGTTGTGGAGTTAGTTGGACACTGACCGACAGTTTTGTCCAATGGTCCACACACCTCCAAGAGACAAAATATACTATGGCACATTCATTTATAAGACAATTGATTATGTATCCCTGTCCGTTGCTGCCTAACTTTTTACTGATATCTTGGGTCAGATGCTGACAGTGGTCAGATCAGAACCGATTCAACAGGAAAGGGATACATATGTCAAACCATGTCAAATTAGTGAGTATAAAACGAATGCATGGTGTACATCAAATCACAAAATGGGGTTAGATGTCAGCCTGACCAGCAATTTATAGCGATATTCCTTTTCCAAGCCCTTTTATTGCTTCAATTCTTCTAAAAGAAAAACAAAGTAAGGCACCGTGCACATTACGTCTCGGGCTATGTTTAGCTCATACACCAGGAAAAGCTGCAATTACCCAACGTAGGCGAAAAAAATGGTCATTTTGGCCTCTGTTGGGGGTAATAAGACTTGGTTTACCTGTTTGTCTACTTCATAGGAATAGGCAGCAGACTGCTCTCTCCTACACCTTAGGCCACCTTAAAAATTATGTATTTTACTTGGTAAATGGGCGACGGATACCATGCCTATATAGTGGCGTACATCTTCCCAATGTATGCATCTAACCGAAAGCTCAAAAACAGCCCAACAATACAAATCTCAGATAAAAATCATCTGCTATTTTAAGTCTAAGGCCACGGCCCCACTATCCGAATTTGGTCAGTATTTTTTTTCTCATGAGTGGGAGCCAAAACCCATAAATGCAGAATTGGTGACTTGTTTCTATTATACCTTTTCTCTGATTGTTCCTCACCTGGTTTTGGCTCCCACTCCTGAGAAAAAATACTGATAGTGGGGCCGTGGCCTAAATCTCCAATGCAGACCTATGTGTCTCCATGGTAACAGACTACACACAAACCCTCTGTAGTCTGACCCAGAGCCATAAGGTTGGCATTCTGATATGCATCGGAGAGCAGTGTAAAAACGCAATGGGCTGATCACACTGTAGACTACGTTTCCTATCATGTTCTGTGAGTGTATTGAGGGGTACGAAGAGTAAAGAGGGGGTTATTATTTTGTCTGAAGCCTCGTGTATCAACATACGGTGCATCTTTTATGTTTCGGTATGGAGGGGAGCACACACTTACACGCTCTCCTGCGTCACTTCTTCAGCCTTCGAGATCTTTCTGTAGCAATAAACAACCTCAACCAAGAGCCACAAGGTGAGAAAAGCCAGAAGGATGTACATCATGATCTCCGAGAGGACAGAAGTGAAATCTTCTCTCTCTGTGGAAACACGGCCAGACGATCATTAAGACTGAGGTCAGTCACTTCCTTTATACACAAACCCATGGCATCCTCTTCTTTATATGGCTCCTCGCAGCGGATATTCTCACATCCAGACAGTAAAATATCTACTGTCATCTGTGGTCACATTTCTGACTGCCGGGACGATAACCAGATGCCCAGTACTCCTATTATTAGTCCTGGGTCACTAAAGGGTTAATAATAAGTACATACATGCTGAGACTGGATACAATTGCCCAAACCCTCAGCTGTGAGAAGTATTGGTGTCTGTTGATACAACTGGTATTTTATGTGGAGTCCACATGAAACCTGCAAACATTGCATCCTGTGTGCGTGAATGGGGTTTCTGCACCCACTGTGAATGGGGTTTCTGCACCCACTTTTACATGCTATGATTCTTTTCGCAGTGAAAAAAAAAAAATCTGCAAAAATAAGTATCTTTTTCCCATGGAATAGACATGGAAAATAACTGGACGAACTCAAGAAAGGTGGTCCTTATACTGCACATTGACAGCAGAAATCTCAGGAGTCCTCCCCAGATTTTAGCCCCAGATGCTGAAGAGATACTGCTGTGTCTGATACGTGTGAACAGACCCTCCGAGCGACGTGTTGTCGGCCTTTGGATCTAAACAGTGTTTCTATTTATTGGACTATATTTAGTTTGGGTTTTTTGGTGCCAAATCTGGATTAGAAGGGACCACACTCAAGGGGGGACTCGCATAGACCCTATGAAAGATTAGCTACATTTGCTGTACAGGCTCTAGCAGATACTGTTTGAAAGTTTCGTCTGATGGAACAGTCTGCTCACCAAGGATGTCATGTTACTTACGTATTTTGGACACAATCAGATCAATTTCCACGTTGCTCGTAGTCGAGTGTTGATGCGCCTCGAAATGCAGCGTGCGATTAACGTTACAGATGTATAGCCCCGAATCGGTGATTGTTGCATTTTGTAATATCAGGGAGACGTCCTGCAGGTCTTTGCTTCCGATCCATTGCAGACGACCTTTGAATGGGCTCAAATGCTCTCGGGGTTTTCCCTCGTTGTATTCAAAGATCTGCACAAGTAGAAGACCAGCCATCAAAATATAATCCTGCGTTATTCACACAGGCGCATCTATACTAGTAATAGTTAATGAGCTAATCCTAAAAGAACGTGCTGTTAATAATAACCTAATACTAGAACATGCAAATCTCCTCTTATTGGCTATTTTAAAGTAATTTACAGTTTTATAAGATAAATACCATTGTTTTTTTTTTTAATAAATATAATTTTTTGGGGTTCCATTTGTTCCCTTAATTGCTGCCGGGGCAGCTCTGGGCAGAATTGTTCATTATTTATTATCTATATAATTACAATGTTTAAAGGGATTATCCCATCAACAAGATTTCTTGTCTTTCCACCACAGCATTTGTGATGATTGTATAATTGGTGGGATCTGATAATTTAGACCATGCACGGTAGCGTGCATCCATCTATTCACTTCCGTGGCAATGCGCATTTATGACCACCATTAATAGGAGCACACATGTGCACTACTACTCCATTCACACTGCTGGATTTCCACCAATTCTACAAATTTTCACTTATCCTGCGCATAGATGATACATATTGTTCATGGCTTAATTATTTTATTGATAGGACAACACCTTTTAAGCTTCTTGAGTTTCACGTAGACTTCAATGTAGTAAGCGACATGCATGCCCAGCCTATGCGCCACTCCTCTTTTCCTCTTTGCTTGGCACAGTTGGGTTACAGGGTTCTCTGTTACCCTAATAGGTAGGTGGGACCCCCAAACTTGTCTATGGTCTAACCTACAGATGGACTATCAATGTGTGAAAACTCACATGCTCCATGCTATAATGTATTACGGGAGCCCTGTAGGGCCTGACGTGACAAAATTAATGACTAGACTGATAGCTTTACAACATGTAGATAGGTAATACATACAAGCGATCGGTTTCCATTGTGAGGCTGGAAGTACCACTCCACGTTGGTGACGGCGTATACCTCCTCTCTTTGCATGCAGGAGATGCACAGTAAGGTCATATTGTGTCCTTGGACGGCTTCTGTCCCAGAAGGAACCTCGACACACACAGGTGAGCACAGCCCCGCTGCAGAGGGTCACCGGCACAGGGAAAGACGGGGGGTGTACATGAAACCAAACGGGGAGCGGGTAACGGTCAGGAAGGAGCAAAATGTGGCAGAACACGTTTAATAACAATAGGAAGGGAAAAACAGAATGGACAAGTGTAGGAACAGCAATGGGGTAAACAACGACACCATGAGAGGGGAAAAAAAACACACCAAAGGGGAGATGGAAAAGAAGATAATCTGGTTAGTGCAGGTCACAAGATCACCAGCTGCAGATTACATTCTCCACTTTGTCTTTGCAGCAATATTTCACAATGATGTGACCGGCCTGTGGTTTTCGAGCTGGAATCCCCCCCCCCCACTCACACAGACCCCATAGCAGCTGCAAGCTCCACATCAATGGTAAGTGCAACCTGCCTGCTTCTAGCACATCCATCTCCTCTCGAAAATGTACACAAGACCTTTTATTATAACATATTGTATTACCCAGCAAAAAATAGAAGAACCTCGCGCCTCACACATAAGTCGAGAAGAATGTTTGCACTGATAATGAGGGTTATAAATACAATGTAAAGTATACAAGAGCAAAAAGCACACATCTGATATGAGAGGATCACATTAGCGCTCCAAAGATCACTGGGTAGGATCCTGACGAGCCGCTCATTAGTGAATAACCGGAGTAAGAATTGTAAATGAGCATACAGAGGATCTCAGCCTACCGCTATCTTGTGACCGTAGGACCCTCGTGGTGCCATCTACAGATCTACTCGAATTATTATCATCCTCCTTTACTGGTGGTCAATCTACAGGTCTAAATCTACACCAGTGCTTATCCCATTCAGAAGCCAGAGCTGAAAATAATCATTTATCAAGGTTTGTGGCTCTTCTATGTCATCGCAGTTAGTTGCCCTGCATTAGCTGCTGGCACTCTGTGCCAGTCCCTGTGCCATATGGGTAGCTGATAGCACTCTGAGCGATGTCTGTAATGTACATTAGCAATGCATTATCTGAGGATAGTGTTTCAGCTGTTGGCGTACACTGTATCTGAAGTCAATACAAAGTGTATTTACTGACCTGCTGCTCCCAGTGCCAGCGAGAGTGATACACTGATATATTACTCTTGTGACATCAGTAAGCCTGATATTATTGCCTGGGGCACTTCGTGCTTCCAAATGTACTTGATTTTGTCTTTTGTCTCTTGTCTATTTTGTCCATGTGCCCAGTTCCTTTCGCACCACTACTTACATTCCAGAGCACTGAAGCTTGCCAGCACTACATGTTCTATGACATTCATTTCCTTAGTGACTACAGTGCTTTTACTGTCTAATCAGATTCATGTCCCCAGTAGAAAACCCATCTCTCTGTCATGCCTGTGCACAATTCTGCTAGCAAATACTTGCAACAGCTTCCTAAAATCCATCTCACTTGACTCATTCATTTACCCTTACACCCGGCAGTGAGATCTTTAGTGCACACCACTTTGGTAGGAGTTCATAGTTTTATGGATGACTTCATTTCATATAGTGATTTGCACTTTGGATATTGAGGTCAATAGCTATCAGATGGCGACAAGTTGTCTGAGAGTACAGTGGCCATATACTTAGGATGACTATAAGTCCACAGAGGCAGATAGATATGACAGTAATGGAGCCTTTGGGAGTAACATTTGCTTTCCAATATGAAAACAAAAAAGCATTTTTTAAACTGTTCTGATGCATCTAAACTAAAAAAAACAAAATGAAGCAACTTAACAATAGGTTTTGATTAGAAATCCCCCTACTGTTTTGTGTCTGCAGCTCCTATGCAGACTTAGTGGGGAAAAAAAGTATTTAGTCAGCCACCAATTGTGCAAGTTCTCCCACTTATAAAGATGAGGTCGGCCTGTAATTGACGTCATAGGTCGACCTCGACTATGAGAGGCAAAATGAGAAAACAAATCCTGAAAATCACATTCTCTGATTTGGAAAGAATTTTTTTTCAAATTTTGGTGAAATGTGATTTTCAGGATTTGTTTTCTCATTTTGCCTCTCATAGTCGAGGTCGACCTATGATGTCAATTACAGGCCTCTCTCATCTTTTTTAAGTGGGAGAACTTGCACAATTGGTGGCTGACTAAATACTTATTTTTTCCCACTGTATGAGCGATCAGTCAGTTTGTCTGAATCTCTACTTCTTGTATTCTCAGTTCTGCTGTTTAAGATGCAGAAGTCGTAAGTTCATACAAGACGTCACTTTTCATAGAACAATTAGGAAACTGGAGCAAAGCCTGATGAAATATTTATATGTGAGCGTGGGCAGAGTCTCTGTGCCCTACATCTGGCACATATGTTGGCTTAGGCTAAAGATGCGGCAAGACACAGGGAGAAGAGATGTTACGCAGGGTCTGTATATCCCTTAGTTATTTGCCTTATTTAGTATTCGGATACAGTGATACAGTGTGGATGATGGGGTTCTATTCAGTGACATTTGGTTAGGGTGCGCCTCATGGAAGTTTGGGAGTGGTTCTTCCGACTGCCTGGATGAATGGCATAGGTGCTCTATTCAGTGGGGAAACTGGGGCAGTCAGCTTATATCCAGTGGATGGGTGATAAATGCTTGCAGAGTGAATACCCATTAACGTGTAACTTGTTTTAATTTTTATTTCATAGATCAATAGCACACGTGAAAATAAGCAACTCTGTATCTTATGAGAGAAATCTGCTTCTCTCTCCTTCTGGACTGATTTTACACTCTCAATTCTTGTGTGATCAGTGAACCAATAATGAGATTAGAGATGACAGTTAGTGCTCATAAATGCCTATGAAGGTGGGTGGAGCAGACACAAACATTCGTCTGTGAGTTCTCGATAGAAGTTTATGAGCACCAACTCTCATCTCCTATCTCAGTAATGGAGAGGTCTATGTTTCCTGAAGACACATTTTACCCAGGAATTTAGGATTGTGAGAATCAAAGATCAGTCCAAAAAAAAAAGGCAGATTTCCCTGATAAAATATTTTAAAACGTTGCTTATTTTCATATGTACTATTGATTTATGAAAATAAATAAAACCACAGTTACTATTTAAGGCTTAGGGTAACAAAATAAGAAGAAGGCATGTTTACAACAGAAGAGTGTAGATATGTGCAGGAACATAACCAAGTTTGTCGCTACCAGTCACTGTCACTGAGCCGCACCAATCCAAGGGGGCAGCAGGTAACAGTAAATCTGGCCATGGACATTAGGGTGCGCACGGTGGCCCGTGTTCTGCAGGTACAGTGGGGTGCACACGGTGGCCCGTGTTCTGCAGGTACAGTGGGGTGCGCACGGTGGCCCGTGTTCTGCAGGTACAGTGGGGTGTGCACGGTGGCCCGTGTTCTGCAGGTACAGTGGGGCGTGCACGGTGGCCCGTGTTCTGCAGGTACAGTGGGGTGCGCACGGTGGCCCGTGTTCTGCAGGTACAGTGGGGTGCGCACGGTGGCCTGTGTTCTGCAGGTACAGTGGGGTGTGCACGGTGGCCCGCGTTCTGCAGGTACAGTGGGGTGCGCACGGTGGCCTGTGTTCTGCAGGTACAGTGGGGTGTGCCCGGTGGCCCATGTTCTGCAGGTACAATAGGGTGCGCACGGTGGCCCGTGTTCTGCAGGTACAGTGGGGTGTGCACGGTGGCCCGTGTTCTGCAGGTACAACGGGGTGCGCACGGTGGCCCGTGTTCTGCAGGTACAGTTGGGTGCGCACGGTGGCCCGTGTTCTGCAGGTACAGTGGGGTGCGCACGGTGGCCCGTCTTCTGCAGGTACAGTGGGGCGTGCACGGTGGCCCGTGTTCTGCAGGTACAGTGGGGTGCGCACGGTGGCCCGTGTTCTGCAGGTACAGTGGGGTGCGCACGGTGGCCTGTGTTCTGCAGGTACAGTGGGGTGTGCACGGTGGCCCGCGTTCTGCAGGTACAGTGGGGTGCGCACGGTGGCCTGTGTTCTGCAGGTACAGTGGGGTGTGCCCGGTGGCCCATGTTCTGCAGGTACAATAGGGTGCGCACGGTGGCCCGTGTTCTGCAGGTACAGTGGGGTGCGCACGGTGGCCCGTGTTCTGCAGGTACAGTGGGGTGCGCACGGTGGCCTGTGTTCTGCAGGTACAGTGGGGTGTGCACGGTGGCCCGCGTTCTGCAGGTACAGTGGGGTGCGCACGGTGGCCTGTGTTCTGCAGGTACAGTGGGGTGTGCCCGGTGGCCCATGTTCTGCAGGTACAATAGGGTGCGCACGGTGGCCCGTGTTCTGCAGGTACAGTGGGGTGTGCACGGTGGCCCGTGTTCTGCAGGTACAACGGGGTGCGCACGGTGGCCCGTGTTCTGCAGGTACAGTTGGGTGCGCACGGTGGCCCGTGTTCTGCAGGTACAGTTGGGTGCGCACGGTGGCCCGTGTTCTGCAGGTACAGTGGGGTGCGCACGGTGGCCCGTCTTCTGCAGGTACAGTGGGGTGCGCACGGTGGCCCGTGTTCTGCAGGTATAGTGGGGTGCGCACGGTGGCCCGTGTTCTGCAGGTACAGTGGGGTGCGCACGGTGGCCCGTGTTCTGCAGGTACAGTGGGGTGCTCACGGTGGCCCGTGTTCTGCAGGTACAGTGGGGTGCTCACGGTGGCCCGTGTTCTGCAGGTACAGTGGGGTGCGCACGGTGGCCCGTGTTCTGCAGGTACAGTGGGGTACGCACGGTGGCCCGTGTTCTGCAGGTACAGTGGGGTACGCACGGTGGCCCATGTTCTGCAGGTACACAGTGGGGTGTGCACGGTGGCCCGTGTTCTGCAGGTGCAGCCTGTGAACTCACTGGAGATGTCCCCCGGAGCTGTTTAGGACCTGGTATATCGTATCAATATTAGTGGGTGAATTAATAAGTGTGAAATCTCTTCTTAGGTGACGATGCGTATGCGGTGCAGGGTTCCTGTGTTGTTTGGGGTATTTGGGTAATGAATTTACATAGGAGCGGATTTATTATTTCAGCCATTGTTCCTGTAGATCCCCGGGACTCATCATTTCCCCTATTTCCATGTGTAAATGCCTTTGTAGTTTATAATCATTCCCTTCTCGCAGTAGTGGAAATCTGTTCTCCATACACTGACTGAGCTTGTGTTGGCTGTATACAGGAGCCAGTTTAAACAGGAAGAGCTGCAGTGTATAGCATGGTGGACAGACGGCATAGATTATCTGTTGATGTTACACTTTCAGTTGAATTCCCTGAATAATAAATCCCCTAAAGTTCCATAAAATATCCATAGATGACTTCAACTCCTTCCATATTGTAATTTATTAGAGCAATGACAAGAAAAAGATGAGGTCACACACAATGTATCTGCAAGGTTGTCACCAGGGCTCCCAGCCTATGCACCCACTACGCTCCCGTCATCCCACCCACGGGTGAGGCAGTGTCCACCTCCGCCTTGTGTCCATACGGTAAATCTGACTTCCCCCATGGAGCTTCTGAAATGTGAGCACTTGGGTGCTGGTATATATGTGCCCAGGGCATGAGCCATGCCAGCCTGGGAGTGCATGTGAAGAAATGAGGACAGATGGGTGGGGAGGGAGTGAAGTCACAAAATGTATCCAGCTGGTATGTAATGCTACATAGTGCTTATATGTAATATATGTATTCGGATGGGTCCATGTCCTTTATCATCACACTGAGGAATAACATGGCTAGCTTTCTATTACTGTCCCTCTATATTCCTGCTGCATAGTCCACCTGTGTGTGAAGTCTTTACCATTATTTGCTGGCATCAAATGCATAGAAATGTATCAAGAGCCTAAGGTGATACGATGTATGTTTATACAATGTATAGAGCTACCTCACTCCTTGGTGGCCGCAGTGCAGCCTTTCCTTATACTGATCCTGTATGGTACATTCACTGACACAAAGTGATCCACCATTATCAGACATGGGGGTGACCGTGATCCACCATTATCAGACATGGGGGGTGACAGTGATCCACCATTATTAGACATGTGGGGTGACAGTGATCTACCATATATCAGACATGGGGGTGACAGTGATCCACCATTATCAGACATGGGAGTGACAGTGATCCACCATTATCAGACATGTGGGCTTACAGTGATCCACCATATATCAGACATGGGGGTTAACAGGGTGATCCACCATTATCAGACATGGGAGTGACAGTGATCCACCATATATCAGACATGTGGGGTGACAGTGATCCACCATATATCAGACATGTGGGGTGACAATGATCGACCATATATCAGACATGTGGGGTGACAGTGATCCACCATTATTAGACCTGTGAGGTGACAATGATCGACCAAATATCAGACATGTGGGCTTACAGTGATCCACCATATATCAGACATGGGGGTTAACAGTGTGATCCACCATTATCAGACATGGGAGTGACAGTGATCCACCATTATCAGACATGGGAGTGACAGTGATCCACCCACCATATATCAGACATGTGGGGTGACAGTGATCTACCATATATCAGACATGTGGGGTGACAGTGATCTACCATATATAAGACATGTGGGGTGACAGTGATATACCATATATCAGACATGTGGGGTGACAGTGATCTACCATATATAATACATGTGGGGTGACAGTGATCTACCATATATAAGACATGTGGGGTGACGGTGATCTACCATATATCAGACATGTGGGGTGACAGTGATCTACCATATATCAGACATGTGGGGTGACAGTGATCTACCATATATAAGACATGTGGGGTGACAGTGATCTACCATATATCAGACATGTGGGGTGACAGTGATCTACCATATATCAGACATGTGGGGTGACAGTGATCTACCATATATCAGACATGTGGGGTGACAGTGATCTACCATATATCAGACATGGGGGGGACACTGATCCACCATTATCAGACATGGGAGTGACAGTGATCTACCATATATCAGACATGTGGGGTGACAGTGATCTACCATATATCAGACATGTGGGGCGACAGTGATCTACCATATATCAGACATGTGGGGCGACAGTGATCTACCATATATCAGACATGTGGGGTGACAGTGATCCATCATTATGAGACATGGGGGGACACTATATATCAGACATGTGGGGGGACACTAATCCACCATTATCAGACATGGGGGGACACTGATCCACCACTATCAGGTTCATTATGCAGGCCCCTTCTCTGAGGCTGTGATATCTCTCCTCTGCCTCCTCCATTGTTCTACAATTAGTAATATGATCACACAAGCACTGACCTAGAAATGACCACCTACCCAACATCAGCAGCATCAGGGTCAGACCCCAGAACACTGTGTTCCTCCAGGTAGCCATGATGATTTTGATTCCTTCCAGGGGTGGTCTTGTTAGGTTACTGGGGTAAGAGGAAAAGGATGATGATGATAATGGATAGACCCCCTCCTCCTACATCTTCAGGGCTGCCATATTCCCGGGGTGGGGGACCCTGTAAGAGGTCATGGATGTCTTTCAGCACCTTGGAGAGAGCAGGCAGTGACAGATGCAGCGGAGATTGTAGTGTTGAGCGGCTTGTATGTGCAGTAGACGCACCGTATAGACGATGTGCAGATGGGCGGCTCAGTATCTCATCCTCTCCAGGAGATCAGGGTGTCAGGAAGGAATAATCATGTCCCCTTAATATTAGCTTCTTCCCAGAGCAGATCTAATGATCTTGCAAGGTGTTCAGGGAGCACAATGGTTATCATGAGAGGAAGTCCAGCGACTGGTAGGGAAATGATCCCTGCAAGCACTAGGTGGCGGTGGAGAGCAGCGTCTGATGAGTGAGTCACACACTAGACAGCCTGGCCGGCCCACAGCAGAGGGGAGTGAAGAGACCCCAGGTCACACACACCATGGGCAGAGAGACCCCAGGTCAGATATACCAAGAGTAGAGAGACCCCAGGTCGCTTATACCAGGAGCAGAGAGACCCCAGGTCAGATATACCATGGGCAGAGAGACCCCAGGTCAGATATACCATGGGCAGAGAGACCCCAGGTCAGATATACCATGGGCAGAGAGACCCCAGGTCGCATATAGCAGGAGCAGAGAGACCCCAGGTCGCATTTAGCTGGAGCAGAAAGACCCCAGGTCGCGTATAGCAGGAGCAGAGAGACCCCAGGTCTCATATAGCTGGAGCAGAGAGACCCCAGGTCGCATATAGCTGGAGCATAAAGACCCGAGGTCGCATATAGCAGGAGCAGAGAAAACCCAGGTTGCTTATACCAGGAGCAGAGAGACCCCAGGTCACATATAGCAGGAGCAGAGACCCCAGGTCAGATATATCAAGAGAAGAGAGACCCCAGGTCACATATAGCAGGAGCAGAGAGACCCCAGGTCGCATATAGCAGGAGCAGAGAGACCCCAGGTCACTTACACCAGGAGCAGAGAGACCCCAGGTCACTTACACCAGGAGCAGAGAGGACCCCAGGTCGCATATAGCAGGAGCAGAGAGACCCCAGGTCGCATATAGCAGGAGCAGAGAGACCCCAGGTCGCTTATACCAGGAGCAGAGAGACCCCAGGTCGCATATAGCAGGAGCAGAGAGACCCCAGGTCACATATAGCAGGAGCAGAGAGACCCCAGGTTGCTTATACCAGGAGCAGAGAGACCCCAGGTCGCATATACCAAGAGTAGAGAGACCCCAAGTCGCATATAGCAGGAGCAGAGAGACCCCAGGTCGCATATAGCAGGAGCAGAGAGAGACCCCAGGTCGCATATAGCAGGAGCAGAGAGAGACCCCAGGTCACGTATTGCAGGAGCAGAGAGACCCCAGGTCGCGTATAGCAGGAGCATAAAGACCCCAGGTCGCATATAGCAGGAGCAGAGAGACCCCAGGTCGCATATAGCAGGAGCAGAGAGATCCCAGGTCGCATATACCAAGGGCAGAGAGACCCCAGGTCGCATATACCAAGGGCAGAGAGACCCCAGGTCGCATATAGCAGGAGTAGAGAGACCCCAAGTCGCATATAGCAGGAGCAGAGAGACCCCAGGTCGCATATAGCAGGAGCAGAGAGACCCCAGGTCGCATATAGCAGGAGCAGAGAGACCCTAGGTCGCATATACCAAGAGCAGAGAGACCCCAGGTCGCATATAGCAGGAGCAGAGAGACCCCAGGTCGCATATAGCAGGAGCAGAGAGACCCCAGGTCGCATATAGCAGGAGCAGAGAGACTCCAGGTCGCATATAGCAGGAGCAGAGAGACCCCAGGTCGCATATACCAAGGGCAGAGAGACCCCAGGTCGCATATAGCAGGAGCAGAGAGACCCCAGGTCGCATATAGCAGGAGCAGAGAGACCCCAGGTCGCATATAGCAGGAGCAGAGAGACCCCAGGTCGCATATAGCAGGAGCAGAGAGACCCCAGGTCGCATATAGCAGGAGCAGAGAGACCCCAGGTCGCATATAGCAGGAGCAGAGAGACTCCAGGTCGCATATAGCAGGAGCATAAAGACCCCAGGTCGCATATACCAGGAGCAGTGAAACCCAAAGTCTCATATAGCAGGAGTAGAGAGACCCCAGGTCACATGTACCAAGGGTAGGGAGACCCCAGGTTGCGTATTGCAGGAGCAGAGAGACCCCAGGTCGCATATACCAGGAGCAGTGAAACCCAAAGTCTCATATAGCAGGAGTAGAGAGACCCCAGGTCACATGTACCAAGGGTAGGGAGACCCCAGGTTACATATAGCAGGAGCTGAAAGACCCCAGGTCGCATATAGCAGGAGCAGAGAGAGCCCAGGTTGCATATAGCTGGAGCAGAGAGACCCCAGGTCGCATATACCAAGAGCAGAGAGACCCCAGGTCGCATATAGCGGGAGCAGAGAGACCCCAGGTCGCATATAGCGGGAGCAGAGAGACCCCAGGTCGCATATAGCGGGAACAGAGAGACCCCAGGTCGCATATAGCAGGAGCAGAGAGACCCCAGGTCGCATATAGCGGGAGCAGAGAGACCCCAGGTCGCATATAGCGGGAGCAGAGAGACCCCAGGTCACATATAGCAGGAGCAGAGAGACCCCAGGTCGCATATAGCAGGAGCAGAGAGACGCCAGGTCGCATATAGCAGGAGGAGAGAGACGCCAGGTCGCATATAGCAAGAGCAGAGAGACGCCAGGTCGCATATAGCAGGAGCAGAGAGACGCCAGGTCGCATATAGCAGGAGCAGAGAGACCCCAGGTCGCATATAGCAGGAGCAGAGAGACCCCAGGTTGCATATATCAAGAGCAGAGAGACCCCAGGTCGCATATTGCAGGAGCAGAGAGACCCTAGGTCACATATACCAAGGGTAGAGAGACCCCAGGTCGCATATAGCAGGAGCTGAAAGACCCCAGGTCGCATATAGCAGGAGCAGAGAGAGCCCAGGTTGCATATACCAAGAGCAGAGCGACCCCAGGTCACATATACCAAGGGTAGAGAGACCCTAGGTCACATATAGTGTGACACCTCATTCTCGAAAGAGCCCCTTTTTTGAGTCTACCCTGGGTGATGGGGGACTCGGTGTCAGGTCCTGTGATGAAGAGATGGGGTGCAGCCGTGGCCCGGACCCGACCCGTGCTCAGGGCCGTCACATGAAAGGGAAGATGTTGAGGGCTCGTCCGGGTTGAGTGGCTTATTTAACGACTACGCCACCTGTGGTGTCTGGTGAAGGGCCACCAGCGCCGCTGCAGTCCACCGAGGCCCGGTGTCATGGCGGCCAAAGTTCTCACTGCTCCCCACAGGCGGAGCAAGGCCTCGGGGCAGGCAGACAGGATGGAAGGGGGGTAGTAGTGCGGGGAGTATGGGCACCGCGTCGCGTGGCATGGCGCAGAATGAACAGTCCGGAGGCCATAGGGGTGAACTTCCAAGGCTTTACTCACTCAGAGACGACAGCGGGAAGGCGTCTCCCTGCTCCCCACGGAGTCCTGCGGCTACCAGGGACGGGAGTCCGACTACCTCCGAGGAAGTCCAGCATTCAGTCGGGACCCTACACCAGAGTGTTCCTGCACTACAGACCTCACCCTTTCCCGTCTGTGCGCGTGTAGATAGGCCGGGGACTCCCTCTGAGCTCCTCTCAGGACTAGGGCACGGGTGGCAATTCCTCTCCATCCGATGCCCGGTGGGATCCTCAGGGCCTACCGGGGTTTCCCAACCAGGACTTGGAGTAACGAGGTCGGGTGTCGGGGGCCGGTACCCCTCTTGCAGCCGGAGTCCCTCTGAATATATCAGCATGGCGAGGACAGGTGGCGTGCTCTGCTCCATCTGCTTCCTCCCCGGGATCCATTTGCTTGTGGAGCCACACTCTTAAGCTCCGGGCCTTCTTGATCCTGGTCCTTGGCCGGGTTGAGACATTCCTTGTCTACAACCTACCTCTCGTCCCGAGGCCAGGGTACAAGGGCTGTGTCCCTTGCCGGTGCAGGCCCACACAGTATCTGCGCTCCCGGAGGGAAGTCACATTACACACAGTATTTGACAGCACAGAGCACGGCCGACAGACTAGCCAGGGCTAGACCAAAGAACTAACAAGGAACGAGATCAAAGATGGCTCTTGAATTAAATATCAAATTTAAAGTGTAACTAACTTGTAAGTTCTCCACCCTCACCCACTAACTGGTTCCTACCACTTTGTGTTCCCCAGTCTCCCTGTAACCAGGGGAGCAGCACCTAGTGCATACTAGCTCCCTCTGGTGGAGAAATGTGGTGTTGGATGCAAGGGCTGGGTCACGACTATCACACTGGCCTTACCTCAGAGGAGGAACACCACACTCCATTAAAGAAGTGCAGCATCCCTGTGGCGGTCGAACCCTCAGGGGCGCCACAATAGCAGGAGCAGAGAGACCCCAGGTCGCATATAGCAGGAGCAGAGAGACCCCAGGTCACATATACCAAGGGTAGAGAGACCCCAGGTCACATACAGTCATATGAAAAAGTTTGGGCACCCCTATTAATCTTAAGCTTAATGTTTTATAAAAATTGGTGTTTTTGCAACAGCTATTTCAGTTTGATATATGTAATAACTGTTGGACACAGTAATGTTTCTGCCTTGAAATGAGGTTTATTGTACTAACAGAAAATGTGCAATCTGCATTCAAACAAAATTTGAAAGGTGCATAAGTATGGGCACCCTTATCATTTTCTTGTTTTAAATACTCCTACCTACTTTTTACTGACTTACTAAAGCACTTTTTTTGGTTTTGTAACCTCATGGAGCTTTGAACTTTATAGCCAGTTGTATGCAATCATGAGAAAAGCTACTTAAAGTGGCCACTTGCAAGTTGTTCTCCTGTTTGAATCTCCTCTGAAGAGTGGCATCATGTGCTCCTCAAAACAACTGTCAAATGATCTGAAAACAAAGATTATTCAACATAGTTGTTCAGGGGAAGGATACAAAAAGCTGTTTCAGAGATTTAACCTGTCAGTTTCCACTGTGAGGAACATAGTAAGGAAATGGAAGAACACAGGGACAGTTCTTGTTAAGGCCAGAAGTGGCAGGCCAAGAAAAACATCAGAAAGGCAGAGAAGAAGAATGGTGAGATCAGTCAAAGACAATCCTCAGACCACCTCCAGAGAGCTGCAGCATCAACTTGCTGCAGATGGTGTCACTGTGCATCGGTCAACTATACAACGCACTTTGCACAAGGAGAAGCTGTATGGGAGAGTGATGCGAAAGAAGCCGTTTCTGCAAGCACGCCACAAACAGAGTCGGCTGAGGTATGCAAAAGCACAATTGGAGAAGCCAATTTCTTTTTGGAAGAAGGTCCTGTGGACTGATGAAATCAAGATTGAGTTGTTTGGTCATACAAAAAGGCGTTATGCATGGTGGCAAAAAAACACAGCATTCCAAGAAAAACACTTGCTACCCACAGTAAAATTTGGTGGAGGTTCCATCATGCTTTGGGGCTGTGTGGCCAATGCCGGCACCGGGAATCTTGTTAAAGTTGAGGGACGCATGGATTCCACTCAGTATCAGCAGATTCTTGACAATAATGTTCAAGAATCAGTGATAAATATGAAGTTACAAAGTGGATGGATCTTTCAGCAAGACAATGATCCAAAACACCGCTCCAAATCTACTCAGGCATTCATGCAGAGGAACAACTACAATGTTCTGGAATGGCCATCCCAGTCCCCAGACCTGAATATCATTGAACATCTGTGGGATCATTTGAAGAGGGTTGTCCATGCTCGGCGACCATCAAACTTAACTAAACTGGAATTGTTTTGTAAAGAGGAATGGTCAAAAATACCTTCATCCAGGATCCACGGAATCATTAAAAGCTACAGGAAGCGACTAGAGGCTGTTATTTTTGCAAAAGGAGGATCTACTAACTATTAATGTCACTTTTCTGGTGAGGTGCCCATACTTATGCACCTGTCAAATTTTGTTTGAATGCAGATTGCACATTTTCTGTTAGTACAATGAACCTCATTTCAAGGCAGAAACATTACTGTGTCCAACAGTTATTACATAGATCAAACTGAAATAGCTGTTGCAAAAACACCAATTTTTATAGAACATTAAGCTTAAGATTAATAGGGGTGCCCAAACTTTTTCATATGACTGTATACCAAGAGCAGAGAGACCCCAGGTCGCATATAGCAGGAGCAGAGAGATCCCAGGTCACGTGTACCAGGAGCAGAGAGATCCCAGGTTACGTGTACCAGGAGCAGAGAGATCCCAGGTTACGTGTACCAGGAGCAGAGAGATCCCAGGTTACGTGTACCAGGAGCAGAGAGATCCCAGGTTACGTGTACCAGGAGCAGAGAGATCCCAGGTCACGTGTGTAAATTGACCGCAGGCTGTAGCCATGGCCGAGCTGTTGCTCCATAACACCACGGAACTTTACAGGAAAATCGTGTCCCATTCCCAATGTGCTATCATGTGTAGGGTGGATCACACTCACTTGTAGGGCCCAGGCCTCAGCTGTATCCAGGCCTCCATTTTCCTGAGCACATAACTTGGGACACTCAGTTTGTTTCAACAAGCAAAAGTTTACTGGACAGTTAAAGTTCATCAGATTGTAACATGCCGTATCGGGCACAACACTTCTTATTCTTTGTATCCTTAGTACAGCATGCCCTTAACATCGCTATCTGTTCCTCCTGGACTATCCCCACGTAAAATTCTAAACACAACACATCCCAATTATAAGAGGGTGTTCACACTCATGCAACCACATCATTACAGATTCTCAATGCATTTGTACACATTATGGGCGACATTAATGGTGGAAAATGTTCTGAAAGATTCTTCTTGGTAGGATTTTTTTTTACATGACAAAACCTGAAATTTTAACAGGGGCTTATAGACTTTTTGCATCCACTGTGTAGCAGGAGCAGAGAGACCCCAGGTCACACATAACCGTGGGTAGAGCATGGCACTCCGAATCAATAGTGCACTAATAGGGGCCTACCCCTTATAGTAGATATGAAGAACTCTGCAGTTTAAAGAGATATTGCAGACCTTTTATCCTATGGGGCTAAGAATTTACAGGTCATTTCTATCTACCTGCCTGTCCTACCTTGTGACTATCTTTCCTGGCTCAGAGTGGTCACGGACCGCTGCTGCCGGTGATTTTGCTGCTTCCTGTGACGTCACATTGACAGAGCAGCTCCTTCTCTTCTGCTCTGTCAATGGCATCACTGCCAATGTCATGCTGATTGCCTAACTGTGGGGAGTTGACTGCCATTCAGCATGTCAGCAGTGTCTCCTACCAACAGAGCAGAATGGAAGAGAAGGAGATGCATTGTTGATGTGAAATCAAAAGAAGGAGTAGAATCGTTGCTTGAGCCGGTAGAGATCATTGCAGGACAGTATCGGCAGGTAGTTACCAATAACCTACCAGTAACTTCTTAGTCCTATAGGAAAAAAACTCTTAAGTTCCTGAGATGATATTTATTAGCAATCCAATATATAAAGTTTTGGCCAATAACTTAGACCTTCAGATACACGTAGTACATATAGAAGAGGCGTGTAGGACAAACAACCATTAGCGGTAAGGCAGTGTGACCGCGGTGGTCAGGTGCTGTCAAAGTGCCTTAACGTAGCAGTTACGTCACCTTCCTTAGGTCACACGCAGCGGGAACAGAGTGATTCCAGGTCACACGCAGCGGGAACAGAGTGATTCCAGGTCACACGCAGCGGGAACAGAGTGATTCCAGGTCGCTCGCGGCGGGAACAGAGAGATTCCAGGTCACACGCAGCGGGAACAGAGAGATTCCAGGTCACACGCAGCGGGAACAGAGTGATTCCAGGTCACACGCAGCGGGAACAGAGAGATTCCAGGTCACACGCAGCGGGAACAGAGTGATTCCAGGTCGCTCGCGGCGGGAACAGAGAGATTCCAGGTCACACGCAGCGGGAACAGAGAGATTCCAGGTCACACGCAGCGGGAACAGAGTGATTCCAGGTCACACGCAGCGGGAACAGAGTGATTCCAGGTCACACGCAGCGGGAACAGAGTGATTCCAGGTCGCTCGCGGCGGGAACAGAGTGATTCCAGGTCGCACGTGGCAGGAACCGAGTGATTCCAGGTCGCACGCGGCGGGAACAGAGTGATTCCAGGTCGCACGCGGCGGGAACAGAGTGATTCCAGGTCGCACGCGGCGGGAACAGAGTGATTCCAGGTCGCACGCGGCGGGAACAGAGTGATTCCAGGTCGCACGCAGCGGGAACAGAGTGATTCCAGGTCACACGCGGCGGGAACAGAGTGATTCCAGGTCGCACGCGGCGGGAACAGAGTGATTCCAGATCGCACGCGGCGGGAACAGAGTGATTCCAGATCGCACGCGGCGGGAACAGAGAGATTCCAGATCGCACGCGGCGGGAACAGAGAGATTCCAGGTCACACGCAGCGGGAACAGAGAGATTCCAGGTCACACGCAGCGGGAACAGAGAGATTCCAGGTCACACGCAGCGGGAACAGAGTGATTCCAGGTCACACGCAGCGGGAACAGAGTGATTCCAGGTCACACGCAGCGGGAACAGAGAGATTCCAGGTCACACGCAGCGGGAACAGAGAGATTCCAGGTCACACGCAGCGGGAACAGAGAGATTCCAGGTCACACGCAGCGGGAACAGAGTGATTCCAGGTCACACGCAGCGGGAACAGAGAGATTCCAGGTCACACGCAGCGGGAACAGAGAGATTCCAGGTCACACGCAGCGGGAACAGAGAGATTCCAGGTCACACGCAGCGGGAACAGAGTGATTCCAGGTCACACGCAGCGGGAACAGAGTGATTCCAGGTCACACGCAGCGGGAACAGAGTGATTCCAGGTCACACGCAGCGGGAACAGAGAGATTCCAGGTCACACGCAGCGGGAACAGAGTGATTCCAGGTCGCTCGCGGCGGGAACCGAGTGATTCCAGGTCGCACGTGGCGGGAACCGAGTGATTCCAGGTCGCACGCGGCGGGAACAGAGTGATTCCAGGTCGCACGCGGCGGGAACAGAGTGATTCCAGGTCGCACGCGGCGGGAACAGAGTGATTCCAGGTCGCACGCGGCGGGAACAGAGTGATTCCAGATCGCACGCGGCGGGAACAGAGTGATTCCAGGTCGCACGCGGCGGGAACAGAGGGATTCCAGGTCGCATGCAGCGGGAACAGAGAGATTCCAGGTCGCACGCAGCGGGAGCAGAGAGATTCCAGGTCGCACGCAGCGGGAGCAGAGAGATTCCAGGTCGCACGCAGCGGGAGCAGAGAGATTCCAGGTCGCACGCAGCGGGAGCAGAGAGATTCCAGGTCGGACGCAGCGGGAGCAGAGAGATTCCAGGTCGCACGCAGCGGGAGCAGAGAGATTCCAGGTCGCACGCAGCGGGAGCAGAGAGATTCCAGGTCGCACGCAGCGGGAGCAGAGAGATTCCAGGTCGCACGCAGCGGGAGCAGAGAGATTCCAGGTCGCACGCAGCGGGAGCAGAGAGATTCCAGGTCGGACGCAGCGGGAGCAGAGAGTTTCCAGGTCGCACGCAGCGGGAGCAGAGAGATTCCAGGTCGGACGCAGCGGGAGCAGAGAGATTCCAGGTCGCACGCAGCGGGAGCAGAGAGATTCCAGGTCGGACGCAGCGGGAGCAGAGAGATTCCAGGTCGCACGCAGCGGGAGCAGAGAGATTCCAGGTCGCACGCAGCGGGAGCAGAGAGATTCCAGGTCGGACGCAGCGGGAGCAGAGAGTTTCCAGGTCGCACGCAGCGGGAGCAGAGAGATTCCAGGTCGCACGCAGCGGGAGCAGAGAGATTCCAGGTCGCACGCAGCGGGAGCAGAGAGATTCCAGGTCGGACGCAGCGGGAGCAGAGAGATTCCAGGTCGGACATGATAGAACAGAGATCTTTAAGGTTCTCCTCGTTTTTCCAGATGATTTTCCATTGTTGGAAAATTGTGTTTTGAGGATTTTTATAGTTTTCTTATAGCCTGAACACTATTTTTTCACTGCATTTTAAATATCTCTGCTTGCTTTCAACAAATTGAAATAATTCTTGATTACAGTCAATGACAAATCTGGCCCATGTCTCGTCTCCACACAACTGTTCTTTTATGTAAGGGCAATCTGAATATAGCGGTGCTATCATTCACTGTAAGCAAGCAGAGTACCTGAAGACAGATGCAAAACTAATGGAAAGAAAGTATATGAGAAAGGTACAGAATATATTCTTTTGCGATCATTAGGGTGTATTGGCCTCATTACTAGATGAACCTGATGTGTACAGCAGACGATCATAATGAATTCACCACCCTGCAGATGATGGGAATGTAGTGGAGTCTGCAGGCTGCTGCCCTCCTGGCTCACCAGACCTGGCGTGTGGCTGCAGATTGGACGTTAAGGGCTTAAAATTGATTTTCTTTACTTTTTTTTTTCTGATCTTTTGCAATTTTGATGAGTTAAAATAGCTTTGCATGATTACCGCCGTTAAATTATGCACAGTGACAGCTGAGCGGCCTCAGACAGAAAATTCTGGTAAGAAGGAACATGCAGATGGAGACTCTCAGCTTCCCATCCGCAAAATAAACTAACAGAGGAAACAGATTGCACAGAGGAATGCTGTCTGTCTGTCATCTAGGTGGCCAGTACTGGTGTCTGGCATGAAAATTTCACGACTATTTGCGGAGTCTATGCTCGGCCCCACATACCCGTCTTATAGGGCAGATATCCACTATGTCTATCTATAGCTATCTATGCGGGATGTAAATACCTTACTTTGTCAGTAAATATTCTCTTGTAGCAGCCTCCAGTCGCCTGTGAACTACTGATGTCGACCATGAAATCCTCTATATATTTTATCATCCATCTTTTCCGAAGTCCTGAATGCCCAGTGCCCAGCGGTACAATCCACATCACAGAGCTGCCGCAGAACTGGGCAGATTTGTTACTTTGGTCTGGTAAGTTCCCCGCTGTAAGCTTACATAGACATATACAGTGCCTTGAAAAAGGATTCATACCCCATGAATGTTTCTACATTTTTTTCACATTATATCCAACAAGCGTAAATGTATTTTATTGAGATTATATGTAAAACCAACACAAGGTAGCAAGTATTTGTGAAAGTGTAAAGGAGATGATACCTGGTTTTCAAATTATTTTAAAAATATAAATCTGAAAATTGCGACATTTGTATTTAGCCCCCTGAGTCAATACTTTGTAGGACCACCTTCCTCTTTTTAGGTTACCTACATAATAGAGTCTGCCACATTGTAGATGAGCCGTCTCAGGCCACATCACTAGATGGATGTTTGCCTTTGTGACTTTTCCAGACGTAGAAGACCCTACGTGAGAATGAAGGACACTGAAAGCTGTGAAATGGCCCATTTAGAGCCCATAATCTGGAAACGACGTTCCTAGAAACACTTGTGTACAGTGTCCATTTTAGGACATGATCAGATATCAAAATCAAGCATCAGAATGATGTCAGTTTGAGGCTAAATACCCTGTCTGAGAACTGATTCTGACAAGTGATTTTGACGAGTGATTCTGACTAGTGATTCTTTAATCATGATCAATTGTGGGCAGCACAGTGGCTCAGTGGTTAGTACTGTTGCCTTGCAGCACTGGGGTCCTGAGTACAGATCCCTACAGGGACAACATCTGCATGGAGTTTGTATGTTCTCCCCATGTTCTTCAGTTTCCTCCTGTACTCCAAAGACGTAGGTTTCCCCTAGAGGTTTTGTACCTGCCTATTGGGTTCACATTGTTTCCCTAAGTGAGTAACCCCTACAGCAGGTATCCCTGACTCGGGATCTTCGGGTTCTGTGCCCGGAAAGACCTTTATCCTGGGAGGGTTAATTTTATTCTCGCACAGGGACCAGAATAAGGGCAAGTCTCTTCCCAAAACAGTCCTATATGGCAGGGTCTTCGCCACTCCCACCACGTTTCATCTCCCCACATGGGGTGGAAAAAGTAACCGCCGCTGTTGAGTACTTTCAGAGGTCCCCATGTATTCAAACAACCCCCACTTTCCGACCATTGGGGTTGTTCTCGGCAACCAATGACCCATGAACAAGTGTCACTAGGCTCCCTGAGTCCAAGAGGGCCTCTGTCTGGTACCTGGCACAGTTGGGGGTTCACTGCACGTAGTGTCTGCATTCACGGTGCAGACTTCTGGGCATACATTGACACCCAGCGAGTAAACCCGCAGTCCATGGGTTCAACAGTCGGGGGGCAGTTGGCAGCCACATGTCCTGGCCCTTGGCACCGCCAGCACCGGATAGTGGTGGCACCGTTAGTCCATGAGACTGGCTTTAAGGGTAACTGGTCTCCGTCCACCGTCACTCCAGGTTATCCCCTCCGTACAGGCTTTGTTCTGACCGTCCCCAGCAGAGGGTCGTGTACCTTTCCCAGGCTCCTGGACTCGCACAATCTTTTGTGATAGCTGCAGAGTCCCGTATGAAGTACTAAATGGCCGTATACCACTCGATCAGGCTAACCACCTGGTCTAGAGTCCCCGGGTCCCCTTGCCCCACCCAACGCTGTATAGCTGCTGGCAGAGTTTTCAAAAGCCGATCGACCACCACCCTCTCTACCATCTGGGAAGGAGTCAAGGTCTCAGGCTGGAGCCATCTTTTAACTAGCTGCAGCAAGTCATATGTCTGAGACCTGGTGGGTCGGGCCTTCAGAAATGTCCATGAAAATACCCGTTGGGCTCTCAGATAGGTATTACCCCCAGTCATACAAGGATCTCACCTTTTCAGCTTCCCATAGTCCTGGGCTTCCTCCCGACTGAGGTCAAAGTAGACCTTCTGCTCGTCACCCATCAGGAACGGAGCCACCATTTCTGCCAACTTGGAAGTTGGCAGGTTCTCCTGCTCCACGGTACTCGCGTAGACAGTGAGGAAGGCTTCCACGTCGTCCTCCGGTTTCAGCTTCCTCAATGCTGAACGGACCTTTTTCTTGACTTCACGACTTTCCGGGGTCAGTGATGGTGGCATGTCCCACAGAGCAGCAATCTGCAGCACAATCAGTTCATCAGTGCACTGCTGCTTTTGGAACTGCTCCTGCTGTTGCAGCTGAGTGAGGACCAATTGTCTTAGCAGTTCCTCCATTTTGTCTGCAGGCCTGAGCAGTAGCTTTGCCAGCTTAATCAGGAACATGCAGTTTTCGGGGTATGCCTCAGTTCACACGTCCTGCATTCTTCACCATATTGTAGTGCGGCGGTGTTCACACTGTGCTGTAATGAGGCAGTGACTCAG
Organism: Phyllobates terribilis; assembly: GCF_046119375.1. Classification (NCBI taxonomy): domain Eukaryota; kingdom Metazoa; phylum Chordata; class Amphibia; order Anura; family Dendrobatidae; genus Phyllobates; species Phyllobates terribilis. The sequence continues at coordinate 304,436,389 of NW_027362772.1, forward strand.
GGAAAGTTCAACTTAAATGTCTTTATTTGCAAAAACTCGCAACTCAGATGCCAAAGATGTCCTCCGGATTGTACCTGGGTGATCCAAACAGTCTGTGTAAACCTGTTGCCATGGAAGACAGTCGCGCCGTTTCACTCTGAGGTGCGCCAGTTACATTGCCTTCACAACCCCACTGCCATCCTGTAGATCGCTCCAAAATTAAAAGCCCATGTCAGGTTTTCTTAAATCCAACTTAGTCAAATAACTTGACCAAGTCCAAACTTACTTTCATTTTGCACAGCAACCACAGCTGTGTCTGTGATTGTAATGCACTCCAGCAGGTACAATATGCCTCTATGCGCATCCTAGGGGATACATACCGTCCCTCGCATATAATTCCCCTCACGGCCTCACAGGAGACACAATAGCTCTCATAAGAGTAGTTCACGCTATATTGAATTTTGCTTTATGAAATATTCAATCTACAAGAAATAAGATGCTCCTTGTGATACAGTATATGATATAGATGTTAATACTCTGCTGAGGGGGCCCTGGATATAGCGTAGTACATGTAGGCATCGATGGACCTGAAACTTCATGGAAGCTGAAGAACGGTGTCAATGGACGGCATGACGTCTTGTCATCATGATCTGCTGTCACCCTGCACCTTGTCCTGACCTCACTGGCTCTGGGACTAAGCTAAGTAGTTATTACTAGATCGGCCATTTGCAATCAGTCTTACTCTGTTTAGCTAAAATGGGATCCAACAAGTCCAAGCACAACATGGACAGCGCTCTCATTTTAATAGAAAGCGTGTAATGGTTTATTTCTTTCCTGCGGCTACAGGGGGATTAAATACTTGCTGTTGGGTTCCCCAAAGATTACAGTTGATAGTTAATCAAAAGGTGATTATCTCATCCAAATTCCTTTTTAGTGTCCTTACTGCTGCACATCTCTTATCTTGATGCTATGGTGTGGTATATGGGGTACAAAGATAGTGGGGTCATTCTTCATCAATGGAAACCTCAATGCCACTGGATATCTAAAATTGCTATATGATGATGTGTTGCCCTCTTTATGCACTGAAGATGGCACGTTCCCGGAGTTTTTCCAACAAGATGGTGCACCACCACATTATGATTGTCAGGTCCGAGCATTCCTACATGAACTGTTTCCTGGAAAGTGGATTGGTCGTCGTGGGCCAGTTGAATGGCCACCAAGGTCTCCCGATCTGACCCCCTTATACTTTTATCTTTGGGGTCATCTGAAGGCAATTGTCTGTGCTGTGAAGATACGAGATGAGCAGCATCTGAAACAACGGATACTGGAAGCCTGTGCTAGCATTTCTTCTGCGGTGTTGCTATCAGTGTGTCAAGAGTGGGAGAAGAGGGTTGCATTGATAATCCAACACAATGGGCAGCACTTTGAACACATTTTATAAGTGGTCATAAACTTGTAAAAAACTCATGAAAGAATAAAGTTACGTTGAAACCAAGCACACCATTGTTTTTGTTATGAAATTCTCAATAAGCTTGATGTGTCACATGACCCTCTTCCCATTGAAAGAAATAAAGTTGGATCCAAAATGGCCGACTTCAAAATGGCCACCATGGTCACCACCCATCTGGAAAAGTTTTCCCCCTCCCATATACTAATGTGCCACAAACAGGAAGTTGATATCACCAACCATTCCCATTTAATTTAGGTGTATCCATATAAATGGCCTACCCTGCATATAATGGAACCATATATTGCTCCATATAGTATAATGGCCCCATATAAAACTCCATACAATATATAATGGTCCCATATATTGCTCCATACAGTATATAATGGCCCCATACAGTATAATGGGCCCCATATAATACTCCATACATTAAAAAATAAAAAAAAATCAAATGCTCACCTCTCCTCGTTCCCCACTGGCTGCGGCTCCGGTCTCCTCAGTGTCTTCTGGCTCTCTGCACTGCTCAGCACAGAGGGCATGCTGCAGTGACGTCATCGCGCCCTCTGCCCTGAGACGTCACAGAAAGTCAGAAGACGCTAAAGAGAGTCGACAGGAGCAGTGGGGAATGGGGAGAGGTGAGTATTTGAGGAAGGTGGAGCAAGTGGCAGTGCTGGTACCAGGCTGCCACGACTCACGGGCCCCATAGAGTGCTGGTGTTCCCGATGGCGAGTGGGCACCTCCTGTTTGTCAAGGGCCCAGGCACTTGCCCGGGTGAGCCGGGTTGTGACGCCAGCCCTGGGCAGACTACTGCTCAGACAACACAGGGTGAGGGTAAGAAAGAGTGCCAATACTTTATTGAACCACCAACAGTCAATAACATACAGTACAGTCCCAGCAAGTACATAAGAGGGTGCAAATGACAGAGTCTCACCTTTCCACTGGCTCTCCGGGAATTATAACATCTGCAGCATCGGGGCTTCCAGGGCCAACTACCCCAACCAGTAGCACACAACTTTTGGTGGGCACCCACAGAGAGGAGGTAGTGGCAAGCTTAGGAAGCTGACAGAGTCCATTGAGGTATGTGGCCAGGTGACCTGATTGTCCCAACCTGAATTCTCCAAACGTCTCCATGGGTTCAGTGATGGGCAGTGGATCTGTATTCCTCCGGTTGGAGTCATAGTGCCTTGGCTGCTGTCCTCTAGAGTCTCTCTGTAGAAGGAGAGAGGTCCCTTTTATACCCACAACTGTCCTTGAGGGGATTAAGCACAGGTTTAGGGGGAGGAGGGAGGAGATAATTCCAGATTGTTCAAGTGTTCAATTAACATGCATATTTTGTCTTTAAATGTTTGCAGAACAGTAATCTGTAGGGACTGATACAAAAGGTAGTCAGCAGGCATTCACCAAATTAACAAATATTGATTGTTCAATTAACCTGCGCCTTTGTCCCTAAAGGATAGCAGAACAATAATCTGCAAGGATTGACACAATAGTTAATCAGCAGCCATTCAACAAATCAACAAACATCAAGTAAACCTACAACAAGAGTCAACATTCAGGCTCATATGAATAATAGCTCATGTCCCTGGGCCTACTGAATAATAGGTCTCGCATAATTAAGAATAAACGCGGTGTTGTTACAGTGAGACCAGCCTTAAAAAGATGCTGTACCTTGCTTTTGGGAAGCAAATATGCAATAAAAAAATTCTGTGTGAGGGTGTACATAGCGGTTAATGATTATGATGAATGCTGCAATATTGTGTTTTGTGCATGCAGAGGGAGGGCACTGTGATAGAGGCAACTGATGTATTGATGAGTTATAATATTAAATTCTCCCACTATATGGCTCCAAAGGCCAGAACAGGACCACGTATAATGCCAAGGAAGCCTGTTCAACTCAGCCCAAGGCTGTAGAGTGCCGTCTGGAGGCAGGGAGTTGGGACAGAAGAAGTTGTGGGTCCTATTGAAGAGTTCGGTCTGGATCAGAAGGTGGTAAATTGACCACACAGCTGAAATCTGCTGAGATATTGTGCTGAGCAGGGTCCAAATTGCCAAGTCTGAGACTAAGTAATGCTATAGACTTTAGTAGATTACTGTGCTTTATATTGAGGTTAAAGCCTCCCCACCTGTGATGCAGATCGAAAAACTGTTCTAGTTCCATCATAAAAATACTGTATTTTTCGGAATATAAAATGTACTCCCCCCACCCCCGAAATTTGGAGCGGAGTCACAGGAGGCAGGGTCGCTGATGCAGGAGGCCGGTAGGGTGGTGCCGCAGGCCCCGGGCTGGGAGGAGGGGGTGTCCCGGCGGTGTGAGGCTGCGGGTCCTGGGCTTTCATAAGATGGTCATTGGTGAGTCCCCTTCCCATTGATTTCCCTGTGGTTGGCCTCAAAGCTCACAGCAGATAAATCAATGGGAATGGAACATCTTATGAAAGCCCAGGGCCTGCAGCCTCGCACCGCCAGGACACCCCCTCCTCCCAGCCTGGGGCCCGCAGCATTACCCCACCCGCTGGCCTCCTGCAGCAGCGACCCTGCCTCCTGTGACCCGCTCCACCGCAGCCGCCCCACAATAAGCTACTGTATAAGACACACCACCATTTCCTCCCCAAAATTTGTGGTGAGTCTTATAGTCTGCAAAATACAGTACACGCTTTGTCACCTAATGTGGTGCCTATTATAGTAACGTCCAAAGTGGTTCCCCCCTGTGAAAGAAGCTGCCAATCGTTATACATTTATTTGTACCCACCAAGAACTGTACTTTATAATAGTGTCACCACCAAGCTTGAGCTTCTGGGAAGTAAAAGTTCCTGTTTTTTGTGCCCGGCCGTGTGCTGTTCTCCATTACTGCACCATTTTTAGCTGGGGAATTCATCATCTGTAACCCTGACTTACCACCAGTGTCGGATTAGCCTGGCCTCTCCTTCAGGGGCATCTACAGCAGCAGACATCACAGCTGCTATGGGGTCCCCGAGTAGGGGGGAACCTGGTGCCAAATGGCACCGGCCCCCCTACTGCCCGGCATCTGTATCAACAGATACTATTGAATACAATGGTGGAGGAGAGAGACGTCGACTCTCTCCTCAGCCATTCAGTCTGTGTGTCTGAGGCTGCGTGCCCACTATGCGTTTTTCAAGAGTTTCTGCCGTGGAATTTCCGCAGCGAAAACGCTTAAAAAATGCTTGGTAATAAGTGCCCCATGGTCCCCAATGATAATCCGCATGTGCTGTGCACAGGCTGCGGAAATTTCCGCTGCGGATTATCATTGCGGAAAAATACGCAGCATGTCCATTAATTTTGCGGACACGCAGCGTAATTGCCGCCATTGACTTGCATTGAATGGCATAATATACGTATGGCCATGCGGATATCATATGGTTCAATGTGCGGATGGTACCCGTGTCTGGAGAAGAGGAGACTCTGTGTATAGGGAGATGTAGAGGCATCATATTGTGTATAGGTATGTATCATATTGTATATATGCAACTGTGGGGACCTCATACTGTGTATATGGAGCTGTGAGCACATCATACTGTATTTAGAGAACGGTGGGGGAATCATTCTGTATATAGGGAGTTTTTAAAACATTATACTGTGTATAGGGTCTGTGGGGCCATCATGCTGTATATAAAGAGCTGTGGGAGCCATCATACTATATATAGAGACCTGTGGGGGCATCATACGGTGTCTAGGGGAGGTGGTGACATCATACTGTGTCTAGGGGAGCTGTTGAGGACTTGTGTATATAAGGCGCTGTAGAGGCATCACACTGTATATAGGGAGCTGTCATGGCAACTTAGTTTATCTAAGGGCTGTGAAGGACATCATAATGTGTATAGGAAGCTGTGGAGACATCATACTGTGTATAGGGGAGCTGTGGGCTCATCATACTGTGTATAGGGGAGCTGTTTTTTTTGTGCTGCACTATGATTACGTCATTTATGTTTATTTTTTGTACTTTGCTGTTTTTAAAAAATAAAAAAAACTGGGGGAAAAAAATGTGATTTTGTTTCCACATCCTGAGACCCAGAAGTTTTTTTTGCGAAGCAATGTGAAATGTGTATTGGAACCAATTTAGGGTACAGCACACACAACCTTTTTAAAGGGGTTCTGTGGGCAAATGACATAGATGACTCATTCATATCAGATCAGTGGTGGTCTGACACCCAGCACCCCTGCGAATCAGCTGTATTAGTCTGTGGCAGAGGTCAGATGGAAGTATTTATGGAGCTACACTATACAGCCCTCTCCAATGTATCATGTTGAATTATCATTCAAAGGAATCTGTCAGCAGGTTTTTGCTCTTTAATCTCCAAGCAGCATAATGTAGGGGCAGAGAGTCTGATTCCAGGGTTGCGTCACTTGCTCAGATGCTTGCTGTAGTTTCAATACAATCAGGGTTTTATCAGCAGGAGATTATCACTGCAGGACTAGGTGTCGAGTGCCAAGCAGTCTAGCTAATCTGTCTAACCTCACCCCCACTACTGATTGGCAGCTTGCTGACAATTAGGGGTGTGAGCTGGGTTATATACAACTCAGCATTCAGACCAAAGAGAAAACAGAGATTCTATCATTACTACAGCAAGCAGTCCAGTAAGTGACACATCGCAGGAAACAGAATCTCTGCCCCTATATTATGCTGTTCTCAGATTCCATAGAAAAAAAATCTGCTGACAGATTCTCTTTAACCCCTTAAGGACCATGGGTTCCATTTTTCGGTTTCTGTTTTTTGCTCCACTTCTTCCCAGAGCCATAACTTTTTTTCCATCAATATGGCCATATGAGGGTTTGTTTTTTTGCGGGATAAGTTGTACTATTGAATTACAGCATTTATTTTACCATATCATGTACTGGAAAACGGGAAGAAAATTCTAAGTGCGGTGAAATTGCAAAAAAAGAGCAATTCCACAATAGTTTTTTGGTGTTTTTTTTTATCACGTTCACTAAATGCTAAAACTGACCTGCCATTATGATTCTCCAGGTCATTACGAGTTTGTAGATACCAAAGATATATAGGTTCTTTTTTATTTAAGTGGTGAAAAAAAATCCAAAGTTTGTCAAAAAGAAGAAAAAATGGCGCCATTTTCTGAGACCCGTAGCGTCTCCATTTTTCGTGATCTGGGGCCGGATGGGGGTTTATTTTTTGCGCTTTGAGGTGACGTTTTTATTGATAACATTTTGGGGTAGATACGATGTTTTGATCACCCGTTATTGCATTTTATTGCAATGTTGCAGTGACCAAAAAAATGTAATTCTGGCATTTTAAATTTTTTTCCCCCTTACGCCTTTTACCGATCGAATACATTATTTTTATATTTTGATAGATTTGCCGATTATGAACGCGGCGATACCAAATATGTGTAGATTTTGTTTTTATAATTGTTTTATTTTGAATGGGACAAAAGGGGGATGATTTGAACTTTTATTTTTTTTTTTAGAATTTTTAAAAACTTTTTTTTTTTACTTCCTTCATTAGTCTCCATGGGAGACTAGAGACTGCGATCCTCTGATCACCTGTGCCACACATAGGGCTGCAGCCCTGCTATGTGTAACAAAAACGCTCATCTTCTATGAGGGCCGAACACCGGGTGGCGCTCATAGCAGTTTGGCAATGACAACCACAGGGGTCTCCCGCAGACTTTGGGTTGCCATCAGCGCCCCGCGATCATGTGACAGGGGCGCTGATGGGCGGAGCTAAGACATGCATCCGGTTTGCGCGAGTTAAATGCTGCTGTCAGAGATCACAGGTGCGGAGAAGACGGAGAATTTAATTTCTCCATCTTCTCTATTGTGTCCTCATAAATCAGACTGCACTTGTATGACACACGAGTGCAGTCCAATGTCTCACACTCACCCATAGACTGATGCCGAATCATAGATCTGCACTGCCCCATAGAATAACATTGGGCCGCGTGCTCTCCGATAAAACATCGCATAGCACTTGACCATGTTATACCCTTAGAATTCGGCTCTGCTTGCCGGTCCGATCAGTCATCATGTGATTGCTCACTTGTGGACACATGTCGATTAACTTTTCTCCCTGTGTCTCACAATGCTTTAACATTAGCATTGAGAGAAGCAGGAAGATTAGCTCGTCGCCATGTGTGACCCTACAATACTATCAGGCACTAGCGGCAACATAATAATGCCTACAGATATACTCCCATATAGTGATAAGATATAAGTGCAGCATATGCCCAAATACCAATTCAACCGAGCAGCTAAATAATAGTGCCTGAATGATAACACAACCACCGCCATGTGCTGCGGAGGTGCAGCTTCTGCGTTGTGATGCACAATGTGAACGATGCATTGAGCGGTTCTCGGTCTTTGCTCTATTAAGGGTATTTTCCAGCTAATAATCGATTTTCTGGAGCGCTGCCTGGATACACTCAGTTTCAGTTGGATACGCCAGCTGGCAGGGCTCGGGCCATTGCAATGACTTGGTAGGAACTGATTCAAGTGACTAAGCTTTATGCTTGGCTGATTGTCAAAGTCCACCAGAACCACATGAAACATTCTGCAGTGCTATGATCGACAGAATGAAGCGACTATGCTGCTCTGTTCCCATAATGTAATTATCCTTCCAAAAACAGATTTGACACACCAATCAAAATAGACGATTATTCAGCAGGACGCGGTGCAGAGATGTCAGGGATGAAGTTCTACTGCAGAAGAGGGAGAGTCAATGTCCTCCACCAAGAAGGTGAAGCCTCCACTGGGCTCCAAAATAACATATGGATTTTCTCAGGGACCAGGTTTATAGGTTATAAGGGTCCTCGAGCAAATGAATCCCACTGCCCTGTGTCTAATTCACCCTTGACTCAAGTGGCATGCTATCAAATTGTCATGTCCTCCTGCCCAGTAGGCTCTAGCTATCCTGGACGTCCTGCGATCATTGCCAGCTTTGTTACAGTACACAAACGGAAACCTTTAATTATAATTAAAACCAAATATATCCTAACATTCCAAATTCTTAAAACGTAATACTGTGTTGCACACTGCCAGGTGCCGGGGTCAGGGATCGGAGGAAATTACTATTCATATATTTTGGGAAATAGGGTAAATAACTGTCCCTAGAAAATTCCCTTGCTATTCCCTACCTTGCCGTGGAGGTTGGCACCCTAATAAAGATGAATTGGCGGCCCCGCTCAATGTCAATTGGCCGTAATCTAGCCCTATTATGCGCACTGCTACCAATAAAGTGCAATAACAAACACGTGCAAAACACAAACCTATAAAAACACAATAACAATAATAATATAATTCCCAGAGGTATATAGACTTAGTCTTTAAAGTATATAGTATTAACCCCTTTGATCAGATGATAAATATATAACGTATAGGTGGGGCAGGTCCCAACCATAAATCTGCAAGAATCTATCCACAGCACTTTTCAGGCATTGCCATCACTGTCCCCATTGGGGCTCACAATCTATATTGCCTATCAGTATGTCTTTGGAGTGTGGGAGGAAACTGGAGAACCAGGAGGAAACCCACACAAACATGGGGAGAACATGCAGACTCCTTGCAGATGTTGTCCTTGGTGGGATTTGAACCCAGGACCTCAGCGCTGCAGTGCTAACCACTGAGCCACCATGACTTTAATTTTATGCTCAGTCTGGGCAATGACAAGTTATTCCCGTAGCATTGTGCCATATAATGCACTTTAAACTGAACATTTCATTCATGCTGCCCAAATCACAGGCAGCATAAATCGCAGCCGGGCTGTACGATTACAACCGTGTTTATTTTTCTCTGAGGTTTAAGTGGTAACTTTTCTCCTTATAAAGATTGACATGAGAGGGTAATAGGCCTATCACCTAGCCAAGTCAGATCTCGTGCTTTGCACTGACGAGGGGCAACACCCTGAAACAGCTAAACGTTAGTGACCAGAGCTAGCTCTAGATTAGAACTAATATTATTTGGACCTAAAGGTAGTGATATGGTATGACTGAAAAAAAAACACCGTAATTAGTCCAGACGACAATAATTTAACAATGGTGCTATCTTGAGGCACTGATGTTAGCGGCAGGTGCTGGCTGTACAACACCAACTCTGTAAGGGAGTCAGCTCAGCTCCTGAGCCCGCTCCATACATGTAGACCTTGACGCAGACCTACATACTAAAGTCAGAATAAAGCAAGTCTATGTCTGCACCGCTGGAACCGCGCTGGCATGGGAGATGAGTATAAGCTTTTTTATTTTTTCAGCACAAAATAGTTAGATCAAGAATGGCTTGTCCTATTAGTGGACAAACCCTTTAAGGTTGATAGACACGGGGGAAAATTCCTTCCCAACTCCGTATATGTCAATCAGACTAGTTCCCCAGATCAACGACCCATAACAAAATCTAGTACCAATAACCTGTAATATAATATTATTCAAGAAAGTCACACAGGCCCTCCTTGAACTTTTTTAGAGAATGAAGTATTACAAGATCATGGGATGGAGAGTACCATAACCTCATTGCTCACACAATAAAAATTTGCCATCTCACTTCGTTTTGACACAGGGCATTAGGAGCTTGATGCTAGAATGGTTGGATTAATTTTAACTGAAATAAATTATTAACACAGCAAAAAGAGCAACAGTATTTATTCATCTGACCAGGTCTCAAAACTAATGCATTAATCAGGATGCAGCAAACCATATAATAAAGGTGGGGGCAGCACAGGTGCAAAATACTGATGAGACAACCTCTCATAACCTACCAATTCATGGAGGGGGTGATTGCTTAGTATTAAAACTGCACACAAAAAATGGTTTGTATAGGGCGCTGATCACACACAGGTAGTGCACAGTGTCTGGCTTACAACCTATTAGTGACGCTCATACAATTAGATTAGGCGGGCTGCCCAGCTCTACCTAAGTGCACCCCATGAGGACAGACACCCTAGTTTAAAAGGCCAACATTGATAGGCTACACCCTGAAAAAAAAAAAAAAGATATATATGAGGTATTGGTGGATATTTTGGTGCTGGTCACACACTGGTAGTGCACAGTGTCTGGCTTACAGCCTATTGGTGACACCCATACTATTAGATTAGGCAGGCTATGCTCTCCTCATACACATTATCACGGGGTATAGTGTCACATGTAGCTAAACCCCCTGTCTTCTTAAGAAAAAGGCTGTGAAGATGTAACCTTCTCTTTATTGATTGTGCAATCTACTAACATACATACAGTAGATACAGCAAACATGAAACACAGCATTGTACCTCATAGATAGGGCTCTTACCGGCTATGCTTGGAGCAGGCTGTTTGCACAGAGCACAAGGTACAAGACTGTAGGATGTGGAGGGTCTTACCTTGTTCCTGTCCCTGAAGACAACAAACACGTCATGTGAATACTGTCTTGCGGTTTTATCACTAAAAGTGATGTGTGTCTTATGTAATGTATTATGGTGATGTACAGCATGTGAAGTGTTAATGCATAATGTGAGTGTTGCATATGTGGCACCCCTGAGGGTTCAGTCGCCACAGGGGTACTGCACCTCAGATGAGGTGTGGTATCTCCTTCAGGTAAGGATGGAGCATCACACAAGACCCCACTCCACACTCAACACTACACCACTCATGTCCTGTAGGGGGCCTAAATGCACCAGGGTGCTGCCCCTGTCCGGGATAGAGGAGATAGGGGGAACCTAAGATAGGGGGAACCAAGTAATGGGTGAGGGTGGAGGAAACACTTTCAGGAAGCACTTAGAGAATCTAAATAATATTTGGCCATCTTAGGTTCAGGGTCCTTTGATTGTGGGTCTTCTGTTGGGGTCCAGCAAGAGTCTGTAGCTGGCTGAAGATTTGCGGTCCTCGCTCTCTGGCCTTGAGACGAGGAGCAGGTCAGAGTTAACCAGTGTCTCTGCCCGGTCAGGGTCCCGTTCTAATAAGGCCTTGGAGGGGAGCAGAGGAGATAGGCTCCACAGGCGAAAGGATCCCAGGGGGATACGGACGGAGCGGAGTCGCCACCTGTATTCTTCACTCTGGCTTAGCCAGAGGGACTCCTGCCGCAAGAGGGGTGACCGGCCCCCGATATCTGATTGTGTACTTCACGTCACCCTTGGAAAAGCCCGGCGGCTTAGTGGATCCCAGGGAGGGACACAAGCGGGAGGAGATAAGAAGGAGAGGAACACACCAACGGGGTCTTGACAGGTGCTCCTGATCTACCTGGGAAGTGCTGAACCCCCTTCCTGGTGGCCGCAGTACGCCGTGTGTAGCAGAGAGAAGCTTTGCGGCTGAAAGTGTATCTAAAGTGAGTAAAGACCCGGATGACTTCATTCACCGCCTCTGCTTGTTTATTCCTGCGCAGCACTGCACCCACCAAACCTCCACACAGTTCATCTAACACTGCCCTGAGGCCTACTCCACCTGTGGGGAGTAGTACCAACCAAGCTGCCAGAACATCAGCCTCAGAGGACTGTCGCAGCGCTGGTGGCCTTCACCAGAAACCACAGGTGGCGTAGTCTAACAACCACTCATCCAAAAGTCCATCATTTTTCATGTGACAGCCTTGGGCACGGACCAAGTCACGGCCACGACGACATCCCACACCATCACCGTACATTGACCCGGCACCGAGTAACCCCACCGCTCAGGGAGGGCGAGTCACTTAAACTGGCCAATGTGGCACCCTGCTGCGCACGTTGCCACAGAACCCAGAAGGCTGCACGGACGGATTTCTCCACAAAAGGCCCTCACTACATGCAAACACCTCTACCTTCCACCGCATACCAGCAGAGGGAGCCCTGATAGGGATATATAAAGGGAAGGTGGAGCCAGGCAGCTCAGTTAGTGATTAGTTTCTAGTTGAGTGTACAGCGTGCTCAGAGTAGAGCAGCACGCAGGCTGCTGTGTGAGGCAAGCTAGGCCTCCAGCAGTACTGAAGCCTAGTGAGGGCCCCAAGCGTGGCCGAAGGCGAGTGGAAGAAAGGAGTGATAAGAGGGGGCAGAGGAGCATATCAGGCTCACCCCAGTATATCTACCAGACACTGGGTCCGAGCCTACAGGGACCCTTCACACCCAGTAGGGTTAACCGGAATCCCAGGAGGACTACAAGTCCCTGGTAAACCTGAAGCCAGACACGTACAGCACCAGGTACCACGAAGGCCCCGACGTCCAGGGAAAGTGGTTACCAACCGGAGGTCCTACTTCAGAGCAACAGGTGGAGTAAAAAGCAAGACACATAAGCTAGGCACAGTTGCAGGCTGGCCAGGAGCTTACACAGAGGCAGACACAGATCAGGAGGCCTTATACCCGCTCCCTGGGGAGAAGTCCAAAAGTGCGCCCTTCCCCTAGAGTACCCTGGACCATATCTACCAGCTGTACCAGTAAAGGTAACAAAGCAAAGCCCCCTGTCTCTGTCCGTTACTCCGGCCGCGCTATTACATCTCTACCTGCGCCACAAAGCCCAGCGCACCCATCATCTATCTATCTACACTGCCCTGAGGCCCGCTCCACCTGTGGGGAGCTGTACCATCTTTAGCTGCCTTGTCAACTGCCTCAGAGGACTGCTGCAGCGCTGGTGACCTTCACCAGACACCACAGGTGGCGTCACAAATTTCTCCAAACTTTATTAATAATCGCTACCCCTTTTGTTCACTGTTCGCCCTGGGCCAGCCACCGTGAAATATATATATACTGTCCCCATACAGTAAGGCCCACAGGGGTGCGACACATAGGATAAGCTTAGGATACCATAAGTATAACATAAACCCTAAAATACTAATTTTATTAAATCTCATTAAAAGCGGGACATTTTGGGCGACATACGGCATAAACGTGATACACATCAGTATTGAACTTTATCAAGATAAGTTCCTTTTACTGTTTAGTCTTGTGATAATTTTTGTCACTGATACCTCTATGGGTGATTAATTCCAGGGCTGGCTAGGGTTATCGAGGGATAGCCTCCTTGGAGCGGGGGCGCCACAGCGTCAACTTTAACTAGGGTGACAACCTCTGCTGTAAGGCAGGTAATCAGCATCTAGGGTGTTGAACAGGGCCGATTGTAGCCTTTGTTTGGAGGCCGAATGTAGCCTTTGTGTAGCCTTTGGCTTGGAGGTCCAAAGATATTAGGAAGTTTCTTGGGTGTTTTTATAAATTTACACATTGTTACTTTATTCACTGTTGCCACTTTAATCATTTAGTACACTCTAAGGATTGATTGTGATTGATTGTTTGATGTGATATCTGTACCAGGTTCTGGTAGACTGTTAGATCTTTAGTCCATGTAAGTAAAAATAAGAGACTTTTAGGGTCTTGGAGGGGCAGCCGCCGTTGTTGACCGGGGTGCTATTGTCGTCTATATATAACCTCCGCTGACAGGCATGTCTATGCTAGGGTATCTATAGAGTGAGTTTTATTGAAGAATATAGTACTCAGTGGGCCTGCCTCTGATTTAGAGGTGCCTCCTCCGGCAGTCTGAATAAGGGTCTATCATTAAGGGTGAGACTAATTTGTTTTCACTTGGGGTGATATATAGTACAGACCAAAAGTTTGGACACACCTTCTCATTTAAAGATTTTTCTGTATTTTCATGACTATGAAAATTGTACATTCACACTGAAGGCATCAAAACTATGAATTAACACATGTGGAATTATATACTTAACAAAAAAGTGTGAAATAACTGAAAATATGTCTTATATTCTAGGTTCTTCAAAGTAGCCACCTTTTGCTTTGATGACTGCTTTGCACACTCTGGCATTCTCTTGATGAGCTTCAAGAGGTAGTCACCGGAAATGGTCTTCCAACAATCTTGAAGGAGTTCCCAGAGATGCTTAGCACTTGTTGGCCCTTTTGGCTTCACTCTGCGGTCCAGCTCACCCCAAACCATCTCGATTGGGTTCAGGTCTGGTGACTGTGGAGGCCAGGTCATCTGGCGTAGCACCCCATCACTCTCCTTCTTGGTCAAATAGTCCTCACACAGCCTGGAGGTGTGTTTGGGGTCATTGTCCTGTTGAAAAATAAATGATGGCCCAATTGAACGAAAACCGGATGAAATAGCATGCTGCTGCAAGATGCTGTGGTAGCCATGCTGGTTCAGCATGCCTTCAATTTTGAATAAATTCCCAACACTGTCACCAGCAAAGCCCCTCCACACCATCACACCTCCTCCTCCATGCTTCACGGTGGGAACCAGGCATGTAGAGTCCATCCGTTCACCTTTTCTGCGTCGCACAAAGACACGGTGGTTGGAACCAAAGATCTCAAATTTGGACTCATCAGACCAAAGCACAGAATTCCACTGGTCTAATGTCCTTATGTTCTTTAGCCCAAACAAGTCTCTTCTGCTTGTTGCCTGTCCTTCGCTATGGTTTCCTAGCAGCTATTTTACCATAAAGGCCTGCTGCACAAAGTCTCCTCTTAACAGTTGTTGTAGAGATGTGTCTGCTGCTAGAACTCTGTGTGACATTGACCTGGTCTCTAATCTGAGCTGCTGTTAACCTGCGATTTCTGAGGCTGGTGACTCGGATAAACTTATCCTCAGAAGCAGAGGTGACTCTTGGTCTTCCTTTCCTGTGGCGGTCCTCATGTGAGCCAGTTTCCTTGTAGCGCTTGATGGTTTTTGCAACTGCACTTGGGGACACATTCAAAGTTTTCCCAATTTTTCGGACTGACTGACCTTCATTTCTTAAAGTAATGATGGCCACTCGTTTTTCTTTACTTAGCTGCTTTTTTCTTGCCATAATACAAATTCTAACAGTCTATTCAGTAGGACTATCAGCTGTGTATCCACCAGACTTCTGCACAACACAACTGATGGTCCCAACCCCATTTATAAGGCAAGAAATCTCACTTATTAAACCTGACAGGGCACACCTGTGAAGTGAAAACCATTTCCAGTGACTACCTCTTGAAGCTCTTCAAGAGAATGCCAAGAGTGTGCAAAGCAGTCATCAAAGCAAAAGGTGGCTACTTTGAAGAACCTAGAATATAAGACATATTTTCAGTTGTTTCACATTTTTTTATTAAGTATATAATTCCACATGTGTTAATTCATAGTTTTGATGCATTCAGTGTGAATGTACAATTTTCATAATCATGAAAATGCAGAAAAATCTTTAAATGAGAAGGTGTGTCCAAACTTTTGGTCTGTACTGTATGTCCCGCTTTTAATGATATTTAATAAAATTTGTATTTCAGGGTTTATGTTATACTTCTGGGATTTCCTAATTTGTTTATAGAATTTTTGAATTGCATATGACATAGGATAAGGATAATAGGTTTAGTATATGAGATAGGAAATAGTTATTGATAGTGACGCGCCCCCTGGGCTGTGGGGGGGCACCCGGAGCCGGGCCTTGTAGACGCTGGGGGTTGTAGTCACCGTGGCAGCGACCCAGTCCGTGACCCAGGGCCGTCAAATCAGGGTAGTCTATGTGTACTAATATCAATGTTCGACTACGCCACCTGTGGATTGCGGTTATTGGTAACCGCTGCTGCGGAGCAGTCCACTGAAGCTGGTGATATGCGCAGCAAGGTAGTATAACTCCCCACAGGAAGATTATAGCTTCAGGGCAGCATGAATGGATGATGGTGGTGATTGTGCAGGGTGTCGCGATGTAAGAAGAATCACAGAGTCCAGATGATGCAGTCCCAGATCTTTTACTCACGATTAAGCAGTTCCATTTACAGGGCCAGTGTAAGAGCTCAGGCCGTCCAGTGCTCACGCAGTAAGGGGCTTGGTCGACCCTCAGGCATCTCTGGAGCATTTAGCAGGACCCCCTTCAGTGTGTCCTCTCTGGCCTCTCTCCTTGTACCTCACACCTAGTGGCACCTCTGTCCAGTGTCCTCGGGCCTTGGCGGGCGACGTGTGTTCCGTCCCCTGGCCCTATGTGGCTACCTTCCTGGTGGCTGGTGTGGACGGCTTGCTGTACTTGAAGTGCTGCAGCCTCCGGCTCCCAGTTGAGCCCTGTAGTCTCTGATGGTTGAGGGATCCGGTTCCCTTCTTCTGGCCTGACCCCCCCTACCTACTGGCAGCGGCGGGCGTACGGGTGGCAGCTGCACGGCCCGTACCCCTAGGGTCCCCTCGGTTTCTGTCCTGGAGCCTTCCTGCTCCCCTTTCCTCTCTTCACTCCTTTCAGGCTCAGGCCTCCTGACTAGGCCCGCCTCTGGAGCAGAGCCCATACAGAGCCTCTGCTCCTGTCACCTCTCTTCACCACTACTCACTAACCAACTGCTGAACCAAAATTGTTCCTTCCTTTTATACCTCCTACTCCAGTGCTCCCAGGATCTACATCCTCCACCCATCCACTACCTAGTTCCCCCTCTCTTGGTGGTTCTCCCCACTCCAGCCAGGGATCAGGGACAGTTGTGCTCTCCCATAGGAGCATTGTCGCCCTGTCGCCCCGGAAATGTGGTGTAGTGGATGTAGTGTTAGGGTCCTGAGCCATACTCCTTCCTTACCTGAGAGTGAGATACCACACCTCTGGATGAGATGCAATAACTCTGTGGCGACTGAACCCTCAGGGGCGCCACAATAGAACTAGTGCAGTGAGTGGGCACTAGTGTTAATAAAAAGAGGGGCATTTCCTGGTAGTGCGTGTCATGTTGCATGAATTCGGAATCTTACAGACCATTTTATACTATCATTAAGTTACTGTTTTGTTGCTATGCAGTAAGGTTTTCCTTTCTTATAAGTTTGTCCTTTGTCTCTCCCTGTCTCTCTCTGATGTAGCTGTGATGTCAGGAACCCCTCCCTTCTTCCCCATTCTTGTTCCTCATTCACCATCTTCAGCCATGTTAGAAGCTTATGTGCTTCCAGTCTGTTTCTAAAAAAGTCTTTTTACCTGCTGTACGTTTGCACATCATCAAGTATTCTGCTAGAATATAAATTTTCTTCTGAATCTTCAACAACGTGCTTCCTGTAGTCGAGTTAAACTATTTGAGGACATCACTATCTGTGAGTACGGTAAAGAGACAGCCTAGAAACGGTGTCTTACAGCACCCTATGCTTGCAGCTTAGCCATGGAGTCAGAATAGTGTAAGTTCAGTGAGAGTTAGTGAAGTGCATAGTGAAAGTCAAGTTCAGTTGCGGTGGGCTGCAAGGGGCAGCATGAGTCACTTGTTCCAGGCAGTGGGAGGCATTACTTGGATCCAGAGCAGTCACTCCGGTCACGTTGGAGCCTAAGGTCTGGCATAGGGGCTGCTGGACACATCGAAGTACAGTGGAAGATGTACAGGGACTTGCATAGATGGAAGTTGAAGGCCGGTCCCGGGTGCAGTGCCGAGGTGGACAAGAAATACCTGAGACTGACAGAATCAGTGGGCTTGGAGGTAGTTCAGGATGAGCTAGCAACAGGGCTGAAGTGGAGTTATGCTAAGAAGGAGGAAAATGTGAATTGCTGTGCCCTATCCCACCTGTGCCTACTTGATGAACTCGCCCGAGCATCTCACTGCTCAAGGTGCTTGGCGTTCGCAAAGTATTTCCTGGGTTGCTCGGCGGGAGCTCAGTCCCCTCCCTGCATGTTTGGCGCTCTTTAGAGTGCCAATCAACATGCAGGGATTGTCTGCCACACACTATAATGCCACAGCCATGTTGGTTGTGGCACTACAGTGATTGGCTGGCCGCCCAGCGTCATCTGGTCTATATCAGACCTGGCGCCGCCATGCTGGTCACAGTGACTCCAGAATCAGACAGTGTAGGGAGAGCTGCTGCTGAGCTAGGGAGAGATTTGCTTGTTTCTAGTTAGTGTAGGTATACCAGACTATATTAGAGACACATATCCATCTCAACTAACAGTCTTTCTGAGGACTAATCTAGCTGCAGAGATATCAGTGCTAGGCAGGCAGGCAGTGTATATAGCAGACTGCAGTGCACATAGCAAGATGGTCCATTCCAGTTCTGTCTGCTGAATTACAGATATTTGTAGAAATAGCCCCAGGTATCAGTGGCCAGGAATATATATATTTTTTATTTTAATCCTGATTATTTGCTTAAAAAGCAATCCAGAGAACACCGTTTTCCTGCGCTATTTGCTTGTTGGCACTGCAGAATACAGCCATGTCCTTTCCATATTACAGCGCTAAAAATCCAGCTATTTAAAACTGTTTTTTCCATCATACGGATCGCATATAATTGCGCTGAATATATTGCCATTTCTGGCCTCCATTGAAATTTTGTTTCAGTTTGTCAGTGAAGCTATTGACACCAGTTTGCTGTTAAAAATAGTTACCTACAGGCCACCTATTTAAAACTAGGTTTGTCCGTCACACGGGTCACATGTAATTGTCATGAAAATATTGCCATTTCTGGACTCCATTCAAATTTTGATTCAGTGTGTCAGTAAAGCTATTGACACCAGTTTGCTGTTAAAAATAGTTACCTACAGGCCAGCTATTTAAAACTGTGGTTTGTCTGTCACACGGATCACATATTATTGCGGTGAAATTATTGCCATTTCTGGCCTCCATTGAAATTTTGTTTCAGTGTGTCAGTGAAGCTATTGACACCAGTTTGCTGTTAAAAATAGTTACCTACAGGCCAGCTATTTAAAACTGTGGTTTGTCCGTCACACAGATCACATATAATTGCGCTGAAAATATTGTCATTTCTGGCCTCCATTGAAATTTTGTTTCAAGGTGTCAGTGAAGCTATTGACACCAGTTTGCTGTTAAAAATAGTTACCTACAGGCCAGCTATTTAAAACTGTGGTTTGTCCATCACACGGATCACAAATAAATTTGCTTCAAATTCAGCCATTTGTAGTGAGGGTGGATATTGTCCTTCATTTAAAATTGGCGAGGCAAGTGGCAGGGGACAGGGAACTGGACGTGATGGTGATGGTGCATGTAGAGGCCGTGGGCAAGCTGAAATTGTGCCACAACAAACACCCACATTTTCTCACTCAATCTTCCTGTCCCAATTAATAAGGGACCTCAGAACACCACTATTGAACACAGAGCAGTGTGAAAAGGTTATTGGTTGGATAGCAGATAATGCTTCCAGTCACTTAGCCACCACCACCATCACCCTGTCTTACACATGGTCAAGTCTCAGTAGCCGTGAGTCTGGACCGCATATTCCTCATCCTGATCCTCCTTCCTCCCACCATGCCGAGTGCCCAGAGACAACTGATTCCACACTTGGACACTCCGAAGAGCTGTTCACTTTTCCATTTATAGATTCAGGCCTCTTGCCTGGTCCATTTGAAGCGAGGCAAGAGGAGATCGCATGTAGTAATGCCCAAATATTTGAGCAGCCACGGTCATATGAAGGCGACGGTGGGAAAGTGTCACAAGAGGTGGACGATGATGAGACACAATTGCCAGAAATTCAGGAGGAGGACCATGGTGCAGAAGTGGAAGACGAGGTGGTGGATGATATAGTAACTAACCCAACCTGGCAGGAGGACATGCAGAGTGAGGACAGCAGCACATAGGGGGAGGGAGGCAGAGCACCCCAACAGGCAGGAAGAAGCAGTGTGTTGACCGATTCCCGTAACACCAACACGACGGAAGTTGCCAGTACAACTTTTAGGTCTTCCTGAGTCTAGTTGTTTTTTAAAGACTCTGCCGATAACCCCAAAAAGGCCATTTGCACCCCTGCCAGGTCAGCATCAGCAGGGGTAGCAAAACTACCAGCCTGACCACCACCAGCATGATCAAGCACATGGTAGCAAAGCACCCGACTCTGTGGGGCAAACCCCAGGGTCCAGGAACAGTGTCTGCGGGTGACACCACTGCTTCTTCTTTTGTTGTGCATGCAAGCCAATCCCCTGTCCACAGTGTATGCGAAGATTCCTCCTGCCCTGCACCTGACGTTGCACACTCTCAACTAGCACCATCAGCAAGCACGTCCTTGTCCCAGCGCAGCATTCAGTTGTCCATACCCCAGTCCTTGGAACCCAAGCACAAATACGCAGCCAAGGCCCCACAGGCCACACTACTAAATTCCCACATTTCCCGACAGCTTGCGCTCGAAATGTTGCCTTTTAGGCTCATGGAGATGGAATCTTTCCGCAACCTGATGGCGGCGGCCGTCCCTCGGTATTTGGTCCCCAGCCACCACTATTTCTCCCGGTGTGCCGTCCCCGCATAACACATGCACGTGTCCCACAACATTAGCTGTGCCCTCAACAATGCAGTTACAGGGAAAGTCCACTTAACCACGGACACATGGACAAGTGCTTGTGGGCAGGGATGGTACATCTCGCACACTGGGTTAACATACTGGAAGCCGAGACCCAGTCGGACTTGGGACAGAACACATCCTCTCGACACCGAGGATTGCGGTCCCTAGGTCAATCAAGGTTGCCCCCACAGTCTACAGCTCCTGCACCTCATCCTCCTCAGCTTCCTCCTTCTCTTCAGCCTCCATCTCCAAAATGACCACATCAGTCACAAGCTGGAAGCACTGCAGCACTTCCTCAGCCAAGCGGCAACAGGCTGTGCTGAAGCTAATATGCTTAGGTGACAAACCGCACAATGCTGAAGAGTTGTGGACAGCTCTGAAAGAGCAGGCTGATCTGTGGCTGACACCGCTGAACCTATAGCCAGGCATGTTCGTGTGTGACAATAGCCGGAACCAGGTGGCGGCTCTGAGGCGAGACGAGCTCACACATGTACCATGCCTGGCCCATGTGCTTAACCTCGTGGTTTAGCTGTATCTCAAAACGTACCCGGAGCTGCCGGATCTGCTTGTCAGAGTATGCCGCCTTTCTGCCCATTTTAGAAAGTCAGCTACAGCTATCGCCACCGTTGCCTGGCTTCAGCAGCGTTTGCAGTTTCCAGCTCACCATTGGAACTCTACACTGCAGATGTTGGGAAGGATTTGTGAAGATGTCAGTTGTTGACTACCTGCATCAACAAGGCTGTCGGTATTCAGGTCAGACTCCACACATAAAACCTCAGGAGTGGACATGAATGTCAGATATCTGTACCATCCTCCAAAACTTTGAGGACTCCACCAAGATGGTGAGCGGCGATGACGCCATAATTAGCGTCACCATCCCACTCCTCTGTCTTCTGAAACGCTCTCTGCTCACAATCAAAGAGGATGCATTGCAGGCGGAGCATGAAGAGATGGAGCAAGGAACCATACAGGGTGATTACACACAGCCCAGCCTCATCTAATCCCAACGTGTATTGGGTGACAATGAGGAAGAGGAGGAGGAGGAAGAACAGGAGCTAGTTTAATGCGCTATAGATGGTACTATCTGCACAACTGTCATACCGTCTGTTCAGCATGGATGGCCTAAGGATAGAGGGGAGGAGGAAGAGGAGGAGGAGGAGAGCATGGTCAGTCGTCCTCTTGGTGAGGACATGGAAGTCTTGCCTGTTAGCAGTCTGGCACACATGGCTGAGTTTATGTTACACTGCCTTTCCCGTGACCCTCGCGTTCTCCAAATTTTGGGTGACAGTCATTAGTGGTTGATGACACTTCTAGACCCACGCTACAAGGAGAACGTTATATCTCTTATTCCTGAGGTGGACTGGTCTACAAAAATGGGGCAGTACCAGAAGGCCCTTGTTGCGGAACTATTAAAAAAATTCCCATCTGAAAACGCTGGCGGCAGAGGTCACATTACGTTGGACAACCATGAGTACAGCTAAGAGAGACACAACTCCAATCCAGCTGAGGCAGTGGAACACTGTCAAAGTTCTGGGGTACTCTCACAAGGAGCGCAAAGTTTGGGAAGATGCTGAGGGAGTACCTTGCCGACCGTACCAACGTCCTCCATGATTCCACTGTGCCTTAGAATTATTGGGTATTAAAGCTAGACACGTGGAATGAACTGGCTCTCTATGCCTTGGAGGTCCTGGCCTGCTCTGCCGCTAACGTTTTCTCAGAGCGGGTTTTTAGTGCTGCTGGTGGAATTATAACTGATAAGCGCGTTTGCTTGTCAACTGAAAATGCTGACAGGCTGACTCTTATAAAAATTAACAAGGGCTGGATTGGGCCAGACTTCTCAACACCACCAAATGATAGCAGCATAACATAAACTCAAAGCCAGTGTCTTTTTTTGGGAGGTGTATTCCCATGCACCTTTTCACACCCAGACATGGGTATAAGCTTCCTGATTTTGCCTATTTGCTCTTGTCCTCCTCATCCTCATCCTCCACCACCATATCACCAGGGTGACCGTGGTCTGTGATGCAACACGCACAGAATTTTTTTATACAGTATGTTCATGTATACCCCCCAGAGGTAAATGTTTGTCAGCCCATACGCTTAGTGTATGGGCATTACAAGTATAGGAGATCTGCTCCATTCTAATGGGAACATTTTTTTATGCGGCCTTCCTCCACATCTTTTCCAAGGTGCATTGGAACTGGGGACTGGGACACCCATTGTCTGTAAAGTGCGAGAGCAGAACCAGACAGCTGCTCTGTGTCTCTTTACAAGACGAGTGATAAGGGAACTTCTCGATCAGAAGAGAAGAGGAAAAAATGGTCGCTGCCCAAACTGTGACAAGAACAGGACCACAATGCAAAAAAAACTTTCTCACAATACTCTTGGAACTTTCCCATAATGCATTGCAAACTGAAACTAGAGCAAATACATTAAATCACTTGCAGACGGTGCTGTTATCAAACAATAAAAAATAGACAGGATTAAAATGCAAGCACCATAATGTCAGAACTGATATACACATAAAGTGACTAGATTCCCTGGATAGCTAAATTCACAGGTGAGGACAGAACACGGGCTGCGCAGCACTATTTAAGTGCCCTCCATGAAGACAGACACCCTAGTTTACAAGGCCAACATTGATAGGCTGATTAAAAATAACGTGCAAAAAATATATATGATGTATATGAGGTATTGGTTGATATTTTGGCCAAAATACACAAGCTAGCAAGGCGCTCAGGATGCAGCAAATCCATATAATAAAGATGTCGGCAGCACAGGTGCAAAATACTGATGAGAGAACCACTAATAACCTACCAATCCATGGAGGAGGTGATTCTTAGTATCAAAACTGCACACATTAGTGACGCCGATTACGTGCTGCCAAACACTATCTAAGTGCACCCCATGAAGACAGACACACTAGTTTACAAGGCCAACATTGATGGGTTTGGCTGCACCCTGAATAAAAACATATATGATATACAGTATATGAGGTATTGGTAGATATTTTGGCCAAAATACACAAGCTCGCAACCCGCGTCAAGGGTCCTCATATTTGCGAGTCCCTACACTAACATTAAAAGCAAAGCCACAAAGAGAGGAATTAAAATTCCCACCAAAATTGAGGCTATAGTGGTTGATTCAACTCTAACTAAAGCTTTTTTATTTCCTAAATAATGGAATCTGTCTAAGGCTGTTGGCTCAAAAAGGCTGCCTTGGACAGACTTGGTGCAAGCTACTCCATTCTGCAGGTCCCAAAGGAACCTTGGCATTTACTATTACACCGCTGTACAGGGATGGAGACTTACCACAGGCCCAGGTTGCTGCATCTACAGAGTAGCTGTTAGCTAGACAAGCGAGCTTGAGGATAAAGTAGTTGAATCAAACCTACTGTAACTAAAAAAAGAGCTATCTATTCCCACTCTCTTGTTAGGACCTGTTGGAGGCCATCGGCTCAAAAAGGCTTCTTTAGACAGACTTGGCACAAGCCACTCTATCCTACAAGTTCCAAAGGAACTCTAGCCTTCACTCTTACAGCCCTGTACAGTGATAAAGACTTATCACAGGGCCAGGATTGCATCGACATAGTAGATGCTGACGAGAGGGGCGAGCTTAAGGCTAAAGTAGTTGAATCAACCCTAACTAATAAAAGATCTATCTAATCCCACTCTATTGTTAGGACCTGTCTGAGGCTGTTGGCTCAAAATAGCTTCTTTGGACAGACTTGGCACAAGCCACTCTATCCTACAGGTTCCCAAGGAACTCTGGCCTTCACTCTTACTACCCTGTACAGTGATAAAAACTTGTTACAGGGCCTGGATTGCATCTACATAGTAGATGCTAAACAGAGGGGCGAGCTTAAGGCTAGAATGGTTCAGCCAACCCTAACTAAAAGAAACTCTAACTAATGGTACTTTACTAAATGTTAGGATTTTTCTGAAACCGTCAGCTAAAAAAGGCTTTCTTGAAAAGACTTGGAGCAAAACACTCCATTTCTTATGGTTCCAAAGGAAGCCTGGGCTTCACCCTTGAACTACAATACAGGGACAGTTTCATAGTTTTAAGGTTGAAAGACACAAGTCCATCAAGTTCAACCTAAAAGCTAATGTGTTGATCCAGAGGAAGGCAAAAACCCCATGAGGCAGATGCTAATTGCCCCATATTAGGGGAAAAATTCCTTCCCGACTCCACATATGGCAATCAGACTAGTTCCCTGGATCAACGTCCCTTAACAAAATCTAATACAAATAACCTGCAATATTATATTATTCAAGAAAGGCAAACACATGCCCTCCTTGAATTTTTTTTAGAAAATTAAGTATTTCAAGTTCATGTGGTAGAGAGTTCCATAACCTCATTGCTCACACAATAAAAATTTGCCAACTATCTTTCTTTAGACAAAGGGAATAAGGAGCTTTATGCTACAGTAAGTGAATTAACCCTAACTGAAATAAATGAATGCTTTTTTTCTAAATGTTAGAATTTGTCTAAATCCATCAGCTCAAAAAGGCTTCCTCGGACAGACTTGGCGCAAGCTACTCCATTCTGCAGGTTCCAAAGGAACCCTGGCCTTTACCATTACAACCCTGTAAAGGGATAGATACTTACCACAGGCACAGAGTTGCATGTACAAAGTAGCTGCTGGCCGGAGGAGCGAGCTTGAGGCTATAGTGGTTGATTCAACTCTAACTAAAGCTTTTTTTCCCCTAAATATTAGGATCTGTCTAAGGCAGACGGCTAAAAAATGCTTCCTCTGACAGACTTGGAGCAAGCTACTCCATTCTGTAGATATCAAGGGAACATTGGTCTTTACCATTACACCTATGTATAGCAATAAAGACTTACCACAGGCTCAGGGTTGCATCTACTGAGTAGCTGCTGGCCGGAGGAGCGAGCTTGAGGCTAAAGTAGTTGAATCAACCCTAACTAATAAAAGATCTATCTAATCCCACTCTATTGTTAGGACCTGTCTGAGGCCGTTGGCTCAAAATAGCTTCTTTGGACAGACTTGGCACAAGCCACTCTATCCTACAGGTTCCCAAGGAACTCTGGCCTTCACTCTTACTACCCTGTACAGTGATAAAAACTTGTTACAGGGCCTGGATTGCATCTACATAGTAGATGCTAAACAGAGGGGCGAGCTTAAGGCTAGAATGGTTCAGCCAACCCTAACTAAAAGAAACTAACTAATGGTACTTTACTAAATGTTAGGATTTTTCTGAAACCGTCAGCTAAAAAAAGGCTTTCTTGAAAAGACTTGGAGCAAAACACTCCATTTCTTATGGTTCCAAAGGAACCCTGGGCTTCACCCTTGAACTACAATACAGGGACAGTTTCATAGTTTTAAGGTTGAAAGACACAAGTCCATCAAGTTCAACCTTAAAGCTAATGTGTTGATCCAGAGGAAGGCAAAAACCCCATGAGGCAGATGGTAATTGCCCCATATTAGGGGAAAAATTCCTTCCCGACTCCACATATGGCAATCAGACTAGTTCCCTGGATCAACGTCCCTTAACAAAATCTAGTACGAATAACCTGCAATATTATATTCTTCAAGAAAGGCAAACACATGCTCTCCTTGAATTTTTTTTAGAAAATTAAGTATTTCAAGTTCATGTGGTAGAGAGTTCCATAACCTCATTGCTCACACAATAAATACTTGCCAACTATCTTTCTTTAGACAAAGGGAATTAGGAGCTTTATGGTACAGTAATTGCATTAACCCTAACTGAAATAAATGAATGCTTTTTTCCTAAATGTTAGAATTTGTCTAAATCCATCAGCTCAAAAAGGCTTCCTCGGACCGACTTGGCGCAAGCTACTCCATTCTGCAGGTCTCAAAGGAACCCTGGCCTTTACCATTACAACCCTGTAAAGGTATAGATACTTACCACAGGCACAGAGTTGCATGTACAAAGTAGCTGCTGGCCGGAGGAGCGAGCTTGAGGCTATAGTGGTTGATTCAACTCTAACTAAAGCTTTTTTTCCCTAAACATTAGGATCTGTCTAATGCAGACGGCTCAAAAATGCTTCCTCGGACAGACTTGGAGCAAGCTACTCTATTCTGTAGATATCATTGGAACATTGGCCTTTACCATTACACCTCTGTATAGCGATAGAGACTTACCACAGGCTCATGGTTGCATCTACAGAATAGCTGCTGGCCGGAGGAGCGAGCTTGAGGCTAAAGTAGTTGAATCAACCCTAACTAATAAAAGATCTATCTAATCCCACTCTATTGTTAGGACCTGTCTGAGGCCGTTGGCTCAAAATAGCTTCTTTGGACAGACTTGGCACAAGCCACTCTATCCTACAGGTTCCCAAGGAACTCTGGCCTTCACTCTTACTACCCTGTACAGTGATAAAAACTTGTTACAGGGCCTGGATTGCATCTACATAGTAGATGCTAAACAGAGGGGCGAGCTTAAGGCTAGAATGGTTCAGCCAACCCTAACTAAAAGAAACTAACTAATGGTACTTTACTAAATGTTAGGATTTTTCTGAAACCGTCAGCTAAAAAAAGGCTTTCTTGAAAAGACTTGGAGCCAAACACTCCATTTCTTATGGTTCCAAAGGAACCCTGGGCTTCACCCTTGAACTACAATACAGGGACAGTTTCATAGTTTTAAGGTTGAAAGACACAAGTCCATCAAGTTCAACCTAAAAGCTAATGTGTTGATCCAGAGGAATGCAAAAACCCCATGAGGCAGATGGTAATTGCCCCATATTAGGGGAAAAATTCCTTCCCGACTCCACATATGGCAATCAGACTAGTTCCCTGGATCAACGTCCCTTAACAAAATCTAGTACGAATAACCTGCAAAATTATATTATTCAAGAAAGGCAAACACATGCCCTCCTTGAATTTTTTTTAGAAAATTAAGTATTTCAAGTTCATGTGGTAGAGAGTTCCATAACCTCATTGCTCACACAATAAAAATTTGCCAACTATCTTTCTTTAGACAAAGGGAATTAGGAGCTTTATGCTACAGTAATTGAATTAACCCTAACTGAAATAAATGAATGCTTTTTTCCTAAATGTTAGAATTTGTCTAAATCCATCAGCTCAAAAAGGCTTCCTCGGACAGACTTGGCGCAAGCTACTCCATTCTGCAGGTCTCAAAGGAACCCTGGCCTTTACCATTACAACCCTGTAAAGGTATAGATACTTACCACAGGCACAGAGTTGCATGTACAAAGTAGCTGCTGGCCGGAGGAGCGAGCTTGAGGCTATAGTGGTTGATTCAACTCTAACTAAAGCTTTTTTTCCCCTAAACATTAGGATCTGTCTAATGCAGACGGCTCAAAAATGCTTCCTCGGACAGTCTTGGAGCAAGCTACTCCATTCTGTAGATATCATTGGAACATTGGCCTTTACCATTACACCTCTGTATAGCGATAAAGACTTACCACAGGCTCATGGTTGCATCTACAGAATAGCTGCTGGCCGGAGGAGCGAGCTTGAGGCTAAAGTAGTTGAATCAACCCTAATAAAAGATCTATCTAATCCCACTCTATTGTTAGGACCTGTCTGAGGCCATTGGCTCAAAATAGCTTCTTTGGACAGACTTGGCACAAGCCACTCTATCCTACAGGTTCCCAAGGAACTCTGGCCTTCACTCTTACTACCTTGTACAGTGACAAAAGCTTGTTAGAGGGCCTGGATTGCATCTACATAGTAGATGCTAAACAGAGGGGCGAGCTTAAGGCTAGAATGGTTCAGCCAACCCTAACTAAAAGAAACTCTAACTAATGGTACTTTCCTAACTGATAGGATTTTTCTGAGACCGTCAGCTAAAAAAAGGCTTTCTTGGAAAGACTTGGAGCAAAACACTCCATTTCTTATGGTTCCAAAGGAACCCTGGGCTTCACGCTTGAACTACAATACAGGGACAGTTTCATAGTTTTAAGGTTGAAAGACACAAGTCCATCAAGTTCAACCTTAAAGCTAATGTGTTGATCCAGAGGAAGGCAAAAACCCCATGAGGCAGATGCTAATTGCCCCATATTAGGGGAAAAATTCCTTCCCGACTCCACATATGGCAATCAGACTAGTTCCCTGGATCAACGTCCCTTAACAAAATCTAGTACGAATAACCTGCAATATTATATTATTCAAGAAAGGCAAACACATGCCCTCCTTGAATTTTTGTTAGAAAATTAAGTATTTCAAGTTCATGTGGTAGAGAGTTCCATAACCTCATTGCTCACACAATAAAAATTTGCCAACTATCTTTCTTTAGACAAAGGGAATTAGGAGCTTTATGGTACAGTAATTGCATTAACCCTAACTGAAATAAATGAATGCTTTTTTCCTAAATGTTAGAATTTGTCTAAATCCATCAGCTCAAAAAGGCTTCCTCGGACAGACTTGGCGCAAGCTACTCCATTCTGCAGGTCTCAAAGGAACCCTGGCCTTTACCATTACAACCCTGTAAAGGTATAGATACTTACCACAGGCACAGAGTTGCATGTACAAAGTAGCTGCTGGCCGGAGGAGCGAGCTTGAGGCTATAGTGGTTGATTCAACTCTAACTAAAGCTTTTTTTTCCCTAAACATTAGGATCTGTCTAATGCAGACGGCTCAAAAATGCTTCCTCGGACAGTCTTGGAGCAAGCTACTCCATTCTGTAGATATCATTGGAACATTGGCCTTTACCATTAGACCTCTGTATAGCGATAAAGACTTACCACAGGCTCATGGTTGCATCTACAGAATAGCTGCTGGCCGGAGGAGCGAGCTTGAGGCTAAAGTAGTTGAATCAACCCTAACTAATAAAAGATCTATCTAATCCCACTCTATTGTTAGGACCTGTCTGAGGCCGTTGGCTCAAAATAGCTTCTTTGTACAGACTTGGCACAAATCACTCTATCCTACAAGTTCCCAAGGAACTCTGGCCTTCACTCTTACTACCCTGTACAGTGATAAAAACCTGTTACAGGGCCTGGATTGTATCTACATAGTAGATGCTAAACAGAGGGGCGAGCTTAAGGCTAGAATGGTTCAGCCAACCCTAACTAAAAGAAACTCTAACTAATGGTACTTTCCTAACTATTAGGATTTTTCTGAGGCCGTCAGCTAAAAAAAGGCTTTCTTGGAAAGATTTGGAGCAAAACACTCCATTACTTATGGTTCCAAAGGAAGCCTGGGCTTCACCCTTGAACTACAATACAGGGACAGTTTCATAGTTTTAAGGTTGAAAGACACAAGTCCATCAAGTTCAACCTTAAAGCTAATGTGTTGATCCAGAGGAAGGCAAAAACCCCATGAGGCAGATGCTAATTGCCCCATATTAGGGGAAAAATTCCTTCCCGACTCCACATATGGCAATCAGACTAGTTCCCTGGATCAACGTCCCTTAACAAAATCTAGTACGAATAACCTGCAATATTATATTATTCAAGAAAGGCAAACACATGCCCTCCTTGAATTTTTTTTAGAAAATTAAGTATTTCAAGTTCATGTGGTAGAGAGTTCCATAACCTCATTGCTCACACAATAAAAATTGCCAACTATCTTTCTTTAGACAAAGGGAATTAGGAGCTTTATGATACAGTAATTGCATTAACCCTAACTGAAATAAATGAATGCTTTTTTCCTAAATGTTAGAATTTGTCTAAATCCATCAGCTCAAAAAGGCTTCCTCGGACAGACTTGGCGCAAGCTACTCCATTCTGCAGGTCCCAAAGGAACCCTGGACTTTACCATTACAACCCTGTAAAGGGATAGATACTTACCACAGGCACAGAGTTGCATATACAAAGTAGCTGCTGGCCGGAGGAGCGAGCTTGAGGCTATAGTGGTTGATTCAACTCTAACTAAAGTTTTTTTTTCCCCTAAATATTAGGATCTGTCTAAGGCAGACGGCTCAAAAATGCTTCCTCGGACAGACTTGGAGCAAGCTACTCCATTCTGTAGATATCAAGGGAACATTGGTCTGTACCATTACACCTCTGTATAGCGATAAAGACCACAGGCTCATGGTTGCATCTACAGAGTAGCTGCTGGCCGGAGGAGCGAGCTTGAGGCTAAAGTAGTTGAATCAACCCTAACTAATAAAAGATCTATCTAATACCACTCTATTGTTAGGACCTGTCTGAGGCCGTTGGCTCAAAATAGCTTCTTTGGACAGACTTGGCACAAGCCACTCTATCCTACAGGTTCCCAAGGAATTCTGGCCTTCACTCTTACTACCCTGTACAGTGATAAAAACTTGTTACAGGGCCTGGATTGCATCTACATAGTAGATGCTAAACAGAGGGGCGAGCTTAAGGCTAGAATGGTTCAGCCAACCCTAACTAAAAGAAACTAACTAATGGTACTTTACTAAATGTTAGGATTTTTCTGAAACCGTCAGCTAAAAAAAGGCTTTCTTGAAAAGACTTGGAGCAAAACACTCCATTTCTTCTGGTTCCAAAGGAACCCTGGGCTTCACCGTTGAACTACAATACAGGGACAGTTTCATAGTTTTAAGGTTGAAAGACACAAGTCCATCAAGTTCAACCGAAAACTTAATGTGTTGATCCAGAGGAAGGCAAAAACCCCATGAGGCAGATGCTAATTGTCCCATATTAGGGGAAAAATTCCTTCCCGACTCCACATATGGCAATCAGACTAGTTCCCTGGATCAACGTCCGTTAACAAAATCTAGTACGAATAACCTGCAATATTATATTATTAAAGAAAGACAAACACATGCCCTCCTTGAATTTTTTAAGAAAATTAAGTATTTCAAGTTCATGTGGTAGAGAGTTCCATAACCTCATTGCTCACACAATAAAAATTTGCCAACTATCTTTCTTTAGACAAAGGGAATTAGGAGCTTTATGCTACAGTAATTGAATTAACCCTAACTGAAATAAATGAATGCTTTTTTCCTAAATGTTAGAATTTGTCTAAATCCATCAGCTCAAAAAGGCTTCCTCGGACAGACTTGGCGCAAGCTACTCCATTCTGCAGGTCTCAAAGGAACCCTGGCCTTTACCATTACAACCCTGTAAAGGTATAGATACTTACCACAGGCACAGAGTTGCATGTACAAAGTAGCTGCTGGCCGGAGGAGCGAGCTTGAGGCTATAGTGGTTGATTCAACTCTAACTAAAGCTTTTTTTCCCCTAAACATTAGGATCTGTCTAATGCAGACGGCTCAAAAATGCTTCCTCGGACAGTCTTGGAGCAAGCTACTCCATTCTGTAGATATCATTGGAACATTGGCCTTTACCATTACACCTCTGTATAGCGATAAAGACTTACCACAGGCTCATGGTTGCATCTACAGAATAGCTGCTGGCCGGAGGAGCGAGCTTGAGGCTAAAGTAGTTGAATCAACCCTAATAAAAGATCTATCTAATCCCACTCTATTGTTAGGACCTGTCTGAGGCCATTGGCTCAAAATAGCTTCTTTGGACAGACTTGGCACAAGCCACTCTATCCTACAGGTTCCCAAGGAACTCTGGCCTTCACTCTTACTACCTTGTACAGTGACAAAAGCTTGTTAGAGGGCCTGGATTGCATCTACATAGTAGATGCTAAACAGAGGGGCGAGCTTAAGGCTAGAATGGTTCAGCCAACCCTAACTAAAAGAAACTCTAACTAATGGTACTTTCCTAACTGATAGGATTTTTCTGAGACCGTCAGCTAAAAAAAGGCTTTCTTGGAAAGACTTGGAGCAAAACACTCCATTTCTTATGGTTCCAAAGGAACCCTGGGCTTCACGCTTGAACTACAATACAGGGACAGTTTCATAGTTTTAAGGTTGAAAGACACAAGTCCATCAAGTTCAACCTTAAAGCTAATGTGTTGATCCAGAGGAAGGCAAAAACCCCATGAGGCAGATGCTAATTGCCCCATATTAGGGGAAAAATTCCTTCCCGACTCCACATATGGCAATCAGACTAGTTCCCTGGATCAACGTCCCTTAACAAAATCTAGTACGAATAACCTGCAATATTATATTATTCAAGAAAGGCAAACACATGCCCTCCTTGAATTTTTGTTAGAAAATTAAGTATTTCAAGTTCATGTGGTAGAGAGTTCCATAACCTCATTGCTCACACAATAAAAATTTGCCAACTATCTTTCTTTAGACAAAGGGAATTAGGAGCTTTATGGTACAGTAATTGCATTAACCCTAACTGAAATAAATGAATGCTTTTTTCCTAAATGTTAGAATTTGTCTAAATCCATCAGCTCAAAAAGGCTTCCTCGGACAGACTTGGCGCAAGCTACTCCATTCTGCAGGTCTCAAAGGAACCCTGGCCTTTACCATTACAACCCTGTAAAGGTATAGATACTTACCACAGGCACAGAGTTGCATGTACAAAGTAGCTGCTGGCCGGAGGAGCGAGCTTGAGGCTATAGTGGTTGATTCAACTCTAACTAAAGCTTTTTTTTCCCTAAACATTAGGATCTGTCTAATGCAGACGGCTCAAAAATGCTTCCTCGGACAGTCTTGGAGCAAGCTACTCCATTCTGTAGATATCATTGGAACATTGGCCTTTACCATTAGACCTCTGTATAGCGATAAAGACTTACCACAGGCTCATGGTTGCATCTACAGAATAGCTGCTGGCCGGAGGAGCGAGCTTGAGGCTAAAGTAGTTGAATCAACCCTAACTAATAAAAGATCTATCTAATCCCACTCTATTGTTAGGACCTGTCTGAGGCCGTTGGCTCAAAATAGCTTCTTTGTACAGACTTGGCACAAATCACTCTATCCTACAAGTTCCCAAGGAACTCTGGCCTTCACTCTTACTACCCTGTACAGTGATAAAAACCTGTTACAGGGCCTGGATTGTATCTACATAGTAGATGCTAAACAGAGGGGCGAGCTTAAGGCTAGAATGGTTCAGCCAACCCTAACTAAAAGAAACTCTAACTAATGGTACTTTCCTAACTATTAGGATTTTTCTGAGGCCGTCAGCTAAAAAAAGGCTTTCTTGGAAAGATTTGGAGCAAAACACTCCATTACTTATGGTTCCAAAGGAAGCCTGGGCTTCACCCTTGAACTACAATACAGGGACAGTTTCATAGTTTTAAGGTTGAAAGACACAAGTCCATCAAGTTCAACCTTAAAGCTAATGTGTTGATCCAGAGGAAGGCAAAAACCCCATGAGGCAGATGCTAATTGCCCCATATTAGGGGAAAAATTCCTTCCCGACTCCACATATGGCAATCAGACTAGTTCCCTGGATCAACGTCCCTTAACAAAATCTAGTACGAATAACCTGCAATATTATATTATTCAAGAAAGGCAAACACATGCCCTCCTTGAATTTTTTTTAGAAAATTAAGTATTTCAAGTTCATGTGGTAGAGAGTTCCATAACCTCATTGCTCACACAATAAAAATTGCCAACTATCTTTCTTTAGACAAAGGGAATTAGGAGCTTTATGATACAGTAATTGCATTAACCCTAACTGAAATAAATGAATGCTTTTTTCCTAAATGTTAGAATTTGTCTAAATCCATCAGCTCAAAAAGGCTTCCTCGGACAGACTTGGCGCAAGCTACTCCATTCTGCAGGTCCCAAAGGAACCCTGGACTTTACCATTACAACCCTGTAAAGGGATAGATACTTACCACAGGCACAGAGTTGCATATACAAAGTAGCTGCTGGCCGGAGGAGCGAGCTTGAGGCTATAGTGGTTGATTCAACTCTAACTAAAGTTTTTTTTTCCCCTAAATATTAGGATCTGTCTAAGGCAGACGGCTCAAAAATGCTTCCTCGGACAGACTTGGAGCAAGCTACTCCATTCTGTAGATATCAAGGGAACATTGGTCTGTACCATTACACCTCTGTATAGCGATAAAGACCACAGGCTCATGGTTGCATCTACAGAGTAGCTGCTGGCCGGAGGAGCGAGCTTGAGGCTAAAGTAGTTGAATCAACCCTAACTAATAAAAGATCTATCTAATACCACTCTATTGTTAGGACCTGTCTGAGGCCGTTGGCTCAAAATAGCTTCTTTGGACAGACTTGGCACAAGCCACTCTATCCTACAGGTTCCCAAGGAATTCTGGCCTTCACTCTTACTACCCTGTACAGTGATAAAAACTTGTTACAGGGCCTGGATTGCATCTACATAGTAGATGCTAAACAGAGGGGCGAGCTTAAGGCTAGAATGGTTCAGCCAACCCTAACTAAAAGAAACTAACTAATGGTACTTTACTAAATGTTAGGATTTTTCTGAAACCGTCAGCTAAAAAAAGGCTTTCTTGAAAAGACTTGGAGCAAAACACTCCATTTCTTCTGGTTCCAAAGGAACCCTGGGCTTCACCGTTGAACTACAATACAGGGACAGTTTCATAGTTTTAAGGTTGAAAGACACAAGTCCATCAAGTTCAACCGAAAAGTTAATGTGTTGATCCAGAGGAAGGCAAAAACCCCATGAGGCAGATGCTAATTGTCCCATATTAGGGGAAAAATTCCTTCCCGACTCCACATATGGCAATCAGACTAGTTCCCTGGATCAACGTCCGTTAACAAAATCTAGTACGAATAACCTGCAATATTATATTATTAAAGAAAGACAAACACATGCCCTCCTTGAATTTTTTAAGAAAATTAAGTATTTCAAGTTCATGTGGTAGAGAGTTCCATAACCTCATTGCTCACACAATAAAAATTTGCCAACTATCTTTCTTTAGACAAAGGGAATTAGGAGCTTTATGGTACAGTAATTGCATTAACCCTAACTGAGATAAACGAATGCTTTTTTCCTAAATGTTAGAATAAGTCTAAATCCATCAGCTCAAAAAGGCTTCCTCGGACAGACTTGGCGCAAGCTACTCCATTCTGCAGGTCCCAAAGGAACCCTGGCCTTTACCATTACAACCCTGTAAAGGGATAGATACTTACCACAGGCACAGAGTTGCATGTACAAAGTAGCTGCTGGCCGGAGGAGCGAGCTTGAGGCTATAGTGGTTGATTCAACTCTAACTAAAGCTTTTTTTTTCCCTAAATATTAGGATCTGTCTAAGGCAGACGGCTCAAAAATGCTTCCTCGGACAGACTTGGAGCAAGCTACTCCATTCTGTAGATATCAAGGGAACATTGGTCTTTACCATTACATCTCTGTATTGCCACAGGCTCAGGATTGCATCTACAGAGTAGTTGCTGGCCGGAGGAGCGAGCTTGAGGCTAAAGTAGTTGAATCAACCCTAACTAATAAAAGATCTATCTAATCCCACTCTATTGTTAGGACCTGTCTGAGGCCGTTGGCTCAAAATAGCTTCTTTGGACAGACTTTGCACAAGCCACTCTATCCTACAGGTTCCCAAGGAACTCTGGCCTTCACTCTTACTACCCTGTACAGTGATAAAAACTTGTTACAGGGCCTGGATTGCATCTACATAGTAGATGCTAAAGAGAGGGGCGAGCTTAAGGCTTGAATGGTTCAGCCAACCCTAACTAAAAGAAACTCTAACTAATGGTACTTTCCTAAATGTTAGGATTTTTCTGAGGACGTCAGCGAAAAAAAGGCTTTCTTGGAATGACTTGGAGCAAAGCACTCCATTTCTTATGGTTCCAAAGGAACCCTGAGCTTCACCCTTGAACTACAATACAGGGACAGTTTCATAGTTTTAAGGTTGAAAGACACAAGTCCATCAAGTTCAACCTAAAAGCTAATATGTTGATCCAGAGGAAGGCAAAAACCCCATGAGGCAGATGCTAATTGCCCCATATTAGGGGAAAAATTCCTTCCCAACTCCACATATGGCAATCAGACTAGTTCCCTGGATCAACGTCCCTTAACAAAATCTAGTACGAATAACCTGCAATATTATATTATTTAAGAAAGGCAAACACATGCCCTCCTTGAATTTTTTTTAGAAAATTAAGTATTTCAAGTTCATGTGGTAGAGAGTTCCATAACCTCATTGCTCACACAATAAAAATTTGCCAACTATCTTTCTTTAGACAAAGGGAATTAGGAGCTTTATGCTACAGTAATTGAATTAACCCTAACTGAAATAAATGAATGCTTTTTTCCTAAATGTTAGAATTTGTCTAAATCCATCAGCTCAAAAAGGCTTCCTCGGACAGACTTGGCGCAAGCTACTCCATTCTGCAGGTCTCAAAGGAACCCTGGCCTTTACCATTACAACCCTGTAAAGGTATAGATACTTACCACAGGCACAGAGTTGCATGTACAAAGTAGCTGCTGGCCGGAGGAGCGAGCTTGAGGCTATAGTGGTTGATTCAACTCTAACTAAAGCTTTTTTTTCCCTAAATATTAGGATCTGTATGAGGCAGATGGCTCAAAAATGCTTCCTCGGACAGACATGGAGCAAGCTACTCCATTTTGTAGATATCAAGGGAACATTGGCCTTTACCATTACACCCCTGTATAGCGATAGAGATTTACCACAGGCTCAGGGTTGCATCTACAGAGTAGCTGCTGGCCGGTGGAGCGAGCTTGAGGCTAAAGTAGTTGAATCAACCCTAACTAATAAAAGATCTATCTAATCCCACTCTATTGTTAGGACCTGTCTGAGGCCGTTGGCTCAAAATAGCTTCTTTGGACAGACTTGGCACAAGCCACTCTATCCTACAGGTTCCCAATGAACTCTGGCCTTCACTCTTACTACCCTGTACAGTGACAAAAACTTGTTACAGGGCCTGGATTGCATCTACATAGTAGATGCTAAACAGAGGGGCGAGCTTAAGGCTAGAATGGTTCAGCCAACCCTAACTAAAAGAAACTCTAACTAATGGTACTTTCCTAACTATTAGGATTTTTCTGAGGCCGTCAGCTAAAAAAAGGCTTTCTTGGAAAGATTTGGAGCAAAACACTCCATTACTTATGGTTCCAAAGGAAGCCTGGGCTTCACCCTTGAACTACAATACAGGGACAGTTTCATAGTTTTAAGGTTGAAAGACACAAGTCCATCAAGTTCAACCTTAAAGCTAATGTGTTGATCCAGAGGAAGGCAAAAACCCCATGAGGCAGATGCTAATTGCCCCATATTAGGGGAAAAATTCCTTCCCGACTCCACATATGGCAATCAGACTAGTTCCCTGGATCAACGTCCCTTAACAAAATCTAGTACGAATAACCTGCAATATTATATTATTCAAGAAAGGCAAACACATGCCCTCCTTGAATTTTTTTTAGAAAATTAAGTATTTCAAGTTCATGTGGTAGAGAGTTCCATAACCTCATTGCTCACACAATAAAAATTGCCAACTATCTTTCTTTAGACAAAGGGAATTAGGAGCTTTATGATACAGTAATTGCATTAACCCTAACTGAAATAAATGAATGCTTTTTTCCTAAATGTTAGAATTTGTCTAAATCCATCAGCTCAAAAAGGCTTCCTCGGACAGACTTGGCGCAAGCTACTCCATTCTGCAGGTCCCAAAGGAACCCTGGACTTTACCATTACAACCCTGTAAAGGGATAGATACTTACCACAGGCACAGAGTTGCATATACAAAGTAGCTGCTGGCCGGAGAAGCGAGCTTGAGGCTATAGTGGTTGATTCAACTCTAACTAAAGTTTTTTTTTCCCCTAAATATTAGGATCTGTCTAAGGCAGACGGCTCAAAAATGCTTCCTCGGACAGACTTGGAGCAAGCTACTCCATTCTGTAGATATCAAGGGAACATTGGTCTGTACCATTACACCTCTGTATAGCGATAAAGACCACAGGCTCATGGTTGCATCTACAGAGTAGCTGCTGGCCGGAGGAGCGAGCTTGAGGCTAAAGTAGTTGAATCAACCCTAACTAATAAAAGATCTATCTAATACCACTCTATTGTTAGGACCTGTCTGAGGCCGTTGGCTCAAAATAGCTTCTTTGGACAGACTTGGCACAAGCCACTCTATCCTACAGGTTCCCAAGGAATTCTGGCCTTCACTCTTACTACCCTGTACAGTGATAAAAACTTGTTACAGGGCCTGGATTGCATCTACATAGTAGATGCTAAACAGAGGGGCGAGCTTAAGGCTAGAATGGTTCAGCCAACCCTAACTAAAAGAAACTAACTAATGGTACTTTACTAAATGTTAGGATTTTTCTGAAACCGTCAGCTAAAAAAAGGCTTTCTTGAAAAGACTTGGAGCAAAACACTCCATTTCTTCTGGTTCCAAAGGAACCCTGGGCTTCACCGTTGAACTACAATACAGGGACAGTTTCATAGTTTTAAGGTTGAAAGACACAAGTCCATCAAGTTCAACCGAAAAGTTAATGTGTTGATCCAGAGGAAGGCAAAAACCCCATGAGGCAGATGCTAATTGTCCCATATTAGGGGAAAAATTCCTTCCCGACTCCACATATGGCAATCAGACTAGTTCCCTGGATCAACGTCCGTTAACAAAATCTAGTACGAATAACCTGCAATATTATATTATTAAAGAAAGACAAACCCATGCCCTCCTTGAATTTTTTAAGAAAATTAAGTATTTCAAGTTCATGTGGTAGAGAGTTCCATAACCTCATTGCTCACACAATAAAAATTTGCCAACTATCTTTCTTTAGACAAAGGGAATTAGGAGCTTTATGGTACAGTAATTGCATTAACCCTAACTGAGATAAACGAATGCTTTTTTCCTAAATGTTAGAATTTGGCTAAATCCATCAGCACAAAAAGGCTTCCTCGGACAGACTTGGCGCAAGCTACTCCATTCTGCAGGTCCCAAAGGAACCCTGGCCTTTACCATTACAACCCTGTAAAGGGATAGATACTTACCACAGGCACAGAGTTGCATGTACAAAGTAGCTGCTGGCCGGAGGAGCGAGCTTGAGGCTATAGTGGTTGATTCAACTCTAACTAAAGCTTTTTTTTTCCCTAAATATTAGGATCTGTCTAAGGCAGACGGCTCAAAAATGCTTCCTCGGACAGACTTGGAGCAAGCTACTCCATTCTGTAGATATCAAGGGAACATTGGTCTTTACCATTACATCTCTGTATTGCCACAGGCTCAGGATTGCATCTACAGAGTAGTTGCTGGCCGGAGGAGCGAGCTTGAGGCTAAAGTAGTTGAATCAACCCTAACTAATAAAAGATCTATCTAATCCCACTCTATTGTTAGGACCTGTCTGAGGCCGTTGGCTCAAAATAGCTTCTTTGGACAGACTTTGCACAAGCCACTCTATCCTACAGGTTCCCAAGGAACTCTGGCCTTCACTCTTACTACCCTGTACAGTGATAAAAACTTGTTACAGGGCCTGGATTGCATCTACATAGTAGATGCTAAAGAGAGGGGCGAGCTTAAGGCTTGAATGGTTCAGCCAACCCTAACTAAAAGAAACTCTAACTAATGGTACTTTCCTAAATGTTAGGATTTTTCTGAGGACGTCAGCGAAAAAAAGGCTTTCTTGGAATGACTTGGAGCAAAGCACTCCATTTCTTATGGTTCCAAAGGAACCCTGAGCTTCACCCTTGAACTACAATACAGGGACAGTTTCATAGTTTTAAGGTTGAAAGACACAAGTCCATCAAGTTCAACCTAAAAGCTAATATGTTGATCCAGAGGAAGGCAAAAACCCCATGAGGCAGATGCTAATTGCCCCATATTAGGGGAAAAATTCCTTCCCAACTCCACATATGGCAATCAGACTAGTTCCCTGGATCAACGTCCCTTAACAAAATCTAGTACGAATAACCTGCAATATTATATTATTTAAGAAAGGCAAACACATGCCCTCCTTGAATTTTTTTTAGAAAATTAAGTATTTCAAGTTCATGTGGTAGAGAGTTCCATAACCTCATTGCTCACACAATAAAAATTTGCCAACTATCTTTCTTTAGACAAAGGGAATTAGAAGCTTTATGCTACAGTAATTGAATTAACCCTAACTGAAATAAATGAATGCTTTTTTCCTAAATGTTAGAATTTGTCTAAATCCATCAGCTCAAAAAGGCTTCCTCGGACAGACTTGGCGCAAGCTACTCCATTCTGCAGGTCTCAAAGGAACCCTGGCCTTTACCATTACAACCCTGTAAAGGTATAGATACTTACCACAGGCACAGAGTTGCATGTACAAAGTAGCTGCTGGCCGGAGGAGCGAGCTTGAGGCTATAGTGGTTGATTCAACTCTAACTAAAGCTTTTTTTTCCCTAAATATTAGGATCTGTATGAGGCAGATGGCTCAAAAATGCTTCCTCGGACAGACATGGAGCAAGCTACTCCATTTTGTAGATATCAAGGGAACATTGGCCTTTACCATTACACCCCTGTATAGCGATAGAGATTTACCACAGGCTCAGGGTTGCATCTACAGAGTAGCTGCTGGCCGGTGGAGCGAGCTTGAGGCTAAAGTAGTTGAATCAACCCTAACTAATAAAAGATCTATCTAATCCCACTCTATTGTTAGGACCTGTCTGAGGCCGTTGGCTCAAAATAGCTTCTTTGGACAGACTTGGCACAAGCCACTCTATCCTACAGGTTCCCAATGAACTCTGGCCTTCACTCTTACTACCCTGTACAGTGACAAAAACTTGTTACAGGGCCTGGATTGCATCTACATAGTAGATGCTAAACAGAGGGGCGAGCTTAAGGCTAGAATGGTTCAGCCAACCCTAACTAAAAGAAACTCTAACTAATGGTACTTTCCTAACTGTTGGGATTTTTCTGAGGCCGTCAGCGAAAAAAAGGCTTTCTTGGAAAGACTTGGAGCAAAACACTCCATTTCTTATGGTTCCAAAGGAACCCTGGGCTTCACCCTTGAACTATAATACAGGGACAGTTTCATAGTTTTAAGGTTGAAAGACACAAGTCCATCAAGTTCAACCTAAAAGCTAATGTGTTGATCCAGAGGAAGGCAAAAACCCCATGAGGCAGATGCTAATTGCCCCATATTAGGGGAAAAATTCCTTCCCGACTCCACATATGGCAATCAGACTAGTTCCCTGGATCAACGTCCCTTAACAAAATCTAGTACGAATAACCTGCAATATTATATTATTCAAGAAAGGCAAACACATGCCCTCCTTGAATTTTTTTTAGAAAATTAAGTATTTCAAGTTCATGTGGTAGAGAGTTCCATAACATCATTGCTCACACAATAAAAATTTGCCAACTATCTTTCTTTAGACAAAGGGAATTAGAAGCTTTATGCTACAGTAATTGAATTAACCCTAACTGAAATAAATGAATGCTTTTTTCCTAAATGTTAGAATTTGTCTAAATCAATCAGCTCCAAAAGGGTTCCTGGGACAGACTTGGCGCAAGCTACTGCATTCTGCAGATCCCAAAGGAACCCTGGCCTTTACCATTACAACCCTGTGCAGGGACAGATACTTACCACAGGCACAGAGTTGCATGTACAGAGTAGCTGCTGGCCGGAGGAGCGAGATTGAGGCTATAGTGGCTGATTCAACTCTAACTAAAGCTTTTTTTTCCCTAAATATTGGGATCTGTCTAAGGCAGACGGCTCAAAAAGGCTTCCTTGGACAGACTAGGCGCAAGCTACTCCATTCTGTAGATATCAAGGGATCCCTGGCCTTTACCATTACACCCCTGTATAGGGATAGAGACTTTCCACAGGCTCAGGGTTGCATCTACAGAGTAGCTGCTGGCTATAGGAGCGAGCTTGAGGCTAAAATAGTTGAATCAACCCTAACTAAAAAAAGAGCTATCTAATCCCACTCTCTTGTTAGGACCTGTCTGAGGCCGTTGGCTCAAAATAGCTTCTTTGGACAGACTTGGAACAAGCCACTCTATCCTACAGATTCCCAAGGAACTCTGGCCTTTACTCTTACTACCTTGTACAGTGATAAAAACTTGTTACAGGGCCTGGATTGTATCTACATAGTAGATGCTAAAGAGAGGGGCGAGCTTAAGGCTAGAATGGTTCCACCAACCCTAATTAAAAGAAACTCTAACTAATAATACTTTCCTAAATGTTAGGATCTTTCTGAGGCTGTAAGCTCAAAAAGGCTTCCGCGGACAGATTTGGCACACGCTAATCTATTCTGCAGGACCCAAGGGAATCCTGGCCTTTATCATTACACCCTTGTACAGGGATATAGACTTACCTAGGGCCCAGGGTTGCATCTACAGAGTATCTGCTGGCCGGAGAAGCGAGCTTGAGGCTGTAGTGATTGATTCAACTCTAATTAAAGCTTTTTTATTTCCTAAATATTGGAATTTGTCTAAGGCTGTCAGCTCAAAAAGGCTTCCTCGGACACACTTGGCTCAAGCTACTCCATTCTGCAGGACCCAAGGGTATCCTGCCCTTTACCATTACACCCCTGTACAGGGATGGAGACTTATCACAGGCCCAGGTTGCTGCATCTGCAGAGTAACTGCTAGCCGGATGAGCGAGCTTGAGGCTA
The DNA here is from genome assembly GCF_046119375.1 of Phyllobates terribilis. NCBI lineage: Eukaryota > Metazoa > Chordata > Amphibia > Anura > Dendrobatidae > Phyllobates > Phyllobates terribilis. The sequence continues at coordinate 304,479,176 of NW_027362772.1, forward strand.
AAGTAGTTGAATCAATCCTACAGTAACTAAAAAAAGAGCTATCTAATCCCACTCTCTTATTAGGACCTGTTGGAGCCCATTTACAAAAAAAGGCTTGTTTGGACAGACTTGGCACAAGCCACTCTATCCTACAAGTTCCAAAGGAACTCTGACCTTCACTCTTACAGCCCTGTAGAGTGATAAAGACTTATCACAGGGCCAGGATTGCATCTGTGCCGCCCTGCTGTTCACTGCTGCCACAGCACCCAGAAGGGTGCATGGATGGACTTCTCCACAAGAGGCCCTCACACATTCACACACCTCCACCCTACCACATCAGACCAGCAGAGGGAGCCCGTTAAGGACCTATATAGGGAGAGTGGATCCAGGCAGCTCAGTTTGTTCTAGTTTAGAGTTTAGTGTGCTCAGTGAGAGAGCAGCACGCAGGCTGCTGTGTGAGGCAAGTTAAGGCCTACAGCACGCACTGAAGCCTAGTGAGGGCCCCGAGTGTGGCCGAAGGCGAGAGGAGAAGGAAGAAGTAGCGAGGGGGCAGAGGAGCATACCAGGATCACCCCGAGATATATATACCGGACACCGGGTCCGCGCCTACAGGGACCCTTTACACCCAGTAGGAATCACTGGAACCCCTGGAGAACTACAGGTCCCAGGTTCACCAAACACTGATTACAGTACCAGGGCTAGGAGTCACGGAGGCCCCAGTGTCCAGAAAGAGTGATCTCCAAGAGAAGGCCCTACCACCAGGTCAGCAGGTGCAAAGAGAGACAGTAACCAAGCTAGGCCTAGCTCCAGGCAGGTCAGAAGCTTATCGAGTAAAGCCACGGATCAGGAGGCCCTATACCCGCTCACTGGGGAGAATCCAAAAGTGCGCACCAGTAAAGGTACTGAAACTTACCCCCGTGTGAGTGTCCGTCTTTCCTCCGTGACTGTCCTGCCGTCTCTCCCCTGCACCACCATCCATTACACCCCACGCTGCCCTGGAGCTAGCTCTACCTGTGGAGAGCCACACCATCCCTGCTGCCGTAACACCAGCTCCAGAGGACTTCTCCGCAGCGGCGGTACCCTTTAGCCGCAATCCACAGGTGGCGTCACGAACACTTCCCAAATCCCCTATAAACTATTCCCTCTTTTACTGACCACCCTGGGTCACGGACCGGGCTAGCTACTGTGATATCCCCCAGCAACCAGAGGCCCGGCAGCCGAGTACCCCATGGCCCAGGGGGCGCCTCAGCCTTGGCGTCACGAACAGGATTCCGTGCCCGTTGCCCCCGGGTACTGTGCGCCTTAAGAGACTGTAATACTCACTGTGGTGAAGTTTTCCCGCCATTCCCGAGATTTCCCGCCATTGTCCGCCATCTTCCTGTCGCCGCGCGGGAAGAAGAGGGGCGTAACCGCGGGAATCGGAGAGGCGTAACCGCTGGAAGCGCTCAAAGCCTAGGACACGCCCCGCCCCTGACGTCGAACCAGGAAGCGTCAGGTCCTGGAAGGAGCCCAGAGGACGCTCTGACGTCAGACGCGAGCGACGCAAGGTCCTGGAAGAAGACCGTCGCCCGCGGAGCTGCGGCCTACCTGATAAGAAAGTGAAGAAGGTAGGCTCCGGTTCACTAGGGTGTCGCAACCATGGCCGACGACCAGCAAGCTGCTGGTTAACGCTCCAGATGCCCAACCTGCGCCCGGCGCTGCACAGGCCGGAGCGGCCGCTCCACCAGCAGGGGTCGTGATCCCGTTGATACCCATGGCCCTGCCGTATATCCCTGGAGCGAAATGGCTTCCCCAGTATAATGGCAAACCAGACACCCTGTCCGGATTCAAGAGAAAATATGCAGTGTGCTAGACCTGTATTCTCTGAGTGGTAAACAGAGAGCTGCTATTGTGCTGGGACAATTGACTGGTGCCGCAGAGAGGGAAGTTGAAACCTGGCCAGCCGCAGACCAGGAATCAGTATCCATCATCTTTAAGAGACTGCAAACTGTGTTTGAAAACCGCACTGAGACAGGTCTCCGGATGAGGTTCTACCACTGTGTCCAGAAACCTGAGGACAGTGTCCAGGACTATGCCTGGCGCTTACAGGAAGCCCTGCGGGCCCTGAAACAGGTTAGTCAAGCCAGCATACAAAGTGAAAATAAAATGCTGACGGAACAGTTCATTCGGGGGTTGAGGTCCCAGGAGGAGAGCAGAACTGTACGGTGGTGGGCCTTAGACCATCCAGATGCCACCTTTGACACCCTTAAGGACATGGCTATAAAAGCTCTGCAGCCCCTGGAAACAACAGATACTGCTATCCAGCATTACCGGGGTGGGGCCACCCCAGTGCCCGCAGCACCCACTGCTCCTTCACTAACGGCTGAAACAAAGATGCAAACAGTGCCCCCTAGCGAGCTGGACAGCCTGCGCTCTGAAGTGCGTCAGCTAAGAAAAACCCTGGCCACTGTCCTGAGCACCCTGCAGCTACAGGAGGAGCCTGAGCCGGAAGGAAGGATACTACTCGCTGACAGCCCTGAGGATGTCCCCTGGATGAGAAGAAGAAGGAGGACAACGCCACCCCATAGGAGGACAATGCCACCCCGTGGGAGGACCAACGACCAACGTCACCCTCCAGGAGAATTCATCTGCTACCGCTGCCAGAAGGCAGGCCACACAGCGCGGAACTGTCCTTTAAACGAGCAAACCCTGGGGCCGAGGGCCGACACCCAGGAGTAAATCAAGCAGGCCCATCAAGCTGGTACCATCGGTTCTTGGGAGGAAGACCTTTCCTGTCCATTGTGCTGGATGGCATTGCGACACCTGCCCTGCTGGACACTGGATCACAGGTAACCATCATACCTGATGTCCTCTACAAAAGGTACTGGCCTGTAAATGAACTCCGCCCGCCAGCCCCGAACCTCTCGGTGTATGCCTCGAACGGCCTTCCTCTTAACCTAGTAGGGGTTAAGGATGTGACAGTGAAGGTGGGGAGAGCGGAACTGAGGGATCAAGGACTGATTGTAGTGGAGTCTAACCCTGGTGATACAGACTTGTACATGATACTTGACACAAATATTGTCGGTAACTGTTTGGGAGAAGTGTTGTTTTTGCTCCAACAGATTGCTGACACCGCCAAACCAGGGCAGAGGAAGGTGCTCCAGAGAGAGATACGAGCCCTCCTGTACCAGCAACAGGTAAAGCTAACAGGTGGTGAAATTGGTAATGTACAGGTGACAGACCCGATACCTATTGTCATTCCCCCGATGAGTGAAATGCTGATTTGGTGTAGGGCAGACATAGGTCTCAAAGGACAGAACTACCAGGCGGTAGTGGAGCCCATTAGCTCAGAGCATAGACCTACACTCTTAACTGCCAGGGGGGTGGTTGATGTACGCAATGGGAGGGTGCCCGTACGTCTCCTAAATTGGGGGGAGGATGAAGTTAAATTACCAAGATACGCCACTGTTGCCAGGTTGTACACCGTGAATGATGATGCCATACACCCAGTGGAATCCTTGACCCCACCAGATACAGTGGAGGACAATGACTCCAGGTGGAGGATTGGTGTCAACAGCTCCATGTTGGGACTGACGCCACTCCTGTCCATCAAAAACAAGGGGTATACAGGGTGGTCCAGGAATACGAACAGGTATTCAGCAAACACCCACTTGATTTTGGGAGGATTAAAGGGGTACAATACCATATACTCACAGGTGACCATCCACCCATCAAAGAACGTTACAGGTCAATCCCACCAGCACACTACCAGAAAGCGAAGGAAATGTTGCACGACATGAAGAAAGCAGGGGTAATAAGACATAGCTGTAGCCCCTGGGCAGCTCCCCTGGTCCTGGTCAGGAAAAAGGATGGAAGCATGAGGATGTGTGTAGATTACAGACAGGTAAATCGCATAACACATAAAGATGCATACCTTTTGCCCCGTATAGAGGAATCCCTGGCTGCATTAAAGTCTGCAAATTACTTCTCTACCCTTGACCTCACTATTGGGTACTGGAAAGTAGCAGTTGCGGAAGAGGACAGGGAGAAAACGGCCTTCACTACCCCGATAGGAGTCTGCAAGTTCAATAGTATGCCGTTCGGACTCTGCAACGCCCCTGGAACATTCCAGAGATTGATGGAGTGCTGTTTGGGACACCGTAACTTCGAGACCGTGCTGCTATACCTGGATGACGTGATAGTGTACTCCAAGACGTATGAGGACCATCTGAAGCACCTGGCGGAGGTATTTGAAGCATTGTCCCGGTATGGGATGAAATTGAAGCCTTCCAAATGCCACCTGCTCAAACAGAAGGTTCAGTACCTGGGGCACATCGTCAGTCCAGAAGGAGTAGCACCAGACCCGGAGAAGGTCACTGCCATCCAGAAATGGCCGGAACCGAAGAATCTCAAGGAGGTTCGTCAGTTTCTGGGACTGGTCGGGTATTACCGGAAGTTTGTAAAGGACTACACCAAGAAGGCAGCGCCTTTGCAAGATCTCCTGGTAGGACATTCCCACAGAGGCAAGAACCCCCCCTTCCAGTGGGGTAAAGAGCAGGCTGAGTCCTTTGCAGTGATGAAAGAGATCATGACTGGCGAAGAAATCCTGGCCTACCCTAACTACAGCCAACCTTTCCTGCTGTACACTGATGCCAGAAACGAGGGCCTAGGAGCTGTGTTAAGCCAGAAGCAGTATGGCAAAGAGAAGGTGATTACCTATGCCAGCAGGAAGCTCCGTCCTACCGAGAGGAATCCAGAAAACTATAGCTCTTTCAAGTTGGAGCTCCTGGCCTTGGTCTGGGCCATCACTGAATGATTCAAGCACTACCTGGCCTCCACTAAGTTCATGGCCTATACTGACAACAACCCCTTGACACATCTAGAGACAGCCAAGTTAGGAGCCATGGAAAAGTGTTGGATGGCCCGTCTGTCAAACTATCAGTTCACCATTAAGTACCGGGTAGACCACAAGAATGCCAACGCCGATGCCCTATCCAGAATGCCTCACCAGTCGGACACTGAAGAAGAAGTGGATGACCTGGAGGAGATTGAGCTACCTGCCATCCACAGAAATGGGATGGTCCACGAACAGCGCACCTCCAGGAGGTATCGTGGTAAGACATTAAACCCTTTACCTCACCACAGTTGGAAGGAGACCCAGGACAGCGACCCGGTTGTCAGCCGTATCAAAGAACTGATAACCCAGGAAGGTTCCTACCTGGAGAAGGACGCGTCTCCACAAGCCAAGCAACTGTGGAATGAGAGAAGCCGTCTGTTCATCTATAGAGAGAAGCTGTGCCGAAGCTATGTCAACCCTAGGACCCATGAGATGGTATGGTAGATCGTAGTGCCTAGGACAGACATCCAGATGGTATTGGAGGCCTACCACGACCAAGCTGGGCACTTTGGCTGGAAGAAGCTGGAAACCCTCCCGAAGAATCGGTTTTATTGGGTTGGAATGCGGAGCTCCATAGAGAGGTGGTGCCGGGATTGTGGACCCTGTAGCCTCAGAAGAAAAGACTACAGCAGCCAGAAAGCACCCTTGGTGGATCACTACTCCCGGTTCCTGGTGGTAGTCCCCGTCAAGGATCTGATGGCAGAAACTGCAGCAAGGACATTCCAATCTTACTTCTGCAGGCCCCATGGATACCCGGATAAGGTGCTGATGGATCAAGGCCCTGCCTTTGAAGCGGAGCTGTTCAAAGAGTTTTGCCATCTGTACTGGTGTAAGAAGATCCGGACTACACCGTACCACCCCCAAACCAATGGGCTATGTGAAAAAATGAATAACATAGTCATCGACCTGTTGAAGACCTTACCTTTAGAAGAAAGAAACAGTGGCCGGACAAGCTACCTGACCTGGTAGATCTGTACAATCACATACCTGTGAGTTCCACCAATTGTACTCCAGCATACCTCATGAAAGCAAGACCCGGAAAGTTGCCCATGGACCTGGAGCTTGGGGTAGTAGAGCCAGAAGCAGATATGTCCACTGAAGACTGGGATACGACCCGACAGGAGCAGTACAAAAGAGTACAGGTCTGTGTCGAAGACAGTCTAAATAGGGTGAGAGATAAGCAGGAAGCACAGTACAACAAGAGTGCACCAGCCAAACCCTTGACACCTGGAGAAGTTGTGCTGAAACGAAAGAGAAGAAGCCACAAGCTTGATGACCAGTGGGAAACGGAACCTTACACTGTGTTGAATTCCAGATTCGATAATAGAAAAATCTGTCTAATTAGCAAAGACGGAGGAAGAACAACTGCAACAGTATCGAGAGGCCATCTGAAGTTGTGTTCAAGTCCGCTGAAGCCCCAGGAGGAAGTGCCTCTCACCGTACCAGAGGAGCCTAAAGAAGAAGTACTCCATACTGTCTTAGGAGATTTCCCGGCAGATTGGTCTCAACTGGATGGAGTGGTAATAATACCTGTGCTACACTTCTACTAACAGCCAGAAGACTCTCCACTGCAAGTAAGACCTGTAAGTGCCCCAGAAGAGCCTGCTCAGGAAGAATCCCCGGAAGAAGGATCACCGGTAGAAGCAGAGCCAATAGGCCCAGTTACCAGTGTACTTGCCAGTCCCATAGATAGGTTAAGGCAGTCTTGCAGTCCACCAACACAAAGAGCGGAAAATAGTGCAAGCATCCACACTACACACATTCCAGTACTACGTAGGTCATCGCGTAGCACAAAAGGCCAGACCCCTGTCAGGTATAGAGAGTGAATAGAGAAACACTGACAGTATAAATAGTTACCCCATAGGGTATGTTCTTGTAATAATTTCATGTATTTATTTATTTATCTTGCCTTGCTAATGGACAATTTATGAAACACAGACACTTCTAATTGCATTTAGTTACCCGTAAGGGTATATATAAAGGACTCGGTGGCTGAGGACTGTGAGCAGCCCAAAAACTGTCATGTACATAGTTGCACTCCCTGGAGTGCCCCTTAAGTGACCACGGAACAAAAACCCGTTTGGCGTGGCGGAAGACGTGGTCCAGCACCTGGATCACCTATGCCCTGTAGCCACGCCCAGGGCCTACGTTGAGGGTTTTCAGGCTGGTCCCTCATGTTTCTTCATCGGTGAAATAGACACCAGGTTACGGGACTTACTGTGACTTAATTAATGGTATTTATAATTGTTATTATTGTCTTATAATGTTACCTGTGACGTTCAAGAAAAGTGCCTCCCATAAAGGGAAGACATGTTATTGTTTAACCTGTTTTGAAAAAAAATGCTTCAGTCCAGGAGTACTGAGTTTTACTAGGTGGGGATGTGGCGCCCTACTGTGCACTGGTGCCACATAACCCAGAAGGGTGCATGGATGGACTTTTCCACAAGAGGCCCTCACACATTCACACACCTCCACCCTACCACCTCAGACCAGCAGAGGGAGCCCGTTAGGGACATATGTAGGGAGGGTGGAGCCAGGCAGCTCAGTTAGTTCTAGTTTAGAGTTTAGTGTGCTCAGTGAGAGAGCAGCACGCAGGCTGCTGTGTGAGGCAAGTTGAGGCCTACAGCATGCACGGAAGCCTAGTGAGGGCCCCGAGTGTGGCCGAAGGCGAGAGGAGAAGGAAGAAGTAGCGAGGGGGCAGAGGAGCATACCAGGCTCACCCCGAGATATATATACCGGACACTGGGTCCGCGCTTACAGGGACCCTTTACACCCAGTAGGAATCACCGGAACCCCTGGAGGACTACAGGTCCCAGGTTCACCAAACGCTGATTACAGTACAAGGGCTAGGAGTCACGGAGGCCCCAGCGTCCAGGGAGAGTGATCTTCAAGAGAAGGCCCTTCCACCAGGTCAGCAGGTGCAAAGAGAGACAGTAGCCAAGCTAGGCCTAGCTCCAGGCAGGTCAGAAGCTTAGCGAGTAAAGCCATGGATCAGGAGGCCCTATACCCGCTCACTGGGGAGAGTCCAAAAGTGAGCCCTTCGTCCGGAGTACCCTGGACCGTGCCTGCACCATCACCAGTAAAGGTACTGAAGCTTACCCCCGTGTGAGTGTCCGTCTTTCCTCCGGGACCGTCCTGCCGTCTCTCCCCTGCACCACCATCCATTACACCCCACGCTGCCCTGGAGCTAGCTCTACCTGTGAGGAGCCACACCATCCCTGCTGCCGTAACACCAGTTCCAGAGGACTGCTCTGCAGCGGCGGCACCCTTTACCCGCAATCCACAGGTGGCGTCACAAACACTTTCCCAAATCCCCTATAAACTATTCCCCCTTTTACTGACCGCCCTGGGTCACAGACCGGGCCAGCTACCGTGATATCCCCCAGCAACCAGAGGCCCGGCAGCCGAGTACCCCACGGCCCAGGGGGCGCGTCACATCTACATAGTAGATGCTGACCAGAGGGGCGAGCTTAAGGCTAGAATTGTTCAGCCAACCCTAACTAAAATAAACTCTAACTAATGCTACTTTCTTAAATGTTAGGATTTTTCTGAGGCCGTCAGCTAAAAAAGGCTTTCTTGGAAAGACTTGGAGCAAAACACTCCATTTCTTATGGTTCCAAAGGAACCCTGGGCTTCACCCTTGAACTACAATACAGGGACAGTTTCATAGTTTTAAGGTTGAAAGACACAAGTCCATCAAGTTCAACCTAAAAGCTAATGTGTTGATCCAGAGGTAGGCAAAAACCCCATGAGGCAGATGCTACTTGCTTCATATTAGGTGAAAAATTCCTTCCTGACTCCACAGATGACAATCAGACTAGTTCCCTGGATCAACGTCCCATAACAAAATCTAGTACGAATAACCTGCAATATTATATTATTCAAGGAACATTTTTCATCAAGCAATTTTCCCAGAAATGTGTTGCACAACGGTTTGAAGCTCAGTAAATTCCTGCACAAATCACATTTCAATACTTTTGACCTTTTTACACCCGCTCTTTTAACTTCTTAAAAAGTGAACAGAGTCTAGCTGGACAGCTTCTTGCTTAATTTTACCTGAAAAATTATTAAAATTTAAGCTGCAAAAGTGGTGTAAGATAGGTTTGAAATTGACTCCATCTTTTGACTGGGGTACATTTCTTGAGGTGTAGTACGTTAGCTTTAAGGGGATAATTCAATAGATGAATGACCCTGTCTGCAGGTATAAAGAAACAAACTGTGTTGTCCTGACCATTCCTCTGTGGGTCCTCCGATACTCCCGTTATCTGGGATTGCGTATGGCACTGATATCGCCTCAATACTGCCGTAGCCAACAGATGTAATCAGACGGAATGCCCAGCTGAGGGCACTGATTGGCTGCAGCTCTGAGATGGTGGAACCATTTTTTTTTTTGTTATTATTAAATAACCTGCAGCTAGGGACATTAATTTACTGAAAGGGAACAACCCCTTTAAGAATGAGTCAAATTCATTAAGAGGTTCGGACTCTTTAATGAATTTGGTGCACGTTCCTCCAATAGGCGCTTCATGAATGCCAGTATAGAAATCTACCAGCCTTGATGAATCAGCCACAATAGGTTTACACGGCATGAGCATATACAGAACAGTTGTGTGGTATACGTTACCAGGCCCTCATGATGCTCATGGTCCTGGGTGGCCTTCCACGGTCTGTTTTCTTGCTTCATTCTCCTGAAGGGCTCCACTTTCTTTTCTTCTGGCTGGCATGGTGCAGCTCTATCATCCTGCTCCTTTACCACGAAGAGACAAATGGCTGTAAAGCTGCCAGAAGCTGTTTTTTATACCCTTTGATCATTGTGACATCACAAAATGTGGTGCCTTAATTCAGTCATCGAGTGTGGTCAGAAGAATTTAGCATATTCCGTGATGTCACAAACCTCTGATGTCACTACAATGAGAACAGACATGAAGATTCCATTCCGAACCCGGCCGCCATCATCAGCGGAAACTTCACTGCTCTCAGAGTGGCACTAAAAACGAAAAGAGACAGCGGCGAACCTGGACAGTGACAATTCACAGGGACAGTGACTGCTAAGCGTTCTTCATGTCAGGTGTTATTCAGTTTTCTCAGAAAAAAAACCCATAAAATATATAAAAGGAAGGCTCCAATAAACCTTACACACTGAGCTGTAGTCACAGATTCTCGCCCACCTGCAGCACATCGCACCCCTGCCTAACCATCTCGATCCTGCAGCATATTGCTCACTGTTAATCCCCCCATCTCCGGCCACACATAGCTCCCTGTCTAATCCGCCCCTCCTGCATTACATCACTCCCCTGCCTAATCCTCCTCTTCCTGCAACACATCGCTCCCCTGCCTAAACCCCCCTGAAGCACATCGCTCCCTGCCTTATCCCCTCTCCTGCAGCACATCGCTCACTGCCTAATTCTCCCCCTCCTGAATTACATCACTCCCCTGCGTAATCCTCCTTTCCCTGCAGCACAGCACTCCCCTGTCTAATCTTCCCTCTCCTGCAGAACATCGCTCCCCTGATGCACGTTCCTCCAATAGGCACTTTATGAATGCTGGTATAAAAATCTACCAGCCTTGATGAATCGGCCACCATAGGTTTAGACGGCATGAGCATATACAGAACAGTTGTGTGGTATACGTTACCAGGCCCCCCATGATGCTCATGGTCCTGGGTGGCCTTCCACGGTCTGTTATCTTGCTTCATTCTCCTGAAGGGCTCCACTTTCCTTTCTTATGGCTGGCATGGTGCGGCTCTATCATCCTGCTCCTTTAACATGAAGGGACAAATGGCTGTAAAGCTGCCAGGAGTGTTGTTTTATACCATCTCAATGTGATGACATAGACAAGTGGTTGTGGCGCCTCTATTCAGTCATAAAGAATTTAGCATATTCCGTGATGTCACAAACCTCTGATGTCACTACAATGAGAACAGACATGAACATTCTATTCGGAGCTCGACCGCCATCATCAGCGGAACCTTCACTGCTGTCAGATTGGCACTAAAAACAAAAAGAGACAGAGGTGAACCTGGACAGTGATAATCTACAGGGACAGTGACTGCTAAGCGTTCTTCATGTCAGGTGTTATGCCGTTTTGTCAGAAAAAAAACATAAAATATATAAAAGGCAGGCTCCAATAAACTTTAAACAGTGGGCTGTAGTCACAGATTCTCCCTCACCTGCAGCACATCGCACCCCTGCCTAAACCTCACCCTCCTTACAGAACATTGTTCCCTTTCTAAATCTCCACCCTTCTGCAGGACATTGCTCCCTGCTAGTGTTGAGCGAGCACTAAAATGCTCGGGTGCTCGAAGCTCGGGCCGAGCTCACCGTGATACTCGGGTGCTCGACCCGAGCAACGAGCCCAGGGCCAGCATCAGCACCCGGCGCACCCGGGCAAATGCCGGGGCCCTGAGCAGGCAGAGGGGCCCACTGGCGGTCGCGCACCCCGCTGGGCTATGGGCGGAGGAGAGCGGTGTCAGTGCCCGCCCTTCTCCGCCGTTTGCTCAGGGCCCCGGCAGCCGGATACTTACCTCTCCCCGTGCCTCCGCAGATCAGCTGTCTTCCTGCTCTGCGCTCCCTGTGACGTCTCAGGTCAGAGGGCGCGGTGACGCCTTTACACCGCGCCCTCCCCTGAGCCGTCACAGGGAGCGCTGAGCGGGAACACGCCGACAACGCTGGAGTCCCGGACCCGAGCAGCGGGCAGCGGGCAGCAGGTAGCAGGTAGCAGGTGAGGAGAAGGGAGGTGAGTATTTGATTTTTTTTTTTTTAATGTATGGAGGCATGGGGCAGTATAAAGAGAGGGGGGGCATCCTGCATGGGGCATTATAAAGAGGAGGGGTGACAGCCTGCATGGGGCATTATAAAGAGGAGGGGTGACAGCCTGCATGGGGCATTATAAAGAGGAGGGGTGACAGCCTGCATGGGGCATTATAAAGAGGAGGGGTGACAGCCTGCATGGGGCATTATAAAGAGGAGGGGTGACAGCCTGCATGGGGCATTATAAAGAGGAGGGGTGACAGCCTGCATGGGGCATTATAAAGAGGGCGGGGGGCATCCTGCATGGGGCATTATAAAGAGGAGGGGTGACAGCCTGCATGGGGCATTATAAAGAGGAGGGGTGACAGCCTGCATGGGGCATTATAAGGTGGGGAACAGCCTGCATGGGGCATTATAAAGAGGGGGGGGGCATCCTGCATGGGGCATTATAAAGAGGAGGGGTGACAGCCTGCATGGGGCATTATAAGGTGGGGAACAGCCTGCATGGGGCATTATAAAGAGGGGGGGGGATTCCTGCATGGGGCATTATAAAGAGGAGGGGTGACAGCCTGCATGGGGCATTATAAAGAGGGGGGGGGGTTCCTGCATGGGGCATTATAAAGAGGGGGGGTGACAGCCTGCATGGGGCTTTATAAGGTGGGGAACAGACTGCATGGGGCATTATAAAGAGGGTGGGGGGCATCCTGCATGGGGCATTATAAAGAGAGGGGGGGGGACATCCTGCATGGGGCATTATAAAGAGGAGGGGTGACAGCCTGCATGGGGCATTATAAGGGGGGGACAGCCTGTATGGGGCATTATGTGGGGGGTAACAGCCTGCATGCAGCATTGTATGGGGGCCAGTATCCTGTATGGAGCGTTATAAGGGGACCGGTATCCTGTATGGAGCGTTATATGGGGGCCAGTATCCTGTATGTAGTTTTATAAGGGGACCAGTATCCTGTATGGAGCTTTATAAGGGGACCAGTATCCTGTATGGAGCTTTGTAAGGGGACCAGTATCCTGTATGGAGCGTTATAAGGGGACCGGTATCCTGTATGGAGCGTTATATGGGGGCCAGTATCCTATATGGAGCTTTATAAGGGGACCAGTATCCTGTATGGAGCGTTATATGGGGGCCAGTATTCTGTATGGAGCCTTATATGGGGGCCAGTATTCCGTATGGAGCCTTATATGGAAGCCAGTATTCCGTATGGAGCCTTATATGGGGGCCAGTATTCCATATGGGGGCCAGTATTCCGTATGGAGCCTTATATGGGGGCCAGTATTCCGTATGGAGCCTTATATGGGGGCCAGTATTCCGAATGGAGCCTTATAGCATTATAAGGGGGGGACAGCCTGTATGGGGCATTATGTGGGGGGTAACAGCCTGCATGCAGCATTGTATGGGGGCTAGTATCCTGTATGGAGCGTTATAAGGGGACCGGTATCCTGTATGGAGCGTTATATGGGGGCCAGTATCCTGTATGGAGCTTTATAAGAGAACCAGTATCCTGTATGGAGCGTTATATGGGGGCCAGTATTCTGTATGGAGCCTTATATGGGGGCCAGTATTCCGCATGGAGCCTTATATGGGGGTCAGTATTCCGCATGGAGCCTTATATGGGGGTCAGTATTCCGCATGGAGCCTTATATGGGGGTCAGTATTCCGCATGGGGCCTTATATGGGGGCCAGTATTCCTTATGGGGCGTTATATGGGGGCCAGTATTCCGTATGAAGCGTTATATGGGGGCCAGTATTCTGTGTGGAGCGATTCACCGGTTTCTGAGCTATTGTGGAATTTACAATAGATATCACTCATGTAATGTAAGAAGTGAAATCTTTGCATTGTACTATATATATATATATATATATATATATATATATATATATATTTCTCCGCCGTATCTTTGCATCATGAATCGTGGTATGTGTTAAAGGGGCCCACTGAGACTCTTTCGCCCGGGGCCCAGAAAAACCTGGAGCCGGCCCTGAACGAGCCCAATGTTAGTCTATGGGAGACCCGAGAATTTTTGCGGTGGCACCTCCGGCAGTCTGTAGAAAGCCTAAAAAGTGCCCAAAACGATAGTGACAGTGCTCAAAAGACATGGGCACAGCATGGGCATCGCTCCAGGAAGCATTTCTGACCCCCAGGTCACTGCTGTCAACAACGTGGTCAGAGGTATTAAGCCACTTTTACGGGCTCACAATAAAACGTTCAAAAACTAAACTGACACGGTTTTCCTGTGAAATATGTTAAGGAACTTCCTTTCCAGGGTAAAGACTTGTGTATAAGGTAAAATAAATAACCCAAAAAAAAATACTCCTCCACACCTTGGGGTTTGTTCACAAGTAGCATTTTTATGCGTTTTTGCACTTTTGTATTGCTTTCAACCGTGACAAATGCATTCACCGGGAAATGTCATTTTAACATTTTACAACCTTATCTGGCCATGTGCTGTGTGACACATGCATACAGTGATAAAAAGACATGGGAACAGCATGGGGAAGACCCCTGGAAGCATCTCTGACACCCAGGTCACTGTCTAAATGTGTGCCCATCAGAAGTGATCCTTGCCGCATCAGAAGATGTAGACTTTCAACTATCCCCGTGCAAGTCCTTGTCCCAGGGCAGTGTTCAATTGTACCTCCCCCATTCCTTGCAATGCAAGCGTAAGTGTGCAACCTGTCACCCACCAACCCCCAGGCTGCAATACGAGACTGCTAGCTTGCTTGCACTTGAAATTGGGCCTTTTAGGCATGTGGAGGCAGATGCCGGCCACCATGTCATGGCTGCGTCAGCGGCCTGGTATCCATACTCAGTCCCCAGTCGCCAGGGTATCCACGCTCGGTCCCTAGCCGCCAGTGGGCGGCCGGGTGTCCATACTCGGTCCCAAGCCGCCCCGCGGCCGGGTGTCCACACACGGTCCCCAGCCGCCTGGGGGTGGCCGGGTGTCCATAAACGGTCCCCAGCCGCCCCTATTTCTCCTGGGAACTTCCCCCACACTTTTCTTAGCCTGGCCTGCTTTAGGGCAGCATTGGATGAGCCCACCAGAGAACCGGACTCCTCCGGTGGGCCCTGGCTTCTCCATCAGTGGAGTTGAGAGTGCCAAGGTGAGGAGCATGATGATGATGATAGAAGTTAGCATCTGCTTTGTTTTCTTGGAATGCAAGCGTAAGTGTGTAACCTGCCACCCACCCACCCCCAGGCTGCAATACCATACTGCTAGTTTGCACTTGAAATGGGGCCTTTTAGTTTGGAGGAGGCCGAAGCTGGCCACTACCTCATGGCTGCTTCGGCAGCGAGGTATCCATACTCAGTCCCCAGGCTCCCGGCGGCCGGGTGTCCACGCTCGGTCCCTAGCCGCCAGGGGGCGGCCGGGTGTTCATACTCGGTCCCCAGCCGCCCCGCGGCCGGGTGTCCACACACGGTCCCCAGCCACCTGGGGGCGGTCGGGTGTCCATAAATCGTCCCCAGCCGCACCTATTTCTCCTGGGAACTTCCCCCACACTTTTCTTAGCCTGGCCTGCTTTAGGGCAGCATTGGACGAGCCCACCAGAGAACCAGACTCCTCCGGTGGGCCCTGCTTTCTCCATCAGGGGAGTTGAGAGTGCCAAGGTGAGGAGCATGATGATGATGATAGAAGTTAGCGTCTGCTTTGTTTTCTTGGAATGCAAGAGCATGTATGTAGTAGCGGCTAGGCCTGAGGTGGTCAGCGTTTTGGCGCATATCCTACCTCCTCCGAGGATTGCTGGATGTTTTCCTGCTATTATCCCAGTTCTATGACTCCTGTTAAAACAAAGCTTCAGGTGATGAATGATGGATGAGGTGGTGGCAAAGGAGAAAGAGCAGGAGGAACAGGGACCATTCACATCAATATCAGGCCAGTCAAACACACATGTATTATAGGATATGTTTCTGTACCAAAAGGAGAGGTTCGGCTACACAGTTATAGGGCATGCAGTGAGTGCAATGCCTACCAAAAATTTCGAGGCACTCCAATGCCCTTTGGAAGTGACATGGAGGTCAGAGGGCCTTAACTAAACCGTTTTTTCCATTTATAGCAACTGGGACTCCTGTGCACTGTTGGCCTAAGCAGTGAATGGAAGGCTTTCCAAAAATTATGAGGAACTGCAATGCCCCTTGAAACAGACGTGGATTACAGCATACTAAAAACCTTCTACCCATTATTGGGGAGTGGGTCTCCCTTAGTGTTCGCCTATGCATTGAAGAGCAAAAGCTGACTAAAGTTAGGAGGAAATGCAATGCCCGTTGGAAGAATGGTGGAGGTCGCAGTGGAATAAAAAGACAATATCAATGCCCCTTGGAAAAGTGGTGGAGGTCGCAGTAGCTTTACAAGACGGTTTTAATGCCCCTTGGAAGAGACGTGGAGGTCGCAGTAGCTTAACAAGACGGTTTTAATGCCCCTTGGAAGAGACGTGGAGGCCACAGTAGCTTAGCAAGACGGTTTTAATGCCCCTTGGAAGAGACGTTGAGGTCGCAGTAGCTTAACAAGATGATTTTAATGCCCCTTGGAAGAGACGTGGAGGTCGCAGTAGCTTAAAAAGATGGTTTTAATGCCCCTTGGAAGAGACGTGGAGGTCGCAGTAGCTTAACAAGATGGTTTTAATGCCCCTTGGAAGAGACGTGGAGGTTGCAGTAGCTTAACAAGATGGTTTTAATGCCCCTTGGAAGAGACGTGGAGGTCGCAGTAGCTTAAAAAGATGGTTTTAATGCCCCTTGGCAGAATGGTGGAGGTCGCAGTGGAATAAAAAGACAATATCAGTGCCCCTTGGAAAAGTGGTGGAGGCCGCAGTAGCTTAGCAAGACGGTTTACATGCCCCTTACAAGAGCCATTCAGTACAGCATATTAAAAACATTATTCCCATTATTGGGGAGTGGGTCTCCCATAGTCTTTGCCTATGCCTTCCAAGCAAAAGCTGCCAAAAAATTAAGGAACTTGCAATGCTGGCAACACGGACAACGGTCACCCTAGTGGTATAGTGGTGGTGGAGGCTGAGGATAAGGAGAAGAGCAAAATACAGCCGAAATGAGGAAGCGTATACCCAGGGCCGGCTCCAGGTTTTTCTGGGCCCCGGGCGAAAGAGTCTCAGTGGGCCCCTTTAACACATACCACGATTCATGATGCAGAGATACGGCGGAGAAATATATATATATATGTAGCACCCTGAGGATTCGGCTGCTACAGGGGTATTGCACCTCAACCCAGAGGTGTGATATTCCACTCCCGGGTAAGGATGGAGTGTGGAACTGAGCTCGGTAGGCTGCATGCACTACATACATCCCATTTCCGGGGAGCAGACCGACGGTACTCCCACTTAGAAATGTGCAGGTACGACCGAGTCTGTTCCTGGCTGGAGTGGGAGGGGGGTGGTACATCCCAAGTAGTGTAGGGGCAGATAGGGGGAGCAGCCTGGGTAAAGATAGGAGCTCATTGGGTGCTGGTCGCCTGAGCTCACACATAGAGGGTGTATATAAGGTGGGCACCATCAAAGAACAGAGTCAGTCAGCCACAGTCAGTCAGTCAGCCACAGTCAGGCAGTCTGTGAGTCTTTGCAGAGAAGTCGGAGGAAGAGGAGCAGAGAAGCCCCAGAGAGAGAGAGGAGAAAGCCAGAAAGACCCAGAGGGGGAAACAGAAAAGGAACTCTGAGAACCCAAAGTCCATCAGCGGGTGAAGAGTTGGCAAAAGGGTACCGGATCCCAAGCTGGTGGGGGCAAAAGCACACCCTAGCCAGAGACCGGAGGCCGTGGGCAGTGTCTGCCACGGCCACCCACCACATCCACCCCGAAGGCATACCACGTGGAGGGTCAGGGAACCCAAGGCCAAGGGTCTCCCAACAGAAGGCCCGAGGGAGCTGGACCTGGGTGGATCACTAGTGGGGACGGCCAGAGGAAAGGACAGAAGGAGAGCTCAGGGTCACGCTCCGGACTTGTTTGGGGGTTGGCTGGATCCAGGACCTGGTGGACGCAGCACGGCTCGGGTGGTCACTTGAAGCTGGAGTGACCGGAACATCAGCAGTGAGTAAATACCCTAAACTGCACAACCCGACTCTGTCCTCATTTTACATCTACGCTGCACCACCACAACCCCCATCCTCTGCACCTGACCCCCTGAGGCTATACCCCACCCGTTGGGGGTTATACCATCACAAGCTGCACCTACACCATCAGCCTCAGCGGACCCTGCTGCAGCGGCGGCCATAGTGACCGCAATACAACGGGTGGCGTAGTCGACATTAAGAACTTAATAACATCTGTAGGACTGCCACATACAACTGAGTTTGACACCCTGGGCACGGACCGGGTCACAGCCACTCGGAAGACTACAACTCCCATCTGATCCGGCTCCGGATATTCCCCCTAAAGAATATGGCCCAGTGGGCGCGTCATATATATATATATATATATATATATATATATATATATATATATATAGTACAATGCAAAGATTTCACTTCTTACATTACATGAGTGATATCTATTGTAAATTCCACAATAGCTCAGAAACCGGTGAATCGCTCCACACAGAATACTGGCCCCCATATAAGGCTCCATACGGAATACTGGCCCCCATATAACGCTTCATACGGAATACTGGCCCCCATATAAGGCCCCATACGGAATACTGGCCCCCATATAAGGCCCCATAAGGAATACTGGCCCCCATATAAGGCCCCATACGGAATACTGGCCCCCATATAAGGCCCCATACGGAATACTGACCCCCATATAAGGCTCCATACGGAATACTGGCCCCCATATAAGGCTCCATAGAGAATACTGGCCCCCATATAAGGCTCCATACGGAATACTGGCCCCCATATAAGGCTCCATACGGAATACTGGCCCCCATATAAGGCTCCATACGGAATACTGGCCCCCATATAAGGCTCCATACGGAATACTGGCCCCCATATAAGGCTCCATACGGAATTCTGGCCCCCAAATAAGGCTCCATACGGAATACTGGCCCCCATATAAAGCTCCATACGGAATTCTGGCCCCCATATAAGGCTCCATATGGAATACGGGCCCCCATATAAGGCCCCATACGGAATACTGGCCCCCATATAAGGCTCCATACGGAATACTGGCCCCCATATAAGGCTCCATACGGAATACTGGCCCCCATATAAGGCTCCATACGGAATACTGGCCCCCATATAAGGCTCCATACGGAATACTGGCCCCCATATAAGGCTCCATACGGAATACTGGCCCCCATATAATGCTCCATACAGGATACTGGTCCCCTTATAAAGCTCCATACAAGATACTGGCCCCCATATAACGCTCCATACAGGTTACTGGTCCCCTTATAAAACTCCATACAGGATACTGGCCCCCTTATAACGCTCCATACAGGATACTGGCCCCCATATAATGCTGCATGCAGGCTGTTACCCTCCACATAATGCCCCATACAGGCTGTCCCCCCCTTATAATGCTCCATGCAGGCTGTTACCCCCCACATAATGCCCCATACAGGCCCCACCTTTTAATGCTCCATGCAGGCTGTTACCCCCCACATAATGTCCCATACAGGGTACCCCCCCCCCTTATAATGCTCCATGCAGGCTGTTCCCCCCCACATAATGCACTATGCAGGCTGCCCCCCCCCTTTATAATGCCCCATGCAGGCGGTTCCCCACCTTATAATGCCCCATGCAGGATGTCACCCCCCCTCTTTATAATGCCCCATGCAGGATGTCCCCCCCTCTCTTTATAATGCCCCATGCAGGATGCCCCCCCCTTCTCTTTATACTGCCCCATGCCTCCATACATTAAAAAAAAAAATCAAATACTCACCTCCCTTCTCCTCACCTGCTACCTGCTGCCCGCTGCTCGGGTCCGAACTCCAGCGTTGTCGGCGTCTTCCCGCTCAGCGCTCCCTGTGACGGCTCAGGGGAGGGCGCGGTGTAAAGACGTCACCGCGCCCTCTGACCTGAGACGTCACAGGGAGCGCAGAGCAGGAAGACAGCTGATCTGCGGAGGCACGGGGAGAGGTAAGTATCCAGCTGCCGGGGCCCTGAGCAAGCGGCGGAGAAGGGCGGGCGCTGACCCCGCTCTCCTCCGCCCATAGCCCAGCGGGGTGCTCGACCGCCAGTGGGCCCCTCTGCCTGCTCAGGGCCCCGGCATTTGCCCGGGTGCGCCGGGTGCTGATGCCGGCCCTGCGTATACCCATGTGTGGGTGTGAAGCGGTGCATGGGAATACACCTCCCGAAATAACACAGTGGATTTGACTTTGTTACTCTGCTGTCATTTGGTGGTGATGAGAAGTCTGGCCCAATCCAGCCCTTGTTAATTTTGATAAAGGTCAGCTTGTCAGCATTGTCAGTTGACAGGCGAGTGCGCTTATCAGTTATAATTCCCCCAGCGGCACTAAAAACACGGTCCGATAACACGATAGCGGCAGGGCAGGCCAGGACCTCCAATGAGTACAGAGCTAGTTCATTCCAAGTGTCCAGCTTGGATACCCAATAATTAAAAGGCACAGAGGAATCATGGAGGACGCTGGTACGGTCGGCAAGGTACTCCCTCACCATCTTTTGAAACTTTCCACTCCTTGTGAGAGTACCCCGCGCCTCAGGGCCTGTAAGCTGGGCGGGTCTCAGAAAACTGTCCCAGAATGTTGACAGTGTTCCCCTGCCTCTGCTGGATTGGAGTTGCGTCTCTCTCGCCTGTACGCCTTGGTTGGTCAACGAACTGTGACCTCTGCCGCTAGCGTGTTCAGATGGGAATTTTTTTAACAGTTCTGCAACAAGGGCCTTCTGGTACAGCCACATTTTTGTAGACCTCTCCACCTCAGGAATAAGAGAGTGAAAGTTCTCCTTGTAGCGGGGGTCTAAAAGTGTCACCAACCAGTAATGACTGTCACCCAACATTTTGACAACGTGAGGGTCACGGTTAAGGCAGCGTAATATAAAGTCAGCCATGCGTGCCAGACTGGTAACGGGCAAGACTTCCGTGTCCTCACCAAGATGACGACTGACCATGCTCTCCTCCTCCTCCTCTTCCTCCCCCCTGTCCTCAGGCCACCCACGCTGAACCGACTGTATGACAGTTGTACTGGTACTACCGTCTACAGTGCATGATACCAGCTCCTGTTCTTCCTCCTGCTCCTCTCCCTCATTGTCCCCCAATGCACGTTGGGATGAAATGAGGCTGGGCTGTATGTAATCGCCCATTACGGCTTCTTGATCCATCTCATCATACTCTGGCTGCAATGCCTCCTCTTTAATTCTCTGCAGAGAGCGTTGCAAAAGACAGACAAGTGGGATGCTGACGCTAATGATGGCATCATCGCCACTCACCATCTTGGTGGACTCCTCAAAGTTTGTCAGGATGGTACATATGTCAGACATCCAGGTCCACTCCTGAGGTCTTATGTGTGGAGTCTGACCTGAATATCGACGGCCTTGTTGCAGCTGGTACTCCACAACTGCTCTCTTCTGTTCACAAATCCTTTGCAACATGTGGAGGATAGAGTTCCAACGTGTGGGGACATCACACACCAGTCGGTGTGCCGGAAGCTGCAAACGCTGCTGCAACAGAGCAAGGGCAGCGGAAGCTGTAGCCGACTTCCGAAAATGAGCTGACAGGCGGCATACTTTGACGAGCAGATCTGGCAACTCGGGGTATGATTTAAGAAAACGCTGAACCACGAGGATAAGCACTTGAGCCAGGCATGGTACGTGTGTGATCTCGCCTCACCTCAGAGCCGCCACCAGGTTACGGCCATTGTCACACGCGACCATGCCTGGATGTAGGTTCAGCGGTCTCAGCCACAGATCTGCCTGCTCTTTCACAGCTGTCCACAACTCACAAACTGTGTGAGGTTTATCACCTAAGCTTATGTGTTTCAGCACAGCCTGTTGCCGCTTGGCTGAGGCAGTACTGCAGTGCTTCCAGCTTGTAACTGATGTGGTGATATCTGAGATGGAGGCTGAACATGAGGAGGAGGAGGAGGATGATGCGCAGGAGCTGTACACTGTGGGGGCAACTCTGACTGACATAGGGCCCGCAATCCTAGGTGTGGAGAGGATGTGTTCCGTCCCAAGGTTCGACTGGATCCCGGCTTCCACTATGTTTACCCAGTGTGCCGTGAGGGAGATGTACCGTCCATGGCCACAAGCACTTGTCGACGTGTCCGTTGTCAGTTGGACTCTCCCAGTAACTGCGTTGTTGAGGGCACGGCAGATGTTTTGGGACATGTGCTTGTGTAGTGCGGGGATGGCACACCGGGCAAAATAGTGTCTGCTGGTGACTGAGTACCGAGGGACGGCCACCGCCATAAGGTTGCGGAAGGATTCCGTCTCCACCAGCCTAAAAGGCATCATTTCCAACGCAAGCAGTCGTGAAATGTGCGAATTTAGCACTGTAGCCTGCGGGGCGTTGGCTGCGAATTTGCGCTTTCGTTCAAAGCTATGGGATATGGACAATTGAACTCTGCGGTGGGACGTGGACGTGGACGTTGATGCTGTTTCTTGAGAAACTGCCATAGCAAGTGAAGACTGAAAGGAGGGGGCATCTTTGCATGCAGTATGAACATGGGATTGCCTTGCACGCACAACAGGGGGTTCTATTACACGCACAACAGAGGAAGAAGCAGTGGTGACACCCACTGACACTGGTCGTGGACCCTGGGGTTCGCCCCACAAAGTCAGGTGCTTTGCTGACATGTGCCTGATCATGCTGGTGGTGGTCAGGCTGGTAGTTTTGTCACCCCTGCTGATGCTGGCATGGCAGGTGGTACAAATGGCCTTTTTGGGGTTACCAGCAGAGTCTTTAAAAAAATTCCAGACTCTGGAAGACCTACCGGTTGTACTGGCAACGTCCCTCGTGTTGGTGTTACGGGGAACTGTTGCCCGCCTTCTGTGTGCGGCCACCACACTGCTTCTTCCTGCCTGTTGGGGTACTCTGCCTCCCTCCCCCTGTGTGCTGCTGGCCTCGCTCTGCGTGTCCTCCTGCCACGTTGGGTCAGTTACTAGATCATCCACCACCTCCTCCTCTTCCATTTGCACACCACGATCCTCCTCCTCACTTCGTGGCAATTGTGTCTCGTCATCGTCCACCTCTTGTGACAAATTGCCAGCGTCAACTTCCTGTGGCCGTGGCTGTTCAAATATTTGGGCATCGCTACATGGGATCTCCTCTTCCACCACTTCAAGCGGAGCAGGCGAGGGGCACAAATATGGAAATGGACCAGTGAACAGCTCTTCAGAGTGTCCAAGTGTGGGATCCGTTGCTGTCTGACGACACTCGGCATGGTAGGAGGAAGGAGCATCAGGGTGAGGAGGAATATGCGGTCGAGACTCACGGCTACTAAAACTTGACCGTGTGGAAGACAGACCGGAGGTGGTGGTGCCCAGGTAACTGGAAGTATTATCTGCTATCCAATTAATAACCTGTTCACACTGATCAGTTCGCAATACTGGTGTTGTAGTGTGCTTCCCTAGTAATTCGGTCAAGAAGTGGGAGCGAGAAGATATGGCTGTTGGTTGTGGCACATTTTCACCTTGGCCATGGCCCCGTCCTCTACACACACCATCACCAGAACGTCCAGTTCCACGTCCCTTGCCACTCGCCTTGCCCATTGTAAATGAAGTAAAATAGCTTACACTCGCACTATCAATGGAAAAAGGGTAATAAAAAGGAGATTAGAACCGTGGAAGAGGAAAACCACAGTTCTATTTCTCTGGCCTATACCAGACTCTTTTAAACAGATATATTTGTGTCTGAACAGTCAAGGAGACACTATTACTGTTTATTTTTTCGGCAAAAAAATGACAAAAGCAGGATAATACAGAGATTTGACCCGTGGAACTGCAAAACCACAGTTCTATTTCTCTGGCCTACACCAGACTCTTTTAAACAGTTATATTGGTGTCTGACCAGTCAGGGAGACACTATTACAGTTTTTTTTTGCGGCAAAAAATGCCAAAAGCAGAATAATACAGAGATTTGACCCGTGGAACTGCAAAACCACAGTTCTATTTCTCTGGCCTACACCAGACTCTTTTAAACAGATATATTGGTGTCTGACCAGTCAGGGAGACACTATTACAGTTTTTTTTTTTACGGCAAAAAATGCCAAAAGCAGGATAATACAGAGATTTGACCTGTGGAACTGCAAAACCTCAGTTCTATTTCTCTGGCCTACAACAGACGCTTTTAAACAGATATATTGGTGTCTGTCCAGTCAGGGAGACACTATTACAGTTTTTTTTTGCGGCAAAAAATGCCAAAAGCAGAATAATACAGAGATTTGACCCGTGGAACTGCAAAACCTCAGTTCTATTTCTCTGGCCTACAACAGACGCTTTTAAACAGATATATTGGTGTCTGACCAGTCAGGGAGACACTATTACAGTTTTTTTTTGCGGCAAAAAATGCCAAAAGCAGAATAATACAGAGATTTGACCCGTGGAACTGCAAAACCACAGTTCCATTTCTCTGGCCTACACCAGACTCTTTTAAACAGATATATTGGTGTCTGAACAGTCACAGACACACTCAATTATTTTTTTTTTTTTGGGGGGGGGGGGGATACCAAAAGGTTAATAAGACGCGTATTTGTACAGTCTAACTGAGGAAAAAAAAAATACAGCATTTACATGAAAAAAAAAGAATTTTTTGTGGCCCCTGAGACCGGGGAATAAGTCTAGCAATTTGACCAACAGGAGCACACAGGACTGTAATGCAGCGTTTGCTGGTATAACCACTGCGTCTCCTATACAGCCTGCCTGCCTGCCTGATATCTGGGATGGATATTTGTCCTGAGAAGGACTGTTTGTTTGATTTTGCAGGCTTTAGAGACCCTACACTACCTATTTTGCACTATATATCTCTCCCTAACTCAGCAGCACTCTCCCTCAACTGTCTGATCCCGGGCGACTGTGTCCAAGATGGCGGCGCCGGGTTTTAAATACTTGAGGTGACGCTGTGCGGCCAGCCAATCACTGTAATGCCCACAAACAACATGGCTGCGGCATTGCAGTGACTGGCTGGCATTCCCTGCATGTTCATTGGCTCTGTAAAGATCGCCAAACGTGCAGGGCGGAGACCCGAGCTCCCGCCTGAGTAACCCGGAAATGCTCGGTGCTCGCCGAACATCCCGAGTAGCGAGATGCTCGGGCGAGTACCGAGCAGTGTCGAGCATACTCACTCAACATTACTCCCTGCCTAATTCGTCCCTTCTGCAGCACATCGCTCACTGCCTAATCCTCACCCTCCTGCAGCACATCGGTCACTGCCTAATCCTCCCCCTACTGCAGCTCATCACTCCCCTGCCTAAGCCTCCCCCTAATGGAGCATATTGCTCCCCTGCCTAATCTTCTCCCCCTCCAGCAGCACATCGCCGCCTACCTATACTGCCACCGACTGCAGTATATCACTCCTCTCAGCACCATGCTGCAGTACATCACTCACTTCATCTATGTACAGGTTACTTTTGTAGCACATCACTCACTGCCTAATCTTCCCCCTCCTGCATTATATCACTCCCCTGCCTAATCCCCCCCTCCTGCATTATATCACTCCCCTGCCTAATCCTCCCTCTCCTGTAGCACATTGCTCCCTTGACCCCCTTTTACGTGACATCTTTCCTATCAGTTACACATGTGAAGTTACCGCTGTCTCCTGTGAGCAGTGGAGAGCGAGGCTGAGAGATAGGAGGCTTCGCCTCTTCTTGTGATGACGCGCCTCCAGGGCCGTGGGGTACTCAGCAGCCGGGCCTCTGGATGCCGGTGGGGGGTTATCACGGTGGCTGGCCTGGTCCGTGACCCAGGGCGGTCAATAAAAAGGTTTTTTTTTCTATTTTTAGGCTATTTGTAAAGTTTTCGTGACGCCACCTGTGGAATGCGCCTAAAGGGTGCAGAGCAGTCCTCTGGAGCTTGTGATACGGCAGCAGTGATGGTGTGGCCCTCCACAGGTAGAGCTAGCTCCAGGGCAGTGCAGGTAGTGTAAGTTGCGCTGGGCATTGTAGTGCCGGGAGGCAAGAGGGCGCTGATGAAAGAATGGACGGAGGTAGTAGTCATCCGAGTCTTTACTCGCAGCTCTTATGACAGTTCCACTGGTGCACTGTAGGGGTGCCAGCCTCCCACGTCGCGCTGCATTCACCAGGCAGGGGTTCAGCTCTTCCTCTGGCGGGTTAGGAGCACCTGACGGAACCCCACTTTCTTGTGTTCCTAGCTAGACCGTCTTCACGCTGGGTCTTCTCCCTCCTGCCCTGCGCTTCCCCACTCTCAATCCCGCTCGGGTTGAAGTCCCTCCTGTCTTGCTGGAGTTCCCAGACCTGCTTGACCCTCAAGGGGATTAGAATAAGGCTGCGGCAACTGGTCTATGAAAGCCAGAAGCCTCTGGTTTTTCCAGCCGAGACTTGGAGTTACACGACTGGTTCAGGGGCCGGTCCCCTTCTTGCGGCCTACGATCCCTCTGTCTTCCGACAGATTTGGGGCGTACGGGTGCTGTCCCGCAGTCGCCGTACCCCCTGTGATCCCTTCTTTAGATCGGAGCCTACTCCTCTGCTCCCTACCTGGGCCTCTAGGACTGGGCCCTACTTGTGGAGCAGAGCTCCTAAAGAGACTCTGCTCCCTGACTGACTTCTCTCACTCCTCTTACTGACAATCCTGCCACCCTAAGATGGTCTCCCTTTTTATATCTCACTCTATAGTGCTCCCCTAAACTGCTTCCTCCACCCACACCCACTACTGGTTCCCCCTACCTTTGGGTTCCCCCCACTCCAGCCAGGGACAGGGCTCAGCAGGAAAACACATTGCATCTTGCCCCTCCAGCCGGCCTGGAGCAGTGTAGTGTTGGATGCAGGTGTTGGGGTTCCGGGCAGCACTCCCTCCTTACCTGAGAGAAGGAGACACCACACCTCTGGGTGAGGTGCAGTACCTCTGTGGCGACTGAACCCTCAGGGGCGCCACAGCGACATCATCGTCCATCTAGACCAGGGGAGTCAAACTCAAATGCACAGAGGGACAAAATTAAAAGCTTGGACAAAGCCGTTGGCCAACCTCAATATTTATTAAAACAAATGTCTACAATTGAGGAAGTTTCTTCTTATCAAATATAACGATGAACTTTTTCATATAGAAGCAAACTTAAAGGGGTTGTCCTATGAACAAAATACATTTTAACCCCTTCCCAACATGTGCCATATATATACGGCACATGTCGTGTTTCCCCCTTTGATGTGGGCTCCGGCGCTGAGCCCACATTTTTCCCGGTGCATGACAGCTGATCGGATCAGCTGTCATGTGCCCCTAACAGTCGCGGGTGGAATCGCGATTAACATGTTAAATGCCGCTGTCAATGTCTAACAGCGGCAAATAACACGTCGGAAGCGTGTTACTAGTCCCGCCCGTCGGCTCGTCCGTCACATGATTACGGGGCGCCAATGGGTTGGCATGACAACCCGGTGTCTGCAGGAGACCCCTGTAGTTATCATAGTCGATCTGCTATGAGCTCCGCCCAGCGGTCGGTGTTCATAGCAGATGGGCATTTATGTTACGCATAGCAGGGCTGAAGACAGGCGATCGGATGATCACAGCTTCTAGTCTCCAATGGAGACGATTAAAGCAAGTAAAAAGTGTAAAAAAATGTTTTTAAAAATATAAAAAAAAAAAATAAAGTTTAAATCACCCCCCTCCCTCCCCATTCAAAACAAATCAATACAAAAATACACATATTTGGTATCGCCGCATTCAGAATCGCCCTGATCTATAAATATATAAAAAGAATTAATCCGATCGGTAAACGGCGTAACGAGAAAAAAGAATCAAAGCAACAAAATTACGTTTTTTTGGGTCGCTGCAACATTTCTATAAAATGCAATAATGGGTGAGCAAAACATTGTATCTACACCAAAATGGTATCAACGAAAACGTCAGCTCGGCACACAAAAAATAAGCCATCACTCAGCCCCTGATCCTGAAAAATGGAGACACTATGGGCTCGGAAAATAACAAAATGTATTTATTTTTTTACAAACTTTGGATTTTTTTTTCACAATTTAAATAAAAAAGAACCTATACATGTTTAGAATCTACGAACTCGTAATGACCTGGAGAATCATAATGACAGGTCAGTTTTACCATATAGTGAACGTGGTAAAAAAAAAACAACTATTTGGAATTGCACTTTTTACAATTTCGCTGCACTTGTAATTTTTTTCCTGTTCTCGAGTACATGATATGGTAAAACCAATGGTATTGTTCAAAAGTGCAACTCGTCTCGAAAAAAAAAAGCCCTCACATGGCCATATTGATGGAAAAATAAAAAAGTTATGGCCCTGGGAAGAAGGAGAGCAAAAAATGAAAGCACAAAAACGGAAAATGGCCTGGGGGTGAAGGGGTTAATTTATAGATCTTAGAATAAAATTTTGGAATACTATAATATGTTATCTAAGAGCAGTAAAAACATATGACCCAATGGCCCAATTTAAATATGTAACCACAAAGGATAAAACACCTTGAATAATACAGATAATAAAGTATGATGCCAACAAAAGTGCCCCCCAAACACAGTAAGTTATCCCCACAGTGAATTCCTCCACACAAACGGTATGATGACCTCCCTCAATCCCCCCGACAAAGAATGGTGACCCCACCACAGTATAATTCTCCAACTGTAATTCCCATACAACTTCCCATACAGTATAATGGCCACAAAAAGTGCTCCATTCAGTATAATTGGCCCCACATAGTGCTCCATACAGTATAACGGCGCCCTGCATTTCCTTCCAAACAGTATAATAGTCCTCACATAGAGCTCCATACAGTATAATGGCCCCACATAGTGCTCCATACAGTGTGAAGGGCCCCACATAGTGTTCTATACAGTTTAATGGCCCCACATAGTCCTCCACACAGTATAATGGCCCCACATAGTGCTCCATACAGTATAATGCGTCCAACATAGTGCTCCATACAGTATACTAGCCTCACAGTGCTCCATAGAGTATAATGGCCCCACATAGTGCACCATACAGTAAAATGCCCAACATAAAGCTCCACACAGTATAATGCATCCCACATAGTGCTCCATATAGTATACTGGCCTCTTATAGTGCTCCATACAGTATAATGGCCCCACATAGTGCACCATACATTATAATGGCCACACATAGTGCACCATACAGTATAATGGTCCCACATAGTTCCCCATACAGTATAATGGCCCCACATAGTCCTCCATAGAGAATTATGGGCCCCACATAGTCCTCCATACAGAATAATAGCCCCACATAGTCCACCATACAGTAAAATGGCCCCACAGAGTCTTCCATACAGTATAATGGTCCAACATGGTGCTCCATACAGAATAATGGCCCCACATAGTCCTCCATACAGTAAAATGGGCCCCACATAGTCCTCCATACAGAATAATGGGCCCCACATAGTCCTCCATACAGTATAAGGGGCCCCACATAGTTCTCCATACAGTATAATGGCCCCACAGAGTCTTCCATACAGTGTAATGGCCCCTCTTAGTGCTCCATACTGTATAATGGGCCCAACATAGTCCTCCATAGAGAATAATGGACACACGTAGTTCTCCATACAGAATAATGGCCCCACAAAGTCCTCCATACAGTATAATGGGCTCCACATAGTCCTCCATACAGTACACTTGCCTCACATAGTCCTCCATACAGTATAATGGGCCCGACATAATGCTCCATACAGAATAATGGCCCCACATAATCCTCCATACAGAATAATGGACCCCACAAAGTCCTCCATACAGTATAATGGGCCCCACATAGTCCTCCATAAAGTGTAATGGGCCCCATATAGTCCTGCATACAGTATAATGGGCCCCACATAGTCCTCCATACAGTATAATGGACCCCACATAGTCCTCCATACAGTATAATGGGCCCCACATAGTCCTCCATACAGTATAATGAGCCCCACATAGTCCTCCATACAGTATAATGGGCCCCACATAGTCCTCCATACAGAATAATGGGCCCCACATAGTCCTCCATGCAGAATAATGGGCCCCACATAGTCCTCCATACAGTATAATGGGCCCCCCATAGTCCTCCATACAGAATAATGGGCCCCACATAGTCCTCCATACAGTATAATGGACCCCACATAGTCCTTCGTACAGTATAATGAGCCCCACATAGTCCTCCATACAGTATAATGGGCCCCACATAGTCCTCCATACAGTATAACGGTGCTGCTGAGCCTGGCTGCACCCCCTTTCCCCAGCTAAGGGCATGTCACTGTTTCTCACAGCCATATTTATATAATTCGGGGCTACCCCTTCAGATCTCCCGTGTGTCATCAGAGTCTCATGGTTGGTCGCACTTAGTATCTGCCCCGTTATTAGGGGATTGATGTAGAAAACAATAGATCTCATCTAGCAATAAAAATAACAATGTGATGACTCCAGGATCGGTGCCACTTCTTCATACTCTTCCTCATTAAGAGTTGGGTATCGTCTGACAACAGGGCTGGGCATCGCCTGACAACAGGGCAGGGCATCGCCTGACACAACAGGGCTGGGCATCGCCTGACAACAGGGCTGGGCATTGCCTGACAACAGGGCAGGGCATCACCTGACAACAGGGCTGGGCATCGCCTGACAACAGGGCTGGGCATCGCCTGACAACAGGGCTGGGCATCGCCTGACAACAGGGCAGAGCATCGCCTGACAACAGGGCAGAGCATCGCCCAACAACAGGGCTGGGCATTGCCTGACAACAGGAATGGGTATCGTCTGACAACAGGGCTGGGCATCACCTGACAACAGGGCAGGGCATCGCCTGACAACAGGGCTGGGCATCGCCTGACAACAGGAATGGGCATCGCCTGACAACAGGGGCTGGGCATCGCCTGACAACAGGAATGGGCATCGCCTGACAACAGGGGCTGGGCATCGCCTGACAACAGGGCTCGGCATCGCCTGACAACAGGGCAGGGCATCACCTGACAACAGGGCTGGGCATCGCCTGACAACAGGGCTGGGCATCATCTGACAACAGGGCAGAGCATCGCCTGACAACAGGGCAGAGCATCGCCTGACAACAGGGCAGGGCATCGCCTGACAACAGGGCTGGGCATCATCTGACAACAGGGCAGAGCATCGCCTGACAACAGGGCAGAGCATCGCCTGACAACAGGGCTGGGCATCGCCTGACAACAGGGCTGGGCATCGCCTGACAACAGGGCTGGGCATCACCTGACAACAGGGCTGGGCATCGCCTGACAACAGGGCTGGGAATTCATCTAATCCAGAGATTCTATTTTGGTAAAAATAAAAAACTTTATTCCGCACAAACATTTTGCGATTTCTGTGGTTTTTACTTCATCACGTTTCTAAAAAGTAGGTAGAGACGGCGTTTTCTGGCCAAGATCTACGGATCCACTATAGTTTATGCCCGAATGTTGTGTAAACCGTAGCAGGACTGTACCCGGCCTGTAATTTAATGAAAGTTTGGTCTGAATAATAGACCAAAACATTTCACTTTTCTGGATTGCCCATTGTAATTAAATCTCACCGTCTGCACTATTTTGGAGTGTAGAGTTTACATTCATTCCTTTATGGGACAGGTTCCTCTTCGTGCACCCGTTCTCAGAAATGCCGTGTTTATCATATAACAATTTTGTACCCGGACGTTCTGACTGTGGCACATGGACGGTGTGTGAGATGCGCCACGTTCATTAACGGGCAGGGGCCAGATCTTGGGTTTGGGGCGTCCTGCTACTGCAGATTTGTGATTGGCTGCAGACAGGGCCGGCGTCAGCACCCGGCATACCCAGGCAAGTGCCAGGGCTCTGAGCAGGAGGGGGGCTCACTCGCCGTCGGGCACCCCGGCGCGCTATATGGTCTGTGAGCGGAGAAGTCCGGTGCCAGCGGCACAATACTTACCTCTCCAGTTCCTCCGCTGCTCCGGTGTCTTCCGTGTCTCATGACTGTGACGTCCCAGGTCAGAGGGAGCAATGACGGGAAGACGATGACGCTGAGGAGTCCGGAGCAGAGAGGAGCAGAGCAGTGGCAGCAGCCAGGAGAGGTGAGGTGAGATAAGTATTTGATTTTTTGATTTTTTTATGTATGGAGGCATTGGGCATTATATAGGCCCATTATGTAGGGAGCATTTATATGGGGCCCATCCTGCATGGAACATCTATATGGGCCCATCCTGCATGGAACATCTATATGGGCCCATCCTGCATGGAACATCTATATGGGCCCATCCTGCATGGAACATCTATATGGGCCCATCCTGCATGGAACATCTATATGGGCCCATCCTGCATGGAACATCTATATGGAACCATCCTGCAAGGAACATCTATATGGGGCCATCCTTCATGGAACATCTATATGGGCCCATCCTGCATGGAACATCTATATGGGCCCATCCTGCATGGAGCATCTATATGGGGCTATCCTGCATGGAACATCTATATGGGCCCATCCTGCATGGAACATCTATATGGGGCTATCCTGCATGGAACATCTATATGGGCCCATCCTGCATGGAACATCTATATGGGGCTATCCTGCATGGAACATCTATATGGGCCCATCCTGCATGGAACATCTATATGGGGCTATCCTGCATGGAACATCTATATGGGCCCATCCTGCATGGAACATCTATATGGGGCTATCCTGCATGGAACATCTATATGGGCCCATCCTGCATGGAACATCTATATGGAGCCATCCTGCATGGAACATCTATATGGGGCCCATCCTGCATGGAACATCTATATGGAGCCATCCTGCATGGAACATCTATATGGGCCCATCCTGCATGGAACATCTATATGGGCCCATCCTGCATGGAACATCTATATGGGGCCCATCCTTCATGGAACATCTATATGGGGCCATCCTGCATGGAACATCTATATGGGGCCCATCCTTCATGGAACATCTATATGGGGCCATCCTGCATGGAACATCTATATGGAGCCATCCTGGATGGAACATCTATATGGGCCCATCCTGCATGGAACATCTATATGGGGCTCATCCTGCATGGAACATCTGTATGAGCCCATCCTGCATGGAACATCTATATGGGGCCCATCCTGCATGGAACATCTACAGAATATGGGCCCATCCTGCATGGAACATCTATATGGGGCCCATCCTGCATGGAACATCTGTATGGGCCCATCCTGCATGGAACATCTATATGGGGCCCATCCTGCATGGAACATCTGTATGGGCCCATCCTGCATGGAACATCTATATGGGACTATCCTGCATGGAACATCTATATGGGGCCCATCCTTCATGGAACATCTATATGGGGCCATCCTGCATGGAACATCTATATGGAGCCATCCTGCATGGAACATCTATATGGGGCCCATCCTTCATGGAACATCTATATGGGGCCATCCTGCATGGAACATCTATATGGGGCCCATCCTTCATGGAACATCTATATGGAGCCATTCTGCATGGAACATCTATATGGGGCCCATCCTGCATGGAACATCTATATGGGGCTATCCTGCATGGAACATCTATATGGAGCCATCCTGCATGGAACATCTATATGGGGCCATCCTGCATGGAACATCTATATGGGGCCCATCCTTCATGGAACATCTATATGGAGCCATTCTGCATGGAACATCTATATGGGGCCCATCCTGCATGGAACATCTATATGGGGCTATCCTGCATGGAACATCTATATGGAGCCATCCTGCATGGAACATCTATATGGGGCCATCCTGCATGGAACATCTATATGGAGCCATCCTGCATGGAACATCTATATGGGGCCCATCCTGCATGGAACATCTATATGGGGCCATCCTGCATGGAACATCTATATGGGGCCATCCTGGATGGAACATCTATATGGGGCCCATCCTTCATGGAACATCTATATGGAGCCATTCTGCATGGAACATCTATATGGGGCCCATCCTGCATGGAACATCTATATGGGGCTATCCTGCATGGAACATCTATATGGAGCCATCCTGCATGGAACATCTATATGGGGCCATCCTGCATGGAACATCTATATGGGGCCCATCCTTCATGGAACATCTATATGGGGCCCATCCTTCATGGAACATCTATATGGAGCCATTCTGCATGGAACATCTATATGGGGCCCATCCTTCATGGAACATCTATATGGGGCCATCCTGCATGGAACATCTATATGGGGCCCATCCTTCATGGAACATCTATATGGAGCCATTCTGCATGGAACATCTATATGGGGCCCATCCTGCATGGAACATCTATATGGGGCTATCCTGCATGGAACATCTATATGGAGCCATCCTGCATGGAACATCTATATGGGCCCATCCTGCATGGAACATCTATATGGGCCCATCCTGCATGGAACATCTATATGGGCCCATCCTGCATGGAACATCTATATGGAGCCATCCTGCAAGGAACATCTATATGGGGCCATCCTTCATGGAACATCTATATGGGCCCATCCTGCATGGAACATCTATATGGGCCCATCCTGCATGGAGCATCTATATGGGGCTATCCTGCATGGAACATCTATATGGGCCCATCCTGCATGGAACATCTATATGGGGCTATCCTGCATGGAACATCTATATGGGCCCATCCTGCATGGAACATCTATATGGGGCTATCCTGCATGGAACATCTATATGGGCCCATCCTGCATGGAACATCTATATGGGGCTATCCTGCATGGAACATCTATATGGGCCCATCCTGCATGGAACATCTATATGGGGCTATCCTGCATGGAACATCTATATGGGCCCATCCTGCATGGAACATCTATATGGGGCTATCCTGCATGGAACATCTATATGGGCCCATCCTGCATGGAACATCTATATGGAGCCATCCTGCATGGAACATCTATATGGGGCCCATCCTGCATGGAACATCTATATGGAGCCATCCTGCATGGAACATCTATATGGGCCCATCCTGCATGGAACATCTATATGGGCCCATCCTGCATGGAACATCTATATGGGGCCCATCCTTCATGGAACATCTATATGGGGCCATCCTGCATGGAACATCTATATGGGGCCCATCCTTCATGGAACATCTATATGGGGCCATCCTGCATGGAACATCTATATGGAGCCATCCTGGATGGAACATCTATATGGGCCCATCCTGCATGGAACATCTATATGGGGCTCATCCTGCATGGAACATCTGTATGGGCCCATCCTGCATGGAACATCTATATGGGGCCCATCCTGCATGGAACATCTACAGAATATGGGCCCATCCTGCATGGAACATCTATATGGGGCCCATCCTGCATGGAACATCTGTATGGGCCCATCCTGCATGGAACATCTATATGGGGCCCATCCTGCATGGAACATCTGTATGGGCCCATCCTGCATGGAACATCTATATGGGACTATCCTGCATGGAACATCTATATGGGGCCCATCCTTCATGGAACATCTATATGGGGCCATCCTGCATGGAACATCTATATGGAGCCATCCTGCATGGAACATCTATATGGGGCCCATCCTTCATGGAACATCTATATGGGGCCATCCTGCATGGAACATCTATATGGGGCCCATCCTTCATGGAACATCTATATGGAGCCATTCTGCATGGAACATCTATATGGGGCCCATCCTGCATGGAACATCTATATGGGGCTATCCTGCATGGAACATCTATATGGAGCCATCCTGCATGGAACATCTATATGGGGCCATCCTGCATGGAACATCTATATGGGGCCCATCCTTCATGGAACATCTATATGGAGCCATTCTGCATGGAACATCTATATGGGGCCCATCCTGCATGGAACATCTATATGGGGCTATCCTGCATGGAACATCTATATGGAGCCATCCTGCATGGAACATCTATATGGGGCCATCCTGCATGGAACATCTATATGGAGCCATCCTGCATGGAACATCTATATGGGGCCCATCCTGCATGGAACATCTATATGGGGCCATCCTGCATGGAACATCTATATGGGGCCATCCTGGATGGAACATCTATATGGGGCCCATCCTTCATGGAACATCTATATGGAGCCATTCTGCATGGAACATCTATATGGGGCCCATCCTGCATGGAACATCTATATGGGGCTATCCTGCATGGAACATCTATATGGAGCCATCCTGCATGGAACATCTATATGGGGCCATCCTGCATGGAACATCTATATGGGGCCCATCCTTCATGGAACATCTATATGGGGCCCATCCTTCATGGAACATCTATATGGAGCCATTCTGCATGGAACATCTATATGGGGCCCATCCTGCATGGAACATCTATATGGGGCTATCCTGCATGGAACATCTATATGGAGCCATCCTGCATGGAACATCTATATGGGGCCATCCTGCATGGAACATCTATATGGAGCCATCCTGCATGGAACATCTATATGGGGCCCATCCTGCATGGAACATCTATATGGGGCCCATCCTGCATGGAACATCAATATGGGGCCATCCTGGATGGAACATCTATATGGGGCCCATCCTTCATGGAACATCTATATGGAGCCATTCTGCATGGAACATCTATATGGGGCCCATCCTGCATGGAACATCTATATGGGGCTATCCTGCATGGAACATCTATATGGAGCCATCCTGCATGGAACATCTATTTGGGGTCCATCCTGCATGGAACATCTATATGGAGTCATCCTTCATGGAACATCTATATGGGGCTAACCTGCAAGGAACATCTATATGGGGCCATCCTGCATGGAACATCTATATGGGGCTATCCTGCATGGAATATCTATATGGAGCCATCCTGCAAGGAACATCTATATGGGGCCATCCTTCATGGAACATCTATATGGGGCCATCTTTCATGGAACATCTATATGGGCCCATCCTGCATGGAACATCTATATGGGGCCATCCTTCATGGAACATCTATATGGAGCCATCCTGGATGGAACATCTATATGGGGCCCATCCTGCATGGAACATCTATATGGGGCCATCCTTCATGGAACATCTATATGGGGCTATCCTTCATGGAACATCTATATGGGGCCATCCTGCATGGAACATCTATATGGAGCCATCCTGCATGGAACATCTATATGGGGCCCATCCTGCATGGAACATCTATATGGGCCCATCCTGCATGGAACATCTATATGGGGCCATCCTGCATGGAACATCTATATGGGGCCCATCCTGCATGGAACATCTGTATGGGCCCATCCTGCATGGAACATCTATATGGGGCTATCCTGCATGGAACATCTATATGAGGCCCATCCTTCATGGAACATCTGTATGGGGCCATCCTGCATGGAACATCTATATGGGGCTCATCCCGCATGGAACATCTGTATGGGCCCATCCTGCATGGAACATCTATATGGGGCTATCCTGCATGGAACATCTATATGAGGCCCATCCTTCATGGAACATCTATATGGGGCCATCCTGCATGGAACATCTATATGGGGCTCATCCTTCATGGAACATCTATATGGGGCCATCCTGCATGGAACATCTATATGGAGCCATCCTGCATGGAACATCTATATGGGGCCCATCCTGCATGGAACATCTATATGGGGCCCATCCTGCATGGAACATCTATATGGAGCCATCCTGCATGGAACATCTATATGGGGCCATCCTGCATGGAACATCTATATGGGGCCCATCCTTCATGGAACATCTATATGGGGCCATCCTTCATGAAACATCTATATGGAGCCATCCTGCATGGAACATCTATATGGGGCCCATCCTGCCAGAAACATCTATATGGGACCATCCTGCCAGGAACATCTATATGGGACCATCCTTCAAGGAACATCTATATGGGGCTATCCTGCATGGAACATCTATATGGAGCCATCCTGCAAGGAACATCTATATGGAGCCATCCTGGATGGAACATCTATATGAAGCCCATCCTGCATGGAAGATTTATATGGGGTCCTCCTTCATGGAAGATTTATATGGGGCCCATACAGCATGGAGCATTATATGGGGGCCAGTATACTGCATGGAACATTATATGGGGGCCAGTATTCTGTATTGAGCAATATATGGGGTCCATTATTCTGTATGGAGCAATATATGGGGCCCATTACTCTGTATGGAGCATTATATGGGGTCCATTATTCTGTATGGAGCATTATGTGAGGTCCATTATTCTGTATGGAGCATTATATGGGGCCCATTATTCTGTATGGAGCATTATATAGGGCCCATTATTCTGTATGGAGCAATACAGTATATGGGGTCCATTATTCTGTATGGAGCAATATATGGGGCCAATAATACTGTATGGTGGACTATATGGGACCCATTATTCTGTATGGAGGACTAGGTGGGGCCCATTATTCTGTATGGAGGACTGTGTGGGACCCATTATACTGTATGGAGGACTGTGTGGTGCTCATAATACTGTATGGAGGACTATATTGTCTGGTCTGCCCTGTTCGCTGCGAGGATTCGCTGTTTTCTGAGCTATTGCAGAAATTGAAATCTTTGGCCTTGTACTATATATATATATTTCTCAGCTGTATCTGTGCATCATGAATCGTGGTATGTGTTAAAGGGGCCCACTGAGACTCTTTCGCCCGGGGCCCACGAAAACCAGGAGCCGGCCCTGGCTGCAGAAATAGCCCTTAACCCCTTCACGACCTTGGGATAGTCCATTTTTGCATTTCCGTTTTTTGCTCCCCTTCTTCTCAAAGCCATACATTTTTCCGTCCATTTGGCCATGTGAGGGCTTGTTTTTTGCGGGACTAGTTGTACTTTTGAACAACACCATTGATTTTACCATATCATGTACTGGAAAACAGGGAACAAATTCCAAGTGCGGTAAAATTTCAAAAATAGTGCAATTCCACAATTGTTTTGTTTTAGGTACGATGTTTTGATCGCCTGTTGTTGCATTTTATTGCAATGCTGCGGTGCCCCAAAAACTGTAATTCTGTTTTTTGCTTTTTTTCTTGTTAATGCCGTTTACCGATCGGATTAATTTAGTATATATTTTGATAGATCGGGCGATTTTTTTTATTGTTTTATTTCGAATGTTTGAAGTTTTATATTTTTTTCTACTTTTTATTTGCTTCAATAGTCTCCAGCCCTGCTATGTGTAGCAAAAATCATCATCTCCTATGAACGCCGGCATCCATAGGAGATCAGCAATGACAAGCACGGGGGTCTTCTGCAGATTCCCAGTTGTCATGCCAACCCATCGGCGCCCGGCGACCATGTGACAGGGGCATCGATGGGCGGGGTTTGTGACGCGCATCCGGTTTGCGCAAGTTAAATTCTGCTGTCAGACATCGACAGCGGCATTTAACATGTTAATAGCCGCAGGCGGATTGCGATTCCACCCGCGGCTGTTAGGGGCACATGTGCCGGGAAGTAATCGGGCTCAGCACCGTAGCCCGCATCAAAGGGAAGGACACAAGCTATGACGTACCTATACGTCATAAGTCGTGAAGGGGTTAAATCCTCTGCGCTGTGTATAGAACCACGGAGTGTAATCTATACATTGAAGCCAGACCCATAATCGGAACTTGTACACCGAGCGTTGTGCTTCCAGAATTACCTGGATGATTTGTTGAATTGTGAGCCGGTGCTGGTGAGAGGCATAATGGGAGGCTGGGGCGTCTGGGCAGATGTGTGGGATCGTAACGTGAGCGGCTCCGGAGAATCCCTGAAAGTTACATTTCCTTCACAGCACTGGTAGTGTAACACACAGCTGATTTTCCACAAGTGACTCCTCGGCGTAAATTCTTTCTCTTTTACGCTCTATGGGAATATTTTTTTGAGCATTTTGGTATGGTAAAGGTCACATGAGCTTTTATCAAGAGTTTCCGCAGGTGTTTTAAAAAATTAAAGCCCAGTAAAAATAGTGACGCAAAGGGAATCAATCAACAGGTTTTTGCTGTACAGCATGCTGTTGGGGCAGAGAACCTGATTCCAGCTATGTGACACTTGCTCAGCAGTTTGTTGTATTCTCAATAGAGTCAGTGTTTTATCAGCAGGAGATTATCTCAGCAGGACTAGGTATCTCCTGTACTGCAGTGCAACTAATCTGTGTAACCCCGCCCCCACCACTGATTGGCAGCTTGCTGACAGTGTACACAGGAAGCTGCCAATCAGGGGTGTGGGACACCGCTCAGCAGTCAGAGCACTGCTACATCTACGACAGAGAAAATGGGGATTCTGTCAAAACTGCACCAAGAAATCCAGTAAGTGATACATCGCTGGAATCAGGGTCTATGCCCCACATCATGCTGCTCTGATTCTATAGCAAAAACCTGCTAACAGATTTTCTTTAACTCCTTCTTCACGTATGGCACACATGTACATCACACATCAGTTGCCTTTGTATGGTGCGCCATACCCAGCAAATGCCAGCTGTGTTATACAGTCAGCATCCTGCCGTGAACAGAGCTAGCGCCGTTCACATCCTTTTGGTATTTTAAATGCCACAGTCAATTTCTGACAGCAGCACTTAAGGTGTATAATGGCACCATGTCAAATGCCCATTGACACCCTTTAATGCAATCGTGGCGTGCCAGTTGGTTGCGTTGGCAGCTGGGAGTCTGCTAAAGGCCCCCATGGATGCTATGTTGGTACTCGTGTGAAGCCCAGCTAGACCATCATTTTTCCTATATATTGCAATACTAATCTGTCAAGGGAGACCACCCAGATCCCACCACTGCCACCAATATGTCAAGTAATGCAACTCCGCTGCCTCCAATCGTCAGAGAAATTATGCAATTGACCAACGAGTAATGAACGAAATCATGGCTGCTTCCACTAATAGGCCGGTTATTGGGGAACTCACAGTGAGCGTATGGTATATACACCTCAGATTCCAATGCATGGAATGCACATATATATCCCGGTATAGTCACTGCCAGCTCCACAATAACACAAGGAGCTACTAGTTGCCACCACCAATCGTTTATATAGGCCGATTGGACACCCGTTACAGGTAAAGCATGGCTTCAGGGGTGCGGTTTACAGAGAAAGAGGAACGGAGCTATTCAATTTTATATATTTAATCCGGGAAGGTAGGCAGTGTTTATAAAAAAATATACAAAAATGATACAAAATGGGATGAAAAACAACACGGTATATACAATTACATAAGGTAAAAAGGAATAACGAAAGAGAATTACTAAACCTGATGTTACAGGAATGGCTCTTATCTTCATGGAGGGAAGCACTCCAATTGGGAAAATTTTATTAGATCAAGGTTACGCCGCTGGAAGGTGCCCAGGGCCCTCGAGTTCCATCAACTCCATATATTTCAAGCTTTTGCTTACATTCAGCTCGTACTATTCCTCCGCTTGATCTTCCTGTCAGCCCCAGGGATTTCCTCTCCGACCCCACAGAATTCCCGAGATCCGTTACATTTCCCTCACGCGTTTCCCCGTCCAGCTTCCTTTATATGGAAGGGATTAACGCACACTCCTCAGTGCCTAGTTCGACCGGTAGGCCCTGGATGTTACAGGAAGTTGCACAGGAAATTTGTTATGACCTCATGCTGCCAGAACAATATGTACTCCTTGTGCCTCCAGCACACTGCAGCCTTTCAACAAGCTTTGTTCGGGCTGTTAAACCCGACCAGTAACACGAACTTTCATGAGAAGTCCTTGTTCGGGTTTGCCCGTCACTAGTTATAGTGTTTCTCAACTCAGGTTCCAGGTACTGGAACATGTTCCTGAACCACGACATGGGGGTGACCAACAACACCTCCTTAAGGTACAAGAGGCATTTTGGATTCATGAACGCCAATCATTGTCTCCAAAAGGCCTTAAAAAAGAGTATGACATAATGTCCCTTTCACTATAACTATTTTCCATTAGGGGATATTGCATATAGCTCATGTTTCCTTAATCAACAAACAAGTTGCTTCAACAGATCACTGTACTATTTTCATGTTGTTTAAAAAAAAATTGATGCCATATTATTTTCTTGTTTTGATACTTTTTACATGTTTTTGCACCTTAGTAATGTTGTTTCCCATTCACAGAATCACTAACACTCGTCTACATAATATTTTCAGTATGTCCTCCTCCACACAACGCCTCGTAATTAGAACCTCTGCTGCAAACGAATTTCCTCATGACGGGTCTGATGCTATCATATCTATCTGATTTCAAGGGCTTTATCATATTGGTCTCTCTCACTAATATCTTTTTTTTCTCTATTATATATCTACTATGGAATTTTCCATGTATATTTTGTTTTTAATTATTTTGATTTGTATAACTTGACATTTATTGTGTTCCTTCTATATGGCTCACATCAATCAAACAAAGTGACAGATTACAAGCATCAAGTTATTTTCTGTCCATGAGCATGTTAGACTCCAACCTGGTTAATTTCTTATTGGAAGCCCTTGAGTTTTTCCTGACCCACAATTTATTGTCTGCTTAAGAAGACCTTCTACCTACAGCTTCAGGGAACCGCTATGGGCGCGGCCTTTACGCCCTCATGTGCGAACCTTTTCCTGGGGCTGTGGGAGAGAGAATCTTTCCTTACCCACAAGACAGATTAAAAAGGTTCTTATGTGGTTGAGATTTATTGACAACATCTTCTTGATTTGGCAGGGTACTGAGGACCACCTCAAGGAGTTAGCTGCAGAACTAGGTCAAGGGACAAGGAAGGAACAAAAACAGAGTTATTTGAAATAAACCTAATCAGTTATTGGCATATTACAAATGTTCAGCATTGGATATCCAAAAACATTTCCTTCCCCAATTTAGCATACATTATAATACTAGATCCCATGAAAAATATTATGCTTTTGTTGTATGTGTGTCTTTTCTTTTATCCTTTCCTCAGGGGCAGGTGAGGATTTCAGACCACAATTCTGTTAAAAAGGGTCCATGATCGGCAAAAGAGATTTACTTCTAGTAAATGGTTCTATCAAGCGTGGTAATGGAAGTAAAACATCTTTGAACTTTAAAGTGTTCTCTTTTTTCACACTCAATTCAGTACTCACTGAATGTGTGCACAGTTCATACCTACATTGGGACCCTAATCTTGTGGTCTCCTTCACTGTTTTCCACGGGAAATATCCATCTCAG
Source organism: Phyllobates terribilis (assembly GCF_046119375.1). Lineage (NCBI taxonomy): Eukaryota > Metazoa > Chordata > Amphibia > Anura > Dendrobatidae > Phyllobates > Phyllobates terribilis. The sequence continues at coordinate 304,521,878 of NW_027362772.1, forward strand.
AATAAGAGTCCAATTAAATTTTTGTTATGGATCTTAATTATGTTTCCTTCTAACTTCACATCATCTTTACTCACTTTTAATCACAAAAAAATCTTTTTAGACTGTTTTTATTACATGTATTTTGAACTTTTGTCTTCGAATCAGTGAGTGTTCGCTGTCATAATAATTCCTTTATAAGTTTTTATCCAAGGTCCAATACCTATTTCTCACATTTTAAATGACATTTTGAAAATTGGATATCACAAAAGGGAGTCACATATGTTTTTCTAGCCTCTGAGTTTTGAAATATTGTATTTGGTTTAAAATGTATATATTTACATATATATATATTTTTGGAACAACTGGGGATTATTTGTGGGGTTTTTTGAGGCATGGACGTTCCTTATCCAATTTAGGAAAGAAAAGAAACCAGCACCTCTGTACTCAGAAGCTTCTCAATATGTAGGAATGACACCTCTCCCATAGGCACTGGGTGCTTATCCGAAAAACAGTCAAATATATGTTGTAGAAAAGAAGAGGGATAGCACTCACCGGTCCGTAAAACTTTCTCCTTTATTGAATCATATTATAAACGTGAAGCGGGGGAGATTATGGTACACATGATGGACGACGGCCGTTTCGCGCTAGTTTGTGCTTCTACAGGTCACTACATACAGGGGAAGTGACGAGGGTGAGTATATATCACCTATACACGCCTATTAATTTGCATAATCAATGTTAAGCCAAAGCATCCCGTATTTTGTGTACTGAAAGTAATGATACATAGATATTACTTTCAGTACGCAAAATACGGGATGTTGTGGCTTAACATTGATTATGCAAATTAATAGGCGTGTATAGGTCCCTGGTAGATTCGGGCGTACGGGTGGCCTCCAGCACTGCCCGTACCCCTGGGGTCCCTTCTTCGTTCCTGGAGCCCTTCCTGCTCCTCTCTCCTTCTCCCTCAGTCCTGGGCCTCTCCTCAGGCTCTCCGCCTGAGCAGAGCTCTTACAGAGCTCCTGCTCCCAACTCCTCCTCTGACTGATCTCACTTCTCACTGACCTGTCCTTTCAAGATGGTTCCCTCTTTTATATCACTTCCTTTCCTGTGCTCCCCTGAACTACGTCCTCCACCCACACCCACTACATGGTTCCACCCTCCAGCTAGGGACCAGGGACTGTGCTCTCCCTTAGGAGCAATCACGCCCTGCCCCCACTGAAGTGGAATGTGTTGGATGCAGGTGTTGGGGTCCCCAAGCTGTACTCCTTCCTTACCTGAGAGTGAGATACCACACCTCTGGGTGAGATGCAGTACCTCTGTGGCGACCGAACCCTCAGGGGAACCACAATGACCTATCCTAAGGATAGGACATCAAAGAGAAAACAGTGGACAACCTCTTTAAATAACTTTCTATCTTTCCTTTTCCAGAATGAGATAATTATATGCATGTCTACTTTAAATTATTTATATTTGATCCCCTAATATGTCCTTATATTTGTTTTCTGTCTTGAATATCTTATGTCTTTCTCCAGGTGAACGTCTCCTTTCATTGGTAGAAGCAGGCTCTACTTGTTTGCGTCCACTAGGTGGTCATACACTTAAATTTGCATGTTTGTGCCTCTCTGCCCTGTATTGGGAGCTTTGGATGCTGGGGTCTCAGTCTCCCGGACAATGCATCCACTGGCTTCTCTTGTGACGTGTCTCAGGGCGTTTCACTGGTACAGTGTCCATTTTAGGACATGATCAGATATCAAAATCAAACATCAGAATGATGTCAGTTTGAGGCTAAATACCCTGTCTGAGAACTGATTCTGACGAGTGATTCTGACGAGTGATTCTGACGAGTGATCCTGACGAGTGATCCTGACGAGTAACTTTTACAACTGTAATAATAATAAAAAAAAAAGGAGCTGTTCACTGATGGGATTTGAACCCAAAATGCTGTGCCCCATGCCAGTGCACTAACCACTAAGCTATTAACTTAGTTGTGAAACCCTTTGAGTTCTATTTGGTTATATGATTTTCAGTGCAAACTTGTCTAAAACTCATTGGGACATATGCACAGACTGCAAGCAAGCCAAATTCAAATGACGTTTGATTCTGATGTGTGAGTCTGATGTGTGACTTTCTTCAAACATCAGAATCATAATGACTTTTAGTCACCCCGAGTATTTTCATGGTTGATCTCATAAGACAAGAAAAGTTATCAGTTAGTATCGTTTGACTGGATATCGCAATGGTAAGGCATTAGTCTCTGAAACTACCATGTCAGAGTTCAAATCCTGTATGGTAAATTATATAGCCAAAGTAAATTGGGAGGCAATAATTTGCTACATATCTAAGTGACTTTATATTTGCATAATTTCTTAAAGGTGTCTAATGATAAAATGTCTTTATTGTAAATTCTTATTTCCATCCACCCAAGTACTGGCTGCAAACTCCCAATTTACTTTGGCTATGTAATTTACCATGCAAATATAAAGCGTGTCTGAAACTCTTAACACATCAGTATGACAATCAGAGTGTCAGATATTAAAAGTAAAACACCCCTGTAGTTTGTGTGCTAAACAGTCATAATTATAAAAAAAAAAAAAAAAAATCTTCTTTCTATCAGGATTTGAGCTCTGATACTGTAGTATGAGAGACTGATACCTTACCATTGCACTATACAGTCAAGTGATAGCAACTAATAGCTTTTTTGTCTTATGAGATCAACCATGAAAATACTCAGGGTGACTAAAAGTCATTGTGATTCTGATGTTTGAAGAAAGTCACACATCAGAATCAAACGTCATTTGAATTTGGCTTGCTTGCAGTCTGTGCATACGTCCCAATGAGTTTTAGACGAGTTTGCACTGAAAATCATATAACCAAATAGAACTCAAAGGGTATTACAAGTAAGTTAATAGCTTAGTGGTTAGTGCACTGGCTTTGGTACTCAGAAGTTTGGGTTCAAGTCCCATCAGCAAATAGTTACTTTTTATTTTTTTATTATTACAGTTGTAAAAGTCACTCGTCAGAATCACTCGTCAGAATCACTCGTCAAAATCACTTCTCGTCAGAATCAGTTCTCAGACAGGGTATTTAGATTCAAACTGACATCATTCTGATGTTTGATTTTGATATCTGATCATGTCCTAAAATGGACACTGTACTTGTGTGACAGAGTTAGAAATCACAGTCAGGTTACAGCCAATGCAGTTTTCTATCTATGGATCTTGAACAGTTCGATCACTGCTGGGATCATCCTCGTCCTGAGAGTTTGGAGGGCAGATCTCTGGTGGGGATCGTTATATGAGCGCTGGGTATTCTGTTTCCCATACATTTCTGTGGATACTGCTCATGAAAGTGCGAGAATGAACGAGGCCCAGGGCCGTCAGCACTGATGGAGATCTGACCACTGAGACCTGTATTGACCCGATCTATCCCTTTAAATGCAGCTTATCCTGGATGCTATGGATAGAATAGCAGACTGGAACCAAATGGGTTGTCCCCGATCGTATGCAGCACAATATGCTCACTGATGTACAATACGTGGAGGTGCCAGGAGATTGATGAAAATAACCTTTGAATGTTTTACATTTCAGGATGTTTGCAGAGTAGCCGGAGATTTGTGGCCGGGCGCTCCGAGTCTGCAGACAGGTGAGCTCTCTTGTGATGTAGTAAATGTTCTTTGGGAACCTCTGGATCTGCTGCTTACATGGATTACAGATTAGCCGAGTGTTCCCGTTCACAACCCCCCGACACCATCATTCTGCTGTGAATGATATTTTTAGCAGCGGCTCTTATAATAGAAGTTGCCAGAAAATGATTGAGGAGTGGGAGGAAAGGAACATTTGGCAGTTACTCGTGCAGAGGCGTCCTGACCTAGTCCTGCTCATGCAGCCGATGGCATATATAGAATGATGATCTGCCCCTGGGTGGCTTTGACTCACTGCGCTGATGGCTCTGAAATAACTTCCCACTGATGGAACAGAATATAGTCCCCAGGACTGATTGTAATTAAGAGCATGAGTCTTTTCCTTACGCTTCCCAATAGTCCCAGCCCCCTGACAAGCGTGTTTAAAACACATAATAAATGTTAGGCTAGGGCGGGCGAGGAGCTCGCGTCCTACAAGAAGCTTCTTCCTGTGTGTCACCGCTGCTTCATTACAGCTTAAGGGTCCGTGCCCACGATGCGTTTTTCAAGCGTTTTTGCTGCAGAATTTTTGCAGCGTAAATGCTGGGGAAACGCTTGGTAAACCTTCCCCCATGGTCCCCAATGTAATTCCGCGATTGCAATGCCCATGCTGCGGAATTTTCCGCAGCGTTTTTTGATGTGCGGAAAATTTTGCAGCATGTCCATTCTTTGTGCGTTTACGCATGTGCAAAACGCGCAAAAAACGCATGTCAAGTTCCGCATGTGCAAAACGCGCAAAAACCGCATGTCAAATTCCGCATGTGCAAAACGCGCAAAAACCGCATGTCAAATTCCGCATGTGCAAAACGCGTGAAAACCGCATGTCAAATTCCGCATGTGCAAAACGCGCAAAAAACGCATGTCAAATTCCGCATGTGCAAAACGCACGAAAAATGCATGTCAAATTCCGCGTGTACAAAACGCGCGAAAAACGCATGTCAAATTCCGCGTGTGCAAAACGCGCGAAAAACGCATGTCAAATTCCGCGTGTGCAAAACGCGCGAAAAACGCATGTCAAATTCCGCGTGTGCAAAACGTGCGAAAAACGCATGTCAAATTCCGCATGTGCAAAACGCGCGAAAAACGCATGTCAAATTCCGCGTGTGCAAAACGCGCGAAAAACGCATGTCAAATTCCGCATGTGCAAAACGCGCGAAAAACGCATGTCAAATTCCGCGTGTGCAAAACGCGCGAAAAACGCATGTCAAATTCCGCATGTGCAAAACGCGTGAAAAACGCATGTCAAATTCCGCATGTGCAAAACGCGCGAAAAACTCATGTCAAATTCCGCATGTGCAAAACGCGCGAAAAACGCATGTCAAATTCCGCGTGTGCAAAACGCGCGAAAAACGCATGTCAAATTCCGCGTGTGCAAAACGCGTGAAAAACGCATGTCAAATTCCGCATGTGCAAAATGCGCGAAAAACGCATGTCAAATTCCGCGTGTGCAAATCGCGCAAAAAACGCATGTCAAATTCCGCATGTGCAAAACGCGCAAAAAACGCATGTCAAATTCTGCATGTGCAAATCGCGCGAAAAACGCATGTCGAATTCCGCGTGTGCAAAACGTGCGAAAAACGCATGTCAAATTCCGCATGTGCAAGACCCGCGGAAAATGCATGTCAAATTCCGCATGTGCAAAACGCGCGAAAAACTCATGTCAAATTCCGCATGTGCAAAACGCGCGAAAAACGCATGTCAAATTCCGCGTGTGCAAAACGCGCGAAAAACGCATGTCAAATTCCGCGTGTGCAAAACGCGTGAAAAACGCATGTCAAATTCCGCATGTGCAAAACGCGCGAAAAACGCATGTCAAATTCCGCGTGTGCAAATCGCGCAAAAAACGCATGTCAAATTCCGCTTGTGCAAAACGCGCGAAAAACGCATGTCAAATTCCGCATGTGCAAATCGCGCGAAAAACGCATGTCAAATTCCGCGTGTGCAAAACGCGCGAAAAACGCATGTCAAATTCCGCATGTGCAAGACCCGCGAAAAATGCATGTCAAATTCCGCATGTGCAAAACGCGCGAAAAACGCATGTCAAATTCCGCTTGCGTTTTTCCGGGCAAGGACATGCGGAAATTTCTGCATCGTGGGCACATACCCTAATTGAGAACGGCTTTCTTACTGTTAATGGCCACAATGTTTTGCAGAAGTTGTGCAGCCATGATCAATAGCTATTAGCAATGCTTCTAATGATCTGATGCAAAATTTAGGAAGCAGACGCGTTTTGGGTGTGTGCTAATGTGGCACCCCAGGGGTCTGGTTTCCACAGTAATAGCAGTATTACGTCTGTGAGCAGGTGGGAGGTCTCCTGGGCAGGAATCCTAAGCATGCCACACCTCCTGCCCAGTCCTGGGAGGGGAAGAACTTCCCCTACATAAACTGGGGCTGAGGCAGGGTTAGAGAGAGGAGTTCCAGACAGAGACGGAGTCTGGTCTGGACACGCAGAAACAGGGACAGATAGACATCAGGAGCTCTGTAGGAGTCAAGGAGAAGCGCCAGGGGCTGGAGCTGTGCAGAGCTCGCCCTGGGAGAAGGTACTAAAACCGGACACAGGAGTCCGAGGCTGTGGGGACTAAGATATACCCAGCAGCAGAATCCATCCGGCAGGGGATTCCAGGTCCTCTGGCCATAAAAGCCCGGAGGCTCAGTCACAACGAAGGGACCAGCACCGCCATCCCGGAGCGGAGGCTAACAGGAGGCCCCAGGTCACCAGCCATACGGGTGAGCACCACACGGTATACCCAGGGACGTGGGCTACTTGTAACCGCTGAAAGCAGGGTAGCCAGGAAGGGTACAGACTAACGGGAAGGCCTACAACTCCACCTGGCCAGGGGAACTCCGGCTTACTTGCAGACTAACCAGGCCCCAACTACTAGCCAGTACTCCCGGGGGAATTTGCCTTGTACCATCAGTAAAGGCCCTGAACTGTACCCTCGCGTCTCCGTGCTTCCTTGTCGCACGGTTAGTGCCGGGACATCCACACCATCACTCCCAACATCACCCACATCCGCTGCCCTGAGGCCATACCTCTCCCGTTGGGGGTTATATCAACATTGCTGCACACCTATACCACCGGCCTCAGCGGTCTGCCCTGCAGCGGCGGTTTCATAACCGCATTCAACGGGTGGCGTAGTCGGACACTAATACCATCACACCAATAACTGCCACTTAGTTTGACACCCTGGGCACGGACCGGGTCACCGCCACAAGAAGACTACTACTCCCATCGGATCCGGCTCCGGGTATCCCCGCGCGCACGCGCGCCGCACTACAGCACTGGCCCAGGGGGTGAGTCAACTTTGGCGTAGTCGGCAGGATTACGTGCCCGCAACCACCGGGTACTGCGTGCCTGAAAAAAGAGACTTTTATACTTACCTGTGGTGAAGTTTCCCGCCGTCCGGAGTCGTTTCCCGCCATCTGGAGCCGATTCCCGCCATCCGACGCCATCTTCTGCCTTCTTCCCGCCATCCGTGGAGTTTTCCCGCCATTGGACGCCATCCTGAGGGCGCCGCGCGGGAAGAAGAGGGGCGTGGACTCCGAAAGCCCGCGAGAACTGAAGCCCCGCCTCACGTCCGGACGTTGCGTAAGGTCCTGGAAGGAGCCCAGCAGACGTCGACGTCACAGGAGCGCGACGGAAGGTCCTCAACCCTGACGATCCACTGCGGAGCCGCGGCCTACGGAAGAGGATCATCGCAAGGTAGGCCACGGTCCACTAGGGGGGAGGAGGATGTCGGATACGGAGGAGAGCTTCACCGCCACAGCCGCCGCCAGCGCCACCGCTGCTGCGGTCATGCCTTTCACCATGCCCTATATCCCGGGGGCAGCCTGGCTACCCCAGTACTCAGGGGAGTCACATACCCTAAATGACTTCAGAGAAAGGCTGGATAGCCTCTTCCAGGTGTATCCCCTCACGGAGGCGCAAAAAGTGAGCATCCTGGTGGCCCAATTAATCGGGGCAGCCCAAAGGGAGGTAAAGTCCTGGCCACCTGGGAGGAAGAGGACTGTCAGAGACATACTAACCCGGCTGAAAGACACATTTGACACCCGCACCTCAGCCGAAATAAAACTAAGATTTTATGGGTGCAAACAACGGGCACATGAGAGTATAAGAGACTATGCTCTAAACCTACAAGAGGCCCTGAGAGCCATTAAGCAGGCAGACCCTGACAGCGTGGGAAATGAAGATAAGCTGTTGACTGAACAATTCATTGAGGGTCTACTGTGCAATGCCCACCGGACCCAGTTGCGGGCAATGGCCTTACAGGACCCTGACCTGGACTTTGCACAGTTCAAGGACAGAGCCATCCGGGTGCTCCAAGAACCGGCACCAGGTGGCGCTGTGACCCACAGGCGCCCTGCTATCACTTATCACCAGGAGACGGCGCCCTTGTCTGCAGGGCCTGTGGGAGCTGATGCGCAGGCTTTAAACAGTGACCCGGCTACAGACCTGCACCATCAGGTCCAAGAGCTAACTAAAAGCGTTGCCGCGCTAACCCGAACTGTGCAGTCTTTACAGGTTTCTACTGCAGGGAAGATCGAGCTGGCATCCGGACCGGAGGACATCCCGTGGCGCCGACCAAGGAGGACCCCACCGGCCAGAGGAAGACCCAGCGATCGATACAACGAGGACGGACGACCTATTTGCCGCCGCTGCAATCAACCCGGACATGTGGCAAGGTACTGTCATTTAAACGGGCACAACCTGGGGTAGAGGGCCAACCCCCAGGCATAAGACCATCAGGCCCATCAAACTGGCGTGATAAATACGTAGGGGGACGTCCAATCTTGCCTGTGGTACTGGATGGCATTCCTATGAGTGCCCTACTAGACACTGGGTCACAGGTCACCACCATCCCGTACGTGCTCTTCAAGCAGTACTGGAATGATTCGGACATAACCCGCTACCCAGACGACGACCTGAGTATCATCGCCAGCAATGGTCAGCCCGTGCCGCAGGTGGGATTCAAGGAGGTGACCATTAAAATCGGTAAAGTCGAACTGGCGGAACAAGGACTGATTATAGTGGACATAGACCGTCATGAGAGTCACCCTAGAATCACCCTGGGAACCAATGTAATTGAAAATTGTCTTGCAGAGGTGATTCTCATTTTACAGCAGGTTGCCAAGAACGCCAGTTCCGGCCAGCAGCGTGTGCTCCAAAAAGAGATCCGGGCACTGATGAAGCGGCAACAGGTGGAACTATCTGGTGGTGAGATAGGTAGCGTGAGAATGTGTGACCCGTTCCCTATTGCCATGCCCCCAAAAAAGTGAGATGATGATTTGGTGCCGGGCAGCTATTGGTCTAAGAGGTAGAGACTACCAAGCAATGGTAGAACCCGTCTACTCAGACAGTAGGCCCACCATTTTGACAGCACGGGGGGTGGTCGATGTACGCCATGGGAGGGTGCCCGTTCGCATCATAAATATCGGTGAGAGAGAAGTACACCTGCCCCGGTATGCCACGCTAGCTAAATTGTTCACCATAAACCAGAATTCTGTACAGGCCGTGGAACCCTTGCCTCCATCTCAACCAGAGGAAGGTAATGGCTCTAAGAAACCAGTGGGGGACTGGTGTCAGCAACTACATCTGGGTACCGAATCCACTCCCTCACACCAGAAACAAGGAGTCTATCGGGTGGTTCAAGAGTACGAGAGAGTGTTTAGTAAACACCCGTTAGACTTCGGGCGAGTAAAGGGGGTAGAACACCACATCCCCACAGGAGACCATCCTCCCATAAAGGAGAGATACCGACCTGTACCCCCTGCACACTACCAACACGCCAAGGGGATGCTTAGAGACATGAAGGAGGCTGGGGTAATCAGGGACAGCTGTAGCCCCTGGGCAGCTCCACTAGTCTTAGTGAAAAAGAAGGACAACACTATGAGAATGTGTGTAGACTACAGGAAGGTCAACCGTATCACACACAAAGATGCGTACCCGTTACCAAGGATAGAAGAGTCCTTAGCTGCATTAAAATCTGCTAATTTCTTCTCTACTTTGGATCTCACTAGCGGGTACTGGCAGGTTCCTGTAGCAGAGGCAGACCGAGAGAAGACCGCATTCACCACCCCGATGGGTCTCAGCGAATTTAACTGCATGCCGTTCGGGCTCTGCAACGCACCAGGAACCTTCCAACGGTTGATGGAATGCTGTCTGGGACACCGGAACTTCGAGACGGTCCTGTTATACCTGGACGATGTCATCGTCTATTCCAAGACCTACGAGGACCACCTGAAACACCTGGCAGAAGTGTTCGAAGCTCTGGCAAACTACGGCCTAAAGGTGAAACCCTCCAAGTGTCACCTCCTGAAACCAAAGGTGCAATACCTGGGACACGTGGTGAGTGCTGATGGAGTGGCTCCTGACCCTGATAAGATCACCGTGATTAAGGACTGGCCAAGACCCTCCAGCATAAAGGAAGTGCGGCAGTTCCTCGGGTTGGTAGGCTACTACCGAAGATTCATTCCCGGTTTCACCAAAATGGCAGCCCCTATGCAGGACCTCCTGATAGGTCAATCTCGAAAAGCCAAAAACCAGAAGCCGCCCTTCAGGTGGGAAAAGCTGGAAGAGGAGTCCTTTTGCCAGCTGAAGATGGCCCTCACGGGGGATGAAATCCTGGCATATCCAGACTACAGTCAGCCCTTTATCCTCCACACGGACGCAAGTAACATCGGGCTAGGAGCCGTGCTGTCCCAGATCCAGCAAGGAAAAGAACGAGTAATCGCTTACGCTAGCCGAAAGCTACGACCCACCGAGAGGAACCCTGAGAATTATAGCTCATTCAAGCTGGAGTTCCTGGCAGTAGTGTGGGCAGTGACCGAACGTTTCAAGCATTACCTTGCCTCCTCCAAATTCATCGTGTACACGGATAACAACCCGTTGACACACCTGGACACTGCAAGACTCGGTGCTCTGGAACAGAGATGGATGGCTCGCCTGTCCAACTTTGAATTCACCATCAAATACCGGGCAGGACGCTCCAATGCCAACGCGGATGCCCTGTCTAGAATGCCGAACTTACCGGACGTAGGGGAAGATCCAGAAGATCTGGAAGAAGTTGAGCTCCCTGCGTTCCACCGTCATGGGATTACCCTGTATTCCCACCGTGTGAAGGACAGGCGCTCCGCGACGTTCAATCCCTTGCCCCACTACAACTGGGCGGAGACGCAAGACAGTGATCCTGCAGTCCGTCTGGTGAAGGAAATGCTGACCCAAGCCGATGCCAGTCTGGACCCAGACGCCCCAGAGGAGACTAAGCAACTGTGGAAGGAGAAAAGTAGGCTGTTCCTCTACAGGAAGAAGTTGTGCCGGAGAATGGTTAACTCTCGAACACATGAGTTGACCTGGCAGGTAGTGGTCCCCAGACGAGACGCGGCTATGATTCTGGAGGCGTACCACAACGGAGCAGGACATTTCGGGTGGAAGAAGCTGGAGTTCTTGTTGCGTGAACGGTTCTACTGGGTAGGCATGAGAGGAGCCATCGAGAGGTGGTGCAGAGACTGTGGACTGTGCCACCTAAGAAGGAAGGACCGTGCCAGCCAGAAGACTCCCTTGCAGCCCATCATCACCCGACAGCCACTGGAACTGGTAGCCCTGGACCATGTGAAACTGGCTCCAAGCAGATCTGGGTATGTCTACGCCCTCACAATCGTAGATCATTACTCCCGGTTCCTGGTGGTGGTCCCGGTCAAGGACTTAACGGCTCAAACAGCAGCTAGAGCCTTCCAGCAGCACTTCTGCCGTCCACACGGGTACCCGGACCAAGTGCTGACAGACCAAGGGCCAGCCTTCGAAGCGGAAGTCTTCCAGGAGTTCTGCAACCTGTATGGCTGCACGAAGATAAGAACAACGCCCTATCACCCACAAACTAATGGACTCTGCGAGAAGATGAACCAGGTGGTGATAGACCTCCTGAAAACATTGCCCCTGGAAGAACGCAGTCTGTGGCCTGAGAAGCTGCCTGATCTGGTGGACCTATACAACCACATCCCTGTAGGTTCTACCAACTGTACCCCGGCTTACCTAATGAGAGCGAGGCCTGGTAAGCTGCCTATCGACCTGGATATGGGAGTCCTGACGCCCGAGGACACCTCGCCAGAGGCAGACTGGGATACAGGACGGCAGCAGCAGTATCGGAAAGTGCAGGAGAGCGTGGAGCGAAGTCTGTCTCAAGCTAGAGAAAGGCAAGAGAAGGCTTATAATCAGTATGCTCCCGCTGTTCCCCTGGTACCTGGAGAGCAGGTCTTGAAGAGGAAAAGACGGCTCCACAAGTTGGACGACCAGTGGGAGAAGGACCCGTACACCGTACTGCCATCAAGCTATGAGAGCCCAAAGATTTGCGTGATCAGTAAGGATGGAGGAGAAACCACAGCCGTTGTCTCCAGAGACCACCTGAAGAAGTGTCCCGAGCAGCTGCAAAACCCTGAAGAGGAAGATCAAGAAAACCCTCGACCCGCAGAGGAAAGGGAAGAAATGATCAGGACTGTACTCGGAGACTTCCCCCGGTCTTGGACACAAGTAAACGGTGCAGTCGTGGTACCCGTCCTCACCTTTCTCCAGCCAGCCCCGCAAGTGCCTACAGAGGAACCAGTAGAGCTGGAAAAGCAGCCGGCCCAAGAGGCAGAAGAGTCCACACCAGCAGTACAGGAGGATCAACCCTCTGCTAGTAGTGAGCCTGCCGTGCCCCTAGTGAGCCAAAGAGTGCGCAGAAAGCTGCCCAGCCTGCCCATAACACCTCCTACACCCTGTAGTGCAGGACCAGTTAGTGAGCTCCGTAGGTCCACTAGGGTTACCAGAGGCCAGATGCCCGTACGTTGGAGAATCTAAGTTGGCTAGTTGCTTTAACTATTTTATGTTTACCTGTTTTGTTGTAGCCGTTGCTAATTATGTTTTTCAGTTACAGATTTCTTTATATGGACTGACAGGTTATGGACAGTGAGTAACCGGAACTCTCTTGTAAATATGTTTGGAGCGTAACCCAGGAATGGACTAAAGACTGTTAAAGACTCGGGGCAGGACAGACCCCTACCTGGTTACGGCTCCCTGTTCTTTGGTGAAATGGACACCCTTATTGCTTCCCGGTTACGGACACGCCGTGACCATCTCATGTATTTAATTGTTATTGTTTATACCCTGTTATGTTTTAAAAAAAAAAAAATATATATGTTTAGTCCGGGAGTACTAAATTTCACTAGGGGGGAATGTGGCACCCCAGGGGTCTGGTTTCCACAGTAATAGCAGTATTACGTCTGTGAGCAGGTGGGAGGTCTCCTGGGCAGGAATCCTAAGCATGCCACACCTCCTGCCCAGTCCTGGGAGGGGAAGAACTTCCCCTACATAAACTGGGGCTGAGGCAGGGTTAGAGAGAGGAGTTCCAGACAGAGACAGAGTCTGGTCTGGACACGCAGAAACAGGGACAGATAGACATCAGGAGCTCTGTAGGAGCCAAGGAGAAGCGCCAGGGGCTGGAGCTGTGCAGAGCTCGCCCTGGGAGAAGGTACTAAAACCGGACACAGGAGTCCGAGGCTGTGGGGACTAAGATATACCCAGCAGCAGAATCCATCCGGCAGGGGATTCCAGGTCCTCTGGCCATAAAAGCCCGGAGGCTCAGTCACAACGAAGGGACCAGCACCGCCATCCCGGAGCGGAGGCTAACAGGAGGCCCCAGGTCACCAGCCATACGGGTGAGCACCACACGGTATACCCAGGGACGTGGGCTACTTGTAACCGCTGAAAGCAGGGTAGCCAGGAAGGGTACAGACTAACAGGAAGGCCTACAACTCCACCTGGCCAGGGGAACTCCGGCTTACTCGCAGACTAACCAGGCCCCAACTACTAGCCAGTACTCCCGGGGGAATTTGCCTTGTACCATCAGTAAAGGCCCTGAACTGTACCCTCGCGTCTCCGTGCTTCCTTGTCGCACCGTTAGTGCCGGGACATCCACACCATCACTCCCAACATCACCCACATCCGCTGCCCTGAGGCCATACCTCTCCCGTTGGGGGTTATATCAACATTGCTGCACACCTATACCACCGGCCTCAGCGGTCTGCCCTGCAGCGGCGGTTTCATAACCGCATTCAACGGGTGGCGTAGTCGGACACTAATACCATCACACCAATAACTGCCACTTAGTTTGACACCCTGGGCACGGACCGGGTCACCGCCACAAGAAGACTACTACTCCCATCGGATCCGGCTCCGGGTATCCCCGCGCGCACGCGCGCCGCACTACAGCACTGGCCCAGGGGGTGAGTCACTATGTGTGACTACAGCCTGAGCAAGTTTTTCCCACAATTGGAGCCAGATGTAGATTAGTAAATCAGCCCCATCATACTTACCTATATTTCAGGATTCCAGGAAAGCTGGGTGCTCCCGTTGTGACTGTACTGATGTCTAGTGGTCACCCAGTGTGACAGGGCGCAGGATGATTATTTTAGGTTGCATATTTTTCTCTTGAGTTTCCAGCTTTGTGGATTTTGGAGGGATTTCACCCCCTGTATTATATAGGGAAACAATCTGCCCTGACTTGTTTCCAGTGCAGATGAAGCAGCCGCAGACATGATGGCGGATCTGCTACATCATAACGGAGCAGCATGCTACCCACGTAACAAAGGGGGATACACAGCTGTCATGTCAGCTCAGCACCTACTAAATCTGTACATGTGGAAAGAAGTCTGCAAAACTCAAATCACTGATAGGTGAGATAATAACATTGTCCATCAGATGGCGGTATATTCATAGCATTTAACATGGCAGTAATTAGAGAAGTGCGCTGGTAACAAAGTTATTAGGGATTATTGAGACTGGAAAAAATATAACTGAACATTAATGAGTGAAGCGGTTTCCCAGAATGGATATTTATCTACTGTCCACGGGATCTGTGTGATTTCTGTGTGATGCCTGGGAAACCCGGTCTAGTGAATGTTGGGTCTAGCTGGGTTGTTGTTTTTTTTTGGGGGGGGGGGAATCACCTGAAATTATTTTTTTTTTTAAAACGGTCTTCTAGGCGAGCGTTCTTCTCAAAGACGATGGAAAATAGGCGCCGTATACAGTTTCATGAAACTGAAATCTGTCACAGAGGATCTGAACAGGATAAAGGGGTGACATTTTGGAGACGGTTCACTGTAGTCCCATTTGGGACAGCGATACTGTATGTAAAAGCGCTGCGGAATATGAATATAGCAAAGCATAATAAATAAATAATAAATAAAACCTTGGTACTATTACTCCCATGTATCACTAGGGGGCACTATGCACACCATTTCTTTCTCTAGGACTCTGGATTCTGGGTCCTCTAGTACCGCCGCACGTTTCAGACCAAACTTTTTTTTTGTTTTGACCTTTACCTTTCATTCTTCTATCAATAAAGATGTTTAAGGCCCCTTCAAACATCCTGATATTTCGTGTACTGGAAAAGCCAGTAGCGGTGTTGTCCGTGTGTGTCATCCATGTGTGTGTGTGTGAGTAAAATACAGAATAGAAATGACAGATGTTTGGGTGTTAAAGATGTACAAAGATATATATATATAGATAGACGTGAAATATCTAATTTGTGTCTTGTGTGTGTAGTTTACTATACATGTATTTAGCTAATAAATAAATGAAAAAAATGACGTGGGTTCCCCCCTATCTATATATATAATCGTCTTATCCCGTCCGTCTGTCTGTCTGTCTGTCTGTGTGTCTGTGTTTCTGTCTGTCTGTCCAGGAAATCCCGCGTCGCTCATTGGTCCGGCAGCGGCCAATCAGCGCCGGGGGATTTCTAAAAAAAGATGGCAGCCGTTAGCGGCTCATCTGCGGGACGGAGCTGAACGGCGATGCAGCCGGGAGATGACCGGCGCGAGGCGCTCATCTCCCGGTCGGCAACAGCAGAAGGAACCCGACCGCCGGACCCATCTGCGGGACGGAGATGCAGCCGGGAGATGAGCGGCGCGAGGCGCTCATCTCCCGGCCGGTAGCAGCGGAAGGACCACCGGCGCCGCTGACCTCCATGCGGAAGGGAGGACCGGGGAGCGGCGCTGCGGGTCGGGATACTTCTGCTGCGAGCGCCCGCTATGTCCCAGGTTCTCGCAGCGTAAGTAGCCGCACAGGCAGAGCCGCTCCCCGGTCCTCACCAAGACGATTCGATGATTGGTCGCGGTCTTCGGACCCGACCAATCACTGATCTTAGCGCAAAACTTAAACACCGCTGTGTTGATTGGTCGCCGACGCTGCCCGCGACCAATCACCGATTTGGGCGCCAAATTTTAATATCGGCCGCGACCAATCACCGATTTGGGGGCCAAATTTAAATATCGGCCGCGACCAATCACCGATTTGGGCGCCAAATTTAAATATCGGCCGCGACCAATCACCACAGCGGTGTTTAAATGTGGAGCCAAGATCGGTGATTGGTCGCGGCCGATATTTAAATTTTGCGCCCAAATCGGTGATTGGTCGCGGCCGATATTTAAATTTGGCGCCCAAATCGGTGATTGGTCGTGGTCAGCGTCCGCGACCAATCAGCACAATAGTGTTTAACTTTGGCGCCAAGATCAGTCATTGGTCGCGGGCCAAGACAGCGACCAATCACCGATTTGTGCGGCAATTTTAAATAGCGTCCGCGACCAATTGGATGTCAGCGCCGCTGCCTGTGCGGATACTTCCGCTGCAAGAACCCGGGACATGAGCGGGCGCTCGCAGCAGAAGTATCCGGACTCGCAGCGCCGCTCCCCGGTCCTCCCTTCACACCCTAGCCGCTGATGTCCCCACAGTATCCGCATGGTGTTACAAAGGTCCGGAAATTTGTGTTAAAAATCGCTGATTGGTCGCTGGCGCTGCTCGCGACCAATCACCTATTTGGGCGCCAAATTTAAATATCGGCCGCGACCAATCAGCACAGCGGTGTTTAAATGTGGAGCCAAGATCGGTGATTGGTCGCGGCCGATATTTAAATTTGGCGCCCAAATCGGTGATTGGTCGCGGGCAGCGCCAGCG
This sequence comes from Phyllobates terribilis, assembly GCF_046119375.1. Lineage (NCBI taxonomy): Eukaryota > Metazoa > Chordata > Amphibia > Anura > Dendrobatidae > Phyllobates > Phyllobates terribilis. The sequence goes on from NW_027362772.1 coordinate 304,538,521, forward strand.
ACCAATCAGCGATTTTTAACACAAATGTCCGGACCTTTGTAACACTATTCGGATACTGTGGGGACATCAGCGGCTAGGGTGTGAAGGGAGGACCGGGGAGCGGCGCTGCGGGTGGGGATACTTCTGCTCCGAGCGCCCGCGATGTCCCGGGTTCTCGCAGCGGAAGTACCCGCACAGGCAGCGCCGCTGACATCCATGCGGCTAGGGTGTGAAGGGAGGACCGGGGAGCGGCGCTGACATCCAATTGCTCGCGGACGCTATTTAAAAGTGCCACACAAATCGGTGATTGGTCGCGGTCTTGGCCCACGACCAATCACAGATCTTGCCGCAAAAGTTAAACACTACGGTGCAGATTGGTCGTGGACGCTGCCCGCGACCAATCACCGATTTGGGCGCCACATTCAAATATCGGCCGCGGCCAATCACCGATCTTGGCCCCACATTTAAACACCGCTGTGCGGATTAGTCGCGGACGCTATTTAAATGTGGCGCCAAAATCGGTGATTGGTCACGGCCAGCGTCGGCGACCAATCAGCACAGCGGTGTTTAAATGTGGAGCCAAGATCGGTGATTGGTCGCGGCCGATATTTAAATTTGGCGCCCAAATCGGTGATTGGTCGCGGGCAGCGTCCGCGACCAATCAGCACAGTACTGTTTAACTTTGGCCGCAAGATCAGTGATTGGTCGCGGGCCAAGTCGGCGACCAATCACCGATTTGTGCGGCACATTTTAATAGCGGCCGCGACCAATTGGATGTCAGCGCCGCTCCCCGGTCCTCCCTTCACGCCCTAGCCGCATGGATGTCAGCGCCGCTGCCTGTGCGGATACTTCCGCTCCGAGAAGCCGGGACATGAGTGACTGCTCGGAGCAGAAGTATCCCGACCCGCAGCGCCGCTCCCCGGTCCTCCCTTCACACCCTAGCCGCTGATGTCCCCACAGTATCCGCAGGGTGTTACAAAGGTCCGGACATTTGTGTTAAAAATCGCTGATTGGTCGCTGGCGCTGCTCGTGACCAATCACTGATTTGGGCGCCAAATTTAAATATCGGCCGCGACCAATCACCGATCTTGGCTCCACATTTAAACACCGCTGTACTGATTGGTTGGGGCCGATATTTAAATGTGCCGCCAAAATAGGTGATTGGTCGCGCATAGCGTCGGCGACCAATCAGCACAGCGGTGTTTGAATTTGCCGCCAAGATCGGTGATTGGTCGCGGCCGATATTTAAATTTGGCGCCCAAGTCGGTGATTGGTCGCGAGCAGCGCCAGCGACCAATCAGCGATTTTTAACACAAATGTCCGGACCTTTGTAACACCATGCGGATACTGTGGGGACATCAGCGGCTAGGGTGTGAAGGGAGGACCGGGGAGCGGCGCTGCGGGTCGGGATACTTCTGCTGCGAGCAGTCGCTCATGTCCCGGGTTCTCGCAGCGGAAGTACCCGCACAGGCAGCGGCGCTCCCCGGTCCTCACTAATACGATTCCGCTCCCCGCTCCTCACCAATACGATTCGTTGATTGGTCGCGCTCTCCACACCCGACCAATCAGTGATCTTGGCGCTAAAGTTAAACACCACTCTGCTGATTGGTCGCGGCCGCTGCCCGCAACCAATCACCGATTTGGGCGCCACATTTAAATAGCGGCCGCGACCAATCACCGATCTTGCCACCACATTTAAACACTGCTGTGCTGATTGGACGCGGACGCCGGACGCGTCCAATCAACGAGATTGGCGCCAAATTTAAACCTCACTCTGCTGATTGGTCGCAACCACCAGCCGCGACCAATCTGCGTTTTTTGTGCCAAATTTAAACAACGCTCTGCTGATTGGTCACGGTCGCCGGCCGCGACCAATCAGCAGCATTGGGGCCAAATGTAAACCCTGCTCTGCTGATGGGTCGCGGCTCCAGCCGCGACCAATCAGCGAGATTGGCGCCAAATTTAAACACCGCTCTGCTGATTGGTCGCGGTTGTCGGCCGTGACCAATCAGCAGTATTGGCACCAAATTTAAACCTCACTCTGCTGATTGGTCGCAACCACCGGCCGCGACCAATCTGCGCTTTTTGTGCCAAATTTAAACACCGCTCTGCTGATTGGTCGCGGCCGGCGACCAATCAGCGATTTTGGCGCCAAATTTAAACCCCACTCTGCATCGCTCTGCTGATTGGTCGCGGTCACCGTGGGGTGGCTGCGGGCTGGTATTTTTAGGCTGGGAAGAGCCCAATAACCATGCCCTCCTCAGCTTAAAAATCCCAGCCCGCAGGCACCCCAGAATTGGTGTATCACATTAGATCGCGATTTGCCCGCCTCTTCCCGATTGCCCTGGTGCGGTGGCAATTGGGGTAAGGGTAGTTGGGGTTGATGTCAGCTGTGATTTGTCAAAAATCACATGTGTCTTCACGCCCTGGGGTTAGTAATGGAGAGGTGTCTGTCACACACCCTTATTACTAACCCGGTAATAAAAAAAATATAAACAAACAAACAGAAAAAAAAACCACTTTATTTGAATAAAGAAATAAAAAAAATCCCATGCAGGATCGCAATAATCTACCAAATCCGATGTAGTCCAGAAATGGATACCTGAAAAACACAAAAAGACAGAAATAAAAACAAGAGACAGTCCATTGTTCACCAACTCATTTGTAAAAATGTTCCCACGAAGCTCCGCAGTATGTCCACGTTCCCCGTATCTGGCTCCGTCAACTGTGAATAGCAGTAAAGTGACCGCTATTCACAGGCGCCGGGTACTGACAATAGTGCACTTCATTGTCGCCGGTTCTGCACAGCCCCAATGTGTCTGTGTCCTGTGTGCATGATAGAAGCACATAGGACTCATGTTTTTTGACTATATTGATTGTACACTAGTATTGCAGGATATACAACAACTGCTCAAACCTAAAATAACTAAAAAAATAGGAAAAAAGTTTAAAAAGACAAAATAAACATAAACCCCACTTTTCCTGTAGAAGTAAATACTTGTATACTCACAAAAGTATTGTAGGAGTGATACCTTGTAGAAGGAAATAAAAAAAAAAATGAAGCAGATTTGGTATCGCTGTGTTCATAAATTCCACCAGATTACACAATTAATTACCCCTACCGTGAATGCCGTAAAGAAGGGAAAATATCAAAACGCCAGACTTGCTTGTTTGTTTGATTGACACATTTCCCTAAAGATGGTAGTGAGTTAAAAAAAAAACAACGCTGTATATACGCCAAAATGGTATCCAAATAAAGGTCAGCTCGCCACTCAAAAAAACGACCTCATAACAGCTCCATCGACAGAAAAATGAAACAGTTACAAATCTCTAAACATGGCAACAAAATAGATTCTATTTTTATTTTTTTGCCAGTTTCTAAATTTAATTTTAACAAAGTAACACCAGTGTATATTCACACTGACCTGGAGAATCAGGTGACTAGGTCATATGTATCACATAATAATAAACTACTACTATGTGCATAAATGTTACACATCTGCTCCTCTTTACAGAATTTTTTTCATGGTGTTTATATCCTTTGCTATAGGGAAGAGGAGGATATCCATCTCTTGTAGGAAAACTTTCTGCCATCATCAGCTCATATTTCAAGGAAAACTGGTTCTGTTCTCAGGACCTTCTATACTATCTGGTGTAAAGATGAAAAGATGATATAGTGACTGTACCAGCAGAATAGGGAGTGCAGCTCTGGAGTATAATACAGGATGTAACTCTGGATCAGTAATGTAATGTATGTACACAGTGACTGCACCAGCAGAATAGTGAGTGCAGCTCTGGAGTATAATACAGGATGTAACTCAGGATCAGTAATGTAATGTATGTACACAGTGACTGCACCAGCAGAATAGTGAGTGCAGCTCTGGAGTATAATACAGGATGTAACTCAGGATCAGTAATGTAATGTATGTACACAGTGACTGCACCAGCAGAATAGTGAGTGCAGCTCTGGAGTATAATACAGGATGTAACTCAGGATCAGTAATGTAATGTATGTACACAGTGACTGCACCAGCAGAATAGTGAGTGCAGCTCTGGAGTATAATACAGGATGTAACTCAGGATCAGTAATGTAATGTATGTACACAGTGACTGCACCAGCAGAATAGTGAGTGCAGCTCTGGAGTATAATACAGGATGTAACTCAGGATCAGTAATGTAATGTATGTACACAGTGACTGCACCAGCAGAATAGTGAGTGCAGCTCTGGAGTATAATACAGGATGTAACTCAGGATCAGTAATGTATGTACACAGTGACTGCACCAGCAGAACAGTGAGTGCAGCTCTGGAGTATAATACAGGATGTAACTCAGGATCAGTAATGTAATGTATGTACACAGTGACTGCACCAGCAGAATAGTGAGTGCAGCTCTGGAGTATAATACAGGATGTAACTCAGGATCAGTAATGTAATGTATGTACACAGTGACTGCACCAGTAGAATAGTGAGTGCAGCTCTGGAGTATAATACAGGAGGTAAGTCAAGATCAGTACAGGAACAGTAATGTAATGTATGTACACAGTGACTGCACCAGTAGAATAGTGAGTGCAGCTCTGGAGTATAATACGGGAGGTAACTCAGAATCAGTACAGGATCAGTAATGTAATGTATGTACACAGTGACTGCACCAGTAGAATAGTGAGTGCAGCTCTGGAGTATAATACAGGATGTAACTCCGGATCAGTAATGTAATGTATGTACACAGTGACTGCACCAGCAGAATAGTGAGTGCGGCTCTGGAGTATAATACAGGATGTAACTCAGGATCAGTAATGTAATGTATGTACACAGTGACTGCACCAGCAGAATAGTGAGTGCAGCTCTGGAGTATAATACAGGATGTAACTCAGGATCAGTAATGTAATGTATGTACACAGTGACTGCACCAGCAGAATAGTGAGTGCAGCTCTGGAGTATAATACAGGATGTAACTCAGGATCAGTAATGTAATGTATGTACACAGTGACTGCACCAGCAGAATAGTGAGTGCAGCTCTGGAGTATAATACAGGAGGTAACTCAGGATCAGTAATGTAATGTATGTACACACTGACTGCACCAGCAGAATAGTGAGTGCAGCTCTGGAGTATAATACAGGATGTAACTCAGGATCAGTAATGTAATGTATGTACACAGCGACTGCACCAGCAGAATAGTGAGTGCAGCTCTGGAGTATAATACAGGAGGTAACTCAGGATCAGTAATGTAATGTATGTACACAGTGACTGCACCAGCAGAATAGTGAGTGCAGCTCTGGAGTATAATACAGGATGTAAGTCAGGATCAGTAATGTAATGTATGTACACAGTGACCCCAGATGTCAGGATATATGAATGATGTTCTGTCCCATCAGGTCCTGTCAGTAGCCGGGATCACATTTTCTCTGTAAATCCAGTAGAGCTCATCTTTCAGTAACCTGTATAATTAGAAGCAGTACATTATACACTTCCTTGTGTTTCTTGGGTTGATCGATCACCTGCTATATTTGGGAACACTCCAGTTACATCACGCATTCAGACATGAGTCTTACTCTGACTGGTCCCCATCCCCTTTACTTTTCTGTATTTTAGATGGGAGACTCCTCTGATCCTTCAGGCGATGATGGTTAGAGCAGAGGCGATGCTTCACAATTCTTTATCTGTAGCAATCTGGGGTTCATGGGATAAACTTTCTAATATTATTTTGGCTGTTTCACAGGAAGCAATTGTCCCACAAATTGACTGCAGGGGTCCGCAGTCTTAGGAGAAGGAGCAAAATGGTTGTCATTATAATGTGGTTGTTTTGTTGGAAGAAGAAGAACCCCCATAAATCTTTAGATAGTTGGTAATTAGCCTTCACAAGTTTTACATATATAAGGGAGGAGATGTTGCTGGAAGCCGAAAATCACTTTGTGTTGTGAACAGGATCTTCTTCAGGGACCGGTACAGAAATAAATAGGGATATGTCCCCCCCACACCCCACCGCTGGTGCCAAAAGAGGCCTCTCCTCCGGGCACATGTAGTACCACACTGCACTGAACAGGGGCGCCACTGGACAGCAGATCAGTCCATGTACTGCACTGATATCAGGGGTTGATCAGAGACATGCCCATGCATTGCACGTTGAATGTGGGTTAGAGTTCATGTGCCAGGAAACATCACTGAATTCTAAAAATATTGTAACACAAGGACATTGTAAGTAACTCTCCGGGTTACACCCACATCTCCTCACCTGGCTTTGGGTTGTATCTAACATTGCAGCTTGGCATCATTCATTACCATGCTGAGCATGCAATACCAGACACGACCTATGGCCAAGTGTGGCGCTGTTTGTGGAAGAATACACGCACACAGCGGTGGAGCTGCCAAACACAATTTAAAATGGCTATTTTGGGTGGACTCCTTGCTGATCTATAAGTGATGTTTCTAGTGATTCGGTGGAACCTGCCAGCGAGTGTTTAATACAGCAATGCACAGATCATTTAGTAACCATTAGGCCGTCTATGTAACACATGGACCCTGTATACGGCTGCTGACGGGGATGAGGGTCCAGATACATTCAGTTTTGATTGCTTAAGAAGAAGTGAAGTCCTAATGTTCAATATCTCATGTTAATTTCGCCAATCAGCGACTGCCGGATTATTGAGCTAATCCCTGTGCCCTCCTATGCGCCCCGGGCTGGATTTGTCCGCCATTGTGATAATCTGTGTGTATACCACTATGTGTGGGGTGTTGTATAAGGAGATCCAGGAGATCAGCAGGGAGCAGTGACCATTGGATTTAGCTGTTAGTAGATCATTAGAGACTTTAGTGAGGGCAGTTTCAGTAGAATGTAAAGAGCGGAAACCAGATTGTAAAGGGTCAAGAAGAGAGTTGTCTGAGAGATAGCGGATTAGACGGAAGTGGACCAGGCATTTCAGGAGTTTTGAGATAAAGGGAAGATTGGAAACAGGTCTGTAGTTGGCCGTGCAGTTCTGGTCAAGGGATGTTTTTTTAAGTAATGGTTGTATGCTGGCGTGTTTAAAAGAAGAGGGAAAGATACCAGATGTGAGGGAAAGGTTGAAAATTTTAGTTAGGTGAGTGGTGACAGCTGGAGCAAGGGACTGAAGGAGATGTGAGGGAATAGGGTCACTGGTGCAGGTGGTAGGGCAAGAAGATGCAAGGAGCCTGATCACTTCATCTTCCGTGACTGGTTCGAAGTCAGAAAGTGAGCAAGATACAATGTGGCGGGGGGGAGCATGCATAACATTTGGGGATTCGGAGAAAATTTCCTGTCGGATATGGTCAATTTTTTGTTTGAAATAATTGGCCAGATCGTCAGCGCTGAGGTCGGTGGTCGGGGCCTGTGCTGTTTGATTGAGGAGAGAATGAAACGTGTCAAAGAGGCGTTTAGGATTATTGGAAAGTGAGATGATGAGGTTGTTAAAGTAGGTTTGTTTGGAGAGGTGAAGGGCAGAGTTATACGTTTTCAGCATAAATTTATAATGGAGGAAATCTTCGGGCAGATTAGATTTTCTCCACAGCCGTTCAGCGCACCTGGAGCACCGCTGGAGAAGACGTGTTTGAGGCGTGTGCCAGGGTTGTCGCCATCTATGCCGAATTGTTCTTTGTGTAGGAGGTGCGGCTTCATCCAGGGCGCATAGTAATATTTTGTTATAATGCTTCAATGCAGAGTCGGGACACGAGAGGGAGGAGATTGGGGCCAATGATGATTGCAACTTTTTCATAAATTTCTGGGTGTTAATGGCGCGTATATTTCTATAAGTGTGGAAAGTGGGGGGGTCTTGAGTAGAGTCACAGTTCTTGACAGAGAATGAAAGAAGATTATGGTCAGAGAGTGGAAGGGGAGAGTTAGTAAAGTCATGTACTGAGCAAAGCCGGGAGAAGATCAGGTCCAATGTGTTCCCGTCCTCATGTGTAGGAGAATTAGCAAGCTGTGAAAGGCCGAAGGAGGAGGTTAGTGATAAAAGGTGAGCGGCAGATGGGGAAAGAGGATCGCCAATTGGGATGTTAAAGTCTCCCATGATTATCGTGGGGATGTCGCAGGATAGAAAATTTGGAAGCCAGGCAGCAAAGTGATCCAGGAATTGACGGGGGGGACCTGGAGGGCCATAGACAACCGCCACTCACAGGGAGAAGGGCCGGTTGAGTCTGACTGTGTGGGCCTCAAAGGACGGGAAGATAAGGGAGGGTACTGGCGGGATCACCTGAAAAGTAATTTTTCTTGAATGAAGCAGACCAACACCTCCCCCTGATCTGTTGTCAGGTCGCAGGGTCCTCACTCCTTTCGATATGAGATATGCTTATTCTGTATTGTCTGTATACGTCCCCCCTAAAATTTGTAAAGTGCTGCGGAATATGTTGGCGCTATAAAAATAAAAACTATTATTATTATATTATTAAGAGAAACAAGAATGACCAGAGAACAAGTCTTTATCATTCAGATGAAATCTATGGACTGAGAACAACATAGGCCTGAGCCAGTGATTAGGAAATCTGTGCGGCATTGTGTGCCTGCCATTAATGACACGCTGGGACTCAGTCTGTGCCCTAGTTATTCTCGCCTATCTGCCCTTTCACCCACATTGTTCCATCGAGTCTCGGAGAAACCATCCGTGGTGGAATAATTGCACATTACAGAATTATTTTCCATTGAGGTGGTGAAAGAGATTCCTGAATCTAGACGGAGCCACCACAGACCTCTCCGATGACATTAATCAGTAATCTATGTCCCTCCTGATGCTCGGTGCCACCACAGACGTGGCTTTAGTTTGCTTCTGATTGCTCAGCATTTGTCCGATTCTTCATTGCACTTGGAGTAACCACACAAACAGAATTTGGGAGTGCATGGTTTATATAGGGGTGTAATTCAGCTGCTTTGCGAATGACACAAAGATCAACAAATCACAAGTGTCCGATAGAATAAGACAAGGGCCCCAAAGTCCGACAAGCTGCTTCAGCCCCGGTCCCAAGCACTTTGCTTCCGGTCCTGTGCTCAATACAGGACAGTACTAGAACTGTCAATGAATAGGCTGACTGTCTACTTCAATAGCTAAGCCAGCCTCCTTCTCTTCATATACAATATAACATATAAGGGGCTGGCTTATCTATCAAATAAGCAGTCAAACAGCCCCCTTTACATACAGCACTGTTCAGGTGCTGGACACAGAAAAGGAGTCCCATATTGAGCCCAGGACCGGAGGCAAAGTGGTTCAGACCTGGGATGAAACATTGTAGCATGTATTAGTAAATTCTCTATCTAAAATTATTTTAATTGTATTTTTCCATAAATCAAAACTTTATTGAGAAAACGGTTGGCAGGCACTAATAAACAGTATATTGTAATTATGACATTTTTTTGGGTAAGAAAGAATACGAAACGTAATCAGATTGCGTCGCCCAGAGAATCGATACAATATGAATTCAGAATTGTGATACAAAATAGTCTTAATTCCATTAAGTGTGAACATTACGTGTAGTATCTACAATAAGGAAAGAAGAAGAGGGGAATTGAAAGAATAGAAAAAGCGAGGGAGAAGGGAAGGGGTACAAGAAAGAGGGGAGGAGGGAGGATCTTGGGGGGGTTAGGGGAGTTAGATCTCTCCTCTGATAGGTCTCAGACAAATCGCTCCTTAATAAGAAAGCTGTTTTAGTATTTGTAAAGACCATATGGAGTATTTAACATGGTTTTCAAGTTATTGTTTATATTTACCACTTGTTTAATTCATGGGTTTCTCTAACAGCGATCCACGGAGCCCAAGTGTTGTAAATCTTTTCTGGATTTCCACAAATTTGACCTATCAGAAGTTCCATTCTATAGATGTTGTTTAGTTCAGATATAAATTCCGAGCGTGGGGGTATTTTTTTTCCAGTATCTTGGGATTAAGTTCCTGGCAGCTGTAAGGAAATGTCTAAGTAGACCCTTCTTGGATTTGGCGCTCTGTAATAGAACAGCATCAGTGCACAGCACCCTAAAAAGATATATCAGGACAGGTTCAGACAAGTGAATTACTAGTGGATGTTTTTATTCCCCCCCCCCCTCAAGATCCCATTCCCTAATAGAAACTATTCCAGCTATTTTTCCTGGATTTCACCTTTTAAATAAGCTTAAAGGAAGTGGTCACTTGATTCAAGCTGCCCGACCTGCGGACAGCATGAATCAGAGCTTGGCTGCACGATTACAGATAGTGCGTTTCTTCCCAGCGCTACAGCAGGTGATTGACGGGTCTCTTCCAATGTACACACCTGGAGCGGCGCTGGGAAGAACCGTCTGGTGTCAGAGTATGGTCCCTGGCCGGATCCTCTTAACTATATTTTCTCTTTCTCATTGCAGAGAAAGTTTTACCTGGTGGCGTTCATTGAGTTATTCTGCCTGCATGAATCTGATGACAGGTCCGCTTTAAATTCAAAACAGCCAAACTGTTACAAAATCAGTATATAGCACCAGCTACTGTGTATGGCGCCTCCCAATTCTGCCCCAGCCTTAGGGGGGAGAGAAGAATCAAACATCCTGAATTTTAATGCCTGGTCTTTTTGCAGCCTGCAGTCAGCCTGCACTCCACTCTCCCCAATATCACACATCATGACTTGTATGTTGATGAACTGTCCTTAAGATAAGTCCTCAATATCAGAACTTCAGCACCCCATCAATCAGCTGTTTGCAGCTCTGTGTGCAGAGCCGTGAGACTTCGGCTCCATATACTAGGTAGTGTCCGCTCTGTTACTGCAGATCCTATTGTAGTGATTGGGGGCTTTACGGCAGTACCGAGATCGGGCATTGTACAGTGTACAGAACCTCGCTGTTCTGGCCCCATACACTGCGCACATCACACTGTAGTGGCAGTGTGACACCCCAGGGGTCTGGTTGCCACAGTGATAGAGATATTATGTCTGAGAGCAGGTGGGAGGTCTCTTGGTCAGGGATCCTATGCATGCCACACCTCCTGCCCAGTCCTGGGAGGGGAAGAACTTCCCCTATATAAACCTAGGGCTGAGGCAGGGTTAGTGAGTAGAGAAGAAGTAGAGAAGAGAAGCAGCATAGGAAGAAACAACAGGAGCTCTGTGGGAGCAGTGTTACAAGGAGTCAGGGGCTGGCAGCTGCAGAGCTCGCCCTGACTGAGAAGATTTCTTACCGGACCCGGAGTCCGAGGCTGTGGGGACTAACTCCTACCCAGCAGCAGAATCCGTCAGGCAGGGGATTCCAGGTCCTCTGGCCAAGAAACCCGAAGGCCCCGAGTCACCGGCCATACGGGTGAGCACCACACGGTACACTGAGGGACGTGGGCTACTTATACCCGCCTCTAGCAAGGTAGCCAGAAGAGTACAGTTAGTTTGGGAGGCCTACAACTCCGCCTGGCCAGGGGAGATCCCTTCTGCTCAAGGACTGACCAGGCCCCATTCGCTAGCCAGTACTCCGGGAGGGTTTATCTTTGTCACCAGTAAAGACCCTGAACTACACCGTACCGTCTCTGAGTGGTTCCTGCTACCCCCATCATCCACGTCGGCTGCCCTGAGGCCATACCCCTCCCGTTGGGGGTTATACTATCACGCTGCACAATCCTACCACCGGCCTCAGCGGTCTGCCCTGCAGCAGCAGCTCCTTAGCTGTACTCAACGGGTGGCGTAGTCGTCCAACATCTACCGCTGATACATCGCCGCTCAGTTTGACTCCCTGGTCACGGACCGGGTCACCGCCACGAGACTACAACCCTCAACAGATCCGGCTCCGGGTAAGCTCTCGCGTGCGCAACGCAGCGCGACACAGGCCCAGGGGCGCGTCAACTTTTGGCGTAGTCGGCAGGATATCGTGCCCGCAACCACCGGGTACTGCGTGCCTGAAAAAGACTGTTCAAACTTACCTGTGGTGAAGATTCCCGCCATCCGGCGCCATCTTCAGCCTTCTTCCCGCCATCGGTGAAGATTCCCGCCATCCGGCGCCATTTTCAGCCTTCTTCCCGCCTTCCGTGGAGTTTTCCTGCCGTTGGACGCCATCTTGAAGACGTCGCGCGGGAAGAAGAGGGGCGTGGACTCCGAAAGCGCGCGAGAACTGAAGCCCCGCCTCACGTCCGGACGTCGCGTAAGGTCCTGGAAGGAGCCCAGCAGACGCCGACGTCACAGGAGCGCGACGGAAGGTCCTCAACCCTGACGATCTACTGCGGAGCCGCGGCCTACGGAAGAGGATCATCGCAAGGTAGGCCACGGTCCACTAGGGGGGAGGAGGATGTCGGATACGGAGGAGAGCTTCACTGCCTCAACCCCCGCCAGCGCCACCGCTGCTGCAGTCATGCCTTTCACCATGCCCTATATCCCGGGAGCGGCCTGGCTACCCCAGTACTCAGGGGAGTCACATACCCTGCATGACTTTAGAGAAAAGCTGGATAGCCTCTTCCAGGTGTACCCCCTCACAGAAGAGCAAAAAGTGAGCATCCTGGTGGCCCAATTAACTGGGGCAGCCCGAAGGGAGGTAAAGTCCTGGCCACCTGGGGGGAGGACTGTCGCAGGGATACTAACCCGGCTGAGGGACACCTTTGATACCCGCACCTCAGCCGAGATCAAGCTTAGATTCTACGGGTGCCAGCAGCGAGCACACGAGAGTATAAGGGACTATGCCCTGAACCTACAAGAGGCCCTGAGAGCCATTAAGCAGACCGACCCTGACGGCGTGGGAGACGAGGACAGGCTGTTGACTGAACAATTTATAGAGGGTTTATATTGCAATGCCCACCGAACCCAGTTGCGGGCAATGGCCTTACAGGACCCTCATCTGGGATTTGCACAGTTCAAGGACAGAGCCATCCAGGTGGCGTTGTGACCCACAGACGCCCCACTACCACTTACCACCAGGAGGCGGCACCCTTGTCGGCAGGGCCTGTGGGAGCTGATGCGCAGGCTTTGAACAATGACCCGGCTCCAGACCTGCACCATCAGGTCCAAGAGCTAGCTAAAAGCGTTGCTGCGCTAACCCGAACTGTGCAGTCTTTACAGGTTTCCACTCCAGGGAAGATCCAGCTGGCATCCGGACCGGAGGACATCCCGTGGCGTCGACCAAGGAGGACCCCACCGGCCAGAGGGAGACCCAGCGACCGATACAACGAGGACGGACGACCCATCTGCCGCCGCTGCAATCAACCCGGACATATGGCAAGGTACTGTCCTTTAAACTGGCACAACCTGGGGTAGAGGGCCAACCCCCAGGAAAAAGATCACCAGGCCCATCGAACTGGCGCGACAAATATGTGGGAGGACGTCCAGTCTTACCCGTGGTACTGGATGGCATTCCTATGAGTGCCCTACTGGACACCGGGTCACAGGTCACCACCATCCCGTACGTGCTCTTCAAGCAGTACTGGAATGACTCGGATATCACCCGCTACCCTGACGACGACTTGAGTATCATCGCCAGCAATGGTCAGCCCGTGCCACAGATTGGATTTAAAGAGGTGACCATTAAAATCGGTAGAGTCGAACTGGCAGCACAGGGACTGATCATTGTAGACATTGACAAACACGAGAGTCACCCAAAGATAACTCTAGGAACTAATGTAATTGAAAATTGTCTTGCAGAGGTGATTTTCCTTTTACAGCAGGTTGCCAAGAACGCCAGCTCCGGCGAGCAGCGAGTGCTCCAAAAAGAGATCCGGGCACTGATGCGACGGCAACAGGTGGAACTCTCCGGCGGTGAGATTGGTAGCGTGAGAATGTGTGACCCTTTCCCTATTGCCATGCCCCCAAAAAGTGAAATGATGATTTGGTGCCGGGCAGCTATTGGTCTGAGAGGTAGAGATTACCAGGCAATGGTAGAACCAGTTTACTCAGACAGTATGCCCACCATCTTGACAGCACGGGGGGTGGTTAATGTACGCCATGGGAGGGTGCCCGTTCGCATAATCAATATCGGGAAGAGGGAAGTGTACCTGCCCCGGTATGCCACGCTAGCCAAATTATATACCATTAACCAAAATGCTATACAATCTGTGGAACCCTTGCCTCCATCTCACCCGGAGGAAGGTAACAGCTCTAAGAAAACAATGGAGGACTGGTGTCAGCAACTACATTTGGGTACTGACTCCACTCCCTCACACCAGAAACAGGGAGTCTATCGGGTGGTTCAAGAGTACGAGAGAGTGTTTAGTAAACACCCGTTAGACTTCGGGCGAGTCAAGGGGGTAGAACACCACATCCCCACGGGAGACCATCCTCCCATAAAAGAGAGGTATCGACCCGTACCCCCTGCACACTACCAACACGCCAAGGGGATGCTTAGAGACATGAAGGAGGCTGGGGTGATCAGGGATAGCTGTAGCCCCTGGGCAGCTCCACTAGTGTTAGTCAAAAAGAAAGACAACACCATGAGGATGTGTGTAGATTACCGGAAAATCAACCGTATCACACACAAGGATGCGTACCCCTTACCAAGGATAGAGGAGTCCTTGGCTGCTTTAAGATCTGCTAACTTCTTCTCTACCTTGGATCTCACTAGTGGGTACTGGCAGGTTCCTGTAGCAGAGGCGGACCGGGAGAAGACCGCATTCACCACCCCGATGGGACTTAGCGAGTTTACCTGTATGCCGTTCGGACTCTGCAACGCACCAGGAACCTTCCAACGATTAATGGAGTGCTGTCTGGGCCACAGAAACTTCGAGACGGTCCTGTTGTACCTGGACGATGTCATCGTATATTCTAAGACTTATGAGGACCACCTGAAACACCTGGCGGAAGTGTTCGAAGCTCTGGCAAGCTACGGCCTAAAGGTGAAACCCTCCAAGTGTCACCTCCTGAAACCAAAGGTGCAGTACCTGGGACACGTGGTGAGCGCTGACGGAGTGGCTCCCGACCCTGATAAGATCACCGCAATTAAGGAATGGCCAAGTCCCTCCAGTGTAAAGGAAGTGCGGCAGTTCCTCGGGTTGGTAGGCTACTACCGCAGGTTCATCCCCGGTTTCACCAAAAAGGCAGCTCCTATGCAGGACCTCCTGATAGGTCAGTCCCGGAAGGCCAAGAACCAGAAGCCGCCCTTCAGATGGGAGAAGTTGGAAGAAGAGTCCTTCCGCCAGCTGAAGATGGCCCTCACGGGGGATGAAATCCTGGCGTACCCGGATTACAGCCAGCCCTTTATCCTCTACACCGACGCAAGTAACATCGGGCTAGGAGCCGTGCTGTCCCAGATCCAGCAGGGGAAAGAGCGAGTAATCGCTTACGCCAGCCGAAAACTGCGACCCACCGAAAGAAACCCTGAGAATTACAGCTCATTTAAGCTAGAGTTCCTGGCAGTGGTGTGGGCAGTCACCGAACGCTTTAAGCACTACCTCGCTTCTTCCCGGTTCGTCGTGTACACGGATAACAACCCGTTGACACACCTGGACACGGCAAGACTCGGTGCCCTAGAGCAGAGATGGATGGCCCGCCTGTCCAACTACGAGTTCACCATCAAATACCGGGCAGGACGCTCCAATACCAACGCGGACGCCCTGTCCAGGATGCCAAACCTACCGGACGTAGGAGAAGATCCAGAGGGACTGGAAGAAGTCGAACTCCCCGCGTTCCACCGTCATGGGACTATCCAGTATTCCCATCGGGTAAGGAGTAAGCAAGCCGCTACGTTTAACCCCTTGCCTCACTACAACTGGGAGGAAACGCAAGACAGTGACCCTGCCGTCCGACTGGTGAAGGAGATGCTGACTCGGCCAGAGGCTCGCCTTGACCCAGACGCTCCGGAGGAAGCCAAACAACTGTGGGCTGAGAAGAGTCGACTGTTCCTTTACAAGGGGAAGTTGTGCCGCAGAATGGTTAACTCCCGGACGCATTAACTAGTCTGGCAAGTAGTGGTGCCACGAAGAGACGCAGCCATGGTGATGGAGGCATACCACGACGGGGCTGGACACTTCGGATGGAAGAAGTTGGAGTTCCTGCTGCGCGGGCGGTTCCACTGGGTAGGCATGAGGGGAACCATCGAGAGGTGGTGCAGAGACTGTGGCCCGTGCAACCTAAGAAGGAAGGACCGTGCCAGCCAGAAGACTCCCCTGCAGTCCATCGTCACCCGGCAGCCGTTGGAACTGGTAGCCTTGGATCATGTAAAACTGACCCCAAGCAGAAGTGGCTACGTCTACGCGTTAACCATCGTGGATCATTACTCCCGGTTCTTGGTTGTCGTCCCCGTCAAGGACTTAACGGCTCAAACAGCAGCTAGAGCCTTCCAGCAGCACTTCTGCCGTCCACACGGGTACCCGGACCAAGTGCTGACGGACCAGGGACCTGCCTTTGAAGCGGAGGTCTTCCAGGAATTCTGCAATCTGTATGGCTGCCGGAAGATAAGGACGACACCCTATCATCCGCAAACTAATGGACTTTGTGAGAAAATGAACCAGGTGGTAATGGATCTTCTGAAAACGTTGCCCCTGAAAGAACGCAGTCTGTGGCCTGAGAAGCTGCCCGATCTGGTGGACCTATACAACCACATCCCGGTAGGTTCCACCAACTGTACCCCGGCTTACCTAATGAGGGCGAGACCTGGTAAGTTACCTGTTGACCTGGAAATGGGAGTCCTGACACCCGAGGACACTTCACCAGAAGCAGACTGGGACACAGAGAGGCAGCGGCAGTACCGGAAAGTACAGGAGAGCGTGGAGCGAAGTCTCTGTCAGGCTAGGGAGAGACAAGAGAAAACTTACAACCAGTATGCTCCCGCTGTTCCCCTGGTGCCCGGAGAGCAGGTCTTGAAGAGGAAAAGACGGCTCCACAAGTTGGACGACCAGTGGGAGAAGGACCCGTACACCGTACTGCCCTCAAGCCACGAGAACCCGAAGGTCTGTACCATCAGTAAAGACGGAGGGGAGACCACAGCCATTGTATCCCGGGATCACCTGAAGAAGTGTCCTGAACAGCTACGGAACCCTGAAGAGGAACAAGAAGACCATCGACCCGTAGAGGAAAGGGAAGATATGGTTAGTACTGTGCTCGGAGACTTCCCTCGGTCTTGGACTCAAGTCAATGGTGCAGTTGTGGTACCCGTACTCACCTTCCTCCAACCAGCATCCCAAGCACCTACGGAGCAACAGATAGAGCTGGAAGAACAGCCGGTCCAGGAGGCAGAAGACCCCACACCAGCAGATCAGGAGGATCAACCCTCTGCTTGCAGTGAGCCTGCCATATCCCTAGTGAGCCAAAGAGCCCGTAAACAGCTGCCCAGTTTACCCTTGACAGCTCCTACACCCTGTAGTTCAGGGCCAGACAGTCAGCTCCGTAGGTCCACTAGGGCCACTAGAGGCCAGTTACCCGCACGTTGGAGGATTTGAAGTGTATAAGTTGTTTTATTTATGGTTACCTGTTTTTCTTGTTGCTTGTAAATAATTATGTGTTTCTAGTTATTTTTAGGAGTCCTTGATGGATTTACCGGGAATCCTTGTACAATTAGTTGGAGCGTAACCCAGGATGGACTAAAAGACTGATAAGGACTCGGAGCAGGACAGACCCCTACCTGGTTACGTCTCCCTGTTTTGGTGAAATGGACACCTTTGTTTTCTTCAAAACTGCACCCGTTTGCGGACATGCCGTAACCATCTTTATGTGTTTTTCTTATTGTATTATTATTGTTTATACCTTGTTATGTTTTTTCTAAAAATATGTTTAGTCCCGGAGTACTAAAGTTCACTAGGGGGGAATGTGACACCCCAGGGGTCTGGTTGCCACAGTGATAGAGATATTACGTCTGAGAGCAGGTGGGAGGTCTCTTGGTCAGGGATCCTATGCATGCCACACCTCCTGCCCAGTCCTGGGAGGGGAAGAACTTCCCCTATATAAACCTAGGGCTGAGGCAGGGTTAGTGAGTAGAGAAGAAGTAGAGACAGAAAAAAGAAGCAAATATAGGAACAGAACATCAGGAGCTCTGTGGGAGCAGTGTTACAAGGAGTCAGGGGCTGGCAGCTGCAGAGCTCGCCCTGACTGAGAAGATTTCTTACCGGACCCGGAGTCCGAGGCTGTGGGGACTAACTCCTACCCAGCAGCAGAATCCGTCAGGCAGGGGATTCCAGGTCCTCTGGCCAAGAAACCCGAAGGCCCCGAGTCACCGGCCATACGGGTGAGCACCACACGGTACACTGAGGGACGTGGGCTACTTATACCCGCCTCTAGCAAGGTAGCCAGAAGAGTACAGTTAGTTTGGGAGGCCTACAACTCCACCTGGCCAGGGGAGATCCCATCTGCTCAAGGACTGACCAGGCCCCAATCGCTAGCCAGTACTCCGGGAGGGTTTATCTTTGTCACCAGTAAAGACCCTGAACTACACCGTACCGTCTCCGAGTGGTTCCTGCTACCCCCATCATCCACGTTGGCTGCCCTGAGGCCATACCCCTCCCGTTGGGGGTTATACTATCACGCTGCACAATCCTACCACCGGCCTCAGCGGTCTGCCCTGCAGCAGCAGCTCCTTAGCTGTACTCAACGGGTGGCGTAGTCGTCCAACATCTACCGCTGATACATCGCCGCTCAGTTTGACTCCCTGGGCACGGACCGGGTCACCGCCACGAGACTACAACCCTCAACAGATCCGGCTCCGGGTAAGCTCCCGCGTGCGCAACGCAGCGCGACACAGGCCCAGGGGCGCGTCAGCAGCTGCACTGATCATAGGGGTGCCTGGTTTTTCGGTCTCAACCGATTAAATATTGACAGCGACAGCGATTGTAGGTGTATGGACACCTTGAATCCTGTACACACCTGCAGGAGCAGCCTAACTAAATTCATAAAAGACAGTACTGTGTTATTATACAAGATGCAGAACATACAGCTCTCTATCAATATTTATTTTCATCATTCCTAAGCACCAGTAATTGTCATTGTAAGTGAGCACCGGTTCCAGAAAAAACTGGGTCCAAAGCAGAAATCAAGGCGTGGAGAGCGAGTAGTAAATGGATACATGAAGACACCATAACCCATATAGCATCTGCCGCCCCGGCTCTGTGCTGATAGGGCTTGTCCCACAAATTAATATTCATCTTCTTTGTTACATCATACAAAACATAACGAGTTTTCGACTGGAATAATCTATAAAATGCTCCTGTGTCTGGACATTGATATATTGACATTGTAGCAGCATCTAAACAAAAGAAATATAGAGTTTTTCCCGATCTAACTAAAAAAATTGTAATTTTCATACTTTAGAAAATTGGGGTGATTTAGGTGTAGCTTCGGCTTCTCTCCTATTATTTTACTACAGAGATGCAGAAACTTTAAATAATATCATGAATTAGGTGTCAATTGTATAAAAGGCATTTGGATAGGGACAGACATAAGAAGACCCCACAGTCCTGTAATGATCGTAAGAGGACCCCCTACCCCTCTGCTACATTTGAGTGTTGGGGGTTCATACTTTAGGACCTAACATGGCACCCCTCTTGAGCAGTGTCAGACTGGGGTGCCAAGAGCCCACCATTAGCATCTGCTCTGTGTCTCACTGTTCATTAGTATGCAAATATTACATTACCCTAATTCACAAATTTCCATAATAATAAGCTGAACAATTTGTTAAATGAATGATGAGATGCTGCCTATGTTTGTATATAGAGAATCCAGTGTATTGTACCAACTACTGCTCATATAGTAGCGTGGGAGCCCACTCATTCTCAGTGGCCCACTGGGGCATTCACCTGTGGGCCTGTGCAAGGTTACACTTGAGCATAGCGTAGGAACTCTGGCGTACTTTGCTCTATTCAAGCAACTGTGCTCCAAATCGTGTTACAGTCTAAGGCTCACAGCTTGGTGGTTACAGTCTGTCTGATAGTACTTGGCCAGTACAGTCTATGGCACACAGCTTGGAGGTTACAGTCTGTCTGATAGTACTTGGCCAGTACAGTTTATGGCACACAGCTTGGAGGTTACAGTCTGTCTGATAGTACTTGGCCAGTACAGTCTATGGCACATAGCTTGGCGGTTATAGTCTGTCTGATAGTACTTGGCCAGCACAGTCTATGGCACACAGCTTGGCGGTTACAGTCTGTCTGATAGTACTTGGCCAGTACAGTCTATGGCTCACAGCTTGGAGGTTACAGTCTGTCTGATAGTACTTGGCCAGTACAGTCTATGGCACATAGCTTGGCGGTTACAGTCTGTCTGATCGTACTTGGCCAGTACAGTCTATGGCACACAGCTTGGAGGTTACAGTCTGTCTGATAGTACTTGGCCAGTACAGTTTATGGCACACAGCTTGGAGGTTACAGTCTGTCTGATAGTACTTGGCCAGTACAGTCTATGGCACATAGCTTGGCGGTTATAGTCTGTCTGATAGTACTTGGCCAGTACAGTCTATGGCACATAGCTTGGCGGTTACAGTCTGTCTGATAGTACTTGGCCAGTACAGTCTATGGCTCACAGCTTGGCGGTTACAGTCTGTCTGATAGTACTTGGCCAGTACAGTCTAAGGCTCACAGCTTGGTGGTTACAGTCTGTCTGATAGTACTTGGCCAGTACAGTCTAAGGTTCACAGCTTGGTGGTTACAGTCTGTCTGATAGTACTTGGCCAGTACAGTCTATGGCTCACAGCTTGGCGGTTAGTCTATGTGACAATACTTGGCCATTGCAGTCTATGTGACATAGTTTTGTGGATAGTCTATCTGATAGCACTTGGGTGATACTGTCATTGACACATCTCTGCGGGGACACAACATGGCAGCTACAGTCTATGTGGTTAGTTTATCTGACAGTACTTAGCATTACAGTCAATGGCACACAGCTTGGCGGTTACAGTCTATCTGACAATACTTGGCCATTACAGTCTATGTGACACAGTTTTGTGGTTAGTTTATTTGATAGTACTTAGCCATTATAGTCTATGGCACACAGCTTGGCGGTTACAATCATACCATCAAATAGACTGAAATGGCCAAGTATTGTCAGACTGACTGTAACCGCCAAGCTGTGTGCCATAGACTAAAATGGCCAAGTATTGTCAGGCTGTAACCACCAAGCTCTGTGCCATAGACTGAAATGGCCAAGTATTGTCATACAAACTGTAACCGCCAAGCTGTGTGCCATAGACTGAAATGGCCAAGTATTGTTAGATAGACTGTAACTGCCAAGCTGTGTGCCATAGACTGAAATGGCCAAGTATTGTCAGATAGACTGTAACCGCCAAGCTCTGTGCCATAGACTGAAATGGCCAAGTATTGTCAGACAGACTATAACCGCCAAGCTGTGTGCCATAGACTGGAATGGCCAAGTATTGTCAGATAGACTGTAATCGCCAAGCTGTGTGCCGTAGACTAAAATGGCCAAGTATTGTCAGACTGACTGTAACTGCCAAGCTGTGTGCCATAGACTGAAATGGCCAAGTATTGTCAGATAGACTGTAACCGTCAAGTTGTGTGCCATAGACTGAAATGGCCAAGTATTGTCAAATAGACTGTAATCTCCAAGCTGTGTGCCATAGACTGTACTGGCCAAGTATTGTCAGACCGACTGTAACCGCCAAGCTGTGTGCCATAGACTGAAATGGCCAAGTGTTGTCAGACTATAACCGTCAAGCTCTGTGCCATAGACTGAAATGGCCAAGTGTTGTCAGATAGACTATAACCGTCAAGCTCTATGCCATCGACTGAAATGGCCAAGTATCGTCAGATAGACTGTAACTGCCAAGCTGTGTGCCATAGACTGAAATGGCCAAGTATTGTCAGATAGACTGTAACCGCCATGCTGTGTGCCATAGACCGAAATGGCCAAGTATTGTCAGATAGACTGTAACCGCCAAGCTGTGTGCCATAGACTGAAATGGCCAAGTATTGTCAGATAGACTGTAACCGCCAAGCTGTGTGCCATAGACTGAAATGGCCAAGTATTGTCAGATAGACTGTAACCGTCAAGTTGTGTGCCATAGACTATAATGACTATCTGACAATATTTGGCCTTTACAGTCTATGGCTCACAGCTTGGCGGTAACAGTTAACACATGGCAACTCAGCCTTTTAAAACACAGGCAGCAGGCCAGCAGGGGGTCAGTCTGTCCCTATAATTGGGCTTGTGTCACACGGGGTTTGGTCATGTTGTAAATGGCAATACCACTCAACCTCCTAGAATATCTTGAGTCCATGTTTTCGGGGCCAAATCTATATTCTGCTGCTGGTTCTGCACATTATTCCTGTAGAGCTATGCAGCAACCACACTGCAGCGTCACACACCATCGCTGCCCAGGGACCTCTCCTGCATCACCTTTATATATACAGGCAGTAATCAGCATTTTTAAAGTTACAGTGATGTGCAGATGAAAACACGTGAAATGGTTGTAACACAAGCAGCATCCAGTTATATTCAACCTCTTAGACTCTCAGACATCCGGGTACAGCTGTAGCCTTCACTGGGACTTCTGATGATCAGGGAGGGACGATACATTATTCTGCAGAAATATGTAAATACTTCCGGGATTTAAGGAAGCGACAGGTAACCAGATAATTATATGCCGAACACCTGTGAAATTGATCTAATGAGGAGCGATATAATTATATAGGTGACTCATGAGTGACAGCGATAAGTGCTGCGCTGCTGCCAACATTGTCTCTAATTGTATTCTGATTATAAATAGAAAAAAACGTGGCATTATAATTAAATCTTAGGAATGCGCAACCGCAGACCCCCATGTATGTCCACTCAGGGGTATGGAAGCATAGGAAGCTCATGACCGCTATAAGGAGCACATTGTTTTATGCAAATAATTGTAAAGTAGAAATGTCTGCAACTTTTAAATACTTTAAAGAAAAAAACCTGAGAGTCTGAACTGAAACGTAAATTGATGTGCATGCAAAATGTAAATGCATGTTCACATTAAGGCAATTAGACAGAGAAAAACCAAAAACAAGCAAAATACCCAAATAACTGGAAGTAAATGGGTAAATCGCACAGTGCAAAAATAATGATAAATAATAAAGGGTATTTAGTTAACATAATTTTGATCAAAACTTTATATACTTTGCGGATCTTTTCGTCACCATGATAAAGATCTCGGCTTGCTGTGAACAATTGGAAACATTCCTGTTCAGTTGATACAATGTAACAAGCCCTGCGCCCGTTATTCTTGATCAGGGTACTTTGCAATCACTGACCGCAAGTAGCTCTAATAAATGATGCATAATTAAAAAAATGAATATATATAATTTAGAAAGGTTATTTTTGATAAGAAAGTGGATTTTTGTTTTATTTAAGGGGTATGGGATTTTTTGATTGATATAATTCTCAGAAACCTTAAAATATTTACTGATTGAAAAACTTGAAGTATGACTGTTAAAGGGGTTGTCTGGCATTGTAGCTTAGCCCATTCAGGTCAATACCAAACACGTATATATGGAATATATGTATAGATATATATAGGGGCAGACACTGAGAGCAAAGGGCTGTCTGCGAAAATTGTGCATGGGCACATTCTTTTTAAGGGGTTTTTTGTTTAATTTTTTTTTTATATGGCTGCGCTAGCGAACAATGATTAAAAACAGAGCTACCCATCATCCCCAGGTTGCATAGTGCACACATCAGACGCATCACGCAAGCACAGCGCACACATCAGACACATCACACAAGCACAGAGCACACATCAGACACAGCACACAAGCACAGCGCACACATCAGACACATCACACAAGCACAGCGCCCATATCAGACACATCACGCAAGCACAGCGCACACATCAGACACATCACGCAAGCACAGTGCACACATCAGACACATCACACAAGCACAGCGCACACATCAGACACATCACACAAGCATAGCGCACACATCAGACACATCACGCAAGCACAGTGCACACATCAGACACATCACACAAGCATAGCGCACACATCAGACACATCACGCAAGCACAGTGCACACATCAGACACATCACGCAAGCACAGCGCACACATCAGACACATCACGCAAGCACAGCGCACACATCAGACACATCACGCAAGCACAGCGCACACATCAGACACATCACACAAGCACAACGCACACATCAGACACATCATGCAAGCACAGCGCACACATCAGACACATCACGCAAGCACAGCGCACACATCAGACACATCACGCAAGCACAGCGCACACATCAGACACATCACACAAGTACAGTGCACACATCAGACACATCACGCAAGCACAGCGCACACATCAGACACATCACGCAAGCACAGCGCCCATATCAGACACATCACGCAAGCACAGCGCACACATCAGACACATCACACAAGCACAGCGCACACATCAGACACATCACGCAAGCACAGCGCACACATCAGACACATCACGCAAGCACAGCGCACACATCAGACACATCACACAAATACAGTGCACACATCAGACACATCACGCAAGCACAGCGCACACATCAGACACATCACGCAAGCACAGTGCACACATCAGACACATCACACAAGCACAGCGTCCATATCAGACACATCACGCAAGCACAGCGCACACATCAGACACATCACACAAGCACAGCGCACACATCAGACACATCACGCAAGCACAGCGCACATATCAGACACATCACACAAGCACAGCGCACACATCAGACACATCACGCAAGCACAGCGCCCATATCAGACACATCACACAAGCACAGCGCACACATCAGACACATCACGCAAGCACAGCGCACACATCAGACACATCACGCAAGCACAGCGCACACATCAGACTCATCACACAAGTACAGTGCACACATCAGACACATCTTGCAAGCACAGCGCACACATCAGACACATCACGCAAGCACAGTGCACACATCAGACATATCACACAAGCACAGCGCCCATATCAGACACATCACGCAAGCACAGCGCACACATCAGACACATCACACAAGCACAGTGCACACATCAGACACATCACGCAAGCACAGCGCACACATCAGACACACCACGCAAGCACAGCGCACACATCAGACACATCACGCAAGTACAGTGCACACATCAGACACATCACGCAAGCACAGCGCACACATCAGACACATCACACAAGCACAGTGCACACATCAGACACATCACGCAAGCACAGCGCACACATCAGACGCACCACGCAAGCACAGCGCACACATCAGACACATCACACAAGTACAGTGCACACATCAGACACATCACGCAAGCACAGCGCACACATCAGACACATCACGCAGGCACAGCGCACACATCAGACACATCACACAAACACAGTGCACACATCAGACACATCACACAAGCACAGCGCACACATCAGACACATCACACAAGTACAGTACACACATCAGACACATCACGCAAGCACAGCGCACACATCAGACACATCACGCAAGCACAGCGCACACATCGGACACATCACGCAAGCACAGCGCCCATATCAGACACATCACGCAAGCACAGCGCACACATCAGACACATCACACAAGCACAGCGCACACATCAGACACATCACGCAAGCACAGCGCACACATCAGACACATCACGCAAGCACAGCGCACACATCAGACACATCACACAAGTACAGTGCACACATCAGACACATCACGCAAGCACAGCGCACACATCAGACACATCACGCAAGCACAGCGCCCATATCAGACACATCACGCAAGCACAGCGCACACATCAGACACATCACACAAGCACAGCGCACACATCAGACACATCACGCAAGCACAGCGCACACATCAGACACATCACGCAAGCACAGCGCACACATCAGACACATCACACAAGTACAGTGCACACATCAGACACATCACGCAAGCACAGCGCACACATCAGACACATCACGCAAGCACAGTGCACACATCAGACACATCACACAAGCACAGCGCCCATATCAGACACATCACGCAAGCACAGCGCACACATCAGACACATCACACAAGCACAGCGCACACATCAGACACATCACGCAAGCACAGCGCACATATCAGACACATCACACAAGCACAGCGCACACATCAGACACATCACGCAAGCACAGCGCCCATATCAGACACATCACACAAGCACAGCGCACACATCAGACACATCACGCAAGCACAGCGCACACATCAGACACATCACGCAAGCACAGCGCACACATCAGACTCATCACACAAGTACAGTGCACACATCAGACACATCTTGCAAGCACAGCGCACACATCAGACACATCACGCAAGCACAGTGCACACATTAGACACATCACACAAGCATAGCGCACACATCAGACACATCACACAAGCACAGTGCACACATCAGACACATCACGCAAGCACAGTGCACACATCAGACACACCACGCAAGCACAGCGCACACATCAGACACATCACACAAGTACAGTGCACACATCAGACACATCACGCAAGCACAGCGCACACATCAGACACATCACACAAGCACAGTGCACACATCAGACACATCACGCAAGCACAGCGCACACATCAGACACCACGCAAGCACAGCGCACACATCAGACACATCACACAAGTACAGTGCACACATCAGACACATCACGCAAGCACAGCGCACACATCAGACACATCACGCAGGCACAGCGCACACATCAGACACATCACACAAACACAGTGCACACATCAGACACATCACACAAGCACAGCGCACACATCAGACACATCACACAAGTACAGTACACACATCAGACACATCACACAAGTACAGTACACACATCAGACACATCACGCAAGCACAGCGTACACATCAGACACATCACGCAAGCACAGCGCACACATCGGACACATCACGCAAGCACAGCGCACACATCAGGCACATCACGCAAGCACAGCGCACACATCAGACACATTATGCCAGCACAGCGCACACATCAGACACATTACGCAGGCACAGCGCACACATCAGACACATTACGCAGGCACAGCGCACACATCAGACACATTACGCAGGCACAGCGCACACATCAGACACATTACGCAGGCACAGCGCACACATCAGACACATTATGCCAGCACAGCGCACACAAAACAGAACTGGAATATATGCATCAGCCAAGCCAACCACACTGCATTTGCAAAATTAATTCGGCAAAAACCACATCGTAAACCAGTCAGTCACACGACTAGAACTACCTACTCAATTCTTACACTGCAATCTTGGGTTTATTTTCAGAGCCATAAACATTATTGGTGCGCCATGCAAGGCCCTTGTCTAGTTGAGGCCCCCCTTCCTGCTCTAGGCCCCTGTGGAGCTGCGCTATGTGTCCGCCCTTGTATATGTGTGTGTGCATTTATACTGAACTGTACAGTGCAAAAGTATTAGGCACTAAAAAAAATGGTGCAACGTAAGAATGCTTTCACAAATAGAAGTGTTACATTTATTTTTATTTATTTTAATCAACAAAATTGAGATTGAATGAACAAAAGAGAAACTTAAATCAAATCAATATTTAGTATGACTGCCCTTTACCTTCAGGCAGCATCAATTCTTCTAGGTACACTTGCACAATTACACCAAGCAGGTGAAACACATAAGTTACCTCCTGTATTATACTCTAGAGATGCACTCACTATTCTGCTGGTGCAATCACTGTGTACATACATTACATTACTGATCCTGAGTTACATCCTGTATTATACCCCAGAGCTGCACTCACTATTCTGCTGGTGCAGTCACTGTGTGCATGCATTACATTACTGATCCTGAGTTACATCCTGTATTATACTCCAGAGCTGCACTCACTATTCCGCTGGTGCAGTCACTGTGTACATACATTACATTACTGATCCTGAGTTACATCCTGTATTATACTCCAGAGCTGCACTCACTATTCTGCTGGTGCAGTCACTGTGTACATACATTACATTACTGATCCTGAGTTACATCCTGTATTATACTCTAGAGATGCACTCACTATTCTGCTGGTGCAATCACTGTGTACATACATTACATTACTGATCCTGAGTTACATCCTGTATTATACTCCAGAGCTGCACTCACTATTCTGCTGGTGCAATCACTGTGTACATAAATTACATTACTGATCCCGAGTTACCTCCTGTATTATACCCCAGAGCTGCACTCACTATTCTGCTGGTGCAGTCACTGTGTACATACATTACATTACTGATCCCGAGTTACCTCCTATATTATACTCCAGAGCTGCACTCACTATTCTGCTGGTGCAGTCACTGTGTACAGACATTACATTACTGATCCTGAGTTACATCCTGTATTATACTCCAGAGCTGCACTCACTATTCTGCTGGTGCAGTCACTATGTACATACATTACATTACTTACCCTATACTGATCTTGAGTTATATCCTATATTATACTTTAGAGCTGCACTCACTATACTGCTGGTCGTCACTTTACATTACTTATTCTGAATTACAGTGGTGTGAAAAAGTGTTTGCCCCCTTTCTGACTTCTTATTCTTTTGCATGTTTGTCACACTTAAATGTTTCAGATCACAAAATAAATGCAAATATTAGATAAACACCAAATGCAGTTTTTAAATGAAGGTCTTTATCATTAAGGGAAAAAGAAATCCAAACCTAAAGGGCCCTGTGTGAAAAAGTGATTGCCCCCCCTCCCCTCCCTTAAATTATAAATTAACTGTGGTTTATCACATCTTACGGAAGCTGAGTTTAATTTCCCTAGCCACACACAGGCTGATTACTGCCACACCTGTTCTCAATCAAGAAATCACTTAAATAGGACCTGCCTGACAAAGTGAAGTAGACCAAAGATCCTCAAAAGCTAGACATCATGCTGCGATCCAAAGAAATTCAGGAACAAATGAGAAACAAAGTAATTGAGATCTATCAGTCTGGAAAAGGTTATAAAGACATTTCAAAAGCTTTGGGACTCCAGCGAACCACAGTGTGAGCCACTATCCTCAAATGGTGAAAACATGGAACAGTGGTGAACCTTCCAAGGAGTGGCCAGCCGACCAAAATTACCCTAAGAGCACAGCGTCAACTCGTCCATGAGGTCACAAAAGACCCCACAACAAAATCCATACAACTACAGTCCTCACTTGCCTGAGTTAAGGTCAGTCTTCATGACTCCACCATAAGAAAGAGACTGGGCAAAAATGGCAGCATGGCAGAGTTCCAAGACGAAAACCACTGCTGACCAAAAAGAAAATAAATGCTCATTTCAGTTTTGCCAGAAAACATCTTGATGATCGCCAAGACTTTTGAGAGAATACTCTGTGGACTGACGAGACAAAAGTTGAGCTTTTGGAAGGTGTATGTCCCATTACACCTGGCGTAGAAGTAACACCGCAATCAGAAAAGGAACATGATGCCAACAGTAAAATATGGTGGTGGTAGTGTGATGGTCTGGAGCGGTTTTGCTGCTTCAGGACCTGGAAGACTTGCTGTGGTAAATGGAACCATGAATTCTGCGGTCTACCAAAAAATCCTGAAGGAGAATGTCCGGCCATCTGTACGTGACCTCAAGCTGAAGCGCACTTGGGTTATGCAGCAGGACAATGATCCAAAACACACCAGCAAGTCCACCTCTGAATGGTTTAAGAAAAACTAAATTAAAACTTTGGAGTGGCCTAGTCAAAGTCCTGACCTTAATCTGAGTGAGATGCTGTGGCATGACCTTAAAAAAGCGGTTCATGCTCGGAAATCCTCCAATGTGGCTGAATTACAACAATTCTGCTAAGATGAGTGGCCAAAATTCCTCCAGAGCGTTATAGATTCATTGCCAGTTATCACAAACGCTTGATTGCAGTTATTGCTGCTAAGGGCCCAAACAGTTATTAGGTTTAGGGGGCAATCACTTTTTCACACAGGGCCCTGTAGGTTTGGATTTCTTTTTCCTTTAATAATAAAGACCTCCATTTAAAAACTGCATTTTGTGTTTATCTAATATTTGCATTTATTTTGTGATCTGAAACATTTAAGTGTGACAAACATGCAGAAGAATAAGAAGTCAGGAAGGGGGCAAACACTTTTTGATACCACTGTACAACGGTCAGCAATTTCATTTCTTGGACACTCTTCCCTAAATGGTTTAGAATCTTCTAAAATACCAGTTGCTGCTTGTGAACTGAGTTTATGGGATGTTTTCTCTATTGCGATATTGGAAGTATTGTGCAATGGGCAGACTTTTGTCTTTTCTTACTAGTGGTCATTTTTAGGGATTATCAGCAGATTCTTAAATACTCTGGGAAGTCATAAAGTCTCGATAGGGGTCATGACTTCTGGATGTATTTAGGGATAGCTAGAATATAACACTGGGAATATCTAGTTCTCCGCCAACAGACAATCCAGTAATGACTCGAAATACTGGGTGGCTCTGTGGATACACTGTACTTGATTTGTTATTAGTAGCTGTACCAGTTAATAACAGATTGCAGCACTGGAAGAACAGAACGTATTCCTGGCTCACTATGCATCCAACCCTTGCACTATCACCATGCAATTCAAGCTTCATCATCACTGCATGTCCATTATTATTGACAACTACAATAATTATGAGACATGACCCAAAATATGGAATTGAAGGGGGAAGATCAGGGTGTATCCATGAGGTCGGGGTAATGTGAAACCTCTATGGCAAGCATCAGCGTAATACAGTACTCGTCTGTCTCTCTAATATCTATTTCTGTATTAGCATCTATCTACAATTGCAATAAAAATTATTCAGCCCCCTTTGCAAATTCAGTCTATTAGCAAAATGCACAAAGCTTCTGATTTTCCTATAAACCAATTAAACAAGAACAATGTAAATATCTGAACACAACTTAGTGGTTTATCTAAGTTCAGCACAAAATGCCACACTTCCGGACTCTTGCAGTCTCAGGATTATTCATGACCAGTGTCTTTAGTACCTAGTAGAGCCCCTCTGGCTATTATGACCTGCTGCCCCTCTAGCTGTTATAACCTGCTATAGACATGATGCATAGCCAGACACTGGCTTCTGGCATTGTTTTTGAGGAGTCATAAGGCCCCGTCACACTTAGCGACGCTGCAGCGATCCCGACAACGATACGACCTGTCAGGCATCGTTGCTGCGTCGCTATGTGGTCTCTGGTGAGCTGTCAAACAGGCAGGCTCACCAACGATCAGGGGAGCAGCGACATTGTGGAAAGAATCTTTCCACGATGTCCTGCTCCTGGTTACCAGCCTGCTGCTGAAGCAGGAGCAGGCTGGTAACCATGATAAACATCGGGTTACTAGGGGCACAAGCGCTCCTAGTAACCCGCTGTTTATCATGGTTACCACTCTGCTACGGTGAACGGGAGGTTACCGCTCACTTTAGCAGGCTCGTAACCATGATAAACAGCAGGTTACTAAGTGCGCGTGTGCCCCTAGTAACCCGATGTTTATCATGGTTACCAGCCTGATCGCTGCTCCCGCTGGTCACACACAGCGATGTGTGCTGACCAGCGGGAGGGCAACGACCAAAAAAAGGTCCAGGACATTCTGCAGCGATCTGCGACCTCACAGCAGGGGCCTGATCGCTGCAAAGTGTCACACATAGCGACATCGCTGGTGAGGTCGCTGTTGCGTCACCAAAACCGTGACACAGCAGCGATCTCGCTATGTGAGACGGGGGCTGTAGCCCATTCCTTGTGGGCACTGGCCTCCAGTTCGCCAATATTCTTGGATGGTCAAGAGATTAGTCCAAAAGTGTAGAAGAGATCACTGTTTTATACAAACAAGATAGAGGATACAAAAAGATACAAATGCATTGAATGTTCCTAGACATAGAAGTGGAAGCAGAGTTCGCAAAGGAAAACCGGCGACACAGCCTGGACATGGCTCAGTGTTGCCTAAAGAAAAGAATGGCGACGGCTCAGTGATGCCTACTGTGAAGCATGGCATGGGCTCAGTGATACCTAGAGTGAAGTATGGCGGAGGCTCAATGATGTCTACAATAAAGCATGGCGGCTAAGTGATGCCTACAATTTAAACATGGTGGCTAAGTAATGCCTACAGTAAAACATGGCGGAGGCTCAGTGATGTCTACAATAAAACATGGCGGAGGCTTGGTGATGCCTACAACGAAGCACGGCGGGGGCTCTGTGATGCCTACAGTGAAGCACGGCATGGGCTCGGTGATGCCTACAGTGAAGCACGACGGGGGCTCGGTGATGCCTATGGTGAAGCACGGCAGGGGCTCGGTGATGCCTACAGTGAAGCACGGCGGGGGCTCGGTGATGCCTACGGTGAAGCACGGCGGGGGCTCGGTGATGCCTACAGTGAAGCACGGCGGGGGCTCGGTGATGCCTACAGTGAAGCACGGCAGGGGCTCGGTGATGCCCACAGTGAACCACAGCAAAATGAATTCAATCAAGTATCAGGAATTCCCAGCAGAAAACCTCATGTCTTCTGTGTGGAAGCCCCTGTTTGGATGCCATTGGATCTTCCAACAGGATAATCCCAAGTATACCTCACAGTCCACCAGGGAGTGATTTCAGAAGTCCTGGGAGACTCTGGAGTGGCTGCCAAAGTCGACTGACCTGAGCCCCATAGAAAATTTTTGGTGGGATGTGAACAAGACAGTTGCAGCATCAAAACACAACAATATTAGTGACCTGGAGGCCATAAGACAGGGGTCCCCAACCGTGGCTCGTGGGTCCGAGATGTGTGGCTCACGGTTGTCTGCCAGCTTTGTGCATTAGCAAACGGCTATTAAGAGTAGATTTTTGTGTGTAGCCCTGCACAGAAGAGCAGATCTGAATGGGGGTGAAATAGGAAACCCTGGAGCTTGGCTTACTGCCTTGGTGTGATTTCAGTGGAAAAGCTTTGGCTGTCATTATACCGGTAAGGCTGCGTGCCCACGATGCGTTTTTCAAGCGTTTTTGCTGCGGAATTTCCGCAGCGGAAACGCTCTTAAAACACTTGGTAATATGTGCCCCATGGTCCCCAATGACAATCTGCATGTTCTGTGCCCATGCTGCGGATTTTTCCGCAGCGGATTTTCTGTGCGGAAAAATCCGCAGCATGTCCATTATTTGTGCGTTTCCGCATGCGGATTTGCCTACTCAATGCATTTGAAAAGCGCATGGCAAATCCGCATGTCAAAACGCTTCAAAAACGCGTGTTAAAATCCGCATGCATTTTTACTGGCAAGGACATGCAGAAATGCTGCAGAAATGTTCTGCTTCAATTCTGCATCGTGGGCACATAGCCTAATGGTGGCTCTGGGTGTCACTACTGTGAGTGGTGGCTCGCGACCCTCTTTCATAGCTGGACGTGGCTCTCAAGGCCAGAAAGGTTGGGCACTTCTGCCATAAGGAATGGTCTAAGATCTCTCAGGAACATTGTCAAAGGCCAATATCTGGTTACACATCACATCTGCAGGAGATTATAACAGTCAGAGGGATACTACTGAGTGCTAAAGATGCTGGTCATGAAGGGGTGAATAATCCTCATTTTTTACAGAATTTGGAAAAATCCCTTGTTATACTAGTTTATTAGTAGTGTTGAGCGAGCACTAAAATGCTCGGGTGCTCGAAGCTCGGGCCGAGCTCACCGTGATACTCGGGTGCTCGACCCGAGCAACGAGCCCAATGTTAGTCTATGGGAGACCCGAGCATTTTTGCAGCTGCACCCCCGGCAGTCTTTTAAAAGCCCAACAAGTGCCCAAAACGATAGTGACAGTGCTCAAATGACATGGGGACAGCATGGGGATCGCCCCAGGAAGCATTTCTGACCCCCAGGTCACTGCTGTCAACAACGTGGTCAGAGGTATTAAGCCACTTTTACGGGCTCACAATAAAACGTTCAAAAACTAAACTGACACGGTTTTCCTGTGAAATATGTTAAGGAAGTTCCTTTCCAGGGTAAAGACTTGTGTATAAGGTAAAATAAATAACCCCCAAAAAAATCCTCCTCTACACCTTGGGCTATGTTCACAAGTAGCATTTTTTAAGCGTTTTTGCACTTTTGTATTGCTTTCAACAGTGACAAATGCATTCACCAGGAGAGGTCATTTTAACATTTTACAATCTTATCTGGCCATGTGCTGTGTGACACATGCATACAGTGCTGAAAATACATGGGAACAGCATGGGGAAGACCCCTGGAAGCATCTCTGACACCCAGGTCACTGCCTAAAAGTGTGCCCATCAGAAGTGATCCTTGCCGCATCAGAAGATGCAGACTTGCAACTATCCCCGTGCAAGTCCTTGTCCCAGGGCAGTGTTCAATTGTACCTCCCCCATTCCTTGCAATGCAAGCAGAAATATGCAGCCAACCAACCACCCACCCACCCGCAGGCTGCAATACCATACTGCTAGCTTTCACTTGAAATGGGGCCTTTTAGTTTGGAGGAGGCCGAAGCTGGCCACTACCTCATGGCTGCTTCGGCAGCGAGGTATCCATACTCAGTCCCCAGCCGCCCGGCGGCTGGGTGTCCATGCTCGGTCCCCAGCCGCCCCGCGGCCAGGTGTCCACACACGGTCCCCAGCCGCCTGGGCGGCGGGGTGTCCATAAATGGTCCTCAGCCGCCCCTATTTCTGCTGTTACCTTACCACACACTTTTCTTAGCCTGGCCTGCTTTAGGGCAGCATTGGACGAGCCCACCAGAGAACCAGACTCCTCCGGTGGGCCCTGGCTTCTCCATCAGGGGAGTTGAGAGTGCCAAGGTGAGGAGCATGATGATGATAGAAGTTAGCATCTGCTTTGTTTTCTTGGAATGCAAGCGTAAGTGTGCAACCTGCCACCCACCCACCCCAAGGCTGCAATACCATACTGCTAGCTTGCTTGTACTTGAAATTGGGCCTTTTAGGCATGTGGAGGCAGACGCCGGCCACCATGTCATGGCTGCGTCGGCGGCCTGGTATCCATACTCAGTCCCCAGCCGCCTGGCGGCCGGGTGTCCACGCTTGGTCCCCAGCCGCCAGGGGGCGGCCGGGTGTCCATACTCGGTCCCCAGCCGCCCCGCGGCCGGGTGTCCACACACGGTCCCCAGCCGCCTGAGGGCGGCCGGGTGTCCATAAACGGTCCCCAGCTGCGCCTATTTCTCCTGTTACCTTCCCACACACTTTTCTTAGCCTGGCCTGCTTTAGGGCAGCATTGTACAAGCCTACCAGAGAACCAGACTCCTCCGGTGGGCCCTGGCTTCTCCATCAGGGGAGTTGAGAGTGCCAAGGTGAGGAGAATGATGATGATAGAAGTTAGCATCAGCTTTGTTTTCTTGGAATGCAAGCGCATGTATGTAGTAGCGGCTAGGCCTGAGGTGGTCAGCATTTTGGCGCATATCCTACCTCCTCCGAGGATTGCTGGATGTTTTCCTGCTACTATCCCAGTTCTATGACTCCCGTTAAAACAAAGCTTCAGCTGATAAATGATGGATGAGGTGGTGGCAAAGGAGAAAGAGCAGGAGGAACAGGGACCATTCACATCAATATCACGTCAGTCAACCACACATGTCTTGTAGGATATGTTTCTGTAACAAAAGGAGTGGTTTGGCTACACAGTTATAGGGCATACAGTGAGTGCAATGCCTAAAAAAAATGTAGAGGCTCTCCAATGCCCCTTGGAAATGACATGAAGGTCAGAGGGCCTTAACTAAACCGTTTTTTCCATTTATAGCTACTGGGTCTCCTGTGCACTGTTGGCCTAAGCAGTGAATGGAAGGCTTTCCAAAAATTAGGAGGAACTGTAATGCCCCTTGAAACAGATGTGGATTACAGCGTACTAAAACCTTCTACCCATTATTGGGGATTGGGTCTCCCTTAGTGTTCGCCTATGCATTGAAACGCAAAAGCTGACTAAAATTAGGAGGAAATGCAATGCCCGTTGGAAGAGTCGTGGAGGTCGCAGTAGCTTAACAAGACGGTTTTAATGCCCCTTGGAAGAGACGTGGAGGTCGCAGTAGCTTAACAAGACGGTTTTAATGCCCCTTGGAAGAGACGTGGAGGTCGCAGTAGCTTAACAAGACGGTTTGAATGCCCCTTGGAAAAGTGGTGGAGGTCGCAGTAGCTTAACAAGATGGTTTTAATGCCCCTTACAAGAGCCATACAGTACAGCATCTTAATAACATTATTCCCATTATTGGGGAGTGGGTCTCCCATAGTCTTTGCTTATGCCTTCCAAGCAAAAGCTGCCAAAAATTAGGATGGAGAAACTTGCAATGCCCCTTACAAGAGCCATGCAGTACAGCATATTACAAACATTATTCCCATTATTGGGGAGTGTGTCTCCCATAGTCTTTGCTTATGCCTTCCAAGCAAAAGCTGCCAAAAATTAGGACAGAGGAACTTGCAATGCCCCTTACAAGAGCCATGCAGTACAGCATATTAAAAACATTATTCCCATTATTGGGGAGTGTGTCTCCCATAGTCTTTGCTTATGCCTTCCAAGCAAAAGCTACCAAAAATTAGGACGGAGGAACTTGCAATGCCCCTTACAAGAGACATGCAGTACAGCATATTACAAACATTATTCCTATTTTTGGGGAGTGGGTCTCCCATAGTCTTTGCTTATGCCTTCCAAGCAAAAGCTGCCAAAAATTAGGACGGAGGAACTTGCAATGCCCCTTACAAGAGCCATGCAGTACAGCATATTACAAACATAATTCACATTATTGGGGAGTGGGTCTCCCATAGTCTTTGCTTATGCCTTCCAAGCAAAAGCTGCCAAAAATTAGGAGGAAATGCAATGCCTGTTCGAAGAGTCGTGGAGGTTAGAGTTAATTAAAAACAACATTTCAATGCCCCTTGAAAGAGCTGTGGAGTTCAGAGTGGTTTAACAAGACGCTTTTAATGCCCCTTGAAAGAGCTGTGGAGTTCAGAGTGGTTTAACAAGATGC
Source organism: Phyllobates terribilis (assembly GCF_046119375.1). Classification (NCBI taxonomy): domain Eukaryota; kingdom Metazoa; phylum Chordata; class Amphibia; order Anura; family Dendrobatidae; genus Phyllobates; species Phyllobates terribilis. The sequence continues at coordinate 304,575,203 of NW_027362772.1, forward strand.
TTTAAATGCCCCTCGGAAGAGACGTGGAGGTCCCAGTAGCTTAACAAGACGGTTTTAATGCCCCTCGGAAGAGACGTGGAGGTCGCAGTAGCTTAACAAGATGGTTTTAATGCCCCTTGGAAAAGTGGTGGAGGTCCCAGTAGCTTAACAAGACGGTTTTAATGCCCCTTGTAAAAGTTGTGGAGGTCGCAGTAGCTTAACAAGATGGTTTTAATGCCCCTTGGAAAAGTGGTGGAGGTTGCAGTAGCTTAACAAGACAGTTTTAATGCCCCTTGGAGGAGACGTGGAGGTCCCAGTAGCTTAACAAGATGGTTTTAATGCCCCTCGGAAGAGACGTGGAGGTCGCAGTAGCTTAACAAGACGGTTTTAATGGCCCTTGGAAAGGTGGTGGAGGTCACAGTAGCTTAACAAGACGGTTTTAATGCCCCTCGGAAGAGACGTGGAGGTCCTAGTAGCTTAACAAGATGGTTTTAATGCCCCTCGGAAGAGACGTGGAGGTCGCAGTAGCTTAACAAGACCGTTTTAATGGCCCTTGGAAAGTTGGTGGAGGTCGCAGTAGCTTAACAAGACGGTTTTAATGCCCCTCGGAAGAGACGTGGAGGTCGCAGTAGCTTAACAAGACGGTTTTAATGGCCCTTGGAAAAGTGGTGGAGGTCACAGTAGCTTAACAAGATGGTTTTAATGCCCCTCGGAAGAGACGTTGAAGTCGCAGTAGCTTACCAAGACGGTTTTAATGGCCCTTGTAAAGGTGGTGGAGGTCACAGTAGCTTAACAAGACGGTTTTAATGCCCCTCGGAAGAGACGTGGAGGTCGCAGTAGCTTAACAAGATGGTTTTAATGGTCCTTGGAAAAGTGGTGGAGGTCACAGTAGCTTAACAAGATGGTTTTAATGCCCCTCGGAAGAGACGTGGAAGTCGCAGTAGCTTACCAAGATGGTTTTAATGGCCCTTGGAAAGGTGGTGGAGGTCACAGTAGCTTAACAAGACGGTTTTAATGCCCCTCGGAAGAGACGTGGAGGTCCCAGTAGCTTAACAAGACGGTTTTGATGCCCCTCGGAAGAGATGTGGAGGTCTCAATAGCTCAACAAGACGGTTTTAATGGCCATTGGAAAAGTGGTGGAGGTCACAGTAGCTTAACAAGACGGTTTTAATGCCCCTCGGAAGAGACGTGGAGGTCCCAGTAGCTTAACAAGACGGTATTAATGCCCCTCGGAAGAGACATGTAGGTCGCAGTAGCTTAACAAGACGGTTTTAATGGCCTTTGGAAAAGTGGTGGAGGTCACAGTAGCTTAACAAGACGGTTTTAATGGCCCTTGGATAAGTGGTGGAGGTCACAGTAGCTTAACAAGACGGTTTTAATGCCCTTCGGAAGAGACGTGGAGATCGCAGTAGCTTAACAAGACTGTTTTAATGCCCCTCGGAAGAGACGTGGAGGTCGCAGTAGCTTAACAAGACAGTTTTAATGCCCCTTGGAAAAGTGGTGGAGGTCGCAGTAGCTTAACAAGACGGTTTTAATGCCCCTCGGAAGAAACGTGGAGGTCCCAGTAGCTTACCAAGACGGTTTTAATGCCCCTCGGAAGAGACGTGGAGGTCGCAGTAGCTTAACAAGACGGTTTTAATGCCCCTTGGAAAAGTGGTGGAGGTCACAGTAGCTTAACAAAACGGTCTTAATGCCCCTCGGAAGAGACGTGGAGGTCACAGTAGCTTAACAAGATGGTTTTAATGCCCGTTGGAAGAGACATGGAGGTCGCAGTAGCATAACAAGACGGTTTTAATGCCCCTTGGAAAAGTGGTGGAGGTCGCAGTAGCTTAACAAGACGGTTTTAATGCCCCTTGGAAAAGTGGTGGAGGTCACAGTAGCTTAATAAGACGGTTTTAATGCCCCTCGGAAGAGACGTGGAGGTTGCAGTAGCATAAAAAAAAACGGTTTTAATGCCCCTTGGAAAAGTAGTGGAGGTCACAGTAGCTTAACAAGACGGTTTGAATGTCCCTTGGAAAAGTGGTGGAGGTCGCAGTAGGTTAACAAGACGGTTTTAATGCCTTTTACAAGAGCCATACAGTACAGCATCTTAAAAATATTATTCCCATTATTGGGGAGTGGGTCTCCCACAGTCTTTGCTTATGCCTTCCAAGCAAAAGCTGACAAAAATAAGGACGGAGGAACTTTCAATAATGGCAACACGGATGACGGTCACCCTGATGGTATAGTGGTGGTGGAGGCTGAGGATAAGGAGAAGAACATAAAACAGCCGAAATGAGGAAGCGTATACCCTTGTGTGGGTGTGAAGCGGTGCATGTGAATACACCTCCCGAAATAACACAGTGGATTTGACTTTATGTTACTCTGCTGTCATTTGGTGGTGATGAGAAGTCTGGCCCAATCCAGCCCTTGTTCATTTTGATAAGGGTCAGCTTGTCAGCATTGTCAGTTGACAGGCGAGTGCGCTTATCAGTTATAATTCCCCCAGCGGCACTAAAAACACGCTCCGATAACACGCTAGCAGCAGGGCAGGCCAGGACCTCCAAGGCGAACAGAGCGAGTTCATTCCAAGTGTCCTGCTTGGATACCCAATAATTAAAAGGCACAGAGGAATCATGGAGGACGCTGGTACGGTCGGCAAGGTACTCCCTCACCATCTTTTGAAACTTTCCACTCCTTGTGAGAGTACCCCGCGCCTCAGGGTCTGTCTGAAGGGAGGGTCTGAGAAAACTGTCCCAGAACGTTGACAGTGTTCCCCTGCCTCTGCTGGATTGGAGTTGCGTCTCTCTCGCATGTACGCCTTGGTTGGGCAACGAACTGTGACCTCTGCCGCTAGCGTGTTCAGATGGGAATTTTTTTAACAGTTCTGCAGCAAGGGCCTTCTGGTACTGCCCCATTTTTGTAGACCTCTACACCTCAGGAATAAGAGAGTGAAAGTTCTCCTTGTAGCGGGGGTCTAAAAGTGTCACCAGCCAGTAATGACTGTCAACCAACATTTGACAACGCAAGGGTCACGGTTAAGGCAGCGTAACATAAAGTCAGCCATGTGTGCCAGACTGGTAACGGGCAAGACTTCCGTGTCCTCACCAAGATGACAACTGACCATGCTCTCCTCCTCCTCCTCCTCTTCCCCCTGTCCTCAGGCCACCCACGCTGAACCGACGGTATGACAGTTGTACAGGTACTACCGTCTACAGCGCATGATACAAGCTCTTGTTCTTCCTCCTCCTCCTCCTCTCCCTCATTGTCCCCCAATGCACGTTGGGATGAGATGAGGCTGGGCTGTGTGTAATCGACCGCTACGGCTTCTTGATCCATCTCATCATACTCTGGCTGCAATGCCTCCTCTTTAATTCTCTGCAGAGAGCGTTGCAAAAGACAGACAAGTGGAATGCTGACGCTAATGATGGCGTCATCGCCACTCACCATCTTGGTGGACTCCTCAAAGTTTGTCAGGATGGTACATATGTCAGACATCCAGGTCCACTCCTGAGGTCTTATGTGTGAAGTCTGACCTGAATATCGACGGCCTTGTTGCAGCTGGTACTCCACAACTGCTCTCTTCTGCTCACAAATCCTTTGCAACATGTGGAGGGTAGAGTTCCAACGTGTGGGGACATCACACACCAGTCGGTGTGATGGAAGCTGCAAACGCTGCTGCAACACAGCAAGGACGGCGGAAGCTGTAGCCGACTTGCGAAAATGAGCTGACAGGCGGTGTACTTTGACGAGCAGATCTGGCAACTCGGGGTTCGATTTAAGAAACCGCTGAACCACGAGGTTAAGCACATGAGCCAGGCATGGTACATAGGCCTGGATGTAGGTTCAGCGGTCTCAGCCAAAGATCTGCCTGCTCTTTCACAGCTGTCCACAGCTGTTTCTCACCTAAGCTTATGAGTTTCAGCACAGCCTGTTGCCTCTTGGCGAAGGCAGTACTGCAGTGCTTCCAGCTTGTAACTGATGTGGTGATATCTGAGATGGAGGCTGAACATGAGGAGGAGGAGGATGATGCGCAGGATCTGTACACTGTGGGGCCAACTCTGACTGACATAGGGCCCGCAATCCGCAGTGTGGGGAGGATGTGTTCGGTCCCACGGTCCGACTGGGTCCCGGCTTCCACTATGTTTACCCAGTGTGCCGTCAGGGAGATGTACCGTCCCTGGCCACAAGCACTTGTCCACGTGGCCGTTGTCAGGTGGACTCTCCCAGTAACTGCGTTGTTGAGGGCACGGCAGATGTTTTGGGACACATACTTGTGTAGTGCGGGGATGGCACATCGGGCAAAATAGTGTAGGCTGGTGACCGAGTACCGAGGGACGGCCACCGCCATAAGGTTGCGGAAGGATTCCGTCTCCACCAACCTAAAAGGCAGAATTTCCAACGCAAGCAGTCGTGAAATGTGCGAATTTACGACTGTGGCCTGTGGGGCGTTGGCTGCGAATTTCCGCTTTCATTCAAAGGTCTGGGATATGAACAATTCAACGCTGCGGTGGGACGTGGACGTGGACGTTGATGCTGTTTCTTGAGAAACTGCAATAACAAGTGAAGACTGAGAGGAGGGGGCATCTTTACATGCAGTATGGACAGGGGATTGCCTTGCACACACAACAGGGGGTTCTATTGCACGCACAACAGCGGAAGAAGCAGTGGTGACACCCGCTGACACTGGTCGTGGACCCTGGGGTTCACCCCACAAAGTCGGGTGCTTTGCTGCCATGTGCCTGGTCATGCTGGTGGTGGTCAGGCTGGTAGTTTTGTCACTCCTGCTGATGCTGGCATGGCAGGTGGTACAAATCGCCTTTTTGGGGTTATCAGCAGAGTCTTTAAAAAAATTCCAGACTCTGGAAGACCTACAGGTTGTACTGGCAACATCCCTCGTGTTGGTGTTACGGGGAACTGTTGCCTGCCATCTGTGTGCGGCCACCACACTGCTTCTTCCTGTCTGTTGGGGTACTCTGTCTCCCTCACCCTGTGTGCTGCTGGCCTCACTCTGCATGTCCTCCTGCCACGTTGGGTCAGTTACTAGATCATCCACCACCTCCTCCTCTTCCGCACCACGATCCTCCTCCTCACTTCGTGGCAATTGTGTCTCGTCATCGTCCACCTCTTGTGACAAATTGCCAGCGTCAACTTCCTGTGGCCGTGGCTGTTCAAATATTTGGGCATCGCTACATGGGATCTCCTCTTCCACCACTTCAAGCGAAGCAGGCGAGGGGCACAAATCTGGAAATGGACCAGTGAACAGCTCTTCAGAGTGTCCAAGTGTGGGATCAGTTGCTGTCTGACGACACTCGGCAAAACAACAATTATAATTTACTGGTGTATACCAGACTCTTTTAAACTGATATATTGGTGTTTGAACAATCAGGAGACACTATTGCTGTTTTTCTTTACGGCAAAAAATGCCAAAAGCAGGATAATACAGAGATTTGACCCGTGGAACTGCAAAACCACACTTCTATTTCTCTGACCTACACCAGACTATTTTCAACAGATATATTTGTGTCTGAACAATCAGGAGACACTATTACTGTTTTCCTTTACGGCAAAAAATGGCAAAAGCAGGATAATACAGAGATTTGACCTGTGGAACAGTAAAACCACACTTCTATTTCTCTGGCCTTCACCAGACTATTTTCAACAGATATATTTGTGTCTGAACAATCAGGAGACACTATTAATGTTTTTCTTTACGGCAAAAAATGCCAAAAGCAGGATAATAGAGATTTTTCACCGTGGAACGGCAAAACCACAGTTATAATTCACTGGTGTATACCAGACTCTTTTAAACAGATATATTGGTGTCTGAACAATCAGGAGACACTATTACTGTTTTTCTTTACGGTTAAAAATGCAAAAAGCAGGATAATACAAAGATTTTTTACCGTGGAACAGCAAAACCACAGTTATAATTTACTGGTGTATACCAGACTTTTTTAAATATATATATTTGCGGCTGAACAGTGAGCGACACACTCAAACTGTTTTTTTTTAGGTACAAATGGCCCAAAAGTGGATAATACAGAGGTTTGAACCGTGTAACTGCAAAACCACGCTTGTGTTTCTCTGGCCTACACCAGACTATTTTAAACAGATATATTTGTGTCTGAACAATCAGGGAGACACTATTACAGTTTTTTTTTTTCGGCAAAAAATGCCAAAAGCAGGATAATAGAGATTTTTTACCGTGGAACAGCAAAACCACAGTTATAATTTACTGGTGTATACCAGACTTTTTTCAATATATATATTTGCGGCTGAACAGTGAGCGACACACTCAAACTGTTTTTTTTTTTAGGTACAAATGGCCCAAAAGTGGATAATCGGGAGGTTTGAACCGTGGAACTGCAAAACCACACTTCTGTTTCTCTGTCCTACACCAGACTATTTTAAACAGATATATTTGTGTCTGAACTGTCACAGACGCACTCTTTTTTTGGGGGGGGGGGGCCAAAAGGTTAATAAGATGGGTATTTGCACAGTGTGAAGGAGGAAAAAAAAAGAGGATTTAGATGAAAAAAAAGGATTTTTCCTGGTCCCCCAAGACCTGGAGCTAAGTCCAGAAATTTCAGCAACAGGAGCACACAGGACTGTAATGCAGCGTTTGCTGGTATAGCCACTGCGTCTCCTATACAGACTGCCTGCCTGCCTGATATTTGGGATGGATATTAGTCCTGAGAGGACTGTTTGTTTGATTTGGCAGCCTTTACAGGCCCTACACTAACTATTTTGCAGTATAAATCTCTCCCTAGCTCAGCAGCACTGACCCTACACTAGTTGATCCAGAGCGACTGTGTCCAAGATGGCAGCGCCCGGTTTTAAATACTCGAGATGAAGCTGTGCGGCCAGCCTATCAATGTAATGCCCACAACCAACAAGGCTGCGGCATTACAGTGACTGGCTGGCAATCCCTGCATGTTCATTGGCTGTGTAAAGAGCGCCAAACATGCAGGGCGGAGACCCGAGCTCCCGCCCGAGTAACCCGGAAATGCTCGGTGCTCGCCGAACATCCCGAGTAGTGTCGAGCATGCTCGCTCAACACTATTTATTAGTCTTGTTCAGATACTTTTATTGATCTTGTTTCATTGGTTTATTTCCAGCAGCAAAAATGTTGACACTTTGCTAATAAACCAAATTTACAATGGGAGTGAACAATTTTAATTACAATTTTATATACTGTATCTACCAATCTCTATCTACCGTATGTACAGCGTGTCATTCTGTCTCTGATATTGATCTATCTTCCATCTCTCCGTCTGTATATTTCCCAGTTTTCTCTTTTTTTTTTTGCTTTTTATGGAAAAGCTTCCGGTTACATAAGTGCAATATTTTTATGTAAATGGAAATCTCCATATAATAGCTGCACCAGTGACTTAGACAATCACCAAATTGGTGGTTTCACCCTACACAGTGCTCTGCTCCTACTGACAAATGAGAGAGAAAAGCAGTAAGTATACATCTGATTCCTGTCTATATATAGTTATTACATGGGGCAGAGCAGCAGTTTACATAGGGATAAGCTCTGCTCCTCAGTCACTTTATATGCTGTACATTCTCCGCATACATTTATGTATTGTATTTCCCTAGTATTCTAGATTAGCACATGTGCACTCTGTACGGTACTAAAAATATCTCCTAATGTTATCTAATAAATCCTGGAGACAGTCAGTAAGCTGCTGTTCATGGATCTGTTATTCTTATGTATCATAGTACAATGCTCAAAATATTTGAGGGCACAGGATGAGGCTGCATTCACACGTTTCATGGTCCATAATTCACGGAACCGGACACGCGTCTGACTTAAACTCAGCAGCCTCATAGGCATATAACAGGGTGTTAAGTTCGGTACAGGAGACCCGCGGCCGGTCCGTGCATCTAGTTCGGTACTGGTGACACACGGATGTGAGAGTGGATAAAAGTGGATAAAACTTGGTGATTATCAATCTGTCCCACCTGCTTGGCATTCACGAAAGCGACAACAGGATCACTGGAAAGGAACAGCAAGTATCAAGTGTGTAGTGATTGGTTAGTAAGTGACCCCTCGCTCACCGACTGTTGTAGGGCTTCCGCTCTTCTTGTAACTGCTGGTAGTGAGAGTTATGTAGAGAGACTTGCTCATCCAGCCCGTCTGGTCCATGCAGCTCAATAAAGGTCTGGAGAGTAATGGAAAACGATTAGTAAGAATACCATGAAACCCCTTGTATTTTTACTAGAAACGGGGTCCCAAGCTTCACTCTCTGCTGCTCCTGCTATGCTCGTCGTGTTCCCATTCCCTACTCCTGGCATAAATAACCGTTACCTAATTTATTATTATCTGAAGCCTTCCTGGCAATATGTGGTTATCAAAAGGGGGGAGTCCTGATCTATAAACCTAAACACATGCATAGGGGCGGTTTTATCTGGACCCTGGAGGTTGAGGGCATCAAATAAGCCCCCATGTGGATATATATCAGAATTGGTTGTTGTGACGGAAATATCCCTTCCATACATCTGTTGTATGCAGGTGCATGGATTTCTGCAAACCTCATTCAGATAGTCACATACATTTCTGCCAAATATCTTCCACTTATAGTTTGGAGAACCCTGATATAGACTTTCATTGGACCCAAACTTTTTGATCTATGGATTACTAACGTGTACTTTTATATAATGTAAAGTTACATGACCGCAACATTGTATCCCCCAGCCTTGATGAAGACCTGTCAAAATAATGTACGCTGCAAAAGCATAAATGTTTATTTTTTTTTAAATAAATTATGGATTTATTTATTTTTTCATATTTCTCAGATCATGGCCTGAAATAAATGTTTAGTTTTTAAAATAAATTATGAATTTTTTTTTTTTTCAGATTTAATTATCATGAATTTATATAAAGTATTAAGAGTTAAAGCGTAGATAATCTCATATATTAAGAATGATGTAAAATGAAAAGAAGACTCTTTTGGTCTTGTGTTGTATGAAGTAGTTGTATCCAGGATCCTGCGGTGTCCTGAGTCTGCTGGGAGTGCAGCGCCCCCTGTCTGCAGAGTCTCACATTGCTCTCACTGTGCAATGTGTGATGCTGGTATCTGCATTTACCATGTAGTCGGTGAAAGAACGAGATTGTGTCATAGAATAGTTACTTACATGACATATTTTAGCTAAATGACTTATTAAAATATTATGCTTTAACGTGCCAGGATAATGAAGTGAAATCACTGAATCATTTTATATATTTTGTATTTATTAATGATTGCAGTTAAATAGCAATTAATCAATGGCTATGTGAGATAACTGATACGTATATGAGCTACAACTTGGCCCCTTTAATGACCAGTGTTTTGGTACTGTATAATATTGATTAAACTGGGGGCGTCATATTAATATTCAGGGACTTCTTTGTATCTGTTCTTTGTGATCCTAAAGAAGTGGATAACGTATGTCTGCACTATAGTGTAAAATACGCTGACAGACGAGCCCTCCTCAGTGACCCAGAGACCACGTATAAGGGCGCGTGACTGTATGTGCTATAGGACTAAATAGATCAAGACCTAATACAGACAGTACATTTCTTGGTAATATTACTGATCACCAAATCAGCACGGTGACTCAGTGGTTAGCACTGTAGCTTTGCAGCTCTGGGGTCCTGAGTTCAAATCCCACCAAGGACAACATCTACAAGGAGTTTGTATGTTCTCCCTGTGTTTGTGTGGGTTTCCTTCGGGTTCTCTGGTTTCCTCCCACTCTCCAAAGACTGATAGGGAATCTAGATTGTGAGCCCCAATGGGGACAGTGATGATAATGTCTGTAAAGTGCTGCGGAATATGTTAGCGCTATATAAAAATAAAGATGATTATTAAATGATGCCACTTATTGTTTGTCTTCCGCTTTGTTCTCTCTTCCTCCCTTGGAGCTGCGCAGCAGCTGATGCTTAGTATGGCTACCTATACAAGTTTTTTGGCAGATCTTCCTTTATGTGTCCTACTTTGTGATTCCAGTCATCAAATATTTCTATAGTCTGCGGTGTGGATTTAAAGATAAATGTGGAGTAATAAAATGTAATATTCTACAATAGTATATGATCTATATTGTGTATGTATATATATATATATATATATATATATATATATATATATATATATATATATACATATAATAGTCTCCCTGAGATGGGACCAGACACTGAGGTATCTTTTGGCATAGTTATTTTCCACCTGGCCAGGTGAGGATTTGGGGCAGGGTTACAGGAGATCTCTATCTCTAGGGAGGAGTCAGAGCGGCAGCTCAGAGCTACAAATAGGACCAGCCGCTGGATGCTCGGGTACAGGGCTCTGGAAGGTTTTCCTGTCCTTCCTCAAGATGTCGAGGTGCGGAGAAGATTGCAGCTAACATTGGCTCCTTGTTGGGACAGCCACAACCTCTAAAGCTCTTGCATTTTAACTACCTAGTGGGCGCCCCCTTCTCTGACCTGATATTACCACCTGTCTTGGTGTCTTTGTGACTTTTTATTCCAGAAGTGAGCAGCAGGTTTCTGCAACTAAAGTCAAATAAAATAAGAAACAATGGGAACCGAGGTAAGTCACCTTCACCTGGAAAAGTAGAACTAGAGAAAAGAGTCACGTAAGGAGCTGAGAAAACACTAATGATGAGGCGAAGACGCACTTATTATTCTGATAGGTGTCATTCCCTTATCTCCCGACACACATTCATATCATCGTAAGGCTCTGATACTATGTATCTGACAAGGATACAGTGTAATGATGAAAACAGGGAGGCTTCAGCGGTGGATGCCTATTATAGCTAATGTGTACAAGTAGAAATGTTTCATTCCTTGGTACATTGTATGAGAGTCTGAGTGACCTCCACATTATGGTCACTGGGGTTTGATGTCTGAAGATTTGTTTTATTTCACTGATGATTTGATGATTTTTCCATGTAATAATACCCAATGCTGCAAATACTCCGACAGTTTATGAGCCGTAAATTTCTGACCAGCTTATGTGATTAACAGTGATTTTAGATATCATAGAAGATCTCATTGTGACTGTTCCTTTACTAATCTTCCGTCACTTTTTGTGTCATTTCCTAAGCATCACTAATGAAGTTTGGATTTTTGCTGTTATTACAGGTGAAGTCTGATGATTACACTGTGGAGATTGAGGGAACAAAGGACATGGAAAATCCAGATAAGAGAAAGGATCAAGATCTCGGTCAGGACAAGAAGAAGAATAAGAAACAAAAGAAGAAAGACAAGAAGGTTAATGAACTGAAGCAAGAGCTTGAGCTGGTGAGAAAGACACTACTACTCCCAACATCTTCATGTTGTAATACACAGAATACTCTTTATGCTGTCTGCAATATATATATATATATATATATATATATGTATATACACGTGTATACATACACACACACACTGATAACTATGAGATGAGAGGGACGAGCAGTTTCCATTCTATACGTTGTGTATAATGAGATATCAGCAGCCTTTTTATATAGATGTGTATTTGATGTGGTCTTGGTGATTACTGCCCGGGACAAGGCTCCTTGGCTCTATATGCGAGTTATGACTGAGCTGCTCTTTTACATCCTCCTGTAGTGTAGTATTTGCCTTGGTCTCCTCCGCAGCATACCTAGACATATATCAGCCAGGCGTGTGCTCGCTGAGTGGTTTGGTTATGTACATTGTGGGGTGTTTCCTAATTAAGTATTTCACGACAGTACAATGTTTCCATTGTATTAAATGTAGGTTTATGTTGTGGCATCACAACCAGACAGTAAACGGTTAATTTGTATCCATCCAAAGTATGGTCACCTATAGTAAAGCACATACATTGGAGACGTATAGATACAGTACGTGATCGTTGCTACTTTGCTCATGACTTGTTTTGTTTTGTAACGTTTAGGAAGACCATAAACTCAGCATTGAAGAACTGGAGTCTAAATATGAAACAAATCTTCTTAAAGTAAGTAATGAAGGACGCCAGTGCAATTATGGGCTGTCACCCATTTCACGAGCTTGGCAGAGAGTATAGGCATCTGCCTGCCACAGGCGGCTTCATCCAGCCTGTGCCCGGCTGGAGACACATGCCAGTTACGGGGCGACGGCCAGCTGCAATAAATGCCGCTGTTAAGATACTATCGATGTAATCCCCATGACCTGCATGATTTTGCACTGGTTAATCAGTACTCAGAATTACACTGGGAATTCTTTATTTTGAACACTAGTTTCTAGTCAATGGAAACCAAGCACAAAGTTTCCAGAGATGTTATCGGTCACCTCCGGGGGGTGATCTCTTTGATCGGGATTGGCCAAATAAGTCGTAAAAGAACCTTATGTTATATGAACACAGCTGGCGCAATCTCCCCTTTTGGGTGATGAGTTTACTTGCTCTTTGGTCTCAGCTTTCCAATACTTTTTCTGCCAGGTAGATATACAACATTGTACCGAGTCTCCTGCTGTACGTAGTAATTAGCAGTTTATTTTTCCTTCCTGACAGGGTCTCACCAGTGCAAGAGCTGCAGAGATTCTGGCTCGTGATGGTCCCAACGCACTTACACCCCCTAAAGGCACTCCGGAAATCGTTAAGTTCATGAAGCAGATGATCGGTGGCTTCTCCCTCCTGCTGTGGGCCGGAGGGATTCTCTGCTGGATCGCCTATGGAATTCAGTACTCCCAGGACAACACTACGCCCCGGGACAACGTAAGCATCTGCACGAGTCTCAGCGTCGCCGCTGACCTCAGATATTTCTGTGTATGTTATTAAAGGCTTTCGAGACTACTCAGGTCTCTTCATCAGGCACACTATGCCTGATGAAGAGACCTGAGTAGTCTCGAAAGCTTGCAATTTGTTACCATCTTTTCAGTTAGCCATTAAAAGGTATCAACCACTGAGGACTCTCAAATCTAAATATTTTTCTATCTACTGGCTAACACGGTACAAGAATATATATTTTCCCTATGTTATTAAAGGAGGAGACAATTATACTCCATGATCAGAAGATCCATTAGCCTTGCCCATATCTACTTATATATGTTTACATGTATAATTCCCTGAAAACGAGCTCTTAAAGCAATAAAACGATACAACAACTTCAGCAAATTGGGAAAGTGCAAGGAACGAAAACGCAAATCATATTACAAAGTTGCTCATTATATGGTGAAGGGTTTCTTGTATTATTTTGTCCTATAACTTGCACATAATAAATAAGAGGGGGAGGCAACACGATCAGCTCTGATCACTTCTTTTAAAGAAATGCAATGATATAATCTGGGCAGATACATCAGGAGTAACCTAGACCCCTCTTCTATATATGTCTCTTGTTCACACTTTCCATCTTTGCTTTTTTTTCCTCAGTTGTACCTGGGTATTGTCCTGGCCGTGGTTGTCATTCTCACTGGATGTTTTGCATATTTCCAAGAAGCCAAAAGCACTAACATCATGGCAAGTTTCAATCGGATGATCCCACAGGTGAGTGCACATTTATCATCAGTAAAAAAAAAAAAATATATTAATATACAGCTGCTTTAAAAGAGTTGTATGGGATTATAAAATAACATCTGCTTTCATCTGAAAATAGTGCCCAACCTGTCTACAGGTTGTGGGTGGTACTGCATCTCAGCCTCATATAGTTTAGTGGAGGTGAAGTGCACAAACCATAATGAAGGAATGAGCAAGTTACGCTCAGTTACTTTCCAATAAAATCCCAAAATCGTGTATCCCCACCCGCTGATACCTTCTCCATGTGATTCCATATTCATGAGCAATAGACAGTGAGGTCACTCGTATATCGCATCTCGGCTAAAGGACATAAAGAAGTGGCTGTAATGCTATTAGGGTTCGCTCAGGATGTCGTCATGCTTTTATTATGTCAGTAGATTTACAATATAGCTTACAGGGATGAATGACTCGTATTTATGTGTCTCCAGCAAGCGCTCGTCACCCGGGGTGGAGAGAAGTTGGAAGTCCCGGCCACCGAACTTGTAGTAGGAGATCTGGTGGATGTTAAAGGTGGAGATCGAATCCCAGCAGATCTCAGGCTCATCTTTGCCCAAGGCTGCAAGGTAAATAATCATTTCAAGCCCGCTATTATGGGAAACCTATGTAATGTTTACAGCAGGACGCTTCAGTCCTGTTTGATGCCTGAGAATAAAGTAACATGGGTTAATACTGAGAGTGCTCGGCATAGCGGAGCTGCCCGGACTAATGTTATACAGGACTGAACAGTTTTTGCTGTCTGGTTTGCATGTTGCAGGTTAATCACAGGGGACATGTTACCGATTTTCCCTTATGTTTTTCATTGCTCCACTGTCCAATTCATATAGTTTATTTTACAGCTCCCCAGAATACCTGTTCAGGGGTCCATTGGTATAAGTAGCAGGCATAGAAGCTAACAGATGTAGCTGTCATATATGTGGCTGTAAGCTGCACCTGCAATGTGACAAGCACGAGTGATTGTTTAGGACTGATTAGTATGTACATATTTATTTATTTTACTCACTTTTATAGCACAATTAATTCTACTGCACATTATAGACATCATCACTGTCCCCATTGGGGCTCACAGTCTAAATTCCCTATCAGTCTTTGGAGTGTAGGAAGAAACCAGAGAACCCGGAGGAAACCCACGCAAACACGGGGAGAACATACAAAGTCCTTATCATCAGAGTTTCACCTTTGGTTCCATTTCAGGTGGACAACTCATCTCTAACTGGGGAGTCAGAGGCTCAATCTCGATCCTGTGAATTTACACACGAAAATCCTCTTGAGACTAAAAACATCGCCTTTTACTCTACAACCTGCCTGGAAGGTAAGGAAGCGACTGCAGCTTCTTCTGATGTGTGAAGGTGATGGCTGAGGACCTGTCGGAATGAGAATGGTGGAAGTCATGTAGCTCCATCATGGACATTCCTGATATTCTGCCCTCGTATTGTGGACACTTCTATGGCCCCATACATGTTCTCTTCTCTTCTATAGGTACAGCAAAAGGATTTGTGATCAATACTGGTGACAGGACGATCATTGGTCGGATTGCTTCACTGGCATCAGGAGTTGGAAATGAAAAGACCCCTATCGCTGTTGAGATTGAGCACTTTGTGCACATTGTGGCCGGGGTGGCTGTGTCAGTCGGAGTTCTGTTCTTCATCATTGCAATGTGTATGGGGTACTCTGCTCTCAACTCCATCATCTTCCTCATTGGCATCATTGTGGCCAATGTGCCCGAGGGTCTCCTCGCTACTGTGACAGTGAGTACTTCTTGCTTGGACATAAAACTTCTTGCCTAAGGACAGGTTATTAGGTTATACTAGGGGATGTAGTAAATAAACGCGGCTGCTTTCTTGCAGAGCCAGCATTAATAGAGAAGGTGGTAGGACAATATTACAGTCCAGTCACATTCACTTAAACCATAGAAGGGCTGATAAAGTATGCCGCCATGTTTTCTAACCTCCATATAATCTCTTTATAACAACACATAAAACCTATCCCCAGGCCTGATGATAAATGTATGTTCTCAATGGGGACTTTGGGATCGGTGGGGGGAACTAGTGTTCAGATCCCCAGAAATTATACCTTTATCACCTTTCCTGTGGAAAGTGATCTGATCACTAGAGGTAGTCGGGACAAATACTGAACCTCTGCAATCTTGTGTCTTTTAGGTAACACTTTCTCTAACTGCAAAGCGTATGGCAAAGAAGAATTGTCTTGTGAAGAACTTGGAGGCCGTAGAGACCCTCGGTTCAACTTCCATTATCTGCTCTGACAAAACAGGAACCCTGACACAAAACAGGATGACTGTGGCCCATCTCTGGTTTGATGATCATATCCACTCAGCCGACACGAGTGAAGAGCAATCACGTACGTGTGTAAATAGTTGAAGAGCGGCTCTAGACCTTTCTCCTGCAGGTGCTCTCTGTAGATTGTTATGGAGTCATACCACTTGCTCTTTAGCGTTCTGCATGTCAGATGAAATCTTATGTCTGGGTCTTTATGGGTGTGGGATCACTGTCTCTTCACCCGAGGTGATGGTATAGCCTTTACATAGGATGTTTGTCTCTCCAGATCACTCGTTTGAACAGACATCAGACACATGGAATTCCTTATGCAAGATTGTGTCCCTGTGTAACCGCGCCGAGTTCAGGGCTGGACAGGAAGACGTGCCAATCATGAAGGTACGTTCACTCTGCCAGTGTATCAATACATGTGTCCTTGTCCTATCAGATAGGTCGCTAATACTCTTCTCTGTATCTCTCCAGAAAGTTGTAGTTGGCGATGCTTCTGAGACAGCCCTGTTAAAGTTCTCAGAGGTGCTCACCAAGAACGTGATGAATATCCGGAGTCAGAACCGTAAAGTCTGCGAAATTCCTTTCAATTCCACCAACAAGTTCCAGGTATGAGATATCCAACTGTTCTGAGTCATATACAGATGTGCACGGGTCTTGTACGCTAACGGGAGTATGCTTGTATGTACAGCTATCCATACACGAGACCGATGATCCTCATGACCAGAGACTCCTGCTAGTCATGAAGGGTGCTCCGGAGAGAATCCTAGACAGATGCTCCACCATTATGATTGGAGGCAAGGAGCTGCCGCTGGATGAGTCTATGAAGGATGCCTTCCAGACGGCGTACATGGAGCTTGGAGGACTCGGGGAGAGAGTGTTAGGTAAAGGACTACAGACAGTTATATGTAGGATGGGACGTGCATGTTCTGTGTCTGTGGTACATAATCACTCGCCTCACTGCTTCTGTCTTGTTTTAGGATTCTGCCATTTCTATCTCCCTGTCCATGAATATCCCTCATCCTATGGATTTGACTCAGAATCCATGAATTTTCCAACGTCAGACCTTTGCTTTGTTGGGCTGCTGTCTTTGATTGATCCTCCTCGATCAACTGTGCCGGATGCTGTTGGCAAATGCCGGTCTGCAGGAATTAAGGTAGGATTCATCATGGATATTTTGTATAGTGAAACTGTTGTAAAACTACAACTCTCAGCATTCCCTGAGAGCCAGAGGCCGGTGGTAATTTTAGCATTGTTGGGGATGAATAACTCATTGCTGTATATATAAGTTGCGGACAGTCTGCATAGCTGTGTATGCCGCCACTGTCTTTGTGACTAAATGCACCTTGTTTTATTTCCCACAGGTTATAATGGTAACTGGAGACCACCCGATAACAGCAAAAGCAATAGCAAAAAGTGTCGGTATCATTTCAGCTGGGAATGAAACAGTGGAGGATATTGCCAAACGCCTTAATATTCCTGTGGAGCGGGTTAATAAGCGGTAAGATCTATATAGATGGGGGTCTCCTGGGATGGTTAGACCACCAGGCTGACCCTAGCTAGATTCTTGACCAGTTAATTTTATTTCTGGTACAGAGAGGCAAAGGCGGCCGTGGTTAATGGTGCAGAACTGAAGGACATGTCGTCTGAGGAGCTGGATGACATTCTGGCCAATCATTCAGAGATTGTATTCGCCCGGACCTCCCCTCAACAGAAGCTGATCATAGTGGAAGGCTGTCAGAGACAGGTGAGAGGGAGGTCTCCTCACCACCTGGAGGTCTCCTCACCACCTGGGGGATCTCCTCACCACCTGGGGCAACCACCTGGGGGATCTCCTCACCGCCCAGAGGTCTCCTCACCACCCAGAGGTCTACTCACCATGTCTGTGATTCACTAATGTTGCATTCTCTGTTCTAGAACTTTGTGGTTGCTGTGACTGGTGACGGTGTTAATGACTCTCCGGCTCTGAAGAAAGCAGATATTGGAATTGCCATGGGTATTGCTGGTTCAGATGCTGCCAAAAACGCTGCAGATATGATTTTACTGGATGATAACTTTGCTTCCATTGTCACTGGAGTAGAAGAAGGTGAGGAATATGTATAGTAATGGACTGGAGAAAGGGATACATACAGGGCAGTTATTGAGGATGCTAGGATGGGATGAGATGAGATATTTCCATGTTCTCACCGCAGGTTTCTTTCACAGGTCGTTTAATCTTTGACAATATTAAAAAGTCCATTGGCTACACCCTGACCAAGAACATTGCAGAGCTTTGCCCGTTCCTGATATATATCATTGCCAGCGTCCCACTGCCTATTGGTACCATCACCATTTTGTTCATTGACCTGGGCACAGACATTGTGAGTACAAGTGTGGCTGTAATTATTGAGAGGAAAGGGTAGAGATAACAGTACATTGTAGTCACAGTACATATAGATCTGCTTCATCTAGCCCCCCCAGAATCCAGCTTCTAAGTACAACTGCTCTTCCCACAGATCCCATCTGTGTCATTTGCCTACGAGAAGGCAGAGAGAGACATTATGAACAGGAATCCTCGCAGGAAGAACATAGACAGACTGGTGAACCAGCAGCTGGCGCTCTATGCCTATCTGCAGATCGGTGAGTTTACAAGGCGGCATCAGGATGTATAATGTAGGTCCGAAATGAGACATCTTATCCTGAACCTGCTCTCTACACAGGCATCATTCAGTCTGTTGGAGCTTTTCTTACTTACTTCACGGTTATGGCTGAACAAGGCTTTCTGCCTTACACCATCCTGGGCATTCGTGTTTCCTGGGAAAAAATTGATAATCAAGATTTGGTGGACAGTTATGGGCAAGAATGGGTAAGTGCTTACAATTAATCATCTCAAGGAGGTGAAAGGGTTGTAATGTAAAGTAAAGAAGAACCAGGTGATGCCACCATCGCTCAGAAATAGCAATCTTTTATTATCTTGCCCAGCACCTTTATGTTGATGCTGCCAGGTCTTGTTGAGGGCAGGAAGACCATGTAAAGGATTACAGTGGTAACGTACTACAAGTTGTACCCACTTAGAGAGGCATCTCCGCTACAGCCATTACGTTAGTGACAGATCTTGCTGCGTTGTGGTAATGTGCACACAACCTGGAAGGAAAGTTCCTGATATTTGTTGTTTTTTTGCCATGCAGTAAATGTATAATGATGCTATAGCATGGCAGCCCCAGAGGCACTAAGTCATCCGAGCACTGATGTCTTGTGACCTCTACATACAAGAAGAGATAAGATCACATGACAACCTCAGACCGGGGACAATATTTATAATTTATAGAAAGAAAGTGGAAATAAAGGCAAACATCAGAAAGTGTCATTATATTCCCTATTGTCGAACACTTCTGTACCCGCCTACCGCTGATTATGCGTTTCCTGTCTTATTGCAGACGTTTGGTCAGAGGCAGTTCCTGGAGTGGACGGGGTACACGGCTTTCTTCACCAGTATCGTCGTGGAACAGATAGCGGATCTCATCATCCGGAAAACCAGGAGAAACTCACTTTTTCAACAAGGTGTTTTTAAGTAAGTGGTTTATTTGGGATAAGGAGGGTGTGTGGTGTTCTGCGCACCGCTGTGCACACATACCTGGAATTCTACCCACATTCCCACAGCAACGACATCTATTGCACCAAGCGGTGGAATGTACCGAGCGCCTTAAGTACCATACTGAATAATGACGTGTTCAGATCTCTCCACATTATCTGATCTGC
Organism: Phyllobates terribilis; assembly: GCF_046119375.1. Lineage (NCBI taxonomy): Eukaryota > Metazoa > Chordata > Amphibia > Anura > Dendrobatidae > Phyllobates > Phyllobates terribilis. The sequence continues at coordinate 304,594,680 of NW_027362772.1, forward strand.
AGACTATTGCTCCGCTCACTCACTGCCCTGTTTTTTTTTTTTTTTTTTTTTAGAAATAAATTTCTCTTGATGGGTTTGGCATCACAAATCATCATTGCAGCCTTCCTGTCTTATTGCCCTGGTATGCCGGATGCCCTGAAGTTTACCCCATTAAGGTAAGTGTTATAAATGATGAGCACGGTCATGTTGTTCGATTTGGATTATGACATAGTGTGGAATTAAGGGGTTTTTCGAGGAATGTAGTAAAAAAAAAAATCACGTAGCTAAAACATCAGGTTGTCCTAGTCACGTGTCAGGACGGGCTGCAGTCTGAAGGAACGGCTCCTGCGACCTGTGTGTCAACTGCGAAGAAGAATTTGAATATTATTTTTTATTTCTATAGCACCAACATATTCCACAGCACTTTACAATTCAGAGGGGACGTGTTCAAACTATATAAGACATTGCAGAGTAACATTCATTGATCACATACCCATAGGAGTGAGGGCTCTGCTCACAAGAGCTTACAATCTATGAAGAAATAGGGGGGGGGTGGGATACAAAAGTGCTTGTAATGTATGGTCAAGCCATCAATATAATAAATTGAAACTGTTATTATTTGTCATCTGTGTTAGGGCAAAGTGCTGTTGAGTGCATGGAGGGTTTGGAAACAGATGAATGGAGGGACTAGATTGTGAGGAATACTTAAGGAGCACAGGGACTAGTTAGTTAGATTAGTGAGGTGAAGTGATAGGCCAGTCTGTAGAAATGTGGTTTTAGGACATAGCTAAAACTGTTGATCCTGGGAATTAACTGGATTATTTGGTGCAGTGGGTTCCATTAAACTGGTGCAGTGTGAGCTAAGTCCTGTAGATGGGAGTGAGATGTTTTGATTATTGAGGATGTTGGTGTTAGGTTAGTAGTGGGACAGAGATATGGGAGGAGATGTAGGGTTTTGCAGAAGTGTGCAGAGATTTGTGAGCGAGAGAGCAGTTTATATTGTACACTGTAGCAGATGGGCAACCTGTGCAATGACTGGCACAGGGTGGAGGCATCGGTGTAGTGCCTGGACAAAAGTATCATCCTGGCTGCTGTGGCGGGAGAAGACCAGGTCCAGTGTATCTCTATCTCCATGCATAGGAAAGACAGTAAGCAGTGAAAGGTTAAGAGAGGAGGTTATAGAAATAAGATGAGGTAGATGGGATGTTGGTGTCCCTCATAATGAGAGTGGGAATAATCCAGGGTATGAATTAAGGCAATTAGGTGGATTAACTGAATCAGGACCTGGTAAGATTGTTGTAGAGGCAGTGACATAACTTGTGTGAATAGTACCTCAATTACCTGTTTAACTGCCTTGCTCTTTGTTAAATGTGGCACTTCGCTCAAATCTGCACAAATGCCCCCTGCACGAATGCCTTCCTCATGGCTAGGTCTACATTTATCAGGAAGGCTGTGCTAACGCTTAGGTCTAATTTAACTTGTTATTCTATTAAGCAATTGCCTTAACACACAGGATGGGGCAATTACATGTAATAACAAATCAACCAGCTTACAAGTCAACATGCTCCAGAAAATCTGGCCAACACTCACACAAACATACACCTTTGGGGAAGAGACTCAGAAGAATGACCATTTACCATTAATTATACCTTACAATGATGGAAGTGAAGAGTCACTCTTTTAGGCCACGGCCCCACTATAAGTATTCAGTCAGTATTTTCTTCCAGGAGTGGGAGCCAAAACCAGGACTGGGTGATACATGCAAAATTGGTGACTTGTTTCTATTATACCTTTTCTCTGATTGTTCCTCACCTGGTTTTGGCTCCCAATCCTGAGAAAAAATACTGACCGAATACTGATAGTGGGGCCGTGGCTTAAGAAGGGTTCATGGAGCCAAAGAAATTAACAACTGACACAGGAGCCATATCATAACCACATATAGGACTTGATGGAGAATAGTCTAACAGGACAAGAAAAGAAAACTTTTCCTCCATGTACAGTCAGATGAGACTTATTTCTTCTCGTGTCACAGTCCTTCTCTGGCCACTCACCACAATGTGTGCTTACAATACTGCTCCTCTGACAGTTGAGACCTAGGTCTGTGTGTCCTCAGGATACAGCTCATACTGACATGTGACTAGAACACCTTCCCATTTCAATTACTTTAGGGAAATATTTTACCTGTATAAACTCAGATAATCAGTGTGTTTATAATGTCCTCTTCTTCTCTTTGCAGGGCTCAGTATTGGTTTGTGGCCGCTCCATATGCCATTCTGATCTTTGTATATGATGAAATCCGTAAGCTGTTCATAAGGCGCCATCCTGGCAGTAAGTATATGATATCATATGTTGTCGCAGCCTGTGGAGTGCTGTTTTCACTACTACAAACATGCTTGGAAATGTCTTAGTAACGTATGAACACTCTGCCTGGAGCAGACTGACTAAAGAGGGGAACCAGCTATACCTCACGAGTCACCTGAACGTCCCACAAAAAGTCATCAAGGTCATTTAGATTATAACTTATAGTGAGACCCAAGAGAAGGATATAGGTATCGATCACTTCTCGTGGATCCTGTAACAGTTGAGCAAATCCAGTGTAATTACCATGTATGCTGCAGCCTCGGATTGTGATCCGTCCACTTCATTAACCTGTCTTCCCTTGTTTCCAGGCTGGTGGGATACGAACATGTATTACTGAGGTGTCTGGACCATTTCGGACCATCCCTGGTGGTGTGGATTCCCTTCACTATTTTTCCTGTCCTGTTTGTTGAACAAATTAGGAAGATAATCTTATATATTGTAAATGTCATGTATAAAGTTATAAAACACTATTTTTTACAAAAAAAAAGTGTCATGTAAAAAGAAGAGCATAGCTCTGTTTCTGCCAGAGCACTGGACATTGTAGATTTTTTTGTATAGACCAAACGTATCAATAAAAATCTTTTTGCATAAAATGACTTTGTTTTTATTACATGAAAGACAAAATCAATCCCTATATGTCAAATACAAGAGGAAAGATACGCCTCTTGCCCAGAGCGATGGTCAGCAATTACTGTGATTTGTGCATAGCCCAAAAGCCGCAGACATTTATATCTGCAAGCTCCTTTCCAGCAGAGGAGATATCAGGGACCAGATGTTTGGTCTCAATGGGCTTCTAAAGGGGAGATGTATAATTCTGTGCAGTAATTGCAGCCTTTAAAGTTGATTTCTCATGAATAAATGTGCTGCTACATGTGCCCACAGGGCTTGGAAAAATTCACCAGGAGGAATAAAGGATCAGGTGTTGAAGATTAACATGCCTGACACTTTGCCATCTACCATGGGGTAATAGTCTGGTAGCCCCCCCCTTCCCATATACATTTGATAGATGTAAGAAGGGCTGGACTTGCCATGTGGCAAATGCCAGATGGGCCTGTTTGGCATTGGCCAGCCTGTCACACAACACTAAGGAGTATCTACGACCTGAGGATGTGGATACTATTGACAACTGTAGCGGAGCACAGAGCCATTGGCTCCCTTCACCACCACTCTTCCAGCCTGCTGGAGGCTGCTGTCATGCTGAGGACCTTTTGGAGAGCATTATAATAACAGAGTAATGTTAGAGGGCATAATTAGAGGCTCAGGGTCGGTATTGGTATAATAAAACAACACCATTACATATAACATATAGGCTTGGAGCTAATGTTGGCAAGTATTTTAATCAGTGTAGTTTCTCCCGCAGCAGTGTTTGATTTCACCACTTTGCATCGGGAACAGTTATTTTATCTTTAACTGGGTATCTTCGACCCTTAACTGTTTTAGACTGGAAATAATAGTTCCTTCCCTCCTAGTCCAACAGGATGCAATCAGATGGATACACGCTCGTCTCCAGTCCACTGCTACGGAGGATTCTTTGGAGAATGGCCACAGTAATGACAAATTCCCATAAGAAAGGAAAAAGTCTGCTATACAGTTATGGGGTATGCAGTGAGTCCAACGGCTGACCAATTTTAGGAAAAACCGCACTAAGAATTTAAAGACACATAGAGCATCATCGCAGCTGTGAGAATGGATCTCTTTGAACCAGAGCGTTGTTGCAGTTGTGGATTATAAGAAGCCCATACTGGGTATAAGGAAGACAGAAAAAAATATGCTACTTAGATCCTGATTAACACATACTTCGATATCCTGTAGGTATAACATTAAAGTGCAGGGAAGTACAGTTTAATCAGGATCAATGTAGTATATTTCTTTCTGTGTTCCCTATACCCTGTATGGTCGGTCTCCTTATAACCACAGCTATTCAAAAAAAGGCTGAAACAACGCTCTGGAGAAGGATCATTGGTAATATATGTCTTGCAGTAAATATCTACTTTGTCAACGTCAGGCAGGGTCATATTTGTAATAGACACCACCCACTTTGGGAAATGGGTGTGCGTGGGGGAGGCAGCATGTGCCTTTGTAATTTCAAGTGCCAGGGCTGATTTTCATTCCTAGTCTGGCCCTGGATGTGAGCCATGCAACCTGGCCAACTAATACGTGTAAGCGATTTCCAAGGAAAATCTTGAATGTAAATTAAAAAAAAAATAAAAGTTTTAAAAATAGAACAATGTGATCATGATGCCTAAAAAACAGTCCCATTAGGGGGGGGTCCTTATGAATTTGCAAATTAAATTCTGATGAGAAATTAAAGAAAAAAAGTTACATAGGACTATTCAGTGTTTTATCTATTAAGAATAAAAAATACCGACCTGCAACATGTATGATCCACAGGTAGAAACAAGGTCTTATCCAGACTAACAGTCATTACCATAACCTGAAAAATCAAGAAAGGTTCTGAGCGATCCTTCAATGAATTCATTGATAAATTGGATCAGTCGGGTCTCTATCTAGAGGCAGAATGGAGGGGTGAAGGTTGACCTCCGCAATATATAAACACAACAGGATAAGATGTTGATGACGGAGTGTGGATGGGGGAAGTGGGACTCCCAGGCCATCTCTAGAAGAGAGCAGAGGACGTGGGGCTCAAAGATCTTTATCGGTCTTGGCAAACAATTTTTACTTAAAAATTCAGAATAAAAACATAGAAAACTGTATATCCCACATTGTAGATTCAACACTGATCTCCCCTGATCCATTGGAGGTAGAATTATAGCACCATAAGCATCTTAAGATAAACCAGGGTAGATCTGTGCGTAGTTTCCGTAATATGGGCATAATGATGCCCGTTGTGCTTGATGTATAACATAATATGTAAGAAGAAAAGTGCCATGATGACTAATAAACTAATCAAAGGCTTCTGGGAATTATAGAAGTCAGTTGCAATCTGTCTCAGAGGAGTTCAATTTCCCTTGAAGTCGCGCACAAATTTTGCACCTTTTGGCAGTTTTATGCCGCTCCAGGCCGATTTGGGCAATGTGGGTGAAGCCCACTTGATAAATTCATCATAATTTACACCAGAAATGTTACTACAGTCTCTGGTGGTAGTGCTAAACAGTTGTAAGATGCCAAAATTCATGAAGAGGTGCCCGGCTTACTACAGCACTCCCTTCATTAAGGATGGTGTACAAAACACCACTCTTAATGAATCAGGGCCATTTCTGTACCTCTCTCCACTCTGGATACAATTCCATAATTATTTTAGCAGAAGCATATTACACACCCTGCTCGCCTCATTAATGTACAGTAGTGTTCAAAATAATAGCAGTGTGTTTAAAAACTTGAGTTAAGCACAGAATCTTTATACTAGTTTTTATTTCCATCATTGGGAACATTGCACACTATTTTCTAATTCAAAACATGAAGAGAAATGTATATAATTTTTAACTACTTTACAGAAAATAAAAAAAATAACAATGGGCTGTTCTAAAAAATAGCAGTGTCTGCATTTGTCTTTAAAAACTCACAATATATCCTCTCTTTTTTTTTTAGGATTTAGCATTCCTGTGAATCACTAACCTAATCTTTAGTTGTATACCCACAGTTTTTTAGAACTGCTTCACATCTATGTTGCACAGAGTCAACCAACTTCCGACACCTGTCACCTGTTATTCCAGTCCAGGACGCTTTCACTACACCCCACAATTTTTTGGCATTTCTTGGCTTTGCCTCAGAAACGTCATTTTTGATGTCACCCCACAAGTGTTCTATCGGACTAAGGTCCGGGGATTGGGCTGGCCACTCCATAACCTCAATTTTGTTATACTGGAACCAAGATTTTGCTCGTTTACTGGTGTGTTTAGGGTCGTTGTCTTGTTAAAACACCCATTTCAAGGGCATATCCTCTTCAAGCATTTTAACCCCTTAAAAGCCCAAGATGTACTAAAACGTACTTGCGCCCTGGGCTTTAAGCGCCAGGTACATATTAGTACACCCTGTTGATTTCGCCTGCACACAGGCTGTGCGGGCGCGATCGCCGCCGGGTGTCAACTGATTGTCACAGCTGACACCCGGTGCTATGCGCTGGGAGCGGTCCCACACCGCTCCCGGCACATTAGCCCCTGCAATGCTGCGATCAAAGTCGATCGCAGCATTGCGGGGGCAAGGGGAGGTGATCGCGATACTCACCTCTCCTGCCTGCGTCCAACGCTGTCTGCCGTGGCTTCCCGAATGTTGCCATGACGACCCGATGTCGTCATGACAACATCCGGGTCACCAGACAGCAGGAAGATACTTTGGTCATGAGCAGTGCATGACCAAAGTATCTTCTGCATCTGCAGCGCTGACAGCCTGTATAGCGCAGGGATGGTGCTCCATCCCTATGCTATGCAGGCGATCAGTAAAAAAAGTGAAAGTCCTATAGTGGGACAAAATATAAAAGTAAAAAAAAAAAAAAAAAAGAAATGGTAAAAATATTAAAAATAAATAAATAAATAATCCACCAAAAATAAAAATATAATGTACCCATCAATATATATTATTATGAAAAAAAACAAAACAATAAAAGTACACATATTTGGTATTGACGCGTCCGGAACGACCTGACCTATAAAATTTTCCCACTAGTTAACCCCTTTAGTGAACACGGTAAAAAAAAACAAAAAAACAAAAACAAAGCAAAAACAATGCTTTATCATCATACCGCCAAAAAAAATGGAATAACACGCGATCAAAAAGACGAATATAAATAAAAATGGTACCGCTGAAAACGTCATCTTGTCCGGCAAAAAACAAGCTGCCATACACCTCCATCAGCCGAAAAATAAAAAAGTTATAGCTCTCAGAATAAAGTGATGCAAAAAAATATTTTTTTCTATAAAATAGCTTTTATTGTGTAAAAGCGCCAAACATAGAAAAACGATATAAATGTGGTACCGCTGTAAACGTACTGACTCGAAGAATAAAACTGCCTTATCAATTTTACCACACGCGGAGCAGCATAAAAAAATAAAAAAAAAAAACAATTCCTGAATTGTTGTTTTTTGTTTGCTCTGCCTCCCAAAAATCGGAATAGAAAGTGATCAAAAAATGTCACGTGCTTGAAAATGGTACCAATAAAAACATCAACTCATCCCGCAAAAAACAAGCCGTTACATGACTGTCGGCCAAAATATGGAAAAATTATAGCTCTCAAAATATGGCGATGCAAAAACTAGATTTTACAAAAAAATGTGTCCTCGTGTTTATTTTTTACGCACGAGGAACGGCGTAAAAAATAAACTCTAGGGTTAGGGTTGTGCTAGGGTTAGGGTTGGGGTTGGACTGGGGTTAGGGTTAGGGTCAGGGTTGGGCTAGGGCTAGGGTTAGGGTTGGGGGTGGGCTAGGGTTGGGCTAGGGTTAGGATTGGGGTTGTATTAGGGTTGGTATTTTTTTCAAAAGTAAAAAAAAAAAGATGACGATATGGTGACTAGTGTTGAGCGCAAGTGCCCACTACTTGAGTTTGCATCGGGTGCTCGGGTATGCACTGAGTATCGCGGGTGTTCGAGTGACATGCTCGAGTCTCCGCCCCATATGCTTGGCGGCCAAAAAAACCTCGCGGGGATTGCCTGCCATGCACGAGCATTCCCCGCATGTTTTTTTTGGGGTGTCTAATAACCATGAAACATGCGGGCGGGGACTCGAGCATGTCACTTGAGCACCCGCGATACATGGTGCATACCTGAGTACCCGAAGCAAACTCAAGTAGCGAGCACTAGCGCTCAAGACTAATGACCACTTATTCAATATGATGACCTAATGTTATCAAATTCTGTGTCGTACCTCTGGGTTCAAAATGCTCACTATACCCCTTGATAAAATCCTTGAAGGGTATAGTTTCCAAAATGGGGTCACTTGTGGGGGCTTTTCACTATTTAGGCACATCAGGGGCTCTCCAAACGCGACATGGCATCCGCTCTCAATTCCAGCCAATTTTGTGTTCAAAAAGTCACACCGTGCTCCTTCCCTTCTGAACTCTGCCGTGCGCCCAAACACTGTATTTTCCCCACATATGGGGTATTGGCGTACTCAGGAGAAATTGCACAAAAGTTTTTGGGGTCCATTTTCTCCTCTTACCCTTGTGAAAATAAAACAATTGGGGCTAAAACATCATTTTTGTGGAAAATGTTTGATTTTTTTATTTTCACGGCTCCATGTTATAAACTTCTGCAAAGCACTTGGGGGTTCAGGGTGCTCACCACACATCTAGATAAGTTCCCTGAGGGGTCTAGTTTCCTAAATGGTGTCACTTGTGGGGGGTTTCCACTGTTTAGGCACATCAGGGGCTCTCCAAATGCAACATGGCGTCCGCTAATTATTCAAGCAAATTTTACAATCAAAAAGTCAAATGGCGCTCCTTCCCTTCCGAACCCTGCCGTGCACCCAAACAGTGTTTTTCCCCCACATATGGGGTATCTGCTTACTCAGGAGAAATTGCACAACAAACTGCTTGGTGCAATTTCTCCTGTTACCCTTATGAAAATGCAAAATTGGGGGCTGAAAAACATTTTTGTGGGAAAAATGTGAAAATTGTATTTTTACAGCTCAATGTTATAAACTTCTGTGAAGCACCTGGGGGTTCAGGGTGCTCACCACACATCTAGATAAGTTCCCTGAGGGGTCTAGTTTCCTAAATGGTGTCACTTGTGGGGGGTTTCCACTGTTTAGGCACATCAGGGGCTCCCCAAACGCAACATGCGTACGCTAATTATTCAAGAAAATTTTACATTCAAAAAGTCAAATGGCGCTCCTTCCCTTCCGAACCCTGCCGTGCGCCCAAACAGTGTTTTTTCCCCACATATGGGGTATCTGCGTGCTCAGGAGAAATTGCACAACAAATCTTGGGGTCTATTTTTTCCTGTTACCCCTGCAAAAATAAAAAAATGGGTCTAAAGTAACATTTTTGTGAAAAAAGTTAAATGTTCATTGTTTTCTTCCACATTCCAAAAATTCCTGTGAAGCACCTGAACAGTTAATAAAGTTCTTAAATGTGGTTTTGAGCACCTTGAGGGGTGCAGTTTTTAAAATGGTGTCACTTTTGGGTATTTTCTGTCATAAAGACCCCTCAAAGTGACTTCAAATGTGATGTGGTCCCTAAAAAATGGTTTTGTAAATTTTGTTGGAAAAATGAAAAGTCGCTCGTCAACTTTTAACCCTTATAGCTCCCTAATAAAAAAAAAATGTTGGTTCCAAAATTGTGCTGCTGTAAAGAAGACATGTGGGAAATTTTATTTATTAACTATTTTGTGCGACATATCTCTCTGATTTAAGGGCATAAAAATTCAAATTTTGAAAATTGCTAAATTTTCGCCAAATTTCTGTTTTTTTCACAAATAAACGCAAGTGATATCGAAGAAATTTTACCACAATCATGAAGTACAATATGTCACGAAAAAACAATCTCAGAATCAGGGGGATAAGTTGAATCGTTCCAGAGTTATTACCTCATAAAGTGACAGTGGTCAGAATTATAAAAATTGGCCTTGTCATTAACTTGCAAACCACCTTGTGTTGTAAAGGGGTTAATATATGTAGACTGGTCCATGATCCCTGGTATGTGGTAAATAGGTCCGGCACCTTAGAAAGAGAAACATGCCCATATCAAGATGCTTGCACCACCATGCTTCACTGTCTTTATAGTGTACTGTGGCTTGAATGCAGAGTTTGGGGGTCATCTGACGAACTGTCTGATACCCTTGGAGCCAAAAAGAACAATTTTACTTTCATCAGTCCCCAAAATGTTTCTCCATTTTTCTTTAGGCCAGTTGATGTGTTATTTGGCAAATTGTATCCGCTTCAGTACATGTCTTTTATTTTTAACAGGGGGACTTCTAGTAAGAGATTAGCTTCACACAGGCGTCTTCTAACTGTCACAGTCCTCACAGGTAACTTGAGACTGTCTGTGATCATCCTGGAGCTGATCATTGGCTGAGCCTTTGCCATTCTGATTATTCTTCCATCCATTTGAATGGTAGTCTTCCATTTTCTTCCACGTCTCTCTGGTTTTGCTTTCCATTTTAAAGCATTAGAGATCATTTTAGCTGAACAGCCGATCATTGTCTGCACTTCTTTATAAGTTTTACCCTCTCCAATCAACTTTTTTTTTTCATAAATCAAAACTTTATTGAAAAAATGATTGGCAATCATTAATAAACAGCATGCTACAATTGTGACATTTCTTGGTGATTAAGAATACAGAACTCAATCAAAGTTCTAAAACTAACAGGTCAAGCAAATTCTTATCCTCTCTTGCTGACAACTTTATCTTCCAAAAGGTAGGGGAGAAAACAAGGGGATCTGCTACTTTGGATCTAATCCTTATAAACAGGGAGGAAATGGTTGAGGAGGTAAAGGTGGCTGGGACCCTAGGAGGCAGCGATCATGCTATTATAGAATTTTGGATAACTAGAGGAGGAAGACATGTGAAGACTCAAACTTCAAGGTTAGATTTTAGAAAGGCAGATTTTAAGAGACTCAGAAAGAGAATAGGAGGGATCCAATGGCTGGATGTCCTTAAGGACAAAACTGTCCAGGAAGGATGGGAAATTTTTAAAAATGAGATTCTCAAAGCACAGTCGTTAACAATCCCGAAAAGTAGGAAGAATGGGAAGCATTTAAGGAAACCAGGATGGATGAACACAGAACTTAAACACATGCTAAAAAGAAAGAAAGAAATGTTTATTAAATGGAAAGAGGGAGGCATATCTAAAGAAGATTATAATGCAGTCTGCAGATCCTGCAGGGCACGTATCAGGTTAGCTAAAGCTGACAATGAATTAAGGCTTGCAAGAGATGTCAAAAGCAATAAAAAAGGATTTTGGGGGTATGTCAAAAGTAAAAGAAAAGTCAAAGATGCTATAGGATTTTTACAGGATGAAAATGGAGAAATGGTAAGAGAGGATGTTGAGAAGGCCGAACTTTTTAATTCCTATTTTGCATCTGTTTTCTCTCAGAAAGAAAATGTAACATCAACTGATCTTCACTGTCCTTTTAAAGGAATAGAGGAATCCAAGTTATCTGTAAACAGAAAGATTGTGAGGGAATATTTAGCTAACATAAATGAGTTCAAGTCTCCAGGTCCAGATGAATTACACCCCAGAGTACTGAAGGAGATCGTAGAAGAAATTTTAGAACCACTCTCCATAATCTTTGAAAATTCTTGGAGAACAGGAGAAGTCCCAGAAGACTGGAGAAGAGCAAATGTTGTTCCTATCTTCAAAAAGGGGAAGAAGGTGGACCCAGGGAACTATAGGCCGGTGAGTCTGACTTCTATACCAGGAAAGATCTTTGAACAAATTATTAAACAACATGTATGTAAGTACATGGATAAGAATGAAGTGATTAACCAGAGTCAGCATGGGTTTGTAACTAACAAGTCATGTCAGACTAACTTAATTTCCTTCTATGACAGAATCACTGACTGGGTGGATCAGGGAAATGCTGTAGATATAGTATATCTTGACTTCAGCAAAGCATTTGACAAAGTATCTTACACCATCCTTATTGAAAAAATGACCAAGTATGCAATGGACCAGGCAACTGTTAGGTGGATTCATAACTGGCTTAGTGATCGGACTCAAAGGGTGGTTGTAAATGGCTTCACATCCAGCTGGATGAATGTCTCAAGTGGGGTACCACAGGACTCCGTCCTGGGACCTGTAATGTTCAACATCTTTATCAATGATTTAGATGAAGGAATTGAGGGTAAACTGATTAAATTTGCTGATGACACAAAGCTAGGAGGGATAGCTAATACTAGAGAAGAGAGAGAGAGGATTCAAAAAGACCTAAATAAACTGGAGCAGTGGGCAGCAACCAACAGAATGGTTTTTAACAGGGAAAAATGCAAAGTACTACATCTGGGCAATAAAAATGAAAAAAGCATATACAGAATGGGAGGAATAGAGCTAAGCAACAGTACATGTGAAAAAGACTTAGGTATACTAATAGATCATAGACTGAACATGAGTCAACAGTGTGATGCAGCAGCAAAAAAGGCAAATACAATTCTGGGATGTATTAACAGAAGCATACAGTCTAGATCACGTGAAGTCATTATCGGTCTTTACTCCTCTTTGGTCAGACCTCATCTGGAATACTGTGTACAGTTTTGGGCACCACATTTTAAAAAAGACATAGACAAACTGGAGCAAGTTCAGAGAAGAGCGACCAGAATGGTGACTGGTCTGCAAACCATGTCCTATGAGGAACGGTTGCAGGATTTGGGAATGTTTAGCTTGCAAAAAAGAAGACTGAAAGGAGACTTAATAGCTGTCTACAAATATGTCAAGGGCTGTCACATTGTAGAAGGATTATCTTTATTCTCATTTGCACAAGGAAAGACTAGAAGCAATGGGATGAAACTAAATGGGAGGAGACACAGATTAGATATTAGAAAAAACTTTTTGACAGTTAGGGTGATTAATGAGTGGAACAGGCTGCCACGAGAGGTGGTGAGTTCCCCTTCAATGGATGTCTTCAAACAGAGGCTGGACAGACATCTGTCTGAGATGATCTAGTGAATCCTGCTTTGAGCAGGGGGTTGGACCAGATGACCCAGGAGGTCGCTTCCAACTCTACCATTCTATGATTCTATGATTCTATGAAAGTGCATCACCAAAAAATCAATACAATAGGATTACGAAATTGTAAACAATATAATCAAATTACAAAAAGTGTGAATAATAATAAAGTAGTATTCTACAAAATGGTTGGAAGAAAAAGGGAAAGGAAAGAAGAGATAAAGTGAAGGAGGAGGGAAGGGGGAGATGAATGTGAGAGAGAGAAGTGTGGGAGGGGAGGGAAGGGAGGAAAAGATATTAAGGGGATTAGAGGGATTTGATCTCTCCTCAGATAGGTCTTATCTAATGACTCTATGAGTTAGGCAAGTCACTCCGTTGATTATAATGCCAGTTTTGTTATTTATAAAGACCATGAGGAGTGCATAGCGTAGCTCTTAGGTTGTTGTTTAACTCAACCAGGTGTTTAATTCAGGGGTTTCTCTACCAGCGATCCACAGAGCCCAAGTGTTATAAATCTTATCTGGATTTCCACCAATTTGACCTATCAAAAGTTCCATTCTATAGATGTTGTTTAGTTCAGACACAAATTCCGAGCGTGGTGGAACTTTTTCTTGTTTCCAATATCTCGGGATTAGGTTCCTGGCGGCTGTAAGGAAATGTCTAAGCAAACCTTTCTTGAATCTAAAAATGGAGATGTCACTCAACGAAAGTAGGGCTAGCTCTATAGATGGATACATCTTCTGTATGGAGAGTTTGTTATACAGATCAACAATTGCCAATCACAAGCTCTTAATAGGGGGGGCACGACCACCAGATGTGTGTGTATGAACTTCTGTCTTCAAGACATCTCCAGCAGGTGTCTGGTGTTGTGGGCTACATAGAATGAATGTTGACAGGGCATCTGTACCATCTAGAAAGAACCTTATAGCTTCTCTCCTGTGATACTGAACATAGAGAAGAACTAAACAACAGGATTTTGGAGCGGTCCTCAGGTGAAATGGGTCACTCTCCCAGTTTGTGAAACACAGAGGAAAGTTTTTTGGGCCAGTTTGGCCATCTAGGTATAGTTTGTATAGCGTTGAGACGGTGTGGTCCAGAGGGCTCTTTGATAAGCATAGGGTTTCAAATGGAGTCAGAGGTCTAAGGATATCTGTTTGTTTCATTATTGAGTTGATGTAACTTTTAAGCTGTTCGTAGAAGAACCACGTGCCCACCGGGGGCTCTTCACCCAAGAAAATGTCCTAAAGTGATCTCATTCCAAATTGATTTATGAAATCAAGTACAATAGGGTGTGAATTTTTACGTTTATTTTGAAAAATTGTTCTATTACCTGCTGGGAAACCTGGATTGTCATAAACTTGGGTTAAGGGGCCTGGAATGGATGATAGACGGAGAAACCTATTGCTTCATCTGAGAAATGGGATGAGGCCCCTAGTAAGAAAAGGAACGACGCCCTGACTCTCTCCTGTTGACCTCGTAGTCCATAAGGTCACCAGTGGGTCAAAGCTGGACAGATCCCTCTCTAAACCTACCCACTTCTTGCTACGACCATGATGAAATAGATCTAGGATACAAGTTCCCAAAGTGGCATAACTATATAGGGTGAAATCTGGTGGGCTCACACCACCAACTTGTTTGGGTTTACTCAAAAAGTAGGATAGATGTGGGCGTTTGTGGGACCAGATGAATCTAGTAATCGCTTTCTTGAGTCTAGAGAAAAAGAAGGCAGGAAGAATTAACGGGATTGTTTGAAAAAAGTATAGAAGGCGCGGTAAGAGATCCATTTTTATAGCGTTAATCCTTTCGAACCAGGATAACTGTAAGTTGTTCCATTTTCCCAGATCAAGTTCTGTTTTAATTAGCACAGTTTTGAAATTAGCATCGTACAACTGGGAGGTTTTGGCAGTTAATTTTACATCTATATAGTTCTCCAATCAACTTTTTAATCAAAGTACCTTGTTCTTCTGAACAATGTCTCGAACGCTCCATATGTCTCAGGCTTTCAAGGAGAAATGCATGTACAACATGTGCTGGCTTCACCCTTAAATAAGGGCCACCTGTTTCACACCTGTTTCTTTATAGAATGATTGACCTCACTAATTGACCTCGACACTACTATTATTTTGAACACTCCCCCGTACAAATAATTATTCAAGTACACAGACTCAAAAAACGGCAGATCATGAATGCGGAGTCTGGGGGTTTTCTTACAATCTACTGCACCAATTGGTAAATTGGTTGACATGTGGTGATATAATTTATACCAAAAACAGTGATTAATCTGGTTAGTCATATTGGACTGGTATTATTTTGAACACTACTGTAAGTCAATTATTTGACTAGTAAAGAAGTGAAGGCATCTTAATAAACAACTGGATTCGGGCGTAGTTTGATTATTTTGGGCGATCAGACCTTCTGTTCTGATTTTGAACCTGGCTAAGAAAATTAAACATTGAAAATATTCCGGAACAAATGTCACCTTCTTACAACATCCATACATAGTAACCTTATCTAATCCGCCATCAAGGAGGGACAGGCAGGTGATGCTTAAAAATAACAATATAAGCAGTACTGCTGCACCCCCTATGTAAATAAACTTTGTAAAGGCAATGGATAAAAATGCAAAAATATTCAAGTATCTCATTGACAAATTTCCAAGGTTGAGTGAAGGATGGAGTCTTCATTGGACCTCAGATTTGTAAGCTTCTTCAAGATGAGGAGTTTGTTTGCTGCATGGCAAGGAAAAGGCTGCATGGGTAGCATTCGCATTAGTGGTAACTATTTTTTTGGGATACTCAAGAACAGATAGCTATGAAGAGTTGGTGGAAAATTTCAAAACATAAAAGGATCTTGGCTGTAATATGTTCTTAACCCCTTCACAACCTTTGACGGCATCTTTCCTCACACTTGATGGCGATGCTCCGCCAGCAACTGTTTATCTTTTAAATCCAGCTGTCAATCACTTACAGTGGGATTTAACACGCGCCGGCCAGGAGCGTGTTACAAATCCTGCCCATCGGTGCCCCGGTCACATTATCGCGGGACGCCAATGGGTTGTCATGACAATCGGGGGTCTGCAGAAGACCCCCGTGCCTGTCATTGTGCCTGTCTCCTGTGAATGCCGGCTGAAGCTCTGCTATGTGTAGCACAGACGATCGGACAATCGCAGCTTCAAGTCTCCTAAGGGGACTATTGAAGTCAGTAAAAATTGTGAAAAAAAAAGTTTTTAAAAATATGAAAAAAAAAACAACAAAAAAAACAAGTTCAAATCACCCCCCTTTTGCCCAATTGAAAATAATACAATTAAAAAATACACTGCTCAAAAAAATAAAGGGAACACTTAAATAACACATCCTAGATCTGAATGAATGAAATCTTCTCATTGAATACTTTGTTCTGTACAAAGTTGAATGTCCTGACAACAAAATCACACAAAAATCATCAATGGAAATCACATTTATTAACCAATGGAGGCCTGGATTTGGAGTCACCCCCAAAATTAAAGTGGAAAAACACACTACAGGCTGATCCAACTTTGATGTAATGTCCTTAAAACAAGTCACAATGATGCTCAGTATTGTGTGTGGCCTCCACGTGCCTGTATGACCTCCCTACAATGGCCTGGGCATGCACCTGATGAGGTTGCGGATGGTCTCCTGTGGGATCTCCTCCAGGATGGCACATCAATGCGAGCTGTGGCAAGAAGGTTTGCTGTGTCTGTCAGCGTAGTGTCCAGAGGCTGGAGGCGCTACCAGGAGACAGGCCAGTACACCAGGAGACGTGGAGGGGGCCGTAGGAGGGCAACAACCCAGCAGCAGGACTACTACCTCCGCCTTTGTGCAAGGAGGAACAGGAGGAGCACTGCCAGAGCCCTGCAAAATGACCTCCAGCAGGCCACAAATGTGCATGTGTCTGCACAAACGGTTAGACACCAACTCCATGAGGATGGTATGAGGGCCCGACGTCCACAGATGGGGGTTGTGCTCACAGCCCAACACGGGGCAGGACGCTTGGCATTTGCCACAGAACACCAGGATTGGCAAAGTCGCCATTGGTGCCCTGTGCTCTTCACAGATGAAAGCAGGTTCACACTGAGCACATGTGACAGACGTGACAGAGTCTGGAGACGCCGTGGAGAGTGATCTGCTGCCTGCAACATCCTTCAGCATGGCCGGTTTGGCAGTGGGTCAGTAATGGTGTGGGGTGCCATTTCTTTGGAGGGCCGCACAGCCCTCCATGTGCTCGCCAGAGGTAGCCTGACTGCCATTAGGTACGGAGATGAGATCCTCAGACCCCTTGTGAGACCATATGCTGGTGCGGTTGGCCCTGGGTTCCTCCTAAGGCAGGACAATGCCAGACCTCATGTGGCTGGAGCGTGTCAGCAGTTCCTGCAAGATGAAGGCATTGAAGCTATGGACTGGCCGCCCGTTCCCCAGACCTGAATCCGATTGAGCACATCTGGGACATCATGTCTCGCTCCATCCACCAACGTCACGTTGCACCACAGACTGTCCAGGAGTTGGCGGATGCTTTAGTCCAGGTCTGGGAGGAGATCCCACAGAAGACCATCCGCAACCTCATCAGGAGCATGCCCAGGCATTGTAGGGAGGTCATACAGGCACGTGGAGGCCACACACAATACTCAGCCTCATCAGGAGCATGCCCAGGCATTGTAGGGAGGTCATACAGGCACGTGTAGGCCACACACAATACTCAGCCTCATCAGGAGCATGCCCAGGCGTTGTAGGGAGGTCATGCAGGCACGTGGAGGCCACACACAATACTCAGCCTCATCAGGAGCATGCCCAGGCGTTGTAGGGAGGTCATACAGGCACGAGGCCACACACAATACTCAGCCTCATCAGGAGCATGCCCAGGCGTTGTAGGGAGGTCATACAGGCACGTGGAGGCCACACACAGTACTCAGCCTCATCAGGAGCATGCCCAGGCGTTGTAGGGAGGTCATACAGGCACGTGGAGGCCACACACAATACTCAGCCTCATCAGGAGCATGCCCAGGCGTTGTAGGGAGGTCATACAGGCACGTGGAGGCCACACACAATACTGAGACTCATTTTGACTTGTTTTAAGGACATTACATCAAAGTTGGATCAGCCTGTAGTGTGTTTTTCCACTTTAATTTTGGGGGTGACTCCAAATTCAGGCCTCCATTGGTTAATAAATTTGATTCCCATTGATGATTTTTGTGTGATTTTGTTGTCAGCAAATTCAACTTTGTACAGAACAAAGTATTCAATGAGAAGATTTCATTCATTCAGATCTAGGATGTGTTATTTGAGCGTTCCCTTTATTTTTTTGAGCAGTGTATATATAAAGACAATTAATCTGATCAGTAAATGGCGTAACGAGAAAAATATCAAAACACCAGAATTGTGTTTTTTGTCCGGCACAACATTGCAGTAAAATGCAATAAGAGGTGATCAAAATATCATATCTACCCCAAAATGGTATCAATAAAAACGTCAGCTCAAGGCACAAAAAAAATAAGCCATCACCCAGCCCCCGATCTTGAAAACGCTACGGGTCTTGGAGAATGGAGACATAAGCGAAATTTTTTTTTCTTACAAATTTCGGAATTGTTTTTCACCACTTAAATTTAAAAAAACCTATACATGTTTGGTATCTGTGTACTTGTACTGAGCTGAGGAATCATATTGCCAGGTCAGTTTTACCATATAGTGAACATGGTAAATAAAAAAAATAAAAAATTGTGGAATTGCACTTTTTTTTTTGCAATTTCACCGCACTTGGAATTTTTTTTCCTGTTTTCCAGTACACGATATGGCAAAATCAATGGTGTCGATCAAAAGTGCGACTCGTCCCGCAAAAAAAACAAGCCGTCATACAGCTATATTGACGGAAATATAAAAAAAAAATGGAAAATCGCAAGGTCATGAAGGGGTTAAAGATTAATTTCTTACATTCGCATCTAGACTTTTTTTTTTTTTTTTCACCAAACTGCGGAGCAATGAGTGACTCAAGCACGTGGACAGATTTCACCAAGACATTGTGGCCATGGAGAAAAGATGACAAGGAAAATAGAATCCATCAATGTTTGCAGATTACTGCTGGACAATTGTGAGAGATGATCCGATGCAGGAGTACAAGAGACAAGCAAAAAAAGAGTCGTGACTGAATGAGAAGCAAATGTTGTAGTGTAATTTCTATAACAATTCACTATAGTGTTCAGACAGGTTTTAGTTATTTGAATTGTTGCTAAGTTTCCTCGAAATAAATATCAGAAAATTGTCATAAAATATTCTGCATCTTTATATTTGCAAAAATGATAATGTTTCAAAGTACTGAAACTTTTATGTATTAAAGGGGTTGTCCACTACTTTATATTACCACCCCCCCAATGTATGTTGCAGATAATGCCTGTGAGTGGCGCTATCACTGGCCGCTCACAGGCATCACGTGCTGGAGCAGCAGGGGCTCCTATAAATAATGTTTATTTTACTTTTTTACCCATTTTTTACCCATATTGCTTACCTGTCATGCAGCTTTCCCTGAATCCCTTTATTTATGAGAACAATGGCTAGACTGCACACTTCGCTCCTATTTCCTTGTAGATTGTAAGCTCTTGCGATCAGGGCCCTTAATCCTCTTGGTAATTGGTGAATTATGTGTTACGCTGCAATGACATATATGGTTTGGACTTGTACGCTCTGAATGTAATGTGCTGCGGAATATATTGACGCTATAGAAATAAAATTATTACCTGTCCTCTCCTTTTCAGTGAAACCAGAGATCCCTTTGACTATATTATGTAATATGGCTATCGTACCACTTGGCCTTCGCTGACATACACCATCTGACTGGCAATACTGGTATCTTGGCTGTATATCGCAGCCTTGACGTATTATATCATTTTGCAGGTTATGATGTGTCGGGATCAAGAAGGGATCCATTTAACCCATGGATCTGAGGTCAATTTTCTAACTTACAGACTGACAGCGCAGGGTATGTAGAGAAGGCCGTCTGTTTCTGCGGACTTTCTGTATACACCCAGGAAGTTCACCTCCGGCTGTGCATCAGAATGTGCTGGTACCAGCAACACGACCAGAGCTATTTATATGTATTTATACAAGTCAGCTTAAAAGGTTCACATGTACTCACCGACCCGTGGGTTATCTTACACTCTGGGGTAATGCTCGGCCTCTCCCCATCTAAGAATAGAGAACAGCATCAGTTGTATATCAATTCCAATTATCATTATCCGCGCCATAAAAGACCCCCAGGGACAATAAACGAGACATGTAGTTATGCAGCAATGAGGGAGGGAAAACTGAGTCACGGAAATAAAAATAACAGACACTTCCACTGGCGGCCACATGGTCTCAGGGGAACCCACCAGGCATTACATCAAACTTATTAGCGCTCTTCCAGCCCAATCAACCGGCTGTCATGTGATGAGTACATGGGGGAAGCCATTATGGGAGAATCCACCTCACTCAGGCCTGATTTCTCCCTCCACAAATATATATTCCACATGCGCCGTCGGTAGTGTCCTCCTAAAAGGGGTTTGTGAAACGCGCGTCGGGTGTGTGCGATATTTTACAAAGTCTCATCCATACACTGTAGAGGAAATCTGCATCAGGAATTGACTGATGCTGCGGATTTCCCCCCTTACACTGCACAGGAACAGAATACATTCATGTTGCAGACATTCTTGCTCATCCTAACGCTTCCATGTTATGTGGGGTGGGACCTGCAGGACCCCCGGGCCCTGGTCGTAGTCAGGTTGCTCGCTCATTCTTCACTTGCTCACTGGAAAGGTGTCATAATGGCGGCTGCACAGAACCACGACCATTTATCAACATTTTGTCCCGTAAACCAGCTACATAGAAAATGATTTCTGCGGTTTTACATTCTCACAGCTGAGGGTTTGTATTCACTGTGGATAATCCCATAAACTAAACTCATCAGCAGAAATCCTTCTCCTCTCCTGGCAGTTTGCTACAATGTATCAGTGAAGATAAAATCTAGCAATCTATAGCAAATCCTGAGAGGTCAGAAGCATTAATAAATCTCATGTTTTAGCCTCTGGATGATGTACAATAAAAAATGATATTGCAGTAGTTCGTTAGCCAGAAAAATCGATGTAAATCATTTACATATAGTGAGTGGAAACAGTGTTATTTCCACACTGAGGATGGCAGCAAGCAGGGATCTACTGCAAAGATTTACAAGACCATCTAAAATCTGAGAATTTCAAGAAGAACTAGAGAAACGTGTGACACATTTACACACCCATCATACAGTCGCCTCCAGTTCCACCTGCTGGACCACAGCGCCGAGCGGCAATGTTCAGAAGGAGGGAGAGGGGCCCTGCAGCTGCAAATCGGCCCCACAATCTCCTCCCATCTCCAGACTTTGTTCCCTCCGATGAGTGAGAGAAACTTTCACATCCTTGTAAAGAGGATTCAGGGTAACGTTCCCCTAAGTGACAATGACAAGTGAGTGGCCATTACTGATCGGTGTCACCTCCGCCAGGAAGAGTCCTCATATAGAAAACAATATAATCTCCAGTGCGAGGTTAATACAAGCACCGTCCATCATCAGATCCAGAATACACTGTAAAATAGAAGCCGAAATCTCTACTATATCTTATATTATACAGGAAGACGAATATCAACAACCAAGAGTCATTCTCCTGTACCCCGAGTGTCAGCCTCATTCTCCTGTACCCCGAGTGTCAGTGTCATTATCCTGTACCCCGAGTGTGAGCGTCATTATCCTGTACCCCGAGTGTCAGCCTCATTCTCCTGTACCCCGAGTGTCAGCGTCATTATCCTGTACCCCGAGTGTCAGCGTCATTATCCTGTACCCCGAGTGTCTGCATCATTGTCCTGTACCCCGAGTGTCAGCGTCATTATCCTGTACCCCGAGTGTCAGCGTTATTATCCTGTACCCCGAGTGTCAGCGCCATTATCCTGTACCCCCAGTGTCTGCATCATTGTCCTGTACCCCGAGTGTCAGAGTCATTATCCTGTACCTGAGTGTCAGTGTCATTATCCTGTACCCCGAGTGTCAGTGTCATTATCCTGCACCCCGAGTGTCAGCGTCATTATCCTGTACTCCGAGTGTCAGCGTCATTATCCTGTACCCGAGTGTCAGGGTCATTATCCTGTACCCCGAGTGTCAGCGTCATTATCCTGTACCCCGAGTGTCAGTGTCATTATCCTGTACCCCGAGTGTCAGCGTCATTCTCCTGTACCCCGAGTGTCAGGGTCATTATCCTGTACCCCGAGTGTCAGCGTCATTATCCTGTACCCCGAGTGTCAGGGTCATTATCCTGTACCCCGAGTGTCAGCGTCATTATCCTGTACCCCGAGTGTCAGCGTCATTATCCTGTACCCCGAGTGTCAGTCTCATCATCCTATACACAAAGTGTCAGTGTCATTGCCACAAAACCCAAGTGTCAGCGTCATTAACCTAACCTAATTTCTGAGCACAAAATATTCAACGTGTGCACATACCCTAATACTCGGAGCATAAGGGTATGTGCACACGTTGAGTTGCACCACTTCTGCATCTCTTGGCAGGAAAAAACAGCCTCAAAAAAGTTGCGTTTTTGCCATGATTTTGCCTGCGTTTTTCACCCCTTGAATGCACTGAAATAATGCAGGTAAAAATGCACAGAGAATTGACGAGGACGATTACTTTCTGCCCCAAATCTGCAAGTCAAAAATACTCAACGTGTGCACGAGGCTTCAGGTTTCTCATTGACTTTGCTGGCATCAGGTTTTGCTAACAAATCTGCACCAAATCTGCAACATGTGCACACAGCCTTAGTGTCATCATCCTGTACCCCAAGTGTCAGCGTCATTATCCTGTACCCCGAGTGGCCGTGTCATCACCCTGTACCCCGAGTGGCCGTGTCATCACCCTGTACCCCGAGTGGCCGTGTCATTCTCCTGTACCCCGAGTGGCCGTGTCATCACCCTGTACCCCGAGTGGCCGTGTCATCACCCTGTACCCCGAGTGGCCGTGTCATTCTCCTGTACCCCGAGTGGCCGTGTCATCACCCTGTACCCCGAGTGACCGTGTCAACACCCTGGACCCCGAGTGACCGTGTCATCACCCTGTACCCCGAGTGGCCTTGTCATCACCCTGTACCCCGAGTGACCGTGTCATCACCCTGTACCCCGAGTGGCCGTGTCATCACCCTGTACCCCGAGTGTCCGTGTCATCACCCTGTACCCCGAGTGGCCGTGTCATCACCCTGTACCCCGAGTGACCGTGTCATCACCCTGTACCCCGAATGGCCGTGTCATTCTCCTGTACCCCGAGTGGCCGTGTCATCACCCTGTACCCCGAGTGACCGTGTCATCACCCTGGACCCCGAGTGACCGTGTCATCACCCTGTACCCCGAGTGGCCTTGTCATCACCCTGTACCCCGAGTGACCGTGTCATCACCCTGCACCCTGAGTGGCTGTGTCATCACCCTGTACCCCGAGTGACCGTGTCATCACCCTGTACCCCGAGTGGCCGTGTCATCACCCTGTACCCTGTGTGACCGTGTCATCACCCTGTACCCCGAGTGGCCGTGTCATCACCCTGTACCCCGAGTGTCCGTGTCATCACCCTGTACCCCGAGTGGCCGTGTCATCACCCTGTACCCCGAGTGACCGTGTCATCACCCTGTACCCCGAGTGGCCGTGTCATCACCCTGTACCCCGAGTGGCCGTGTCATCACCCTGTACCCCGAGTGTCAGTGTCATTATCCTGTACCCTGAGTATCAGTGTCATTGTCCCGTACCCCGAGTGTTAGTGTCATTATCCTGTACCCCGAGTGGTCGTGTCATTCTCCTGTACCCTGAGTGGCCGTGTCATCACTCTGTACCCCGAGTGTCAGTGTCATCACCCTGTACCCCTAGTGTCCGTGTCATCACCCTGTACCCCGAGTGGCCGTGTTATCACCCTGTACCCCGAGTGGCCGTGTCATCACCCTGTACCCCAAGTGGCCGTGTCATCACCCTGTACCCTGAGTATCAGTGTCATCACACTGTACTCCGAGTGTCAGTGTCATTACCCTGTACCCCTAGTGTCCGTGTCATCACCCTGTACCCCGAGTGGCCGTGTTATCACCCTGTACCCCAAGTGGCCGTGTTATCACCCTGTACCCCGAGTGGCCGTGTCATCACCCTGTACCCCAAGTGACCGTGTCATCACCCTGTACCCCAAGTGGCCGTGTCATCACACTGTACTCCAAGTGGCCGTGTCATCACACTGTACCCCGAGTGGCCGTGTCATCACCCTGTACCCCGAGTGACCGTGTCATCACCCTGTACCCCAAGTGGCCCTGTCATTCTCCTGTACCCCGAGTGGCCGTGTCATCACCCTGTACCCCGAGTGACCGTGTCATCACCCTGTACCCCGAGTGTCCGTGTCATCACCCTGTACCCCGAGTGACCGTGTCATCACCCTGTACCCCGAGTGGCCGTGTCATCACCCTGTACCCCGAGTGTCCATGTCATCACCCTGTACCCCGAGTGGCCGTGTCATCACCCTGTACCCCGAGTGACCGTGTCATCACCCTGTACCCTGAGTGTCCGTGTCATCACCCTGTACCCCGAGTGACCGTGTCATCACCCTGTACCCCGAGTGTCCATGTCATCACCCTGTACCCCGAGTGACCGTGTCATCACCCTGTACCCCGAGTGGCCGTGTCATCACCCTGTACCCCGAGTGACCGTGTCATTACCCTGTACCCCGAGTGACCGTGTCATCACCCTGTACCCCGAGTGACCGTGTCATCACCCTGTACCCCGAGTGGCCGTGTCTTCACCCTGTACCCCGAGTGGCCGTGTCATCACCCTGTACCCCGAGTGGCCGTGTCATCATCTTGTACCCCGAGTGGCCGTGTCATCACCCTGTACCCCGAGTGTCAGTGTCATCACCCTGTACCCCGAGTGGCCGTGTCATCACCCTGTACCCCGAGTGACTGTGTCATCACCCTGTACCCCTAGTGTCCGTGTCATCACCCTGTACCCCGAGTGACCGTGTCATCACCCTGTACCCCTAGTGTCCGTGTCATCACCCTGTACCCCGAGTGACCGTGTCATCATCCTGTACCCCGAGTGGCCCTTTATTTCACAGCCCTTTGCTGATCTCTATGATAACACCTTGATCCTGGAGATGCCTTTGTACACAGATGCTGTTTCTGGATCTCCTCCAATATTATCTCAGGCGGTGATCTGGTTTATGACCTCTCTCTGGAGAATGCGCTGGTACCCGCAATTTACTAACTCACCTCAGAAGCCTCCTTATTACCTGCTGCCACCTTGTGGAGACTTATAGCTCTACGGTCGCCAGAGTCAGCTGTTCCCTCAGGCATTGTGTCAGGTCATGTCTTTTTTAAAGTGTAAAATACCAGGTATCAAACACAGAACAGTGCAATAAAAATAATAGCGACATTTAATTGCAAATATTTTTTACAAAACATTAAACATAAAAAATAATCCCTCCCAGGAATCATTGTAAACCTTGAGAGTCTATATTCTCCTCTGTAGACTTATCTCATCACTCCAGGTGTGGCCGGAGCAGAGAATGCGCTGGTACCAGCAACATGCACACAGGAATGACACTTGATTGATAAATGGAGGATGCCGTCTGAGCGGTACCAGCACATTCTCCCCAGTGCACAGCTCTCCACCCACGGCCACGAATCCAGCACAAACTAGCTGCCGAGCAAGAAGCGTTCACAGGTGGAGCCGGCACGTCCTGTATACACAGTTATGCATGGACCAGAAAAGGAAGATATAAAAAAAAAAATAAACCAAGAAGAAAAAGAGACAGTAACAATAAGATGCGTAAAGCCGGAGCCGGACCTGCGGGCGAAGGATCAGAGGAGCCGTATACAATATACAAAATATACTAATGTCTACAGCATATACTAATCTATACAATCTGCTGAATACATATACAATAGACAGCTGCAGAACTATCCCCCTCCCCATTGTAAAATATGTGTAGTAGCACAATTTAGAAACCAACAAACCAATGACAGGGTAAATATCTGAACACAATTTATAATGAGGTTTCTCCAAATTTAACACAAAATGTCCCTTTTCCTGACTCCTGCAGTATCAGGATTATTCACCCCTTCACAATCAGCTTCTTAGTACCTAGCATAGCTCCTCCGGCTGTTATGACCTGCTACAGACAAGACGGCTGTTATGACCTGCTACAGACGAGATTCATAGCCAGACATCAGCTTCTGGCAGTATTCCTAAGGGGTCTTACCCATTCCTCCAGGTCACTAGTATAATTTGGTTTGCTGCAATCGCTTTCATCAGATCCCACCAAAGATTTAACTATGGTGTTCAAGTAAGGAACAATCAGAGAGTGAGAGGCGCTGATGAAGAAATTGACAGGTGACCTGGTAGGAACCGCGCAATTCAGAGTCATCGGTGTCTCTAATCCCGGAGACAGAGTCATCAGAGAACGCTTCATCCGTACATGGATAAGGCAGTGAAGGCGGAATATACGATCCACACTTACCTCTTGATCCGCCCCCCAGTAGAGATCTTCAGGATTTGTCAGGGTTCTCATATGTTCTGGGTGCAATCCTGTGGACGAAAAAAAGGAAAATGTATATTGAAAATAAAAAATACTCCTCTCACACAGGTCCCAGTAATTCCCTCAAACAGGTGTGAAAAAAACAAACAAATAAGCAAATGCAAGAAACTTTTTCATATATTGAAATCAGCTTCTTTCTCCACTTATGAGCCACTTCTTTTCTTCCTGTCTACTGAATTCACATTGAAACACTGTTGAAATCTGTCTTGTTCATGACAAGATAGACTTCAAGCTCACTGAGGGATCAGCTTTCTAATGCTTTATCTCATCCCATAGCTGGATTCACAACTACACTGCTTAGTAGAGTGGTTTATTTCCCTTCATGATGTTGCTACTTATCACGTCACAAAGATGGATTCACAGTTACACTGCTCAGTACCTCCACATAATGTCCTTCATGCTGCTGCTGTGTATGAGAGACATTATAGCAGCTAGTCTCTAACCACTAACTCAGAGACAACTAAATATTTTATTGATACCGTTTTCAGAAGGGTAAA
The DNA here is from genome assembly GCF_046119375.1 of Phyllobates terribilis. Classification (NCBI taxonomy): domain Eukaryota; kingdom Metazoa; phylum Chordata; class Amphibia; order Anura; family Dendrobatidae; genus Phyllobates; species Phyllobates terribilis. Next base: position 304,621,682 of record NW_027362772.1, read on the forward strand.
CTGGTGAAACATGCAGGATACAAGTAATATAAACACTAGAAATAGTATTATTCTTCATGAACACAAACAGAATAGCTTATTCTGAAGTTACCTGAAACATATCACTGGCAATCATATTGATCAGCAGATATCATATATCACTCATTTCTCTATTTCCTCCATGGTTCTGACCTTCTGTATTCTAGGAAGAATCTTAGACTGATTTTTTTAAACAAAGTTTATTTAGGATGCAATGACAAAAAGACACATTACAGGGAAACAAAGGCAAACAGTATGGGTGTTAGTCAATGCAGGACAAAAGTTATTGTCTATCATAACAACGTAAAACACATGCTTTTGCCAAGGAGGGAATCCCCCTGGGATCCACTAAGCCTCCGGGCTTTTCTGACTGAGACGTGAAGTAACAAAGTCAGATATCGGGGGCCGGTTACCCCTTTTGCAGCAGGAATCCCTCTGACTAGGCCAGAGTAAAGAATACAGGTGGCGACTCCGCTCCGTCCGTATCCCCCTGGGATCCTTTCGCCTGTGGAGCCTATCTCCTCTGCTCCCCTCCTAGGCCTTCTTAAGTCAAGACCCTGACCGGGTAGAGACAGTGGTTAACTCTGACCCGCTCCTCGTCTCAAGGCCAGAGTACGAGGACCGCGAATCTTCAGCCAGCTACAGCCTCTTGCTGGACCCTGACAGAAGACCCTCAATCAAAGACCTTGAACCTAAGATGACCATAGATTAAATATGAATCAATAAGTGTTTCCTAAAAGTGTGTCCTCCACCCTCACCCACTACATGGTTCCCCCTATCTTTGGTTCCCCCCATCTCCTCTATCCCGGATCGGGGCAGCACCCTGGTGCATTTAGGCCCCCTACAGGACAGGAGTGGTGTAGTGTTGAGTGTGAAGTGGGGTCCTGAGAGATGCTCCATCCTTACCTGGAAGAGGAGATACCACACCTCTATCTGAGGTGCAGTACCCCTGTGGCGACTGAACCCTCAGGGGCGCCACAGTAATAAACAGGATCTGGGTGAAAATATGTTCTTTCTATAGTGAATGGACAGTGTTCTGGGCCTATTAACAGAAGAAAAGACTTCGGGCTCTCTGTGATAGGCATCCCCATCTCGTCTTGCAGAAATGTAACTACTTGGGCCCGATAGCCCCTGGTCTCCAGGCAATCCCATAGCAGATGGTAAAAGGTTCCCGGAGTCCTGTGGTATTTAGGGTACAGGTCCGGGGACTGGAACATGTGGTGTAGTGGGATCGGTAAAGGATATGTAATTGAGTAACTGAGAGACTAACTTGGGCGCCTTCAGAGCCAACCCCCACTGCTCATCCTACACGGCTCCGACATTATCATCATTCTAAACCTCTTGTACTCCTGCTACTCCTCCTGGAAGTGTATGAATGCATTAACAGCAGGGTGTTAGAAGTTGGGGGGGCTTATTTCTTCACAGGTTGATTCTGTCGGCTCTGACTGGACAATTCATGGACATATCCAACTGAAAACACCCATAAAAGAGGGACTAAAAGAGGAATGGCACAATACAAAGCACTAAGAAAAGACCCTCCAAGTCTTGTATTTCATGGAGAATACAAGTATTTATTAAACCAGACATGCCAGGCGAGGAGACAGGTCCTTTTTAGCCAAATCTGTGGTTTGGTCTATTGGGACCCTTTAAATAATGAGGCCCTAATCCAACTCCATTTCTAAATTATGCGGTCAGGGCAGTCAATCATCCTAGAAAAGTACTTCTGGGAGAAACTAACCCTGATGATTATGGCCTAAGGCTATGGTATGAGAGGTTTTAGCCAGTCCTGCTGGTAGGGACTGTGAAGCCGTCTCTATTGTAGATTTGCTTCCTCTATAGACCTCTGTTTCCTCAAAAAAAATTCTGGACGAGCAGGAAAAGCTTGTGGCTACTTTACCCTAAATACATTGTATTGGCTCGTATACTGGATACTAGTCATCCGTCATCTAGTTGGACAAGAGTTTTGGGAACTCTTGGGCACTTGATTGATCTCCCCATAGTAATGGTTGCCAAATGATGAGCAGAGTTAGTGTAGAATTAGTGATCTGTGCTGTATAATGGGGAGAAACGCCGCCTGGTGCAACGTCAATAGAGCAGAATATATGTTGTCTGCTCCCCTTAATCCAGTGATAGTTTACTATCAGATTCCCACTCATGAGATAATTTTTTTTTTTCCTTCAAATGATATGTTATTGATGTCTCTTTCATTAACAGTGACTACCTATCTCCAGTCCGGAGGCGAAAACCAGTTTGGGATTTTTTAAAAACCCTATAATAAAAAGGTATTTATTTTTAATTACTGCATCCTCACTAACATAACCTTTAATGTACATAAAGTCATGGAGGCAATTGTAGCGCCCCGAGGGTTCGGCCGCTACAGGGGTATTGCACCTCAGACCGGAGGTGTGATATTCCACTCCCAGGTAAGGATGGAGTGTGGACCAGGGCTCAGTTAGCTGCATGCAGCACACACACCCCATTTCCGAGGGACAGCTCAACGGTGCTCCCACTAGACATAAGTGCAGGCACGACCGACCATGTCCCTGCTGGAGTGGGGAGGGGGGTGGAACACCCAGTGCTGTAGGGGCAGATAGGGGGCGGTTCCTGAGCGTAGGAAGGAGCTCATTGGTTGCTGGTCACCTGGGCTCATGGCTAGAGGGAGGTATAAAAGGTGGGCACCATCTTAGATCTAGGTTCGTTCTGTGGAGAGGAGAAGACAGGGAGCAGCAGCTCAGGCTGAGTGCTGCTCCAGAGGCAGGCCTAGGGAAGAGGCCGGGGCCTGAGAGGAGAAGGAGAAGTGGGCCTGGCGAAGAGGCCGAGGAGGAGGTGAAGGGGAGCTGAGATTCTGGCTCATCTCAGCTCCAAGAGAAAGGAACAGAAACAGAAAGGAACTGCAAAGAAGGAGAGACAGAGAAACAGAAGGGCTCAGGAACAAGAAGGTGGAAGGGACCCTAAGAACCCACGAGAATCCAGGGTGCAGGGTCAGGCAGATTAAGGGTACCGGATCCCAAGTTGATGGAGGAGAAACAACCCTCAGCCAAAGACCGGTCGTCGTGATCATATATTGGTGCGAAACCTCATCAAACCTGCTAGGAAGGCACCATATAGGACAGCGGAGGACGGGGCCCACGTTTAACCGCACAGGTCCGTGGCGGCTGGACAAAAGTGGGTCACTGGTGAGGCAGGCCAGAGAAAGGATAAAAGGGGGTCCTGTGCCATGCTCCTGAACTGCCTGGGAGTTGACCGAGCCCCTCACCTGGTGGACGCAGCACAGCTCAGGCGGTCACTGCTGGCCGAAGTGACCTGGAACAAATGAATTGTGAGTAAAGACCCTGGACTGTAACTTGTTGTCCGTGTGCTCCTTCGCGCCTCCAGCACTATCAGCACCGGGACTCGCACTACCATCACTCCCAACATCCACTACACTGCCCTGGGGCTGCACTCTTCCCGTGGGGAGTCACATCACCTCAGCTGCACCCATCATCAGCCCCAGCGGACTGCCTTGCAGCGGCGGTTCCCAATAACCGCAATCCACGGGTGGCGTAGTCGGACATTATTTGGAGCGCATAGCAGACTACCATTGGCCTGACCACCCTGAGCTGCGGGACTGGGCCGCCACTACTACTACCCCCATCGTTCCCCTATCGCCCGGATCCGCATGCCCCACGGCCCAGGGGGCGAGTCAGCTTTGGCGTAGTCGGCAGGATCATTACCAACCCGCCACAAGCGGGTATTGCGTGCCTGAAGAAAATTGCACATGTACCTTAAAAAGAAGTTTCCCGCCGCCCGGAGTCGTTTCCCGCCATCCGGAGCCGATTCCCGCCATCAGACGCCATCTTGGACCGTTTCCCGCCATCTTCATCCGTCTTTCCCGCCCTGGCAGAGCGGACGCCATTATGTGCGCACCAAAAGACAGCAGGAAGCCACCTCCCATCGTGGGCCAGGTCCCAGAATGGCGCCAAAGAAGGAGCCCGCCCCCACCAGCCATGAATGCAGAAGTGGAGATGTCCATCAACATGGGGGGGCTGCCCCTGAAAGTGATTGTCAGCAGAATGCCCCAGGACCACCCCCTCTGGGGGCGGAGAGAGAAGAAAACTGTGGGGCAGGGCGCAGTCTGGCCAGGCCGCACCCGGAGATGGAGGGAGAAACCAGTTCCGGTACCCTGGCAAAGGGCCTGCTGCAAGCTACACCACCATTCAGCCTCACCGAGCTGTTAGCCCATCTCCCCAAGGAGGACCCTGAATATACACGGGCGGCGTTGGAAGAGCTGGACCGGAGGATGGTCCGGGCGCAGCAGGACGTGATCGCCGGATGGAAGAAGGAAGTGGCCCGGCGGGCTGTGATCCTGCAGCCGAAGGCGCCATCGACGAGCAGCGCACCAGCCACCGAGGGCAGTGAAGGCCGAGCGGAGGCCGAGGACGACGCCGCGGAGGAGGCCACGACACCAGAGGCAGGTAACGGAGACGCCCCTGCACTGAATCCTGAGGCCGCCGACCTGCCCCTGCTCCCCGTCACGGAGCCCAACGCACCGGGACCCGCCGTCGACACCGTGCCCCCGCCGCCATCAACCGGCCCCCAAGCCGTCGACGCTGCTGGTGAGCCCCGCCCCACGCCGTGCCCTCTGACCCCGGGCGTGCTCAGCCAACCACCATCGCAGGCCCGGCCGCAAGGCCCTGCGCCCCCGGGCGCCGCTGCCCCGACGGAACCCCCTGCACCTGCTGTACCGCCCTTGGGAGCAACCAGGAAACAACCAGCACGGGCCTGGTCGCAAGGTCACGTGCCCCCGGGCGCCGCCAGCCCACCTGCGCCCCCTGCTGCTGCAGTACCACCACTGGGCGAGGATCTCTTCGCTCAATACACCACTCCGGATGGGCTGCCCTTCATCTGGCCCCCCGAGTTTGTCAACCCCCGCTTCCGGAGGAGCCCGTCCGCGGAGGTCGAAGTACCCTCTGAGCCCCTCATACCTGCTCCGGGGCCTCAGAAAATCCCCCAGCTGCCATTGGAAGATGCCCAGTTTGAATGGGACCCCACAGGGGAGGACCTGATGGGGTTCACGAAAGAAACGCGAGCGGGCGCAGCTGAGCGGCGGGAGGCCTGCCGCCAACAGCTGGAGATGTTTGAGAAGGAGCAGCGAGAGCGGCGGGTGAAGCAAGAGAAGCTGCAGGTCCAGAGCGCGGAGCAGAAAATGAAGGCGCGACGAGATCCCCGAACTGCCCGCAGACCCCGAGTCACCGGGACTGTGGTGAAGTTCCAGATGGAGCGCGGCTGGGGCTTCATCCGAGACCCCGAGACCATCAGTGACGTGTTTGTGACAAGGAGAGATGTGGAGAGTTACCTACCGGAAGGCCATCGTGGGCGGGATCTATTCCCAGGCGACGTGGTGTCTTACACCCGACACCAAGGCGTGAAGGGGTGGTACGCCCTACACGTCCGCCGAGTAGTAGAGGAGGAGGAACAGCACTACTCGGACGCTGAGTACCAGGAGGGCCCGGACGGGCCTGAAGATTCGTATGAGGAGGAAGAAGGAGCGTCACGAAGACACCGTTACCAGTGAACGGTCAAGTGGCATTGTAAATAGTTACCCGTAAGGGTGCAAAGGAACTGTGTGGGACTGTTTCAAATTGCGTGTGGTCCCCGTTGGGACTGATATAGGACTGTGTGAACGTTATGCCCTATCCCCTAAGTAACCTGGCTGAGGACTGAGAACAGCCACCCCTCTTCCCCTAACAGGCTGAGGACTGTGAGCAGCCATTCCCCTATCCCCACCGGCCGAGGACTGGGAACGGCCAATCCCATGTATATAGTTGCGCTTCTTAAAGCGCCCCCTACTGGTTTTATACAAGAACCGCAACGTCTACCTCAAAGTTAAAATGGACTGTTGCACCTTTAAAAAGAAAGAACACCTGGTCGCAAGTTGCACCGCCGCCAGGATCCAAGAATGTGCTTTACTTAAAAAAATGTTTTATGTGAAAAGGTTTTATATGCTGCTAAATAGTCATGTGAAAGTTTTCTATAATGTTTTATACAAAAGAGTTCCGGAAGTATTGAAAAAGTTTTCTATAATGTCTAGTGAAAAGAAAAGTGTGTCCCATAAAGGGAGTTGAACCGTAATGTCTGTTTCTAATGTAAAAAGTTATTGAAAAAGTCTTTGCATGTCCTGTAATCAACTGTTTTTGCTCTTTTCCAGCCCGAGGACGTGCTGTGCTTTACCAGGGGGGAATGTAGCGCCCCGAGGGTTCGGCCGCTACAGGGGTATTGCACCTCAGACCGGAGGTGTGATATTCCACTCCCAGGTAAGGATGGAGTGTGGACCAGGGCTCAGTTAGCTGCATGCAGCACACACACCCCATTTCCGAGGGACAGCTCAACGGTGCTCCCACTAGACAGAAGTGCAGGCACGACCAACCATGTCCCTGCTGGAGTGGGGAGGGAGGGGTGGAACACCCAGTGCTGTAGGGGCAGATAGGGGGCGGTTCCTGAGCGTAGTAAGGAGCTCATTGGTTGCTGGTCACCTGGGCTCATGGCTAGAGGGAGGTATAAAAGGTGGGCACCATCTTAGATCTAGGTTCGTTCTGTGGAGAGGAGAAGACAGGGAGCAGCAGCTCAGGCTGAGTGCTGCTCCAGAGGCAGGCCTAGGGAAGAGGCCGGGGCCTGAGAGGAGAAGGAGAAGTGGGCCTGGAGAAGAGGCCGAGGAGGAGGTGAAGGGGAGCTGAGATTCTGGCTCATCTCAGCTCCAAGAGAAAGGAACAGAAACAGAAAGGAACTGCAAAGAAGGAGAGACAGAGAAACAGAAGGGCTCAGGAACAAGAAGGTGGAAGGGACCCTAAGAACCCACGAGAATCCAGGGTGCAGGGTCAGGCAGATTAAGGGTACCAGATCCCAAGTTGGTGGAGGAGAAACAACCCTCAGCCAAAGACCGGTCGTCGTGATCATATATTGGTGCGACACCTCATCAAACCTGCTAGGAAGGCACCATATAGGACAGCGGAGGACGGGGCCCACGTTTAACCGCACAGGTCCGCGGTGGCTGGACAAAAGTGGGTCACTGGTGAGGCAGGCCAGAGAAAGGATAAAAAGGGGTCCTGTGCCATGCTCCTGAACTGCCTGGGAGTTGACCGAGCCCCTCACCTGGTGGACGCAGCACGGCTCAGGCGGTCACTGCTGGCCGAAGTGACCTGGAACAAACGAACTGTGAGTAAAGACCCTGGACTGTAACTTGTTGTCTGTGTGCTCCTTCGCGCCTCCAGCACTATCAGCACCGGGACTCGCACTAAAATCACTCCCAACATCCACTACACTGCCCTGGGGCTGCACTCTTCCCGTGGGGAGTCACATCACCTGAGCTGCACCCATCATCAGCCCCAGCGGACTGCCTTGCAGCGGCGGTTCCTAATAACCGCAATCCACGGGTGGCGTAGTCGGACATTATTTGGAGCGCATAGCAGACTACCATTGGCCTGACCACCCTGAGCCGCGGGACCGGGCCGCCACTACTACTACCCCCATCGTTCCCCTATCGCCCGGATCCGCGTGCCCCATGGCCCAGGGGGCGAGTCACAATCAGGTTGCCCTTTTTTAGAATGGTGATTGGAGGCACGCCATTACTGTAGTCACATAGTACAGGGAAAGGGTATTTTCAGCAGCCTGAAGTCCTGTGGCCAATGTTGCACCCGTATTTTTTATCAGATTTTCATTTGTATAATAAGTAACTTTTATTCTTATAGTTTAAGATCAAGAAAATGTATATGTTGAGGATAAAAATACTAGAGTTAATTTGTATAAGATAGTTGAGATATGGAGGGGATCTAGGGCTTATATGGTGCTGATTCTGGCCCTCTTATGGTCTTGATCTATCTCCCCTTACCTTGCCGCAGGGGCTGGCACTCTACTTCCAAAGTACGTAATAGTGTTGAGCTGGGTGACCTGGCCCCTATTCCCTCCAATACTTTTGGTCTGAAGGTCTCTCTTTCTTCTTCCCCTGATGAAACTCGAAGAAACGCGTCGGATATACAGGGCTGTTGAGGGAGTGTGCGCTATATCCTTGTAGACTTGTTTGCGCTAAGCACATATGCATTTTACACACTTATAGGCACTTTAATTGATTTTTACTCTGCAGTTATAGCCTTGTATGACAGGGAACACGGCGTATATGTAATCATGCATATTATTTGTGCACAAGTAGTATTTGGGGTAGCATGCAAACCGTACGTTGTCTACCCTCAATTCGTCTGACAGTTAGCGGTGACTGCTTATTTATAGGGCCAATTAGGGACTATACCAGGGCCACAGGACGAGGAGTGGGGGCGCCATTATGTATACTGGAACTATGGTGCCAATCCTGCAGCAAGGTATGGAGAGGGAGATCAGGACAGAAGAAGCCATAGACCTCCATACCTCAACTATCTTATTTCATAGATAATTTATCATATACAGTATAGACCAAAAGTTTGGACACACCTTCTCATTTAAAGATTTTTCTGTATTTTCATGACTATGAAAATTGTACATTCACACTGAAGGCATCAAAACTATGAATTAACACATGTGGAATTATATACTTAACAAAAAAGTGTGAAACAACTGAAAATATGTCTTATATTCTAGGTTCTTCAAAGTAGCCACCTTTTGCTTTGATGACTGCTTTGCACACTCTTGGCATTCTCTTGATGAGCTTCAAGAGGTAGTCACCGGAAATGGTCTTCCAACAATCTTGAAGGAGTTCCCAGAGATGCTTAGCACTTGTTGGCCCTTTTGGCTTCACTCTGCGGTCCAGCTCACCCCAAACCATCTCGATTGGGTTTAGGTCTGGTGACTGTGGAGGCCAGGTCATCTGGAGTAGCCTCCCATCACTCTCCTTCTTGGTCAAATAGTCCTCACACAGCCTGGAGGTGTGTTTGGGGTCATTGTCCTGTTGAAAAATAAATGATGGCCCAATTGAACGAAAACCGGATGAAATAGCATGCCGCTGCAAGATGCTGTGGTAGCCATGCTGGTTCAGCATGCCTTCAATTTTGAATAAATTCCCAACACTGTCACCAGCAAAGCCCCTCCACACCATCACACCTCCTCCTCCATGCTTCACGGTGGGAACCAGGCATGTAGAGTCCATCCGTTCACCTTTTCTGCGTCGCACAAAGACACGGTGGTTGGAACCAAAGATCTCAAATTTGGACTCATCAGACCAAAGCACAGATTTCCACTGGTCTAATGTCCATTCCTTCTGTTCTTTAGCCCAAACAAGTCTCTTCTGCTTGTCGCCTGTCCTTAGCAGTGGTTTCCTAGCAGCTATTTTACCATGAAGGCCTGCTGCACAAAGTCTCCTCTTAACAGTTGTTGAAGAGATGTGTCTGCTGCTAGAACTCTGTGTGGCATTGACCTGGTCTCTAATCTGAGCTGCTGTTAGCCTGTGATTTCTGAGGCTGGTGACTCGGATAAACTTATCCTCAGAAGCAGAGGTGACTCTTGGTCTTCCTTTTCTGGGGCGGTCCTCATGTGAGCCAGTTTCTTTGTAGCGCTTGATGGTTTTTGCAACTGCACTTGGGGACACTTTCAAAGTTTTCCCAATTTTTCGCACTGACTGACCTTCATTTCTTAAAGTAATGATGACCACTCGTTTTTCTTTACTTAGCTGCTTTTTTCTTGCCATAATACAAATTCTAACAGTCTATTCAGTAGGACTATCAGCTGTGTATCCACCTGACTTCTGCACAACACAACTGATGGTCCCAACCCCATTTATATGGCAAGAAATCCCACTTATTAAACCTGACAGGGCACACCTGTGAAGTGAAAACCATTTCCGGTGACTACCTCTTGAAGCTCATCAAGAGAATGCCAAGAGTGTGCAAAGCAGTCATCAAAGCAAAAGGTGGCTACTGTGAAGAACCTAGAATATAAGACATATTTTCAGTTGTTTCACACTTTTTTGTTAAGTATATAATTCCACATGTGATAATTCATAGTTTTGATGCCTTCAGTGTGAATGTACAATTTTCATAGTCATGAAAATACAGAAAAAAATCTTTAAATGAGAAGGTGTGTCCAAACGTTTGGTCTGTACTGTACATTTTCTTCTTCTTAAACTATAGGAATAAAAGTTATTTTTTTTACAGGGCTTTCTTTTTTTTTGTTATTTTTCTTTGGTTGATGGGGTCCTGGAATATTAGTCATTTTCTGTGATTTTCATCCCACAATTTTTTCCTTTTTACTCAGGCCGCTTTAAATAATAAAGGCCTTAAGAGAATTGTGCAATGCTACCATTCACAGCCAGCGAGTCCATGATGATCATGAAGTCTATAAATTTTCCTTGTGGAAGGAGGCGCTTACAAAGCTCTGGAGCGTATTCATCTTTTATTCATGAGGTTGAGGTGGCCGGAAGGACGGCATTACTGGCTTTATTCCTTAACGTGTCTGGGATAACTGGATTAACGTCTTAATACAAATCTGTTAATTGTCTGTGAAAACCTCCTAAGGCCACGAGGGAGCGAGCGATCATTAATACCTGGTGAACACGCGGCTTTTATTACGCTTCAATCAACCTGATAACGATCTGGTGTCACCTTGGCCGTGGTGAGAGTTCATGTTAATGCATAAAAGTCATATAATTTATAGCGGCAGCAGCGACGAGGACTTCGGGTACACGGATATTATCTATCTGAACTACGGAGAAGTCTCACTTCCTAGAAATGTCTGAGATATTTATGTCCTATTGCTTCTTGAAGAGCAGAGTCTAGGAAGCGCCATGATCTACATCATTGAAGAATTCTTGCTATTCAGATGCAGCAATTAACCCGTAGATGGTGGGCCAATCATGGCAGAGGCGTTTAAGCAGTTAGAAACAAATGTGTCCCCCTGTGATACGATCATATTATTATTATAGCGCCATTTATTCCATGGCGCTTTACATGTTAAAAAAAAGGGTATACATAGCAAAAACACTTACAATAATCTTGAACAAAACGTGACGGCGACTGGTACAGGAGGAGCGAGGACCCTGCCCGCGAGGGCTCACCGTCTACAAGGATAGGCTGCTCATAGTAAACTGAAGACCCCAATGTCTACTTAGTCCTACGTCTGTGGTCCATAAGGGATCATCAATTTTACAATACTGCAGTACTGTCAAGCAATTGCTTATAAAAAGGAGGGAAAAATAAATATAAGAATCTCAATTTAACCCTTTTTCCACAAAAGTCAAGTAGAAAAATCTAAAAAAAAAATAAATAAATAATTCACTTTTTTTTTTTTATTGTCATGTGCGAAATTGTCCAAACTTTATAAAACATTGGAATATTTATACCATAAGGTGAATATCAATCAACACACGGTGTGCAAAGGGGTTAATGATGGTGCTTGTATTGGGAACCAATGGTTTTGGCCTGTGGGGGGAAAAAAAAAAATTCTGCCCAATACTAAATATTCACAGGAATGAAAAGATGTATCGGCATATTATTTAAGGGGGAAATCACTCGCTGTATGCCGCATCTAGCTACATTGTGGGAAACACTTTCAGATTTTAAAAGGGAACCTGTCATCTGATTCCGGATGAACCACGGTCCCCCTTTGAATGACAGGTCTGTGCCTGTGTGTGCGCATCTGCTGCTACTGGAGTGAATGTGACCTGTACTGTAGTACCCAAGAACGGCCACTAACAGTGTATGGCGCTGTGCTCTTCTGGCTCAGCGCTGCGGGATGTTGGTCCGCCACTGATCAGGCATTGATAATCTACCTTAAGGATTGTTTATCCTAATATTTAAATAGGGAATGCAGAAATCCTGCACCAGTTGCAGAATGGAACTGATTTTAAGTCTAAGAAATTTCTGCCACATGTGAACATACCCTCCACCCACATCTTGAGGAATATTCTCTGTACTTCCTGCACAGACTTCCTCTGCGTACCTGCTTTCAGTGAAAGTAAGTAAGTGAACGTTCCTGACAGTAATGACACAATCTCTTCCAGAAATATAAACTATGCATTTGTAGAGAATATGTCCCCGTCCGGCAGAGGCAACGATCTGGAGGCCAGAAGCTCCGTGCTCACGATCTGACGGATCTTTTTCGGACAGATGTGCTCTGCTTTCCTGAGACTGTAAGAAAAAAAAAAAGTGTCAGTGACTTTTCTTCAATCCTTCTTGTAACATCTAATTTCATGGAGGACGTGACACCAGCTCAAAAATGTCCTCCTGTTTCTCTTTCAAAAGTGTCCACCTGTTTCTCTTTCAAAAGTGTCCACCTGTTTCTCTTTCAAAAGTGTCCACCTGTTTCTCTTTCAAAAGTATCCACCTGTTTCTCTTATTTTATTCTCTCTTCTTCCCTGAGAATATATATATATTTTTTAAACCCGCCATGCAGAAATATGGATAGTGGCAATTTTTGTAGTCTTTACCAAGAGGTGTGGATCACAATTTTTTTTTGCAAACCAGAGATGTGCAAAAATTTTACATTTTTGTAATTTTTGTCACCAAAATGGGCTGAGATGGGGGCACGGTGCCACAGCTAGTCTAATTTATGGCGAACTGTGCTGTTCCTTACGCCACAAATCTTACTTCTGTCTCTGACGGAGGGGCAAGCAACTCGTCAAATGCTCCCAATTCATTACCAAGCATGCGACTCATAGGGGGGTCTGACTCCAACACGCCCCTTATAAAGACCAGCAAGAAAATCGCAACGGATGAAACAAAGTGATCCATAATGCGTTTTACCTTCAGGAGAAGTGGAAATCACCACGGTGCCTTTTCTGTTAGACTTTTTGGTTTTCAGCTTACGACTGGAGTCTTTGGATTCTCCCCAGTTTCCCAACTTTGCTATAAAAAATATAAGTTAAAAGTGGATTGCACAAGATGACACCTGACAAATCTAAAGACAAAGTCCAGGAGTGAAGGTTTAAACCTGTCTGGAGCAATACAATAAGGAGGATATGCAAAGAACAAGAGCAGCAAAACAGAGAAGAAATCATTAATTTTAATTAGGGAAAGAAACGGTAGAAACTGAAAGTGCTGAATACATAGTGTTAAGTAATAAGTAGTAAGTCATCTAGTTCAGCCGAATATCACGCAGCAGTTATCGGGATGAAGCATTGGAAGCGGCAATAATAATAACTACAGCAAAGCACAACACCAGCAGGTTATTGTCCGCCCGCGGATCTCGGGTGCCCTACTTGGCGCCTGCTGATAACCCGGCGTTGAACACTTCTCGCCCTATCACTTCTGGCATATTTCTGCAGTGAATTTTTACAGATGGTGAAGTCACTGAATCAACACTTTAATGTGGCATTTCTCAGCCCACGCCCCGGGTTTATTTCCGTCTCGGTGACGTATGGCACTTTGGTTCTAAGTTGTGGAACTTTACTGGATTTCTATATTCAGCCTTGTACACACCACAATAACAGTCAGTAAACTTCTTAACATTTTCCAGATCTCTGCTTACTGGGAACGTTACTGGTTTCATTGTCTCGACCTGGATACAATTGTAGACAATCTGTAACTGGGAGAAGTAGAGGGCCGAGCCGGCTCACCCCGGGGTCATGCGGAGACCACAGCTGATTGTTAAGCAGGGAAGCGTCCGAGCAGCACTTTATAATGGACTCACAGGTACGTAGAGAATCCAGCTGGGAAAACCGTGGGTTAACACCTGCCCTTTATTCCATAGTTAAAATTGTGGTACGAAAAAAAAAAAGGAGTGACAGCCGGCAAGTAGCAAACCTACGCGTCTCAGCTTTAAGCCTTACTCATAGTATGTGGCCAACTTATGTATGTGGCCAACTGAGAGAAGTATTAGACGTCTACTAGAGTCCGGCCTCTGATGTTCCCATTCACTGTCAGCAGAGTTCTTGAAAACGTTAATGAATTGGAACCCAAAGTATAATGGAAAAATACAGAAGTTAAAGTGGTAATCTGGTCAGAAGAATTTATCCCCAATCCTCTGGATACACAATGAATGCTCAGACCCCCCACTGACTGCATAGGCACCCTCTTAATACAAGACAGCATCTAGGAGATGTTTAATTGGAGCGAAGGCTGAGAACAGAAGGTCTAAGGCCCAGATGATAGCACCTGAGAACAGAGCTCGTGCAGCTGGGGATCAGGGGAGCACGGTCTCGAATTCTGGAGATGAGTTGGGGTCACCATCGTAGATCATTTATCCCAGGGATAGGTGACAAGTGCTAACATCTGAGGAGAAGCAGGAGATTGATGTATCATTTGTAGTTTACTTTTGAGAAAGGGTTCGATATGAACCTGAAATGCGTTAATAAAAGCTACCTGAAGTATTGCCACACGTGGAACTACTCCTTTTTCCCGCAGCGACGTCTACCAGAACCTCTGTCTCCTGGTTCTCTTCAATCTACAGACGTGACTGCAGCCGCTGGATAATCTATGGGCATTTATTGGAGTTGTGAAATACACAACTCAATTATGTGATCACTCCCCTCACCTACATTACCCCCCTTATATGCGCTTGTCTCCCTTTTCCTTTTCTGAATGCTTACTACTGGCATACGCCTTTAATACCAGCTACATGGTCTTGTATATACAGTCAGTAGAGCCGAGGAGGTGGCCGAGAAATGATGACGTAATTTCTTGAAGACGTGACATATGATGGATTGTTCTCACTGCAGATATACATGGAGATCACAAGCCGCAGGCTTACCTAGAAACTTGGCATTTACAATGGTGTCATCATTCAGTAATGGGGTAAATATGACGTCTGAGGAGTCTGGGGACCCTGGGGATAGAGGAATAATCCTGTCACCTCCATATCACTAGTAAGGAGTGGATTAGAAGCAGCGTGAGGTGACACTACACAGTGAGGGAGAAACGTGGAGAGGCCGGTGATGTCACAGACTGTGGGGCGGCGGTTATCTGGTAAGGCCAGTGATGTCATACACTGTGGGGCGGCGGTTATCTGGTAAGGCCAGTGATGTCATAGACTGTGAGGCAGCGGTTATCTGGTAAGGCCGGTGATGTCACAGACTGTGAGGCAGCGGTTATCTGGTAAGGCCAGTGATGTCATACACTGTGGGGCAGCGGTTATCTGGTAAGGCCAGTGATGTCATACACTGTGGGGCGGCGGTTATCTGGTAAGGCCGGTGATGTCACAGACTGTGAGGCAGCGGTTATCTGGTAAGGCCAGTGATGTCACAGACTGTGAGGCAGCGGTTATCTGGTAAGGCTGGTGATGTCACAGACTGTGAGGCAGCGGTTATCTGGTAAGGCCAGTGATGTCACAGACTGTGAGGCAGCGGTTATCTGGTAAGGCCAGTGATGTCACAGCCTGTGAGGCAGCGGTTATCTGGTAAGGCTGGTGATGTCACAGACTGTGGGGCGGCGGTTATCTGGTAAGGCCGGTGATGTCACAGACTGTGAGGCAGCGGTTATCTGGTAAGGCCGGTGATGTCACAGACTGTGGGGCAGCGGTTATCTGGTAAGGCCAATGATGTCACAGACTGTGGGGCAGCGGTTATCTGGTAAGGCCAGTGATGTCACAGACTGTGAGGTAGCAGTTATCTGGTAAGGCCGGTGATGTCACAGACTGTGGGGCGGCGGTTATCTGGTAAGGCCAGTGATGTCACAGACTGTGAGGTAGCAGTTATCTGGTAAGGCCGGTGATGTCACAGACTGTGGGGCGGCGGTTATCTGGTAAGGCCGGTGATGTCATACACTGTGGGGCAGCGGTTATCTGGTAAGGCCGGTGATGTCACAGACTGTGAGGTAGCGGTTATCTGGTAAGGCCAGTGATGTCACAGACTGTGGGGCGGCGGTTATCTGGTAAGGCCGGTGATGTCACAGACTGTGAGGCAGCGGTTATCTGGTAAGGCCGGTGATGTCACAGACTGTGAGGCAGCGGTTATCTGGTAAGGCCAGTGATGTCACAGACTGTGAGGCAGCGGTTATCTGGTAAGGCCGGTGATGTCACAGACTGTGGGGCGGCGGTTATCTGGTAAGGCCGGTGATGTCACAGACTGTGAGGCAGAGGTTATCTGGTAAGGCCGGTGATGTCACAGACTGTGAGGCAGAGGTTATCTGGTAAGGCCGGTGATGTCACAGACTGTGAGGCAGAGGTTATCTGGTAAGGCCGGTGATGTCACAGACTGTGAGGCAGCGGTTATCTGGTAAGGCCGGTGATGTCATACACTGTGGGGCAGCCGTTATCTGGTAAGGCTGGTGATGGCACAGACTGTGAGGCAGCGGTTATCTGGTAAGGCCGGTGATGTCACAGACTGTAAGGCAGAGGTTATCTGGTAAGGCCGGTGATGTCACAGACTGTGAGGCAGCGGTTAACTGGTAAGGCCGGTGATGTCACAGACTGTGAGGCAGAGGTTATCTGGTAAGGCCGGTGATGTCACAGACTGTGAGGCAGCGGTTATCTGGTAAGGCCGGTGATGTCACAGACTGTGAGGCAGCGGTTATCTGGTAAGGCCGGTGATGTCACAGACTGTGAGGCAGCGGTTATCTGGTAAGGCCGGTGATGTCACAGACTGTGGGGCAGCGGTTATCTGGTAAGGCCGGTGATGTCACAGACTGTGGGGCGGCGGTTATCTGGTAAGGCCGGTGATGTCACAGACTGTGGGGCAGCGGTTATCTGGTAAGGCCGGTGATGTCACAGACTGTGAGGCAGCGGTTATCTGGTAAGGCCGGTGATGTCACAGACTGTGGGGCAGCGGTTATCTGGTAAGGCCGGTGATGTCACAGACTGTGGGGCAGCGGTTATCTGGTAAGGCCATGATGTCACAGACTGTGAGGTAGCGGTTATCTGGTAAGGCCGGAGATGTCACAGACTGTGGGGCAGCGGTTATCTGGTAAGGCCGGTGATGTTATACACTGTGGGGCAGCGGTTATCTGGTAAGGCCGGTGATGTCACAGACTGTGGGGCAGCGGTTATCTGGTAAGGCCGGTGATGTCACAGACTGTGGGTCAGCGGTTATCTGGTAAGGCCAGTGATGTCATACACTGTGGGGCAGCGGTTATCTGGTAAGGCCGGTGATGTCATACACTGTGGGGCAGCGGTTATCTGGTAAGGCCGGTGATGTCATACACTGTGGGGCAGCGGTTATCTGGTAAGGCCGGTGATGTCATACACTGTGAGGCAGAGGTTATCTGGTAAGGCCGGTGATGTCACAGACTGTGAGGTAGCGGTTATCTGGTAAGGCCGGTGATGTCACAGACTGTGGGTCAGCGGTTATCTGGTAAGGCCGGTGATGTCATACACTGTGGGGCAGCGGTTATCTGGTAAGGCCGGTGATGTCATACACTGTGGGGCAGCGGTTATCTGGTAAGGCCGGTGATGTCACAGACTGTGAGGTAGCGGTTATCTGGTAAGGCCGGTGATGTCACAGACTGTGGGTCAGCGGTTATCTGGTAAGGCCAGTGATGTCACAGACTGTGAGGCAGTGGTTATCTGGTAAGGCCGGTGATGTCACAGACTGTGAGGCAGCGGTTATCTGGTAAGGCCGGTGATGTCATACACTGTGAGGCAGCGGTTATCTGGTAAGGCCGGTGATGTCACAGACTGTGAGGCAGAGGTTATCTGGTAAGGCCGGTGATGTTATACACTGTGAGGCAGCGGTTATCTGGTAAGGCCGGTGATGTCACAGACTGTGGGGCAGCGGTTATCTGGTAAGGCCGGTGATGTTATACACTGTGAGGCAGCGGTTATCTGGTAAGGCCGGTGATGTCACAGACTGTGGGGCAGCGGTTATCTGGTAAGGCCGGTGATGTCACAGACTGTGAGGCAGCGGTTATCTGGTAAGGCCGGTGATGTCACAGACTGTGAGGCAGCGGTTATCTGGTAAGGCCGGTGATGTCACAGACTGTGAGGCAGCGGTTATCTGGTAAGGCCGGTGATGTCACAGACTGCGAGGCAGCGGTTATCTGGTAAGGCCGGTGATGTTATACACTGTGAGGCAGCGGTTATCTGGTAAGGCCGGTGATGTCACAGACTGTGCGGCAGCGGTTATCTGGTAAGGCCGGTGATGTCATAGACTGTGAGGCAGCGGTTATCTGGTAAGGCCGGTGATGTCACAGACTGTGAGGTAGCGGTTATCTGGTAAGGCCGGTGATGTCACAGACTGTGAGGCAGCGGTTATCTGGTAAGGCCGGTGATGTCATAGACTGTGAGGCAGCGGTTATCTGGTAAGGCCGGTGATGTCACAGACTGTGAGGCAGCGGTTATCTGGTAAGGCCGGTGATGTCACAGACTGTGAGGTAGCGGTTATCTGGTAAGGCCGGTGATGTCACAGACTGTGAGGCAGTGGTTATCTGATAAGGCCGGTGATGTCACAGACTGTGAGGCAGCGGTTATCTGGTAAGGCCGGTGATGTCACAGACTGTGAGGCAGCGGTTATCTGGTAAGGCCGGTGATGTCATACACTGTGGGGCAGCGGTTATCTGGTAAGGCCGGTGATGTCATAGACTGTGAGGCAGCGGTTATCTGGTAAGGCCGGTGATGTCACAGACTGTGGGGCAGCGGTTATCTGGTAAGGCCGGTGATGTCACAGACTGTGAGGCAGCGGTTATCTGGTAAGGCCATGATGTCACAGACTGTGAGGCAGAGGTTATCTGGTAAGGCCGGTGATGTCACAGACTGTGAGGCAGCGGTTATCTGGTAAGGCCGGTGATGTCACAGACTGTGAGGCAGAGGTTATCTGGTAAGGCCGGTGATGTCACAGACTGTGAGGCAGCGGTTATCTGGTAAGGCTGGTGATGTCATACACTGTGGGGCAGCCGTTATCTGGTAAGGCCGGTGATGTCATAGACTGTGGGGCAGCCGTTATCTGGTAAGGCCGGTGATGTCATACACTGTGGGGCAGCCGTTATCTGGTAAGGCTGGTGATGTCATACACTGTGGGGCAGCCGTTATCTGGTAAGGCCGGTGATGTCATACACTGTGGGGCAGCCGTTATCTGGTAAGGCCGGTGATGTCACAGACTGTGAGGCAGAGGTTATCTGGTAAGGCCGGTGATGTCACAGACTGTGAGGCAGAGGTTATCTGGTAAGGCCGGTGATGTCACAGACTGTGAGGCAGCGGTTATCTGGCAAGGCTGGTGATGTCATACACTGTGGGGCAGCGGTTATCTGGTAAGGCCGGTGATGTCACAGACTGTGAGGCAGCGGTTATCTGGTAAGGACGGTAATGTCACAGACTGTGAGGCAGCGGTTATCTGGTAAGGCCGGTGATGCAATACATTGTGAGGCAGCGGTTATCTTGTAAGGCCGGTGATGTCACAGACTGTGAGGCAGCGGTTATCTGGTAAGGCCGGTAATGTCACAGACTGTGAGGCAGCGGTTATCTGGTAAGGCCGGTGATGTCACAGACTGTGAGGCAGCGGTTATCTGGTAAGGCCGGTGATGTCACAGACTGTGAGGCAGAGGTTATCTGGTAAGGCCGGTGATGTCACAGACTGTGGGGCAGCGGTTATCTGGTAAGGCCGGTGATGTCACAGATTGTGAGGCAGCGGTTATCTGGTAAGGCCGGTGATGTCACAGACTGTGGGGCAGCGGTTATCTGGTAAGGCCGGTGATGTCACAGACTGTGAGGCAGCGGTTATCTGGTAAGGCCGGTGATGTCACAGACTGTGAGGCAGCGGTTATCTGGTAAGGCCGGTGATGTCACAAACTGTGAGGCAGCGGTTATCTGGTAAGGCCGGTGATGTCACAGACTGTGAGGCAGCGGTTATCTGGTAAGGCCGGTGATGTCACAAACTGTGAGGCAGAGGTTATCTGGTAAGGCCGGTGATGTCACAGACTGTGAGGCAGCGGTTATCTGGTAAGGCCGGTGATGTCACAGACTGTGAGGCAGCGGTTATCTGGTAAGGCCGGTGATGTCACAGACTGTGAGGCAGCGGTTATCTGGTAAGGCCGGTGATGTCACAAACTGTGAGGCAGCGGTTATCTGGTAAGGCCGGTGATGTCACAGACTGTGAGGCAGCGGTTATCTGGTAAGGCCGGTGATGTCACAGACTGTGAGGCAGCGGTTATCTGGTAAGGCCGGTGATGTCACAGACTGTGAGGCAGCGGTTATCTGGTAAGGCCGGTGATGTCACAAACTGTGAGGCAGCGGTTATCTGGTAAGGCTGGTGATGTCACAGACTGTGAGGCAGCGGTTATCTGGTAAGGCCGGTGATGTCACAAACTGTGAGGCAGAGGTTATCTCGTAAGGCCGGTGATGCAATACATTGTGAGGCAGCGGTTATCTGGTAAGGCCGGTGATGTCACAAACTGTGAGGCAGCGGTTATCTGGTAAGGCCGGTGATGTCATACACTGTGAGGCAGCGGTTATCTGGTAAGACCGGTGATGTCACAGACTGTGAGGCAGCGGTTATCTGGTAAGGCCGGTGATGTCACAGACTGTGAGGCAGAGGTTATCTGGTAAGGCCGGTGATGTCATACCCTGTGGGGCAGCGGTTATCTGGTAAGGCCGGTGATGTCATACCCTGTGGGGCAGCGGTTATCTGGTAAGGCTGGTGATGTCATACACTGTGGGGCAGCGGTTATCTGGTAAGGCCGGTGATGTCATACACTGTGGGGCAGCGGTTATCTGGTAAGGCCGGTGATGTCACAGACTGTGAGGCAGCGGTTATCTCTAAGGCCGGTGATGTCACAGACTGTGGTGCAGCGGTTATCTGGTAAGGCCGGTGATGTCATACACTGTGGGGCAGCGGTTATCTGGTAAGGCCGGTGATGTCACAGACTGTGAGGCAGCGGTTATCTGGTAAGGCTGGTGATGTCACAGACTGTGGGGCAGCGGTTATCTGGTAAGGCCGGTGATGTCATACACTGTGGGGCAGAGGTTATCTGGTAAGGCCGGTGATGTCATACACTGTGGGGCAGAGGTTATCTGGTAAGGCTGGTGATGTCATACACTGTGGGGCAGCGGTTATCTGGTAAGGCTGGTGATGTCACAGACTGTGGGGCAGCGGTTATCTGGTAAGGCCGGTGATGTCATACACTGTGGGGCAGAGGTTATCTGGTAAGGCCGGTGATGTCATACACTGTGGGGCAGAGGTTATCTGGTAAGGCCGGTGATGTCACAGACTGTGAGGTAGCAGTTATCTGGTAAGGCCAGTGATGTCACAGACTGTGGGGCAGCGGTTATCTTGTAAGGCCGGTGATGTCATACACTGTGGGGCAGAGGTTATCTGGTAAGGCCGGTGATGTCACAGACTGTGAGGCAGCGGTTATCTGGTAAGGCCGGTGATGTCATACACTGTGAGGCAGCGGTTATCTGGTAAGGCTGGTGATGTCACAGACTGTGGGGCAGCGGTTATCTGGTAAGGCCGGTGATGTCATACACTGTGGGGCAGCGGTTATCTGGTAAGGCCGGTGATGTCATACACTGTGGGGCAGCGGTTATCTGGTAAGGCCGGTGATGTCATACACTGTGGGGCAGCGGTTATCTGGTAAGGCCGGTGATGTCACAGACTGTGGGGCAGCGGCTATCTGGTAAGGCCGGTGATGTCATACACTGTGGGGCAGCAGTTATCTGGTAAGGCCGGTGATGTCATACACTGTGGGGCAGCGATTATCTGGTAAGGCCGGTGATGTCACAGACTGTGGGGCAGCAGTTATCTGGTAAGGCTGGTGATGTCATACACTGTGAGGCAGCGGTTATCTGGTAAGGCCGGTGATGTCATACACTGTGAGGCAGCGGTTATCTGGTAAGGCCGGTGATGTCACAGACTGTGGGGCAGCGGTTATCTGGTAAGGCCGGTGATGTCACAGACTGTGGGGCAGCGGTTATCTGGTAAGGCCATGATGTCACAGACTGTGAGGCAGCGGTTATCTGGTAAGGCCGGTGATGTCACAGACTGTGGGGCAGCGGTTATCTGGTAAGGCCATGATGTCACAGACTGTGAGGCAGCGGTTATCTGGTAAGGCCGGTGATGTCACAGACTGTGGGGCAGCGGTTATCTGGTAAGGCCATGATGTCACAGACTGTGAGGCAGCGGTTATCTGGTAAGGCCGGTGATGTCACAGACTGTTGGGCAGCGGTTATCTGGTAAGGCTGGTGATGTCACAGACTGTGGGGCAGCGGTTATCTGGTAAGGCTGGTGATGTCACAGACTGTGGGGCAGCGGGTATCTGGTAAGGCCGGTGATGTCACAGACTGTGGGGCAGCGGTTATCTGGTAAGGCCATGATGTCACAGACTGTGGGGCAGCGGTTATCTGGTAAGGCCGGTGATGTCATACACTGTGGGGCAGCGGTTATCTGGTAAGGCCGGTGATGTCACAGACTGTGGGGCAGCGGTTATCTGGTAAGGCCGGTGATGTCACAGACTGTGGGGCAGCGGTTATCTGGTAAGGCCGGTGATGTCATACACTGTGGGGCAGCGGTTATCTGGTAAGGCCAGTTATAGCACAGAACGCAGGGGCGGCAGTCATCTGGATAGGGCCGGTGGTGGCACAGAACGCGGGGGTGGCGGTTAACTGATGGAGGCTGGTGACATTACTTCACCTGTTAAAGTCGGAGTTGGTCTCGACACAATATGGTAGATTTTCAGACTGGTGTCACTACTTACTGGTCATGGCGAGGAGGACGCAGGTCTCCCTCTCGCCCAGGAGCTCACTGGCGTAGCGCTGCTGGTTCTCCTGGAGATTCTTCACTTGCCCACCTTCATCTGCAAGCTCTATTTCCCCTGCAATATACAAGTTATGGCCATTTATAGAGACTACTATAGATATTGGTAATTATATTGCGCATTATCATGGTTCAGTGTGGACACAGGCCAAAGAAGCAAAAATCTTTATGCTGAGGATTATTAGGTCTAAATTTATGGAAAGGGTAAATAATGTCAAATGCCAATCTGGACAATTCTGAATCATGTCAAGAAGAATCTCTCTACACATCATAGAAGAACAGTAATATGCCAAACTGCGATACTGTACAATAACGCAATACACTGTGCCATAAAGATAATGCATCAGACTGCAGAATTACAGCACGCAGGATTATAACGCTCCCTCCTGTCTCCTACTGTACAATTATACACTATAACGCCCCCTCCTGTATCCCATTATATATTATAATGCTCCCTCCTATATACTATTATACATTATAACGCCCCCTCCTGTATCCATAACGCTCCCTCCTATATCCTATTATACATTAGAACGCTCATTCCTATATCTTATACATTATAATGCTCCAGTTGTATTATTCTTCTTCTTCCATTCCTTCCATGTTCCCTTCATACCTTCATTTTCATAGTGACATAAGTTTTTGATACTTTCCAGAAGGAGCTGAACTTTGCAGTTGATATTAAAAAGTGTCTCTTCACTCTCTGCGGAGGAGATCAGAGGAGGACGGAGAGTTACGCATCGCAGAGAATATTACATTTGCATTACATTTACAAATCTGAATCCGATTATATACGAGATTTTGTCTCATCCACTTATTTTTTGAAACTGAAGTAAAGAAAAGCCCCCAAGGTTTCTATGGGTGCCATGATGCGTCTTACGACACTAAGTACAGTACAACAAGACCCAACTGTCTCATGTTTTGTAGAAACAGCCACATTTCTGCTTACCTCCATACAGAACGGTTATGAACATCTCGGCAGTATTACTGAAATAATCAGACCAGTGTAAATAATGAGACACCCAGAGCAGGGGACTATATAAAGAACCTACCTGAGGTTGTGAGCGTTCCTGGTCTCCAGGGAGAAGGTCACAACCAGCAGACATCGACTCTGCTGCCGTTTGCCACGCCAGCCCTGATTGCTCAGCAAACAATCCTTATTATTAATAGTGAGGTTGGCGCACAGCTTGGCTTTACACGGTTTTGTCTCCAAGGTGTTGCTAGACGTGGTTGCCAAGAATGCATCAAATCTGTGCGCACGTCTTGCATCTGTTTCACTTTGCACGGATCTCCTATCGCA
The DNA here is from genome assembly GCF_046119375.1 of Phyllobates terribilis. Lineage (NCBI taxonomy): Eukaryota > Metazoa > Chordata > Amphibia > Anura > Dendrobatidae > Phyllobates > Phyllobates terribilis. Next base: position 304,645,570 of record NW_027362772.1, read on the forward strand.
GCAACAACAATGTACCTCGCAGGGTTTACCTTTCTTCTTCCCTTCTGTGAAGCCATAATAAATAATATTCCCACAAGTCATACAATGCAATGATGGGACGTGATACAAAACATCGCTGCATACAGGAAATGTGACAATCATGGGGCAGCTTTCTGAAATAATCACCATCAGCAGCGAGTGGCTTCAGGATCTGCTTCTAGTGGTCTTCACCCCTCCTCCTGTGGTACTACATGTGTCTTCCCACGTCTATCTTTTACTGCACCATCGCTCACGCTGTCACAACCAATGGACCCAAGTTACTAATGGTTTTGTGCTTAGGTGAAAAATATGCCAAAGTTTGTTGCATGAAGATCAGGTCTCTTCTTTTTTCTTTTACGTTTTTATGGCTTATTTTATTAGCTCTTAGATTCATTTTTGTGACTCATTAGTCAAGCAGTACCTCAAAAAAAGGGTGTTGCTTAAACTAAAATTAGGTAAAATAACCAATAAATGTTGTAAAGTTAGACAAAAGTGTCTAAACTGTCACATGTACCATCCAGCATGGGCCACCAGGTTACAGGTGTCTCATTTAATGACTGACTGTCTATTCTAAATATCGGGAAGGATTTGTAAATCGGCACCAATTATCGTGATGTTACACCAGAAAGGGGTCCTCAGCTGCTGGACCCCATTATTACGGCTCTACCTGCTACTTCTTTGGATGATGTACATATGCTAGGTAATATATGTACATTTATGTTTATGTCTCTTGGGTTGTGAGCCATCAAATACAGTTAAAATTCACAAAAAAAAAAACAAAACATGAGAAAGGTCCAGTGAATATTCCTTTACTTTGACATCCAAAATATTTAGATTTGAGAGTCCTCAGTGGTTGATACCTTTTTAATGGCTAACTGAAAAGATGGTAACAAATTGCAAGCTTTCGAGACTACTCAGGTCTTTTCATTACTAGCCTGATGAAGAGACCCGAGTAGTCTCGAAAGCTTGCAATTTGTTACCATCTTTTCAGTTAGCCATTAAAAAGGTATCAACCACTGAGGACTCTCAAATCTAAATATTTTTCTATCTACTGGCTAACACAGTACAAGAATATATATTTTCCTTTTAACATCCAGAAATTCTCAGTCTGCTGATTCCAATACTGTAGATTCATGAAGAGATGAAACGTCGTAGGACTTACTGCCGCCTTATACTCTGTGATAATACCAGTAGAATTGATGCAATACAGCCGGCTATTATCCAGCTCGATGGAACAAGTTCTGGGTGCTTTTCTCTCGTGCTGCGGCTCCGGGTCAGGTCGAGGAGTTCAGAGAATGTCTTATCTGATGAAGATACTGTTTTACATGGACAATTGAGAAAGAAGCAGAAAGTTTACAGTAGGAGGTGGAGATCCAGGTGGGTTCTGCAATACTGGGGGGGTCCAATAGAATCATTAAATAAGTATCTTTAATGATGTGCAGTGAGAGCTTTTATTTGCTGTCAAGAGTGTAGTCTCACTATAACAACCTTGCTGTGGGTTAGCTTTAGGGGGCTTCAGCTGTAGCTGCCCACCCAAAGAACTCTGTCGTCTAGTGATCTGGATGAGTATTAGATGGGGACAGATGTCCACATAGGGCGATACCATAAAAGCAAATAAACTAGAAGCGGTCACCTAGAAGGGTTGTGACAGCCACAAATCCTATGAACACCTGCAGAATCCCAGCTGTCGCTGCTCCGTGTACAGGAGGAGCAGATAATTGGAACGGAAAAGGAATTTTTCCCGGCTGGATGGCTGAGCTGCTGGACATAGAACGATCCTCAAGCATAATTTGGCGACGCTTTTCAGAGACGAGTCGGCTCCTTTTTCCAAACAAAAACGCGTCGACAAATAAAACGATCCTCGAGTATAGTAATATCTCAGTAAAATAGGGTTTTGTCAACGCGTTTTGTCTTAAAAAAGGAGTCAGTTTGTCTCTGAAACACGTCGGCAAATATAACCCTATTTTACTGAAATATTACTACACTTGAGGACCGTTCTATGTCCAGCAGCGCAGCCACCCACCTGTGAAAAATTCCTTTTTCCATTCCACAGATTATACAGGATAATAAATAATTACTTTTTCACGGCTCTAATATGAAAAGAAACATGAACGGCCGGAAAACAGGCAAATCATAACATAGCAATGGGGTATATCAGGCGCCCCTGATTCTCCAGCACTGCTGGTATTTTCATTTTCCCAAATGTTCTATTTAGTAAAGCAGAAAAAACAGCACAGATGTGAACAAAGCCCAAGCTAAACATTCCTGGATAATTTGCTACTTTGTACCGGTATAAGTAAAATGTATCAGCTTAAGTCCAGAGGATTGTCTAGACTGGATGCAACTGTAGCAAACATCCAGCTGTAAGACCTGTTACACATGCAGAATATTGCCAGGTACTGACAGCAAAAGTATTGAAAATGGCAGGCAGGCAATCAAAACCTTTCTTAAATTATGAGTGATTGCACACGGTTTATAATTGGTGAGAATTTTACTTGCATATTAGTGTGTGAAAAATCAGGATGGTAACAACACCGGCCACGTTATTGAGTGAAATGTCACGAATGTACACATTGCACAAATTGTCTGTGTGTAAATCGACCTGTAATGCAGATTTTGAAATCCTCGGCCTGTCAATTCATTGTGCAGACTTCACCTTTGCAAAACATGGGGTATAATATTCTCAAAAAAATCGCCAACAAAATCTATGTCTAATGCGTGCAGATTTCAAAAGCAGAAAAGTTGTGAATTCACTGCAGAAAATCCATAGCTTTTTTTTTCTGTCCACTCTTTTAGGATAGAAAAATGCAGCATTTTACAGTTGTCGCAAAATGAATTAGATAAATGAGAGTTCTGAAAACGCAATAAGAAGTTGCATCTTTCTGTTTTTTTTGTCCTGCAAGTTTTTTTTTTTTAAATTACAGCATGTTAATTCTTTCAGTGTGTTACTGTGCTTTCCAAAGTTAGATCAATGAGGCTGAGCCGGAAAAAAAAATGCATAAATAAAAAAAAAAAAATGCATCAAAAACACACACATTTTAACATGGAATTATTGTTTTGTTTTTCTGCCGATTGTGTGTATTTTCACAGCTGGGAAAAAAATCACAGCAAAAATGTGTGACCATACCCAATGATTAAATGTTATTTCCTGTAAATTCCTTTAACTCCAGAACTCGTGGCTGCATCCACGCTTCACATGTATCTACACCATGGTAGTCACATAAAAAAAAAGTCACTTATCCCGGTTGTAACCCAAAGTGTCAGGCGGATGCAGATAAAGCAGCTCACGTTCTGCAGCGCTGATCTTTTCGGATGTATGCCGCCTCTGTATTTCCAGCAGTACCGCCAGGTCTCTCTTCTCCGCCATCCTATTAAACTACAAAACAAATCTCCATAAGTTTCTGCTACAGGCAGATAAAGATTCCCAATTCACATCAGGACTATAAGATCCCAGGTACGTTCAGCTGTATCACATCTAATGTAGTGTACTTAATTATATGTACCAAATATTCAGCTGGGGGTCTTTATGTAGGGGAGACAGGGCAAAAACTTAGAACAAGGATGAATCATCATCGCCACACAATAAAAGAAAAAAGAATAGATCTGCCTGTAGCCAAGCATTTTTGTTCCCCTGATCACAGCATAAAAGATATGAAATTACTGGTATTAAAAGGTAACTTCAAATCTCAGAGAGAAAGGAGGGTCTCAGAATATAAACTGATGATGACCTTTAACACTTTCAGAGCAGGAATGAATGTGTTGCATGGATTTATGTCATTCTACATCAACTAAGGAATGTGCTCCTCAGACCTGTGAGGCCATCACAACACTGGACCTAGTCACAGGACAATAAAACCTTCACACTCCTTATCTATTAACTGCTAAAACATTTATAGCCAGAACTGTTTATCTCTTCCATAATAACTCTGCTTTTCATCACCTGTCTTACCTATTGCATTTTTTTCTTTCTTGTGTGTCTTATTGTGTATAAATATGTGACTCTTCAGATTTTGTGGTATGCTAGCCTGATGAAGAGACCTGCGTAGTCTCGAAAGCTTGCAATTTGTTACCATCTTTTCAGTTAACCATTAAAAGGTATCAACCACTGAGGACTCTCAAATCTAAATATTTTTCTAGCATAATGTAGTATTTCTACCAAAAATTGCTGAATAATTGAATAAAGCATTCTGACTGAGGAGGAAAAAATAAACAAACATGTGCCCGAAGGGAGATGGAGTCTGAATTGCAGATTCTGCTGTGTTTGAGCAAATGTTGCTGAATGCAGATCTAAACCTGATGACCCTACAGAGGCCAATGGCGGCCGTCATGTTGCTTCAGTGTCCGATGTGCGATAGATCCTGGATTTCCATGAGAAATGGAAATCATGATGTAGATGTCAACACAGCCCAACACATTTATCACTTAAGCACTTAGTTGTGTGAGGTTTCCACATATCACATGCAGCAAGTATAATTTATATATTTTATCATATAACATTTCTTTAAAGATTTTTGTGCTCTTAAATGTATATAGTTGGGGATAAAAATAATGTTTGCAATTGGGCTTCATTCAAGGGAACCTGTCTGTCGCAGAGAAAAATGGTAAAATCCATAAATACATCACTGGAGAGGGGACATTCACTCTCATTGAAAATATGGGACTAATTATAACTGGGGAAGTGAGAAAAAGTTGACACTTCAACTTCCATTGAAGTAGGATCTCATGTTATGAACAGGTAATTACAACAGGGAGATTTGATGAGAACCAGCCAACAAGCCTAGGATTCATGTACTCAGAGGCAGAGAAGTACAGGGGCTTCCTCTGTTCAAAGGAATTAGCTTCCTCTGTTCAAATATCGGAGAGATGCATGATGCTATCCATGCCAGATAAAATCACAATAAGAAACATGACCACAATATCTGACACCTGGGACCTCCAGGGGTGAAGATATCCTGAAAGTTGGAGATCTCAAACTTCTAAAAGATCTAGTACATCCCACCATCAGCCCCCAAATGTGCTAATGAAGGGGAGGTATGTGGGCATAACCTTGATCTAATAAAATTCAGAGTTTGGGTTTTGGTCAATAGTCAGTCCTGGAAGGTACAGCTTGCTGTGGGTTCTGTTCGTTTTCCTAAAGAATACTTCTCTCCGCTAAGCTCTGAGCAATTTCCATGGCATCAGGTTTAGTATTTTTTCTTTTGTTATCCCTTTTATTTTATTTAATTGTAGCCAGGTACTGTAAATCATTCTGTGGAAAGCTCAGAGAATTCTTAGAAAATATAGTTAGAAGATCTCTTCCCAGCACAGCAGCAGGTGATTGACAGATCTCCACCTATGTACACATAAGGGAGAGACTTATCCATCACCAGGTGCAGGGAAGGAGCTGAACTAGTCTAGTCCCAGGCCGGATTCTCTAACAATATTTGCTCTGAAATGCTGGAGATTGTTACGCACACGCCCGGACTGACTGGCGTAAGCGTTGTTAGTGATCCCACTGGACCATGAACCGAGGAGTACCTGGAGGTGCGTGACTAAGTATCAACTCGGTTCGACTAAGGTCGCACGGCGGCTCAGTCGACTCCGTGAACCAGGGAGGAACAGAGGGACCAGGTGCTACTCCAGGTCAGACCCCGGTCACAGCTGTTGACCCACACCGAGAACGCAGGAACGGGCAGGCACAGCTGGTATGCAGGCAGGTGGGTACTGGCAGGCACAGCTAGTATGCAGACAGGCGGGTACTGGCAGGCACGGCAGGTATGCAGACTGGCAGATACTGGCAGGTAGGAAAGCAGGCTGGATAGGAACCAGTACAGACTGGGATACAGGAACAGAGCCGCGGGTGCGGTGGACTAGCAGAGCAGAACCGCAGGTGCGGAGGACAAGTGGAGCAGAGCAGAGCGAAACCGCAGGTGCGGTGGACAAGCAGAGAAGAGCGAAACAGCAGGTGCGGTGGATAAGCAGAGCAGAGCGAAACCGCAGGTGTGGTGGACAAGCAGAGAAGAGCAAAACCGCAGGTGCGGTGGACAAGCAGAGCAGAGCGAAACTGCAGGTGCGGTGGACAAGCAGAGCAGAGCGAAACCGCAGGTGCGGTGGACAAGCAGAGCAGAGCGTAACCGCAGGTGCGGTGGACAAGAAGAGCAGAGCGAAACCGCAGGTGCGGTGGACAAGCAGAGCAGAGCAAAACCGTGGGTGCGGTGGACAAGCAGAGCAGAGCAAAACCGCAGGTGCGGTGGACAAGCAGAGCAGAGCGAAACCGCAGGTGCAGTGGACAAGCAGAGCAGAGCAGAAGGTGCAGGCAGAAAGGACAGGGCTCTGTTCACATGGAACAGACTGGAAAATACAGGAAGATAGTTAGAACACAGGAAGTAGATACGGAGGCAGGGAAACGGGACAAGCAGAACCAGATACACACAAGGTACTTACAATGAAGTATCGAGTGGACACAAAACTCACAAACAGAAGTACAGAGACAACGAGTTGGAGTTAGGTGCAGGTTCAGACACTGCAGGAAAAGGGCAGGTAAAGACATAGAGACAAACAGGTAACGGGCTAGGACACAGTTCAGACAGGAACTGAACCCGGAACAAGATACAGGAAAGAGCCTGGGAACTCAGCCCCCAGGGTGGCGGAACAGACTAGAAGTCACAGATTCAGGTAACAGGCCTGGGTACCCAGCCCCCAGGGTGGCGGAAACAGACAAGATACAGGACAGGACCTGGCAACTCAGTTGCACAGAACACACTCAAATAAAGAGTTGCTCAGGAACCTCCTACTGGGTTGAGGGGGTTTAAGTATCCAGTGACTCACAACAATAGGCTGGGGACGCATAAGGAGTGCGCACACAGTAACTATAAGAATCAGGCAGTAACCACGCTGCCACCCTAAGCAATCAGACAAGAGACATGCACACAGCAGGTACTGGAGCAAAGTGTGAAGCCAGGACTGATAGGTAAGATGGCGGTCTTGCATGGTGGGAGGTGGTAAACCATGCCAGCACGCCGCCAGGGATGTTACAGTACCCCCCCTTTACGCCCCCTCTTCTTCAAGCCTGCAAGGATTTTCTGCAGAGAATTTGGAGGCCGATCCTTCGCTTCAAGAAGATTACCTCTTCTGTCCACTAGAGGGAACGAAACTGGTCTCACCATCTTGGTGACTAGGATGCTTCCTCCCATCGAGCTATCCTCAGCAACAGATGAAGTGGGTGAAGTATCAGGAACAGGACACGGGAAAGTCTCTCTCCATTTGTTAATATCGGGTAGCACCCCAAAGGATTCACGGGACAACTGGAGATCCTCCACCGGGTTGGAGGGGTGCAGAGACTCGGGGGTAACCACCGCCTTGAAGTACACTTTGCCAAGCTTACTGGATGAAGTGGCCGAAGTACCAGGTACAGGGAGCAGAAAGGTCTCTCTCCATTTGTTCTCAGGTAGCACCCCGAAGGATTCAAGAGACAACTGGAAGTCCTCCGCCTGGTTGGAGGGGTGCAGAGACTTGGAGGTAGCCACCGCCTTGATGGACTTATTGCCAGATTTATTATAGATGGAGGATCCTTGCTTAGGGACCAACTTCAGTCTGGTTTCTGAGATGACACGTCTGCGAGGCCATGTGGTACCTGAAGCCAGATCATTGGTAAAATCGTCGAGACTGTGTGGGGACAATGCCTCCGCCTCCCCTCCTTCGGAGATTTCAGCGCACAGCGAGTCAGCGACTAGCAGATCTGGTGAAGAAGAGGACACTGCTGACTGTCCTGAAGATATGGGGACTGGACACCCCTTGTACCTCAGCAGTCCCCCAGGAAACACCATACAGGATCTCCAGGCCTGAGCGGCACTAGATCTCTCGGCTCTGGACGACCTGTGGGTAAACCAGACAGCACCTGGAATGTGAACATCTTCATGTGTAATGCTCCAATCTGGAGCTTAATTTGAACAGACATATTTTGACTGTTTCTGAGTAGGGCTCGTCCTTCCGCTGACAATGCCCATACCGGATTCTGGAGTTGTCGGACGGGAATCAGACACCGACTCTTCAAGGCTTTACGCCCGAAACTTCCAGTTAATCCGAGGCCTTCACTTGCCATGGAGACAGTCACGGTCATCTGTGGAGAGGAAACACTAACGCCAAGGGCAGCCTCTCCTACAGGCCTAATGTCTTGGGATTCTCCAACCTTCGCTGGACAAAGACCATCAGGGTGTCCCAAACAACCGCAGCGAAACCGCAATCCGATTTTGTGACTGAGTTCCGGCCTCTGCTTTGCCTGACGAACATGGTCATCCTTCATGGATTCTGTGCGGATAGCTGCCTCTACAGGCTGGGGAACAGGAGGTCTTTGGGAGGACAGAACCTGGCGTGACAGTTTACCTCTACACCTTGCACGTCTGGACTGCCTCTTGAGGTTGGGAAGAGAAGTATTCTGTGGAACATTATCATCCTGTGTGGATTCTGTGTAGGCAGCAGTCTTTTCAGGCTTGAGAGCTGGTGGGCTACCTACACGCATCACCCATCGGGACTGCTCCAGGATATTGGGAAGGGAAGCTTTAACAGAAGCCTCAGGGTTACGGTCATCGAAGACTATTAGAAAGGCCACCAGGAAGGCCTGCAGGTCAGAGACGATAGGATCCCATGCTTCCCATAGGGGGGTGATCCAATTCAAGGCATCACCCGCTAAGTAGGACATCATAAATGCTACTTTAACCCGATCAGTGGGAAAATAGTGAGCATAGAATTTGAAATGCAGCATACATTGCTCCACAAACACACGGCTTTGTTTTGGATCCCGGTAGTATCGTGGTGAATCCGCAGGAACGAGTGCTGATAGCTCCATTTGGGCTGGTGCGTAAATCGACTGGACCTCAGCTTGAGAAAAAATTTTCCTTGGTGCATGTATTCGCCAAACAAGAATTCAAATGTCTCCGAGAGCGAAGGGCCATGGGGTTCAATGGGGACCATGGCCTGAGAAAACTGTTACGCACACGCCTGGACTGAATGGTGTGAGCGTGGTTAGTGATCCCACTGGACCATGAACCGAGGAGTGCCTGGAGGAGCGTGACTAAGTATCAACTTGGTCCGACCAAGGTCGCACGGCGGCTCAGTCGACTCCGTAAACCAGGGAGGAACCGAGCAAAGGAACCAGGTGCTACTCCAGGTCAGACCCCGGTCACAGCTGTTGACCCACACCGGGAATGCAGGAATGGGCAGGCACAGCTGGTATGCAGACAGGTGGGTACTGGCAGGCACGGCTGGTATGCAGACAGGCGGGTACTGGCAGGCACGGCTGGTATGCAGAGAGGCAGGTACTGGCAGGCATGGCAGGCATGCAGACTGGCAGATACTGGCAGGTAGGAACGCAGGCTGGATAGGAACCAGTACAGACTGGGATACAGGAACAGAGCCGCGGGTGCGGTGGACTAGCAGAGCAGAACCGCAGGTGCGGAGGACAAGCGGAGCAGAGCAGAGCAAAATAGCAGGTGCGGTGGACAAGCAGAGCAGAGCGAAACCGCAGGTGCGGTGGACAAGCAGAGCAGAGCGAAACCGCAGGTGCGGTGGACAAGCAGAGCATAGCGAAACCGCAGGTGCGGTGGATAAGCAGAGCAGAGCGAAACCGCAGGAGCGGTGGACAAGCAGAGCAGAGCGAAACCGCAGGTGCGGTGGATAAGCAGAGAAGAGCGAAACCGCAGGTGCGGTGGACAAGCAGAGCAGAGCGAAACCGCAGGTGCAGTGGACAAGCAGAGCAGAGTGAAACTGCAGGTGCGGTGGACAAGCAGAGCAGAGCGAAACCGCAGGTGCGGTGGACAAGCAGAGCAGAGTGAAACCGCAGGTGCGGTGGACAAGCAGAGCAGAGCGAAACCGCAGGTGCGGTGGACAAGCAGAGCAGAGCGAAACCGCAGGTGCGGTGGACAAGCAGAGCAGAGCGAAACCGCAGGTGCGGTGGATAAGCAGAGCAGAGTGAAACCGCAGGTGCGGTGGACAAGCAGAGCAGAGCAGAAGGTGCAGGCAGACAGGACAGGGCTCTGTTCACATGGAACAGACTGGAAAATACAGGAAGATAGTTAGAACACAGGAGGTAGATACGGAGGCAGGGAAACGGGACAAGCAGAACCAGATACACACAAGGTACTTACAATGAAGTAGCGAGTGGACACAAAACTCACAAACAAAAGTACAGAAACAGCAAGTTGTAGTTAGGTGGAGGTTCAGACACTGCAGGAAAAGGGCAGGTACGGCCATAGAGACAAACAGGTAACGGGCTAGGACACAGTTCAGACAGGAACTGAACCCGGAACAAGATACAGGAACGAGCCTGGGAACTCAGCCCCCAGGGTGGCGGAAACAGACTAGAAGTCACAGATACAGATAACGGGCCTGGGTATAAAGCCCCCAGGGTGGCGGAACAGACTAGAAGTCACAGATTCAGGTAACAGGCCTGGGTACTCAGCCCCCAGGGTGGCGGAAACAGACAAGATACAGGACAGGACCTGGCAACTCAGTTGCACAGAACACACTGAAAGAAAAGTTGCTCAGGAACCTCCTACTGGGTTGAGGGGGTTTAAGTATCCAGTGACTCACAACAATAGGCTGGGGACGCATAAGGAGTACGCACACAGTAACTATAAGAATCAGGCAGTAACAGCGCCACCACCCTAAGTAAACAGACAAGAGACATGCACACAGCAGGTACTGGAGCAAAGTGTGCAGCCAGGACTGAAAGGTAAGATGGCGGTCTTGCATGGTGGAAGGTGGTAAACCATGCCAGCATGCCGCCAGGGATGTTACAGAGATTTTCCGAAAATAATATGGCTGCAATCATGCAACCAGGCTGTGATTCATGATGCCTTTGGTTTGGCCATCATGAATTAAATAACTGGGGTAACCCTGGACTCTGAACTTTCCTTCAAACTACATATCCAAACCCTTTCCACTTCCTGCCAACTCCAACTCAAAAATATCTCCTGGATCCGCACATTCCTCAACCATGAATCTGCAAAAACACTAGTGCACGCCCTCATCATCTCCCGCCTTGACTACTGCAACCTCCTGCTCTGTGGCCTCCCCTCTAACACTCTCGCACCCCTCCAATCTATCCTAAACTCTGCTGCTCGACTAATCAACCTGTCCACCCGCTATTCCCCGGCCTCTCCTCTCTGTCAATCTCTTCACTGGCTCCCCATTGCTCAGAGACTCCAGTTCAAAACCCTAACCATGACATACAAAGCCATTCACAACCTGTCTCCTCCATATATCTCTGACCTAGTCTCCCGTTACATACCCGCACGCAACCTCCGATCCTCACAAGATCTCCTTCTCTACTCCTCTCTTATCTCCTCCTCCCACAATAGCATACAAGATTTCTCCCGTGCTTCCCCCCTACTCTGGAACTCTCTACCCCAACGTATCAGACTCTCGCCTACCGTGGAAACCTTCAAAAGGAACCTAAAGACCCACCTCTTCCGACAATCCTACAACCTGCAGTAACCACCGCTCCACCATACCGCTGCACGACCATCTCTACCCTCACCTACTGTATCCTCACCCATCTCTTGTAGATTGTGAGCCCTCGCGGGCAGGGTCCTCGCTCCTCCTGTACCAGTCGTGGTCACATTGTTTTCAAGATTATTGTAATTGTTCTTGTATTATACCCCTTTTTCACATGTAAAGCGCCATGGAATAAATGGCGCTATAATAATTAATAATAATAATAATAATAATAAACTGGTTCCTCTTAAAATTTTTGCGTTGCACGTGACATTCTAACATGGCGTTTGTAATTCTTTTCTGTCTTTTTTTCTGAGCTCCTCTCAGCTGAATTATGACCACAGATCACATATAAGTTGCGTTCAACTTTGATATAGACATAAATCACCTGAGATGAGCTCAGAAGAAAGATAAGAGTAATAAACTGTCAGCTCAAAGACGGATTCTCAATTTATTCTGTAACCAGCAATGTTGCAAGTTAAACAAAGTGCCTGGAAATTGTAAAAAATTTTTAATGACACCCAATTGCAAAAATTGCTTTTGAAGAGGTCTATATCCTTAAAGGAAATATCTTGCATGCATTTTTTTATTACAAAGGGTTCAGACTCTGCCAAAACTCTTACTGTTGCTCTTATTCATTCTCGTCTGGACTATTGCAACTCTCTACTAATCGGTCTCCCTCTTACTAAACTCTCCCCTTTCCAATCCGTCCTGAATGCAGCAAGCTGGATCGTATTCCTCTCCAACCGCTACACCGATGCCTCCACCTTGTGCCAGTCATTACACTGGTTACCCATCGCTACAGAATCCAATAAAAAAGTATCACTCTCACCCACAAAGCTCTCCACAGTTCAGCACCGCCCTATATCTCCTCCCTCATCTCTCACTATCACCCTACTCATACCCTCTGTTCTGCTAATGACCCAAGACTAACATTCTCAATAATTCAAACCTCCCACTCCTGTCTCCAAAACTTCTTGTGTGCTGCGCCACTTCTCTGGAATGCACTACCCAGGATAATTCGATTAATTCCCAATACCTACAGTTTTAACCGTGCCCTGAAAACTCCCTTCTTTAGACTGGCGTATTACCTCACTTATGTAACTATTCCAGTTTTGCTCATACAAAATTTTCTTCCAAATCTTGTCCCTCCAAGCATTTGTTCACACACCCTCCATGCATTTAATAGCCCTTTGTGTCTGTACAGTACACATTTTGGCTGGTGACCAGATCATGCAGTGTTATTTGAATACTCGATTTATTATATTTATGGCTGGACTGTACAATACAAGGAACTTTTTACCATTCACCTTTCGTGTCTCCCCTATTTCCTCATAGATTGTAGCTTGCGGACAGAAACCTCACTCTGCTTGGTATCTGATGAGTTATGTGTTACTCTCTTATGTCTTTATTGTCTGTACAAGTAAAGTGCAGCAGAATATGTTGGCGCTATAGAAATAACAATTATTATTCAGAGATCGTTAAAAAAATGTAAGTAGTAATTTCACTAGTAAACGTCCTTACAGTGTTTGGCTGTTGCGTTCACAAGTTCCCAAGTTGGGACATGATCACTGCAGAAGGTAAAGACTGGTGCGGTATTGGAAGCAGCGGGAGTCGGTGAGGGGACTATTACTACTTTTATCTTTTAATGCAATCTGAGCATTTTACGAGATTTTTTAAACTGAAAAGAGAACATCCATTAATAATTTGCAAAAAGCGAGTCTGCATTAGTCAGTTCTGCAGGAAGGCGTCCAGTGTAGGACTGATTCTGTGTATATAGTGTGACAATTATTCATATACATAAATATATATATATATATATACACACATAAACACAGATCAATACGGTTTTATAACCATGGTATAATACAGAATATCTGATGATCCAGTGACTCGCCCCCTGGGCCGTGGGGCACTCAGAACGGGGCTTCAGGGCGATGCTGGGAGTAGTAGTGGCGACCCGGTCCCGTGGCTCAGGGTGGTCAGAGCAAATGCTGTGACAGTGTATTTGTAGGTTTTGAAAGTCCGACTACGCCACCCGTGGATTGCGGTCAGGGAGCACCGCCGCTGCAAGGCAGACCGCTGAGGCTGATGTAGATGTGCAGCACAGCGATAGGATAACTCCCCAAGGGAAGAGTGCAGCCTCAGGGCAGTGTAATAGGATGCTGGGGGGTGATGGTGCAGGCGCAGCAGTAACCACACAGAGTCCAATAATGCAGTCCAGGGTCTTTTACTGCAGATCTTATCACTGACCCACCAGGAGTACAGGGTAGGAATGGACCTGGGTGTCTGAGGGCATTCGGGCGAGCTCTACTGGTCAGGGTGAGTGGGTAGGCCTACCGTTCTCTCTCTGCCATTGCTGACTATCTCCCCCTTTAGTGGTGTGATAGCCCACGTCCCTGAGCTGGCCGTGTACTACGCCTGTATGGCTTGCGACTCGGGCCTTAGGTACCTGTAGCTTCTCCGTGCTGTACCGGTCCCTCTGTGTGGCGGAGCCTCCAGGCTTCTCAGGCCAAGGAACCTGAAATCCCTTGCGGGTTGGTTATCTGCTGCAGGACTTGCAACCCTGACAGCCTCGGACCCCAGTGTCCGGTTGTGTAGTTCTCTCTCTGCCAGGACCGGCTCTCATCGCCTCTGTCCCTGGCTTGCTGTTCCTCCTATGCCTCCTGGACTCCTCAGCTGCGGCTGACCTGTCCCTCTCTTCTGGGAACCCTTCTGGAAGCTTCAGAAGTGGGTCCTGGTCTCCCTAACCCTGCCCTCAGTACCAGCTTTTATAGGGGCAGCCTGCTCCCCCTACTGGCCTTGGACAGGAGGTGCTGCATGCTAATGGTCCCTGACCAGAGAACCTCCCTCCTGCTCTCAGACACAGCCTTAAATGTTTGTGGCATACAGGCCTGGGGTGACACATTCCCCCTAGTAAAGCTTAGTACTCCGGGACTAAACAAGAAACACGAATACAGGGCATAAATTATAACATAAACACAACAAAGAAGAAAACAACAAACACCACCACGTATTGAGTTCTTTAGGTCACAGTGTGGTCTGTGACCGGGTGTCCGTTTCACCCAGTAAGGCGAAGTCTTAAACGGTGCGGGGACCTGTCCAAAGCAAACCCCAAGCATTGGCCCTGGGCGTGGCTGCAAGGCGAAGCTATCTACTTTAGACCACACGGGGCCAAACCAGACAGGTTTTTCTTCCGTGGCAGTCTTCGCAAAAGGCACCAAGTGCAACTATTCACAATGTAGTTCCGGTTATCCAAAGTTCATAACCTGTCAGTCCATATATGCAGAAAAACTGGAGAAAACACTATTAGTTACAGGTAACAAACATATTAAATATATACATTGTACATTTTAGATCTTGTACTTATATCCTCCAGCGAGCTGGTGTTTGACCCCTAGTGCTCCTGGTTGACCTCCTTAACCCACTGTCTGGTGGGGGACCAACCTGGCTTTCCCTACTATCATTGAGGGTGCCGCTACTAGCGAGGTTCATAGGCAGGGCAGGCAGCTGTCCACAAGTTCTTTGGCTTACCGCAGGCATGGCAGGCTCACTGTCAGCAGAGGGTTGACTCTCCTGGGCTGCTGGCGTGGGTTCTTCCGCCTCTGGGGCCGCTTGCTCTTCTTGTTCTTCCTGTCCTCCTGTAGGCTCCTGCTGGGTAGGCTGAAGGAAGTGTAGGACGGGTACCACTATTGCGCTATTTATCTGAGTCCAGGTCCGGGGGAACTCTCCGAGAACTGTGCTGATCATCTCTTCCTTGTCCTCTGCGGGTTCAAGGTCATCTTGATCTTCATTTGGACTCTGTAGTTGCTCGGGGCACCGTTTTAGGTGGTCTCTGGAGACGGTGCTAGTGGTTTCTCCTCCATCCTTGGTAATCACACATACCTTCGGGTTGTTGTGGTCAGACTGTAGTACTGTGTACGGGTCTCTTTCCCACTGGTCATCCAGCTTGTGAAGCCTTCTCTTCCGCTTCAGGACCTGCTCACCAGGTTCCAGGGGACCAGCAGGGGCGTGTTGGTTGAAGAGCCTCTCTTGCTTTTCTCTCGCTTGAGCCAGACTCCTCTCCACACTCTCCTGTACCTTCTTGTACTGTAGCCGCCGTTCCATATCCCAGTCCGCGTCTGGGGAGGTGTCATCGGGTGTCAGGACTCCCATCTCCAGGTCTATCGGCAGTTTACCTGGTCTTGCTCGCATCAGGTAAGCCGGGGTGCAATTTGTAGCATTCACCGGGATATGGTTGTACAAATCAATCAGGTCTGGCAGCTTCTCCGGCCACAGGCTGCGTTCTTCCAAGGGTAACGTCTTGAGGAGATCGATGACGATATTGTTCATTTTCTCACACAGCCCGTTGGTTTGCGGGTGGTAAGGCGTTGTCCGAATCTTCCTACAGCCGTAGAGGTTGCAGAACTCCTGGAATACTTCAGCCTTAAACGCTGGACCTTGATCTGTCAAGACCTGTTCCGGATACCCATGTGGACGGCAGAAGTGTTGTTGGAAGGCTCTGGCCGCTGTTTGGGCTGTCAGGTCTTTAACAGGAACCACTACCAGGAACCGGGAGTAATGGTCCACAATCGTGAGGGCATAGACGTAGCCGGACCGGCTTGGAGCCAACTTCACATGGTCCAGAGTTACCAGCTCAAGAGGCTGCCTGGTGACGATGGGCCTCAAGGGTGTCTGCTGGCTGGTACGGTCCTTCCTTCTGAGGTGACATGGGCCGCAGTCCCTGCTCCACTTCTCGATGGCCCTTCTCATGCCGACCCAGTAGAACCGCTCTCTCAGTAGGAACTCCAGTTTCTTCCACCCGAAGTGTCCCGCTCTGTCATGGTAGGCCTCCAGGACCATTGCTGCATCTCGCCTTGGGACCAATATCTGCCAGGTCAGCTCGTGCGTCCGGTGGTTGACAAGCCTTCTGCACAGCTTACCCTCGTAGAGGAATAGCCTGCTTTTCTCCTTCCATATCTGCTTGGCTTCCTCTGGAGCGTCCGGGCCAGGGCTAGCGTCTTCCTGGGTTAACATGTCTTTCACCAGGCGTATTGCAGGGTCGCTATCTTGCGTTTCAGCCCAGCCGTGGTGGGGTAAGGGGTTGAACATGACGGTGGTTAAGTCTTTGTCTCTTACCCGGTGAGAATACTGAGTGGCCCCATACCGGTGGAACGCAGGGAGCTCTATTTCCTCCAGCTCTTCCGAGTCGTCTTCTCCTTCAGGTAGGTGGGGCATTCTTGATAGGGCTTCTGCGTTGGTTCTGCCTGCAAGGTATTTGATTGCGAAGTCATAATTGGATAGCCGGGCCATCCACCGCTGTTCTAGAGCACCTAGTCTTGCATTGTCCAGATGCATCAACAGGTTGTTGTCCGTGTACACGGTGAACTTTGCGGAGGCCAAGTAATGCTTAAACCGTTCCGTGACGGCCCACACCACTGCCAAGAATTCTAGCTTGAAGGAGCTGTAATTCTCCGGGTTTCTTTCAGTGGGCCTCAGCTTCCGGCTGGCATACGCGATCATCCTTTCTCTGCCCTGTTGGTTCTGTGACAGTACGGCTCCCAGTCCCACATTACTGGCATCTGTGTGGAGGATAAAAGGCTGGCCATAATCGGGGTAGGCCAGGATCTCATCCCCATTGAGGGCCATCTTCAACTGGCGGAAGGACTCCTCTTCCGGCCTGTCCCACTTGAAGGGTGGCTTGTGACTTCTGGATTTAGATTGCCCTATCAGGAGGTCCTGCATAGGGGCTGCCATCTTAGTGAACCCGGGGATGAACCTTCGGTAGTAGCCTACCAACCCGAGGAATTGCCTCACTTCTTTGATGTTAGAGGGGCTTGGCCAGCTCTTGATGGCTGTAACTTTGTCGGGGTCGGGGGCTACTCCCTCTGCACTCACCACGTGTCCTAGGTACTGGACCTTCGGTTTTAACAGGTGGCACTTTAAAGGCTTCACTTTCAGGCCGTAGCCTGCCAGGGCTTCGAACACCTCGGCCAAGTGCTTTAGATGGTCCTCGTAAGTCTTCGAATAGACGATCACGTCGTCCAGGTAAAGGAGTTTCGGTGCCCTAGACAGCATTCCATCAGCCTCTGGAAGGTCCCTGGTGTGTTGCAGAGCCCGAAGGGCATAAAGTTGAACTCACTCAGTCCCATCGGGGTGGTGAAGGCGATCTTCTCCTTATCAGCCTCTGCCACAGGAACCTGCCAGTACCCGCTAGTAAGGTCCAAAGTAGAGAAGAAATTAGCTGATTTTAGAGCTGCTAAAGACTCCTCTATCCTAGGTAACGGGTACGCATCTTTATGGGTGATACGATTGATTTGTCTATAGTCCACGCACATTCTCATGGTACCGTCTTTCTTTTTTACCAAAACTAAGGGAGCTGCCCAGGGGCTACAGCTGTCTCTAATGACCCCAGCTTCTTTCATTTCTCTCAGCATACCCTTTGCGTTCTGATAATGTGCAGGGGGTACAGGCCTGTGTCTCTCTTTTATTGGTGGGTGGCTCCCCGTGGGGATATGGTGTTCTATCCCTCTTACTCTGCCGAAGTCTAGCGGGTGCTTGCTAAAAATTCTCTCGTACTCCTGAACCACCCGGTATACTCCTTGTTTTTGGTGCAGGGGAGTGGAGTCAGCACCCACATGGAGTTTCTGGCACCAGTCCTCCTGTTGTTTCTGGGAGCCATTACCCTCCGCCTGAGGAGATGGAGGCAAAGGTTCCACGGCCCTGATAGCTTTGTGCTCAACAGCAAACAGTTTGGCAAGTGTAGCGTACCTGGGTAAGTGTACCTCCCTCTCCCCAATGTTAAGAATGCGAACGGGCACCCTCTCATGACGGACATCAACCACCCCCCGGGCTGTCAAAATGGTGGGCCTGCTGTCTGAGTACACGGGTTCTACCATGGCTTGGTAGTCTCTGCCTCTCAACCCGATTGCAGTCCGACACCAGATCATCATTTCACTTTTGGGAGGCATGGCAATGGGGAACGGGTCGCTCATCCTCACGCTACCGATCTCACCACCAGACAGTTCTACCTGTTGCCGTCTCATCAGGGCTCTTATCTCTTTCTGGAGGACCCTCTGTTGGCTGGAACTAGCATTCACCGCCACCTGCTGCAAAATCACAATTACTTCTGAAAGACAGTTTTCAATCACATTAGTACCCAAGGTTATTTTAGGGTGACTTTCACGACGGTCAATGTCCATAATGATCACTCCCTGTGCCGGCAGCTCCACCTTACCAATCTTGATGGTCATTTCTCTGAACCCCACCTGCGGCACGGGTTGGCTGGCAATGATGCTTAAGTCATCGTCTGGATAGCGGGTTATGTCAGCGTCACTCCAGTACCGCTTGAAAAGTACATAGGGGATGGTAGTCACTTGAGACCCGGTGTCCAGCAGTGCACTCATGGGGATACCGTCCAGCACTACGGGTAAGACCGGGCATCCTCCCACGTACTTATCACGCCAATTAGACGGGCCTGATGACCTTATGCCTGGGGGTTGGCCCTCTGACCCAGGTCGGACCCATTTAAAGTACAGTACCTTGCTATGTGTCCTGGCTGACTGCAACGGCGGCAAATCGGCTGTCCATCCTCAGTGTAGCGGTCGGCAGGCCTCCCTCTGAACAGCGGGATCCTCCTCTGTCGACGCCATGGGACATCCTCCGGACTCGAAGCCAGTTCGATTGGTCTTGACGGTTCCACCTGCAACGACTGTACGGTCCTGGTCAATGCAGCCACACTCTTTGTTAGCTCCTGGACCTGATGGTGCAGGGCTGCAGGCTGGGATGGATTTAGGGCCTGTGCATCAGCCCCCACAAGGTCTGCGGGGTAGGGCGCTGCCCCCTGATGGTAAGTGATGGCAGGGCGCCGGGAAGCTACAGCGCCACCTGGTGCGGGTTCTCTGAGCACCCGGATGGCCCTATCCTTGAACTGCGCAAAAGTCAAATCGGGGTTCTGTAGGGCCATGAGGTGCAGCTGAGTCCTGTGGGCGCTGGACAGCAGACCTTCTATGAACTGGTCAGTCAACAGTTTATCAGTGTCCTGCACGCTACCAGGGTCAGCTTGTTTGATAGCTCTCAGGGCTTCTTGCAGGTTCAAGGCATAGTCTCTGATACTATCCTGGGCCCGCTGCTTACAGCCATAGAACCGCATTTTGATTTCTGCTGAGGTACGGGTGTCAAAGGTACTCCGCACCCGGGTCAGAATGTCCTTTAGAGTCCTTTTCTCCTCATCTGACCATGATTTCACTTCCCGCTGGGCTGCACCGGTGAGCTGCCCCGTTAGAATGCTCACTTTCTGTTCTTCTGTCAGGGGATAAACTTTAAATAAACTGTGCAGTCTTTCCCTAAAGTCAGTTAGGGTATGGGATTCCCCTGAGTATTGGGGCAGCCAGGCTGCTCCGGGGATGTAGGGCATGGAGAACGGCATCACCGCTGCTGCAGCCACGCTGGTGGTAGAATGTCCCTCCGCGTCCGTCATCTTCCTCCCCCCTAGTTAATCGTGGCCTACCTTCCGTTGATCCTCTTCCATAGGCCGCGGCTCCGCTGGTGCTGCTCCGTGCGAGGACCTTGCGTCGCGTCCTGGTGACATCAGCGTCGCTCTCTCTCCTTCCAGGACCTTGCGCAGCGTCGGTGCGTAGGACGGGGCCTCAGGTCTCACGCGGTTTGGACGTCCACGCCCCTCTTCTTCCTGCGCGGCGTCCTGAAGATGGCATCCGATGGCGGGAAAATGGCTGAAGATGGCGGGAAACGACTGAAGATGGCGGGAGACGACCGAAGATGGCGGGAAACGGCTCCGGATGGCGGGAAACCTCTTTTTAAGGTACGTGTTCAGTCTTTTTCAGGCGCGCAATACCCGTTTGTGACGGGTTGGTCACAATCCTGCCGACTACGCCAAAGCTGACTCGCCCGCTGGGCCGTGGGGCACTTGGAACCGGGCTTCAGGGCGATGCTGGGAGTAGTAGTGGCGACCCGGTCCCGTGGCTCAGGGTGGTCAGACCAAATGCTGTGACAGTGTATTTGTAGGTTTTGAAAGTCCGACTACGCCACCCATGGATTGCGGTCAGGGAGGACCGCCGCTGCAAGGCAGACCGCTGAGGCTGGTGTAGATGTGCAGCACAGGGATAGGATAACTCCCCAAGGGAAGAGTGCAGCCTCAGGGCAGTGTAATAGGATGCTGGGGGGTGATGGTGCAGGCGCAACAGGAATCACACAGAGTCCAATAATGCAGTCCAGGGTCTTTTACTGCAGATCTTATCACTGACCCACCAGGAGTACAGGGTAGGAATGGACCTGGGTGTCTGAGGGCATTCGGGCGAGCTCCACTGGTCAGGGTGAGTGGGTAGGCCTACCGTTCTCTCTCTGCCCTCGCTGACTATCTCCCCCTTCAGTGGTGTGATAGCCCACGTCCCTGAGCTGGCCGTGTACTACGCCTGTATGGCTTGCGACTCGGGCCTTAGGTACCTGTAGCTTCTCCGTGCTGTACCGGTCCATCTGTGTGGCGGAGCCTCCAGGCTTCTCAGGCCAAGGAACCTGAAATCCCTTGCGGGTTGGTTATCTGCTGCAGGACTTGCAACCCTGACAGCCTCGGACCCCAGTGTCCGGTTGTGTAGTTCTCTCTCTGCCAGGACCGGCTCTCATCGCCTCTGTCCCTGGCTTGCTGTTCCTCCTATGCCTCCTGGACTCCTCAGCTGCGGCTGACCTGTCCCTCTCTTCTGGGAACCCTTCTGGAAGCTTCAGAAGTGGGTCCTGGTCTCCCTAACCCTGCCCTCAGTACCAGCTTTTATAGGGGCAGCCTGCTCCCCCTACTGGCCGGGGACAGGAGGTGCTGCATGCTAATGGTCCCTGACCAGAGAACCTCCCTCCTGCTCTCAGACACAGCCTTAAATGTTTGTGGCATCCAGGCCTGGGGTGATACACCAGCACATACGAGCTTCAATAGACACCAAACTATTTTGAGTTTTGTCCTGATCACAACAGACATGTACAAATATACAGCTGAGGCAAAAAGTGAGAAGAATATCTGATTTGCATAAACTAATAGGTTACAGAAGAAATAATCAGATTAATTCAAATATAACTTAATGAATCATGAAAAATATCTCATTAAAGTGCCAAGTGCTCAAATAGTGATTCAAAAATTACTGGTCACCAATCCCATTAATTTTTAACAACTCAATTAAAAAGTCTCGGCTCGTATTTGTTTGAATCCTAGTCAAGTACAATGACAATATGATATAAGGTAAAGGATTAATAAAACAGTATGAGCATGTTCTAGATTGACCCCGTTACCTTGGTGGGGTGAAATGCCAGGACTGAGACAATTATTATATTATTGCTGCATAGGGTGGGTAAGTGTTTGTCATTTCTCCCTATTGTTACTGGAACACTAATTACTGCCAATCATAGGCACGTGTAATCCTTCACCTTATATCATATTGTCATTGTACTTGGCTGGGGATCAAACAAATATGAGCCGAGACTTTTTAATTGAGTTGTTAATACCGGTGGTGTTATGACTATGCTGATATGACAGTGAAAAAGATCTCTTGCTAGGCTTTGAAACCCCTTAGTCTAAAAAACACACGTTCCCAATTGGTGGGTAAGCTTGGGATCCTATTTTTGTTTAATCAGGTTTCACTACCACCCCTTTCTTTGGGACACAGTTATATTATGATTGGAAGTTAATATTTGCGTCCACAGTAGAAAGGCGATCCTGAACATACGGTGGAAAAACATTGATTGGTGACCAGTTATTTTTCAATCACTACTTGGCACTTTTTTTTTGTTTTAGCTAGTTTTATTGAACGATTTGAATCGAATAACAGAGGTGACTCTATAGGGGGACCATTATAATTAAATATTTTTTTGGCCTCTTTCCACACTCTACAAGCCAATCTATGGATAGGAATCAGCTTCTTATTAGTAAGTGGATTTCGGTGGATTTTGTCCAATTTATCAAGAGGCCTGAAAAACCACCCGTAAAGGTTGATAAGCTTTATAGCTCTATGAGTAGCAGAGTCTGGGGAAGAATTGAACAAGAGCAGGTCATTCACATACAGTGCCAGACGATCCTCTACTGATCTATGCTCTACTCCTCTAAAGATTTCATCCGATCTGATTCTAATGGCCAAAGGCTGCATTGCCAACGCAAACAGCAGAGGGGAGAGGGGGCATCCTTGTCGGGTACTTCTAATATAATGGAAAGGAATCAGAAATTATACCATTCAAATGGATATTAGCCTTAAGATTTTTATAGAGAATTGGCCGGGGACTCTTCAGGATGGTGCGCACCGCCCCTTTAAGAGGGAGGGAGAGCACGCTCCCTAAGTGCAGTGCCCGGGAAGCTGCGCGCAGCAAGCGCAACAGCAGCAGCAGGGGAACTGGAGGACGCCGGACCGGGACCGCGGTGGTGAGGGGAACGGCGTCTCTGCCCGACAGGAGGCAGAGACGCAGATGCTACAGCTTTTAATATTAATATTAAGACAATCGGCGCTTCATAGAATGAGTCCGGCAAAATGCTCGACTCGAAAGAAGCATCAAACACTTTCAATAGGTGGGGAAGAATTTCTTTTCTATACTGGGTAAATATCTCAAGAGGCAGTGCGTCTGGGCCTGAGGATTCACCCTAGGCCATGTCAGAGAGCGCTTCCTCCAGTTCCATCATAGAGATCTTAGCTTCTAACAATTCCCGTTGTTCCTCCACTAATTGTGGAAATTTAATATCATTAAGATATATTTGTATATCCTCTGCTGACTGCGTTAATTTAGATTTATATAAGTTTTGATAATAACTTGAGAATGTGTCCAGTATTGAGTTATTAAGATGACATCAATCGGATCTGGGTTTTGATCATGAGAGCCGAATAATGAAAGCCAAAGACGTTTTATTTTACAAATAGATCTTTGTGTAACACTAAAACTCAAGTTAAACTGAGCCAATATGGGGTAATGGTCTGAAATGGCTCTAGGTAATGGTTACTAGAACCGAAAATGCTTTAGGGTTTCCACATATAAAATCAATATGTGATTTGAATTCTTCCCAGGGGAGAAGCAGGTAAACTCCTTTATAACTGGATTATGGAGGCGCCAGACATCATACCAGCCAACCTCCTTCAAGAATAACCCGAAGGTAAGTAGGGACATTTTGTGGAATAGAATTATAAGAAGTCCCAAGTCTATCTAGTTCTGGATTAATTATCAGATTAAAGTCTCCCATACATAGTATAATAGCTTGTGGAAAGGACGCAGCAAATTTCGCCACTTCATATAACAGATTGATCGGGGTGGGGTTGGGGGGAGAAATATAATCCCAAAATAACACAAAGCTGAGATTCAATACAAGCTTGAACAAATACAGTGGTGTGAAAAAAGTGTTTGCCCCCTTCCTGGTCTCATTCTTTTGCATGTTTGTCACACTTAAATATTTCAGGTCACAAAACAAATGTAAATATTTGACAAAAATAACACAAGGAAACATTAAGGTCATTATTATTAAGGGAAAAAGAAATCCAAACCTACAGGCCCTGTGTGAAGACGTGATTGCCCCCCCTTCCCATTAAGACATAAATTAACTGTGGTTTATCACATCTTTGGGAAGCTGAGTTCAATTTCCCTAGCCGCACACAGGCCTGATTACTGCTACCCCTTTTCTCAATCAAGAAATCACTTAAATAGGACCTGCCTGACAAAGTGAGGTAGACCAAAGAGCCTCAAAAGCTAGACAGCATGCTGCGATCCAAAGAAATTCAGAGACAAATGAGAAACAAAGTAATTGAGACCTATTTGTCTGGAAAAGGTTATAAAGCCATTTCTAAAGGTTTGGGATTCCAGTGAACCTCAGTGAGAGCCATTATCCACAAATGGTGAAAAGATGGAACAGTGGTGAACCTTCCCAGGAGTGTCCGGCTGGCCAAAATTACCCCAATAGCACAGCGACAACTAATCCAAGAGGTCACAAAAGACCAACAACATCCAAAGAACTGCAGGCTTCACTTGCCTCAGTTAAGTTCAGTGTTCATGACTTCACCATAAGAAAGAGACTGGGCAAAAATGGCAGCATGGCAGAGTTCCAGGACAAAAACCACTGCTGAGGAAAAAGAAAATGATGGCTTGTTTTGCCAGAAAACATCTTGATGATCACCAAGACTTTTAGGAGAATACTCTGTGGACTGAAGAGACAAAAGTTGAACTTTCTGGAAGGTGTATGTCCCATTACATCTGGAGTAGAAGTAACACAGCGATTCAGAAAAGGAACATCATACCTACAGTAAAATATGGTGGTGGTAGCGTAATGGTCTGGGGCTGTTTTGCTGTTTCAGGACATGGAAGACTTGCTGTGGTAAATGGAACCATGAATTCTGCTGTCTTCCAAAAAATCCTGAAGGAGAATGTCCAGCCATCTGTTCGTGACCTCAAGCTGAAGCACACATGGGTTATGCAGCAGGACAATGATCCAAAACACACCAGTAAGTCCATCTCTGAATGGTTTCATAAAAACAAAATGAAGACTTTGGAGTGGCCTAGTCAAAGTACTGACTTTAATCCGATTGAGATGCTGTGGCATGACCTTAAAAAGGCGGTTCATGCTCGGAAACCCTCCAATGTGGCTGAATTACAACAATTTTGCCAAAATTCCTCCAGAACGTTGTAAAGGCTCATTGGCAGTTATCACAAATGCTTGATTGCAGCTGTTGCTGCTGAGGGCCTAATCAGTTATTAGGTTTAGGGGACAATCACTTTTTCACACAGGGCCCTGAAGGTTTGGATTTCTTTTTCCCTTAATAATAAAGATCTTCATTTAAAAACTGCATTTTGTATTTACTTGGGTTATCTTTGTCTAAGATTTAAGTTTGTTTTGTGATCTGAAGCATTTAAGTGCGACAAACAGGCAAAAGAATAAGAAATCAGAAAGGGGGCAAACACTTTTTCACACCACTGTATATATCGAACATCTGGATCTCTTTGGATAACCCCTGGTTCCCATCTAATTGATTTGTGAACTAGAATAGAAATACCTCTAGAGTGCAAGGTATGAACTGAATGGACCGAGTATTGTATCCATGGCTTATTGAGTAATCTGAGGGTTGAACATTGCAGGTGGGTCTCCTGCAGACAGATAATTTGAGAGTTCAGATAATTTGAGAGTTAGATTTCCTCATTTGAGAAAAAACAGCATTGCGTTTCTTGGGGTTATCAAGGCCTCCAACGTTCCAAGACAGTACACTTAATGTTATAAATCAAAGTACCAGATGCTAAAACAATGCCCTATACTTATACTAACTTAAAGCTCTTATTAGAGCAACGTGAATATAACTATACCCTTCGGGCAAAGAAACTAGGTGCCTTATAGACCATGTACCATTAACGTTGCCTAAATCAGAAAATAAACGGGGATAGTCTACAATAGTAAGAACCAACTATACAATACAGACTATAGCTCAGTTACTAAGCAAAATATTGATTGAGATGGTGTATTCCCTTAGGCAATACAGGATAATAGAAAACTATATACATGTATACTCTTACAGAGGCACTTCACATGGTATGAAGGAAGGGGAGGGAGAAAGGCAAAGGGCAAGACAAAAAAGAGATACTGATATGTAATAAAGGTGTTTGGTAATATATGTAACTTTAAATATAAAAAACTCATATTTGCATCCCCCACAGAGCGGGCATGAGCCCATACAAATGAAATGTCACTGGTACTGTATCCGCTCCAGCATGTAGATGGTATAAGGGACCCTGGGGATAAAAAGTCAAGAGACCTAGAGGTCCATCATGATGTCCAGCAGATCCCCTGTTTTAGCGACATTTTGTGCATTTAATCAAGTTCAACCAATCATCTGCTTCTGAAGGAGACTGAAAAAACACAGGTTTATCCTCTTGTAATACCCGTAATCAGGCAGGGAATGCCGTAGAGTAAGGAATCTGCATCTCTCAAACGTTTTTTAACGTTCATGAATGCAGCTCTTGTCTTCTGTAAAGCGGCAGAGAAATCCGGGAAAAGCACGACAGTAGAGTTGTTATAAATGATCAGGCCCTTGTGACGTGCAGCACCTAAGAAGGCGTCTATCCCTGTTGCTCAGCAGACGAGCCAGCAGGGGTCTGGGCTGGGCACCTGGCGTATGTGGACATGCCAGGACATGGTGGGCACGCTCTATGGCAAATGCAGATGAAAGGTTGGAGTCCGGAAAAGTAGATTTGATCCAATTCTCCATAACAGTGCAGGGGTCCCTGCCTTCAGCACGTTCAGGAAAACCCAAAATCCTTAAATTATTCCGGCAGAGCCTCTGTGACCACATATCGGCAGCTTTTTCAAGGTGTGAGAGCTTACCCGGCACAGAAGCCAACGAGTCCTCTGTGGCGCCCTGCTACGCACTGGTGCCACAGAACCCAGAAGGGTGCATGGATGGACTTCTCCCCAAGAGGCCCTCACACATTCACACACCTCCACCTCAGACCAGCAGACGGAGCCCTGATAGGGATATATATAGGGAGGGTGGAGCCAGGCAGCTCAGTTTAGTTTGGAGCTCAGTCAGAGTTCAGTCTGTGAGCAGAGAGCAGCGAAGAGGCAGCACGCTGGCTGCTGTGCTTAGGCGAGCCTTGGCCTACAGCACGTGTGAAGGCCTAGTGAGGGCCTTGAGTGGGCCGAAGGCGAGAGGAGAAGGAAGAAGTAGCAAGGGGGGCAGAGGAGCATACCAAGCTCACACCGGTATATTTACCGGACACCGGGTCCGCGCCTACAGGGACTCTTTACACCCAGTAGGGACTACCGGAACCCCTGGAGGACTACAGGTCCCAGGTTTGCCTAACGCTGACTACAGTACCAGGGCTAGGAGTCACGGAGGCCCCAGCAACCAGGGAGAGTGATCTCCAAGAGAAGGCCCTACCACCAGGTCAGCAGGTGCAAGAGAGAAACAGTAACCAAGCTAGGCCTAGCTCCAGGCAGGTCAGAAGCTTAGCTAGAGGAAGCAACGGATCAGGAGGCCCTACACCCACTCATTGGGGAGAGTCCAAAAGTGCACCCTTCGCCCGGAGTACCCTGGACCGTGCCTGCATCATCACCAGTAAAGGTACTGAAGCTTACCCCCATGTGAGTGTCCGTCTTTCCTCTGGGACCGTCCTGCCGTCTCTCACCAGCATCCACCATCTACCCCTACACTGCCCTGGAGCTAGCTCTACCTGTGGAGAGCCACACCATCCCTGCTGCCGTAACACCAGCTCCAGAGGACTGCTCCGCAGCGGCGGCTCCCTTTATCCGCATTCCACAGGTGGCGTCACGAACTCTTTTACAAAATCCCCTATAAATCATCCCCCTTTTTTATTGACCGCCCTGGGTCACGGACCGGGCCAGCCACCGTGATATCCCCCCCAGCATCTACCGGCCCGGCACCGGGTACCCCACGGCCCAGGGGGCGCGTCACCTCCTGCGCAGATACTCTGGTCTCAGCTTCCTTCACCCACTCTCACAGGTTTTGAAGATCTCAGCAGCCCCACATCTATTTTTACCTCATCGATTTTGCCGGTGAGAGACAGAGTAGGAGCTTGTATGGCAGCCAGAAATTGAGTAGAGACCTGTTTCAGCGTCAGCTCAGGTTCTTCCTGTAGTACATCACCCTCGGTGCCATCGCGCGCCGCCTCCTCCTCCCCCTGTTGTTGTGCCGAGGGCCCGGCGCCATTTTGTGTCTCCCGGAGCTTCTCAACTGCCACGGATTGCCTCTTTCTGTTCTTAATGTCACTCGCCAGGAAGCCCACGATGTAAGGTATCCCTGGATACTTTTCTCACCCAGATTTCGGCAGGATTATAAATAGTACATCGAGTTCAGTGCGGAGCTCTCACTAGATCCGTCCTCATCTTAACAGCTGGCCAGACCCCACCGAGATATTTTTAATGATCCATTAAAAGTTATATTTTAATTAATCTGATTATTTCTGCTGTAACCTATACATAGCATGTACACGTATTTTTATGACCCGCTTTGTTTCTGACTGTTTGTACAGCTTTTATTGGTTCCAGTCTCTGCACTTTAAAGCTTGTTTATACGGATGTTCCTATCGCCCATCACAGGACATTGTGGTGTTCACCGTTCTTCTTTGGGCTGTTCAGGTTACACAGGAGATTATGACTCTGTAAAACCTGGAGTTGCCATAAAAGATCCTTTTGGCTGTTTTCCAGCACAGATAAAGAGTTGTGATCTTGTGGAAAACTTCTAGAAGCTGTAAAAAAACAATCATTACTACTCAGTTAAATACAGTGCCCAGCCCGGCAAAACTTTAACTCCTTAACCCCTTAATGACCGGGCCATTTTCCGTTTTCGTTTTTTGCTCCCCTTATTCCCAGAGCCATAATTTTTTTTATTTTTTTTGGTCATTATGGCCATGTGAGGGCTTATTTTTTGAGGGAGAAGTCGTACTTTTGAACGACACAATTGTTTTTACCATATCGTGTACTGGAAAACGGGAAAAAAATTGCAAGTGCCGTGAAATTGCTAAATGCTAAAATGCTAAAACTGAAATTGCTAAATGCTAAAACTGACCTGCCATTATGATTCTCCACGTCATTATTGTAGACACCAAACATGTATAGATTCTTTTTTATTCAAGTGGTGAAAAAAAAAAAATCCAAACTTTGTTAAAAAAAAAAATGGCACCATTTTCCAAGACCCGTAGGGTCTCCATTTTTTGGGATCTGGGGCCGGGTGAGGGCTTATTTTTTGCGAGCTGAGCTGAAGTTTATATTGATACCATTTTTGGGTAGATCTGATGTTTTTATCGCCCGTTATGCATTTTATTGCAATGTAGCGGTGACCAAAAAAACCCGTAATTCTGGCGTTTTGTATTTTTTTCTCGTTACGCTGCTTACCGATAAAATTTATTTATTTTTTTTTTATTGATAGATCGGGAGATTATGAATGCGGCAATACCAAATATGTGTATATGTGATTTTTTTTTTTTATTGTTTTATTTTGAATGGAGCAAAACCTTTTTTTTTTTACTTTTTGAATGCTTTTATAGTCTCCATGGGAGACTAGAAGCTGCACTTGTCTGACTGCCTCTGCTACACACAGGCGATGATCAGATCACCTGTGTGTAGCAGAATTGCTCACTTGCTATGAGCGCCAACCCATCGGCAACCCGCGATCATGTGACGGGGTCGCCGATGGATGGAGCCAGTGACGCGTTTCCAGGAAGCACGAGTTAGATGCCACTGTCAGAGATTGACAGCAGCATTTAACTAGTTAACAACTGCGGCTAGATCGCGATTCCACCCGCGGTTGTTAGGGGAGCATGTCAGCTGTACAGATCAGCTGTCAAGTGCCCGGAAAGGTGCGGACTCAGCGTCAGAGCCCGCACCAAACAGGGGGATCTAACGTGCGTTGTACTATTACGGCACAGGTCATAAAGGGGTTAACAACCGCCGATACGCCTTTTCACGGCGGTCGTCAAGCGTACCCATTCCTCAGCGCCGCTGTTTAATGTCGCTGAGGAATAACAGTGTAGTGCCCCCCCAGCGTCAGAAAATCTCCGGACAACAGCTGAGATCCTGGACAACATGATCAGGGCTGTTTTTTTCCGGTCCCCGATCACTGTTATTCAGTGAATAACGGTGATCACAAAAAAAAATGTGTGCCCGTGATAAAAATTATTTTTCTCTCTTCTGACATGATATACATGTCAGAAGGAGAGAGAAATGAAGCTCCCCGAGCCCACCCGGTACCTCTACCATCAGACCTCCTGATCTGTCCACCGGCCCTCCGTTTTCTTCCTGTCAAAGAACATGGAAGGTGCACGCGCAGTGCGCCTGCCGAGGTCTGCCGGCCTGTACCTGGCAACAATAGGGAATTTTCCCTATTGGTTCCTTTTGATCCCTGTGATAGACCCTATCACAGTGATCAAAAGCAAAAAATAATAAATCAAATTCCCCTTTGTCACCCCCTTAGTTAGATAAAAATGATAAAATAAAAAAATATATTTTTTTCCATTCTTTGCAGTTAGGGTTGGGTTAGGGATGTGTTAGGGTTGAGTTGGGGTTAGGGTTGGATTAGGGTTAAGTGCTGTGTTAGGGTTAGGATTGTGTTGGGGTTGTGTTCGAGTTGGGGTTGAAATTTTTTCAAAAGTAAAGAAAAGAAAAAAAAGATGACGATATGACAGCTAGTGTCGAGTGCAAGTGCTCGTTACTTGAGTTTGCATCGGGTGCTCGGGTAGATAATGAGTATTGCGGGTGCTCGAGTACCCGCCTGCATGTTTTGCGGCTGCTATAGAGCAAAAAAAAAAATACATGCTAATGTATATTGCAATCCCTGCATGCTTTTTTTTTGGGTGTCTAACAGGCGCGAAACATGCGGGGCAGGGACTCGCGCACCTGAGCAACCGATGCAAACTCAAGTAGCGAGCACTTGCGCTCAACACTAATGACAACATATTCAATATGACGACTTAATGTTATCAAATTCTGTGTCGTAACTCTGGGTTCAAAATGTTCACTATCCCCCTTGATAAAATCAGTGAGGGGTGTAATTTCCAAAATGGGGTCACTTGTGGGTGTTTCTTTCCTTCAGAGCGCTGCCATGCGCCTAAACAGTGTTTTTTTCCCCACATATGGGGTATCAGTGTACTCAGGAGAAATTGCACAACAATTTTTGGGGACCATTTTCTCCTGTTATCCTTGTGAAAATAAAAAAAATTGGGGCTAAAAGATAATTTTTGTGGAAAAAGTTTGACCTTTTACTTTCACATCTCTACGTTATAAATTTCTGTGAAGCACTTGGGGTTGAAGGTGCTCACCACACATCTAGATAAGTTCCTTGAAGGGTTTAGTTTCCAAAATGGGGTCACTTGTGGGGGGGTTTCCACTGTTTAGACACATCAGGGGTTCCCCAAACACGACATGGCATCCGCTCTAGATTCCAGGTAATTTTGCGCTCAAAAAGTCACACGGCGCTCCTTCCCTTCCGAGCCCTGCCGTGTGCCCAAACAGTGGTTTCCCCTACATATGAGGTATCGGCTTACTCAGGAGAAATCGTACAACAAATTTTGTGGTCCATTTTCTCTTGTTACCCTTGTGAAAATAATAAAATTGGGATCTGACTTAAAATTATTCTGAAAAAAGTTAAATGTTAATTTTTTCCTTCTACGTTGCTTCAGTTCCTGTGAAGCACATGAAGGGTTAATAAACTTCTTGAATGTGGTTTTGAGCACATTGAGGGGTGCAGTTTTTAGAAAGGTGTGACTTTTGTGTATTTTCTGTCATATAGACCCCTCAAAGTCACTTCAAATGTGGTGTTGTCCCTAAAAAATGATTTTGTAAATTTTGTTGGAAAAATGAGAAATCGCTGGTCAACTTTTAACCCTTATAACTTCCTAACAAAAAAAAAAAGATTTCTTGCAAAAATTGTGCTGATGTAAAGTAGACATGTGGGAAGGAAATGTTATTTATTAACTATTTTGTGTGTGACATAGCTCTCTGATTTAAGGACATAAGAATTCAAAGTTTGAAAATTTTTTAGCATTTTTGACAAATTTCCGTTTTTTTTTTCACAACTATATATGCAAGTCATATCAAAGAAATTTTACCACTATCCTGAAGTACAATATGTCACGAAAAAAAAACAATCTCAGAATCAGTGGGAACTTTTGAAGCGTTCCAGGGTTATTACCACGTAGAGTGACAGTGGTCAGAATTGTAAAATTTGGCTTGGTCATTAAGGACATAATTGGCTCCATCACTAAGGGGTTAATAAGAGGCAGGAGGTAGCAAAAGGCTGCGATAAGTTATCTGCACAGGATAAGATCTGGGTTTTCAGCCTCTGGAACTAAATAATAAAGGTTTCCCCTCCCTAGATGAAATAGAGATCTTAATCAACTGTGAAAAGTTTTGCAACTTTCTAAGACAAACAAGAGGAGAGCAGGTTTCTGGGGATGGTGCATTTCAGTGTGTTTAGGTAGAGGAGCGTGCAGCACCAAGTATCAAGAGGCCTCCACATCTGGGCCTCCAAAGGGAAGATGTGGCACAAAAATAATGTACAAGTTAATGTACAAGTTAAATAAATAGTAAAATGCACTGAAATACTTACCTTAACCCAAAACTCCCCCTCGACTTCAGATCAAAAACAGCCGAATATGCTGATATCTAATGTATATGGCGGTCTCCCAACTCGCCCCCCACGATGGATGATGTTGGAGGAGATCAAGGATAGGCAGTAGGAATTTATAAGCGTGATCCTTTAATCCCCCAGTAGATAAGTGGCCGCCAGGCGTCTGGCAGCGTCTTTCTCCTCTTTCCACACATGTATGAGGAGTAGTGTTGAGCGAGTATGTTCTGTCCGAGTATGCTCAGGCGAGCACTGAGTATTTATAGCTGCTCGGTGTTATGTTTGAATCGCTCCCGTGTGCATGATTTGCGACTGTTTGGCAGCTTTATTACATGTGAGGAATGTCTATTTCTTACACATTCCTCACATGTAATAAAGCTGTCAAACAGTTGCAAATCATGCACACGGGAGTGATTCAACCATATCACCGAGCAGCTATAAATACTCGGTGCTCGCCTGAGCATACTCGGCGAAAGGGTTAACAGAACATACTCGCTCAACACTAATGAGGAGGTGAGGAGATACTGCTGAAGGCTTAATGGGTGGCCATCAGACATCGAAGATATAGGGTCATATGTTTTATTCTCCAGATCTACAGTCACAATTCTGCAGGCTTCAGAGCTAAACTCTCCCAACATTCCCTGCTTGTTCAATGCCTGCAGCAATTACAGCACCATGTGACGGTCAGCACAGAACTTACCACAGACGGATGGCCCTCTGGACGGACACTCAGGTCTCTGGACTCTCTCTGGTTTTCCACTGCTTGTGTTACCAGCTTGAGGAATTCTTCATTGAGAGCGTCTATCGCCGCCTCCTGCCACACAATACAGGTATCAATGGTAGAGGACAGATACTTTATTCTACAGGAGGATCTTGAACTGTGAATAGACCGATACTGTACACGATTACCTGCTGACCTGAAGGCTGGTGCAAGTGGCTATGGGCCCTCATGGCAAACACCGACATGACGGCCACTCTAGTATAGGGACTACACCACCCGCACTTCCCATTGTCACTTCATCCCACATTGTCTCTCATTGTGCCCCCATACAGGATGTAATGGATATTAATGGCTCACCTTTGTGGCCGTCTTCTCTGAATATTCCTCTTTGGGGTTTTCTCGAAGGCGTCCAGAATTCCTCACAAAAACATTCTCCATGATTCTCTGGTTTCTAAACTTGCTGTAAAATTCACAGCTGATAAAAGAAAACGTGGGGAAGGAAATGACCCGGCAGATGATGGCAGTAGTTATATAAAGCTGGAAAGTTTTATTGATGGTGAGTAACAAGTGGGGCAGCCATGACAGCTACCCCGTGGAGATGTAGTGTATCTTGCATAGACATCTAATGATCAGCGCCACCTAGAGGCCTTTATATCAACGAAGATGAATTTTTTTTATTTTTTTGTGTCCTGCTTTATTTAGATTGGTGACTCAGACTCAGCTGTAATCTCCATTAAAGTATGGTGCAAACTGAAAACCCATCTCCAGTCTCATCAGAGGCTCAGACTGCTGTTCTCTTCCTCATGCTTTACACTGCAGCTCTGCTTGTTTGGACTGGCTGCGTATGAGCTCAAGCTCAGCAATTAAACTGAAGTGACCCACGTAACATAAAAAAATTCCTCCTGAGATGTTGCCTTTCCTGGGGGTTCATGTGACATTGTAATGTCAATCAGCTGATGCAGCCTTCATACTTCCATCAGATTAAACTGTGAATGCTGCAGACGATCAGAAGCTGGTGACTGGCGGCAGTGGTTAGGTGACATTACAATGCCACGTAACCTTCTTGAATCGCAAGAGAAACGGCGCCAGTCCTAGATGCATGTGTTTTTTTTTGTAAGTAAGTATATGGTTTTCTTTATGACATGTGCAACACTTTAAAGTTAAGAAAAGGCTGTCCAGTGGTGGACAAGCCCTTTAACGGAGATGGATTTCACATGGACAGAACGTGGTCCCTACCTTCTCTGCGTGTGGGATTGATCCGGTAATTTGTGTATCATCAGAAGGTCTCTGATTGCGGTTTTCATGTCAGGATTTGCTTCTCCAACGCCCTGGAAGGAGAATGTGAGAATTACAGAAAATATAGTTAGTAGATGGATTTTAGTACTTACAGTAAAATCCTTTTCTCATTGAATATGTGGCACCCCAGAGGGTCTGGTCGCCACAGTGGTAGCAATACCATGTCTGAGAACAAGCGGGAGTTCCCTGGTTAGGAACACTTTGCATGCAACACCTTCTGCCCCAGACCAGGGAGGGGAGGATCCTGCCCTTTATAAACTGGATCTGGGGCGGGGTTAGTAGAGTAGTAGCAAAGCAGTAGCAGAGTGAGGCGCTCGGTAGACACGAGGAGCAGAGAGCCAGGGACTGGAGCTGGAAGAGCTCGTCCTGGCCAGTGACACCGAGAACCGGACACCGGAGTCCGAGGCTGTGGGGGTTACACACCCAGCAGCAGAAACCACAAGGCAGGGGATTTCAGGTCTCCTGGCCCACCAGAAGCTCGGAGGCTCAGCCACACGAAAGGGACCGGTACCGCCACAGAGGAGCGAGGAAGACAAAGGGCCCGAGTCGCCAGCCATACGGGTGAGCACTACACGTTACACTCAGGGACTTGGGCTACCACACGACTACAGCAGGATAGCCAAAGAGTACGGTCAGAACGGCAGGCCTACAACTCCGCCTGACCAGAGGGACTCTGCGTTTGTTCTCAGACTGACCAGGCCTTCATCATTAGCCGGTACTCCCGTTGGGGCCCTCATATTCGCCATCAGTAAAGACCCTGGGACTGCACTGCAAAGACTCTGTGTCGTTACTATTGCTGCTTCGCACCACTACCACCATCATCCATACACGCTGCCCTAAAGCTACACTCTTCCCGTGGGAAGTCACATCACCTTGCTGCACACACCACCAGCTTCAGCGGCCTGCTCCGCAGCGGCAGTTCTTAATAACTGCAATCCACAGGTGGCGTAGTCGGACATTAACCTCACACAAAAAGACTGCCACTGGTTTGACCGCCCTGGGTCACGGACCGGGTCACCGCCACGGTGACTACAACCCCCCAGCATCCACAAGGCCCGGCTCCGGGTACCCCACGGCCCAGGGGGTGCGTCAAATACATTGGGGACGCAGGACCTACTTAGAATTTAAAGGGATATTCTGGTTTCATAAAAATTCCTTTCCTCCCAGCGGCAGTTTGTTAAAAAAAAAATCCTGCGTTTTACTAACCCTCCCCTGGTTCGCTGCTGCAGATCTGTAATTGTCTGCAGCGCTGAGAGTTCAGCTCTGCACGAGTTGACGGCACAAGCTGCTGAGCTCAGTTATTGACTGCAGCGTTTTCAAATGTTATATCAGTGCTGCAGACAATATATACTAATATCATACTGGGAGTAGTGGCGAAGACTCAGCGTGGGACCTGGGGAGGGTGAGAAAAGCGCAGCTTGTGTTTTTAAATCATACTATACCCGAGAGCATAATGTTTTTTTTTCCGAATCCAAATTCTCTTATATCAGGAAGTAATAGTTATTTGGAAGGTCTTCCCTGAGGAGCTGTTTTAGCAGTAACTTCATATATCAGTGTCAGGTACGTAGCTGCAGAAATATGTAAGTGACGCCACCATTATCACATGTATAGTGGACACATCCTGTATGACGATTACTAGATGTCTGCAAATATGCACATTCCTCATCAATCAGCACAGACATGGAGCTTCTGGGGTGTACTGACAGCACTTACGGTGCGCATCCCTGGCCTCTCCACACCCCAGGAATGAAAGAAAGAGCGGCATATCGCCTTGATGGCTCCATTCATGCGCTGTATGTATTCATTTTTAATAGGAGTTTGATGCAGACCTAAAAAAATCAAAAGAGCAAAGCAACAGCCAAAATGTTAAAAAGCGACCAATAATAAGTTACAAGTTGTATTCACATTATAATATCTACTTCATTGTTCCATAAGCTTTAGACTATTACTGACCTGTACTGATCCGTGCCACTGCATGCACAATGATCGCTGCCAGCTCCCCGACATGGTCCAGGCTCGGGTACGGCACAAACAAAGCTTGATTTTCTGTATCATAATAGGAATCTCCGAGATGCAGATCATCCGTCAGACACTCGGGACTCTGGATTCTGGGGATTGTCTGAGCTATCAGGAGAAGCAGAGGAAACTGGGAGCAGCCATGACATACAAGATGGAGGAGAGCAGAGCCAAACCGGAACACAACTAACTGACGGGGGGAGAGCCGGCTCATGTCCATGGGGACAAGGCTTCCGATGGTGACGCTGGGCTCAAAGCTTTTCTGCTTCTCTGAAAAACAAAAATGGAATAGACAGTAACTGAGCTGCGGCAATAAACGTGGTTTAAGTGATTTATAGAAAACGTGTTATTATCAGAAATTTATCTTTTGGGGTTTTTTTAGCAGATTTTTGGTAAATATACATTTTTAAGAATTTTTGATGATTTTTATTTTTTCCATTTTTCATGTCACAATAATTATATTTATATAGTATTTATATAGTATATTGTGGTAGATCGGCTCACTTGGTTGCTCATAGAGGTAGACACAGGAACACTGTCTCTTTAAATCTTCTGTGGTTTATTAAGAGGACCGCATAAACCACAGCAACGTTAGCAAAACAAACTCGGCCTTGCTGGCCTAACAGGGAAAACAAAACATAATGTACGGCACAAGCACAGTCACAGTCCTTGTTGCTACGGGTAACCGCCCACTTCAGGAACAAAACAACCCAAGGTTTAGCCTTCCATAACATTAACACCAAGGCTCCAGAGCTTGAGCTTCCAGGCCTTCCCCACACCAAATGCTCTGAAAGGCTGGGAATTTATCCTCTGACGACCTCCTCACTTTCTGCAGGTGTTTAATCACCCTAGCACTAAATATGGCTGATTAACCCCTGTCTATAATTTGTGTGCTAGAACACTTTTTCTATGTTTATATTACTGGAGTTAACAACCTCAGTGCTACATATCTCCCCTCCAGTAATATGTCTTCTATTTTTCACTTTGAAGAAAAGAGGTGAGCCTTCAGTTCAGAGCAAGGAAGCCACTGGACAGTGGCTGGAGCAATGCATGCTGGGAAGTGATTGAACAATAGATCCAGCACCTTTAGTGCTGGCAGAATGATGATGACGAAGAACTGCGCAACTGCTAAGGAGAAGATGGCAAGTTATGCAGCAAAAGACATATTAGAGAATCTATGTCTGTGTATGGGATCTGATGCTCTGTTTTAGAATTAGTAAACTCCAATTGCAATGGTTATATTCTGAAATTCACTGGCAAACCCTTTTGGACACATTTAGGTAAAAATATTTAAAAAAAAAATTGTGCCTAATGGTGGAGATTTATTGTAAAGTCATTAGCAGCCATTATGACATTAGTCCAGCAGAGATGATTGTGGGCTGGTTTAGATGAATAAGAAGAGGTATAGGATTGCTTAGGACAGGAGCAGGAAAAGATGAGAGAATGCCGTACTATACCAAAATATGAACCCAGCACCTTGAAGATGAGACTCTTTGCTTTTTTTGGAAATGTGACAGAAGCTACGTGTTAGAACTCTCCTGTTAGGTTTTTTCTATCTTGCTGGTCACATGACCTTTTTTGCCTATTTAATCCTGCTCCGCCCTCCTGGCCTTGCTGGACTTCATTGTAATTTCTACTCTTAAGCTAGCCTGGTGCTTAGTTACCTTTCTCAGTCAGTTTAGCTAGGTCTTCGGACCTTTATGTTCTATGTTGTGTGTTTGTCTTTTACTGCTACAATCTCTGCTAGGAGGTGTCCAACTTTATCCCAGTCCCTAGTTCTTGTAGGGATCCCTCCCTTGCATCTATAGGTCTTCGTACAGACTAGCCGAGGACTTTAGCGGGTCTGATCGCAGGATCAGGTTCCCCGTTACATCGTAGGGATCTAGCTTAGCTCTATTGTAGGGACAGATCTCCTTTCTTTCCTTAGTGCTTGCAGCAGATCATAACAGTAAGTCCAGCCCAAAAATATCTCTAAGGAAAGACCTCCAGTTTCCATCATGGTGTCGGTTCAGGATTTGGCTCAACACCTGCAGGGACTCTCTCTGGAGGTGGCCGAGCTCCAACAACACGTGAGTAGCTGTTCTGGAGCACATTTTGTGGAGCCAAAGGTACGTTTGCCTGATTTATTTTTTGGTGATCAGCAAGAGGTTTTTTCCTTTAAAAATGCTTGTTTGTTGTATTTTCGTTTGAGACCCAGATCCTCTGGTTCATAATGTCACTTTTGCGCAAAGAACCTCAGGGATGGGCCTTTTCTCTCCAACCTAGTGATCCATGCTTTAGATCAGTGGATAGTTTTTTTTCTGCTTTGGGTTTGTTGTATGATGATCCTGATCGTGTCTCATCAGCTGAGACTGAATTGAGACGTTTGAGGCAGGGATCAGGTAATGTGGAAAAATATTGTTCTCACTTCCGTCGGTGGTCTGCCCAGGTGGGGTGGAACGATTCAGCTTTGAAAAGTTTGTTTCTTGCGGGGCTAGGTGAAAGGGTTAAGGATTTGCTGATTGCTTATCCCACACCTGGAAACTTGCAGGAGGCAATGCAATTAGCTATACGGGTGGACAGGAGACTGCGTGCAAGGGTTAATGAGAGTAAATCCTCTGCCATGTCAGCTCCTAGTCTTGAGAGGGTCTGTAATGACATTGGAGAGCGGATGGAGATTGGGGCGATGGCACCCCGCTCTCAGGAAAAAGACCACAGATCTTCTGAAGGTTTGTGCTTTTATTGCGGGAAATCTGACCATTTTATTAAGAACTGTGTGCTTCGTATGAACAAAGAAAAAAAAAAGGTCAGTTACGCCCATATTGCCTGTTTAAATACTAAGGGGGTATTTCTTCCTGCTACTACTGCTGCTCGGGAAGAATTAATTGAATTTCGGATATTTGTGGATTGTGGTTCTACTCTGAATGTGATTGATGGGGGATTCTTGGAAAAACTTAAATTAAAACCCAAACCTTTGTCATCCCCTATTGCTGTGGTTTCTGTCGATGGCTCCCCCTTGAAGAGTGTTACTCACAAGGTCTGTGAATTTCCCCTCACTATTAATGGTATTCACCAAGAAAATTTGGATTTGGTAGTATTAAATAATTTGCCTTCTCCAGTAGTTTTGGGGTTACCCTGGTTAAAATTGCACAATCCTGTACTGGATTGGTCTACCAATGAAATTTAGTCCTGGAGCCCTAAGTGTTATGACAAGTGTTGTAACGGACGTATTGCTGCGGTGGAAAAAGGGGAATTACCTGTACCTATTCAGGATTTTTGGAGAGTTTTTTCTGAGGAGGAGTCACAAATTTTGCCTCCCCATAGAGACTACGATTGTACCATTGAATTTGTCCCTGGAGCGACTCTTCCTAAAAGTCGTTTATTTAATCTTACTATTCCTGAGAGAAAGGCTTTGGAGGAATACATACAGACAAGCTTGGCCGCCGGTCACATTAGGCCTTCCAAGTCTCCTGTGGCTGTTGGATTTTTTTTTGTTAAAAAAAAGGACGGCGGTTTACGTCCTTGTCTGGATTTTCGTGAGATTAGTAAAATTACTGTACGCAATCCTTACCCACTGCCATTGATTCCTGATTTGTTTAACCAGTTAGTGGGGACCAAGTGGTTCTCTAAAATTGATCTCCGGGGGGCATACAATTTGTTGCGCATGAAGGAGGGTGATGAATGGAAGACTGCTTTTAACACTCCTGTGGGTCATTTTGAGAATCTGGTTATGCCTTTTGGTCTTACCAATGCTCCAGCATTTTTTCAGAATCTTATTAATGACATCCTTAGACCTTTGATCGGCAAAAATGTGGTTGTGTATTTGGATGACATTTTGATTTATTCACCGGATCTGGAGTCTCATTGGCGGAGCGTACGTGAGGTATTACAGCTATTAATTGACAATTCGCTTTTTGCTAAGCTGGAGAAATGTGAGTTCGCTGTACAGAGAATTAGTTTTTTGGGCTACATTATCTCCAGCGAGGGCTTTGAGATGGACCCTGTGAAGGTTCAGGCGGTTCAGGAATGGCCTAGGCCCAGGGTCGGTCTGGGATGGCGGGATACCGGGAAATTTCCCAGTGGGCCCCGCCCCCTGCTGCAGAGTAGAGGGGGGAGAAGAGAACAAAAAAAAATTTTGCGGTTTTAAGGGGCACGGGCCCTTTAAAAGCGCAGGCACAGTGTATGCAGGGACGCGCGCACGCAGCGTTCATTACCTGAACCACCGCGGCGCACGTCCCAGTGAATCAGCTGAAGCTGCGTGTCTCCCTTCGCCGGCCGGCGTATGACGTCATCGTCATGCGCCTGCTGTGAAGGAGGCGCGCAACTCAGGAGAAGGAGGACACCGCACGGGAGCGCAGGAAGGTAAGAGGTGTGTGTGTGTGTGTGTGTGTAATTGTCTGGACCCACTGGCTGGACACACAAGGCGGGGGCCAGCTGGACACACAAGGGGGGGCCCAGCTGGACACACAAGGGGGGGCCCAGCTGGACACACAAGGAGGGGCCCAGCTGGACACACAAGGGGGGCCCAGCTGGACACACAAGGGGGGGCCCAGCTGGACACACAAGGGGGGGCCCAGCTGGACACACAAGGGGGGGCCCAGCTGGACACACAAGGGGGGGCCCAGCTGGACAGACACACAAGGGGGGGCCCAGCTGGACAGACACACAAGGGGGTAGCCTGGCTGGACACACAGGGGGGGAACCCTGGATGGACACACAAGGGGCAACCCTGGCTGGACACACAAGGGGAGCTCAGCTGGACACACAAGGGGGGGCCCAGCTGGACAGACACACAAGGGGGTAGACTGGCTGGACACACAAGGGGGTAGCCTGGCTGGACACACAAGGTGGTAGCTGACTGGACACACAAGGGGGGAACCCTGGCTGGACACACAAGAGGGAACCCTGGCGGGACACACAAGGGGGGTACCCTGGCGGGACACACAAGGGGGGAACCCTGGCGGGACACACAAGGGGGGAACCCTGGCTGGATACG
Organism: Phyllobates terribilis; assembly: GCF_046119375.1. Lineage (NCBI taxonomy): Eukaryota > Metazoa > Chordata > Amphibia > Anura > Dendrobatidae > Phyllobates > Phyllobates terribilis. The sequence goes on from NW_027362772.1 coordinate 304,687,139, forward strand.
CAAGGGGGGAACCCTGGCTAGACACGCAAGGGGGAACCCTGGCTGGACACGCAAGGGGGGGCCCGGATGGACACACAAGGGGGGGAGCCCTGGCTAGACACACAAGGGGGGGGAGCCCTGGCTGGACACACAATGGGGGGGAGCCCTGGCTGGACACACAAGGAGGAGCCCTTGTTATGTTCTGCTACCAAAGCTAAGGAAAGAGAGGAGATCTGTCCCTACTATAAGACTCAGCTGAATCCCTACGATGTAACAGGGAACCTGATCCTGCGATCAGACCTGCTAAAGTCCTAATCTAGTCTGTACGGAGACCTATAGATTTGGGGAGGGAATCCCTAGAAGTACTAAGGACTGGGAGGAATATGGGACACCTCCTAACAGAAATAGTAGCAGACAGACGAACAAACAAAATAGATAGAACCTAGAGGTCCGTAGACCAAGCAAACTAACAGAGTTAGATACAGAGCACAGGCTAGCTAGAAAGTAGATATACAATGAAGTCCAGCAAAGCCAGAAGGGCGGAGCAGGATTAAATAGGCCAACAAGGTCATGTGACCAGCAAAGGAAAAAAAACCTAACAGCAAGGTTCTAACAGTACCCCCCCTTCTAAGAGGATCCTCCGGATCCCCTAGGACCAGGCTTATCAGGAAATCTCCTGTGAAACGCTCTGATAAGTCTGGACGCGGAAACATCATCTGACCTCACCCAAGAGTTATCCTCGGGTCCGAAACCTTTCCAGGCCACAAGATACTGCAAACTACCTCTATACCGTCTAGAGTCAAGGATGCGAGAAATTTCATATTCCCCGTCCTCCACCACCGGAGGAACAGAGGCAGAGGCGTCACCATCCGACACAACAGCTTTTTTTAACAGAGAGACATGAAAGACCGGATTAATTCTCCAGGAGGTAGGAACCTCCAACCTAACAGCAGATTGGTTGACAACCTGAAGCACCTTAAAGGGCCCTACAAACTTGGGACCCAATTTCTTAGAAGGAATCCTCAACCGCAGATTCCTAGAGGACAACCAAACCATGTCACCAACAGCGAACAAAACCTCCTGTCGTTTCCTATCAAAGTAGTCTTTAGATTTTCTGTTGGCCTCCTGAAGATTACCACGCACATCCGTCCAAACTCTTTCCAAATCACCGGAAAAATTCTCCTCCTCAGGCACGGCAGATCCCAACTTGGAGAACGACCCAAACGACGGATGTCTCCCAGAACAACAAAAAAAAGGCGAACAACCAGCAGAAGAAGATGTATGATTGTTCAGAGCAAATTCGGCAAGTGGCAGAAACTCAGACCACCCCTCTTGATTGTCTGCCACAAAACAACGCAAGAACTGCTCAACATCCTGGTTTTTCCTTTCTGTCTGGCCATTAGATTCAGGATGATATCCAGACGAAAACGACAAATGAATTCCCAACCTGTCACAAAAGGCACGCCAAAAACGAGCCACGAACTGAGGACCCCTATCAGAAACAATGTCAGTAGGAACGCCATGAAGTCTGACAATTTCCTTGACAAAGGCCTTAGCGAGAGTTTTAGCGCAGGGCAGTTTGACGAAGGGAACCAAGTGACACATCTTGCTAAAACGGTCCACGACCACCCAGATGACAGTAAAACCCTCAGAGGAGGGAAGGTCAGTTATAAAGTCCATAGCCAAATGTGTCCAAGGAGCACTGGGGACCTCCAAAGGACAAAGCAACCCCGCAGCAGGAGTATGTGAGGACTTAGATCTAGCACATATAGTACATTGGCGCACCCACTTAATGACTTCCTTCTGCCATCCAGGCCACCAAAAACTGCGACCCACCAGTCTCTTGGTCTCAGAGATTCCGGGATGACCTGCCAACCGAGATTCGTGACACTCAACAAACAAATCTCTCCTAAAGGTCCCAGGCACAAACAACCTCCCATGAGGAGTGTTAGATGGGGCATTCTCCTGAGCTTTAAGAATCTCATCTTCCAAAACGGAGTCTAAAGCAGCTATCACAACACCTTCTTGTAAAATGTTTTCCTCTTTCTCAGCACCGACTATGGGAGAAAAACTGCGAGACAAGGCATCCGCCTTAACATTCTTAGTACCAGGGATGTAAGTAACGGAGAAATTAAACCGCGAGAAAAACAGTGCCCACCTAGCCTGACGGGCATTCAGGCGCTTGGCAGCGTCAAGATATATCAGATTTTTATGATCCGTAAGAACCTGAACGGGAAATTCCGCACCTTCCAAGAAGTGGCGCCAGTGTTCAAATGCGAGTTTAATAGCCAATAATTCCCGATTACCAATATCGTAATTCAATTCAGTCTCCGAAAATTTTTTTGAAAAAAATGCACAGGGATGTAATCCATCCCCGTTATCCTGAGACAATACTGCGCCAACCCCCACAGAGGAAGCATCAACCTCAACCAAAAACGGCCTAGTAACATCAGGCTGCATAAGGATGGGAGCAGAGGTGAACCTCTCCTTGAGATACACAAAAGCTTCAATGGCCTCAGAAGACCACTGAACCGCATCAGCACCTTTCCTGGTGAGATCAGTCAGAGGTTTGACAATACTAGAAAAATTTTTTATGAATTTTCTATAGTAATTGGCGAAACCCAAAAACCTCTGTATTGATTTCAAACCAATAGGCCTAGGCCATTCCTGCACAGCCTGAACCTTAACCGGATCCATCTCAAAACCTTTGCTGGAGATAATGTAGCCCAAAAAACTAATTCTCTGTACAGCGAACTCACATTTCTCCAGCTTAGCAAAAAGCGAATTGTCCATTAATAACTGTAATACCTCACGCACGCTCCGCCAATGAGACTCCAGATCTGGCGAATAAATCAAAATGTCATCCAAATACACAACCACATTTTTACCGATCAAAGGTCTAAGGATGTCATTAATCAGATTCTGAAAAAATGCAGGAGCATTAGTAAGACCAAAAGGCATAACCAGATTCTCAAAATGACCCACAGGAGTGTTAAAAGCAGTCTTCCATTCATCACCCTCCTTCATGCGCAACAGATTGTATGCCCCCTTAAGGTCAATTTTAGAGAACCACTTGGCCCCCATTAACTGGTTAAACAGATCAGGAATCAATGGCAGTGGGTAAGGATTGCGTACCGTAATTTTGTTAATCTCACGAAAATCCAGACAAGGACGTAAACCGCCGTCCTTTTTTTTTACAAAAAAAAATCCAACCGCCACAGGAGACTTAGAGGGCCTAATGTGACCGGCGGCCAAACTTGTCTGTATGTATTCCTCCAAAGCCTTCCTCTCAGGAATAGTAAGGTTAAATAAACGACTTTTAGGAAGAGTCGCTCCAGGGACAAATTCAATAGAACAATCATAGTCTCTATGGGGAGGCAAAACCTGCGATTCTTTCTCAGAAAAAACTCTCCAAAAATCCTGAATAGGAACAGGCAATTCTCCCCTATCCAAAGCTGCAATACGCCCATTACAACACTTGTCATAACATTTATGGCTCCAGGATTTAATTTCACTGGTAGACCAATCCAGTACAGGATTGTGAAATTTTAACCAGGGCAAACCCAATATTACTGGAGAAGGCAAGTTATTCAACACTACCAAATCCAATTTCTCATGGTGAACACCATTAATAGTGAGAGGAAATTCACTGACCTTGAGAGTAATATTCTTCAAAGGGGAGCCATCCACAGAAACCACAGCAATGGGGGATGATAAAGGTTCAGGTTTTAAATTGAGTCTTTCCACGAATCCCCCATCAATTACATTCAGAGTAGACCCACAATCAACAAACACCCGAAATTCCATTAATTTTTCCTGAGCAATCGTGGAAGCAGCTAAAAATACACCCTTGGAATTTAAACAGGCAATACGGGCGTGACTGACCATTTTTTTTTCTTTCTTCATACGAAGCTCACAGCCTTTAATCAAATGACCAGATTTCCCGCAATAGAAACACAAGCCTTCTGAAAAACGACGGTGTTTCTCTTGAGAGCGAGGTGCCACCGATCCAATCTCCATCGGTTCACCACTGTTAGTACACACATTATCATAACCAGAAACTGACATAGCAGAGGATTTGCTCTCATTAACCCTTGCACGCAGTCTTCTATCCACCCGTATAGCTAATTGCATAGCCTGTTGCAAATCCTCAGGTGTAGGATAAGCAATTAGCAGGTCTTTAACCTTTTCACTGAGCCCAGCAAGAAATAGACTTTTCAGAGCAGAATCGTTCCACCCTGTTTGAGTGGACCAACGACGAAAATGTGTACAATATTTTTCGACATTACCTGATCCTTGTTTTAAACGTCTCAACTCAGTCTCAGCTGATGTCACACGGTCAGGATCATCATATAATAGTCCTAAAGCAGAAAAAAAACTATCCACTGATCTGAAGCATGTATCACTAGGTTGCAAAGAAAAGGCCCACTCCTGAGGCTCTTTGCGCAAAAGTGACATTATGAACCCTACGCGCTGGGATTCATCCCCAGAGGACTTGGGTCTCAAACGAAAATACAATAAGCAAGCATTTTTAAATGAAAAAAATTCTCGATGTTCACCAAAAAATAAATCCGGCAAACATACCTTAGGCTCCAAGAAATGTGCTCCAGGACAGTTACTCACGTGCTGACGGAGCTCGGCCACTTCCAGAGAGAGTCCCTGCAGGTGTTTAGCCAAATCCTGAACCGACACCATGATGGAACAAAAAAAAAATCTTTCCTTAGAGAATTTACAGGCTGGACTTACTGTTATGTTCTGCTACCAAAGCTAAGGAAAGAGAGGAGATCTGTCCCTACTATAAGACTCAGCTGAATCCCTACGATGTAACAGGGAACCTGATCCTGCGATCAGACCTGCTAAAGTCCTAATCTAGTCTGTACGGAGACCTATAGATTTGGGGAGGGAATCCCTAGAAGTACTAAGGACTGGGAGGAATATGGGACACCTCCTAACAGAAATAGTAGCAGACAGACGAACAAACAAAATAGATAGAACCTAGAGGTCCGTAGACCAAGCAAACTAACAGAGTTAGATACAGAGCACAGGCTAGCTAGAAAGTAGATATACAATGAAGTCCAGCAAAGCCAGAAGGGCGGAGCAGGATTAAATAGGCCAACAAGGTCATGTGACCAGCAAAGGAAAAAAAACCTAACAGCAAGGTTCTAACAGCCCTGGCTGGACACACAAGGGGGAGCCCTGGATGGACACACAAGGGGGGACCATGGCTGGACCCAGGCAAAGGGGAGTGGGCAGGCTGGACACATGGAGGCCAGGATGGATATATTGGGGGCAGGATGGATATATGGGGGGGCAGGCTGGACTCATGGAGGCCAGGAAGGATATATGGGGGGGCAGGCTGGACTCATGGAGGCCAGGATGGATATATGGGGGGGCAGGCTGAACACATGGAGGCCAGGATGGGTATATGGGGGGGGGACAGGCTGGACACATGGGGGGCTAGGATGAATATGTGGGGGGGCGGGCTCGATACACATGGGCTAGCATAAATATATGGAGGGGCACGCTGTATATATGGGGGATGTCAGGATGGATATATGCAGGGGGTAAGGGCAGTATGGATATATGAGGGGGGAGGCTGGACACATGGAGGCCAGGATGGATATGTAGAGGGCAGGCTGGACACATGGAGGATATATGGGTGGGATATATGGGGGCGCAGGCTGGAAACATGGAGGCAAGGATGGATATGTGGGGGGGGCAGACTGGCCACATGGGGGGGCTAGGATGGGTATATGGGAGGGGGCAGGCTCGATACACGTGTGCTAGGATAAATATATGGAGGGGTCACACTAGACAAATGGTGGCCAGAAGGGACATATGGGGGTGCCTGGCTAGACAAGGGACTTAATTACTGTTTGGGAGCCAGATTGAGGAACATACTTTATTAGTTTATGGTGACCAGTGGGGAACATTATTACTTTAGATTCCAATTATTATTATTACATTATTACTTCTGTAATATAATTTACTTTTTAGGAAATTGTTTTCCATGGGATGGGACAAAAGAGGGGTCCTGTTACTGTGCAGGACGGCACTATGTTGCTTTTTTTCTTCAACTGGTGTAGTGTAGAAGTCGGGGGGAAAAGTGGGAATATTCTCTAGAAGAGATCAGTTATTGATAACTGTGTGTTATTTTCTGCAGAGATGATTCCTGGCTGGAAGAAGTGATGGCTGTCTGTGCCAGATGAAGAAGAAAAGCGAAGATGAAGGACTTCACCTAGAGACGTCACTGGTGAGTCAGTGTGTTACATGTACACTTACTCTATACACGTGGTCAAAATTGTTGGTACCCCTCGTTTAATGAAAGAAAAACCCACAATGGTCACAGAAATAACTTGAATCTGATAAATTACAAATTTTTGAAAATGAACAAATGAAAGTCAGACATTGCTTTTCTGCTTCCACAGAATTTAAAAAAAAATTAACCTCATGAAATCGGCCTGGACAGAAATGATGGTTCTTCTTCTTAACTTAATATTTTGTTGAACAACCTTTTGAGGCAATCACTGCAATCAGACGATTCCTGTAACTGTCAATGAGACTTCTGCACCTCTCGACAGCTATTTTGGCCACTCCTCATGAGCAAACTGCTCCAGTTGTCTTGTGTGTGAAGGTTGCCTTCTCCAGACGACATGTTTCAGCTCTTTCCAAAGATGCTCAATAGGATTTAGGTCAGGGCTCATAGAAGCCACTTCAGAATAGTCTAATGTTTTCCTCTTAGCCATTCTTGGGTGTTTTTAGCTGTGTGTTTTGGGTCATTATCCTGTTGCAAGACCCATGACCTGCGACTGAGACCAAGCTTTCTGACACTGGGCAGCACATTTCTCTCTAGAATCCCTTGATAGTCTTGAGATTTCATTGTACCCTGCACAGATTCAAGACACCCTGTACCAGATGCAGCAAAGCAGCCCCAGAACATAACAGCCTCCCCCATGTTTCACAGTAGGGACAGTGTTCTTTTCTTGATATGCTTCATTTTTCCATCTGTGAACATAGAGCTGATGTGCCTTGCCAAAAACTTCCATTTTTGTCTCATCTGTCCATAGTACATTCTCCCAGAAGCTTTGTGGCTTGTCAACATGTAGTTTGGCAAATTCCAGTCTGGCTTTTTTATTATTTTTTTTTTTCAACAATGGTGTTCTCCTTGGTCGTCTTACATGAAGTTCACTTTGGATCAAACAACGGTGGATAGTACGATCTGACACTGATGTTCCTTGAGCTTGAAGTTCACCTTTAATCTCTTTAGAAGTTATCCTGGGCTCTTTTGTTACCATTCATATTATCCGTCTCTTTGATTTGTCATCAATTTTCCTCCTGCGTCCACGTCCAGGGAGGTTGGCTACAGTCCCATGGATCTTACATTTCTGAATAATATGTGCACCTGTAGTCACAGGAACATCAAGCTGCTTGGAGATGGTCCTATAACCTTTACCTTTTAACATGCTTTTCTATAATTTTCTTTCTAATCTCCTGAGACAACTCTTTCCTTTGCTTCCTCTGGTCCATGTTGAGTGTGGTACACACCATGTCACCAAACAACACAGTGAGTATCTGTAGCCCTATATACAAGCCCACTGACTGATTACAAGATTGTAGACACCTGTGATGCTAATTAGTGGACACAACTTGATTTAACATGTCCCTTTTGTCACATTATTTTCAGGGGTATCATCATTTCTGTCCAGGCCTATTTCATGAGTTTAATTTTTTTTTTAATTCAGTGGAAGCAGAAAAGCAATGTCTGACTTTCATTTGTTCATTTTCATAGATTTTTAATTTATTATTACTTTTGTCAGATTCAAGTTATTTCTGTGACCATTGTGGGTTTTTCTTTCATTAAACGAGGGGTACCAACAATTCTGACCACGTGTGTATATAGTATATACAGAACTCCTGTGTATGTCACTGGTGATCACTGTATTATGTATACACTATATACAGAGCTTCTGTGTATGTCACTGGTGACCACTGTATTACCTGTACACTATATACAGAGCTCCAGTGTATAATGTCACTGGTGATCACTGTATTACCTGTACACTGACACTATATACAGAGCTCCTGTGTATAATGTCACTGGTGATCCCTGTATTACCTGTACACTATACACTATATACAGAGCTCCTTTGTATAATGTCACTGGTGACCACTGTATTACCTGTACACTATATACAGAGCTCCTGTGTATAATGTCACTGGTGACCACTGTATTATCTGTACACTATATACAGAGCTCCTGTGTATAATGTCACTGGTGACCACTGTATTACCTGTGCACTATATACAGAGCTCCTGTGTATAATGTCACTGGTGATCACTGTATTACCTGTACACTATACACTATGTACAGAGCTCCTGTGTATAATGTCACTGGTGACCACTGTATTACCTGTACACTATATACAGAGCTCCTGTGTATAATGTCACTGGTGACCACTGTATTACTTGTACACTATATACAGAGCTCCTGTGTATAATGTCACTGGTGACCACTGTATTACTTGTACACTATATACAGAGCTCCTGTGTATAATGTCACTGGTGACCACTGTAATACCTGTACACTAAATACAGAGCTCCAGTGTATAATGTCACTGGTGATCACTGTATTACCTGTACACTGACACTATATACAGAACTCCTGTGTATAATGTCACTGGTGAACCCTGTATTACCTGTACACTGACACTATATACTGAGCTCCAGTGTATAATGTCACTGGTGGTCACTGTATTACCTGTACACTGTACACTATATATAGAGCTCCTGTGTATAATGTCACTGGTGATCCCTGTATTACCTGTACACTGACACTATATACAGAGCTCCTGTGTATAATGTAGCTGGTGGTAATAACAGTGTTGTTAGTATTGTGGTTTGTATTCATGATCAGTATTGTAGTATTTGGTCACTTTGGGGTGGTAATATGTGGTCTGGTCATGGTGTGGCCGTATTTGTTCCTTGTATGTGGTATTATTCGGTCACTATGTGGTGGTAATATGTGATCTAGTCATGGTGTGGCGATATTTGTCCCTTTTGTATGTGGTATTATTGGTGTTGATATAGTGTACTGTGTTGTGTATGGCAGTCATTTTGTTCTTGCTGATATTAACTAGGAAAATATTTTTTTCCATTAGGCCACAGCCCCACCATTAGTATTCGGTCAGTATTTTTTCTCAGGAGTCGCTACCAAAACCAGGAGTGGGTGATAAATGCAGAATTGGTGACTTGTTTCTATTATACCTTTTCTCTGATTGTTCCTCACCTGGTTTTGGCTCCCACTCCTGAGAAAATATACTGACCGAATACTGACCAAATACTGATAGTGGGGCCGTGGCCTTAGAGATTAAATACTTGGACCAGAGCGGCAGAGATGCACTTACAGGGGTTTTCTGGTGAAAACAAGTAATCACCTCTCCACAGGATCAGTGATGATATTGATTGGGGGGGGTCTGACTGCTGGGACACAATCGGCAGAATGTGAAGCTTTTCACCCCATTAGACTGGAGCGGCCTGTGAGATGCGACCACTCATCCAGTCATTCCCTCAGTGACTGTGAGCGCTGCTCTTTTTTGGAAGCTGCATTTTAAAATGGGGATAAGTGTCCTGTCAGGGATGAAACTTCCCCATTCTTCTGATAGGTGCGTTTTCCAATGTTCGGACCCAAACGATCAATAAGTGATCACCGATCCTGTGGATCCCATGGATCGGTGATAACTTGTTTTAACCAAAGAACCCCTTTAATGCAAACTACCGTAATTGTACATCCCAGTTATAGTGGTGCACAGTAGATGTGCAGGAGCCGCCAGTCAATGCTCCACTATAACAGGGATAGCGGATAACAGATATTTGCATATGGCTGTAGGTGGGCCCCTAGAGTCAGTTCTCCCTGTGGGCCCCAGACACCCCAGTCCGACCCTGCCTAGGCCTATTGGTTTGAAATCGATACAGAGGTTTTTGGGTTTCGCCAATTATTACAGAAAATTCATTAAAAAATTTTCTATTATTGTCAAACCGCTGACCGATCTCACCAGGAAAGGTGCTAATGCGGTTCAGTGGACTACTGAGGCCATTGAAGCTTTTGTGTATCTCAAGGAGAGGTTCACCTCTGCTGCCATCCTTATGCAGCCTGATGTGACTAAGCCGTTTTTGGTTGAGGTTGATGCTTCTTCGGTGGGGGTTGGCGCAGTATTGTCTCAGGAAAACAAGGATGGAGTACATCCCTGTGCTTTTTTTTCAAAAAAATTTTCTGAGACTGAACTTAATTACGATATTGGTAATCGGGAATTGCTGGCGATTAAACTCGCATTTGAACACTGGCGTCATCTCTTGGAAGGTGCTGAATTTCCCATTCAGGTTTTCACTGATCATAAAAATCTGATCTATCTTGATGCTGCCAAGCGCTTGAATGCCCGTCAGTCTAGGTGGGCACTTTTTTTCTTGCGGTTTAATTTTTCCGTTACTTACATCCCGGGTACCAAGAATGTTAAAGCGGATGCTTTGTCTCGCAGCTTTTCTCCCATGGTCGGTGCTGAGGAGGAGGAGAGCATTTTACAAGAAGGTGTTGTGATTGCTGCTTTGGACTCCGTTTTGGAAGATGAGATTCTTAAAGCACAGGAGAATGCCCCATCTAACACTCCCCATGGGAGGTTGTTTGTGCCTAGGACCTTTAGGAGAGATTTGTTTGTTGAGTGTCATGAGTCTCGGTTGGCAGGTCATCCAGGAATTTCTGAGACCAAGAGACTTGTGGGTCGCAGTTTTTGGTGGCCTGGATGGCAGAAGGAAGTCATTAAGTGGGTGCGTCAATGTACTGTGTGTGCTAGATCTAAGTCTTCACATACTCCTGCTGCGGGGTTGCTTTGCCCTCTGGAGGTTCTTAGTGCACCTTGGACACATCTGGCTATGGACTCTATTACTGACCTTCCCCCCTCTGAGGGTTTCACAGTCATCTGGGTGGTCGTGGAAAGTTTTAGCAAGATGTGTCACTTGGTTCCTTTCATCAAACTGCCCTGCGCTAAGACACTCGCTAAGGCCTTTGTCAAGGAAATTGTCAGACTACATGGCGTTCCTACTGACATTGTTTTGGATAGGGGACCTCAGTTCGTGGCTCGTTTTTGGCGTGGTTTTTAGTGACAGGTTGGGAGTTCATTTGTCGTTTTCATCCGGATATCATCCTGAGTCTAATGGACAGACAGAAAGGAAGAATCAGGATGTTGAGCAGTTCTTGCGTTGTTTTGTGGCAGACAATCAGGAGGGGTGGTCTGAGTTTCTGCCACTTGCTGAGTTTGCTCTTAACAACCATACATCCTCTTCTGCTGGTTGTTCGCCTTTTTTTGTTGTTCTGGGAGACATCCGTCTTTTGGGTCATTCTCCAAATTGGTATCGGCTGTGCCTGAGGAGGAGAGTTTTTCCGGTGATTTGGAGAGAATTTGGACGGATGTGCATGGTAATCTTCAGGAGGCTAACAAAAAATCTAAGAGGTACTTTGATAGGAAACGGCAAGAGGTTTTGTTTGCTATTGGTGACATGGTTTGTTGTCCTCTAAGAATCTGCAGTTGAGGATTCCTTCTAAAAAATTGGGTCCCAAGTTTGTAGGGCCCTTTAAGGTGCTTCAGGTAGTTAACCAATCTGCTGTTAGGTTGGAGGTTCCTACCTCCTGGAAGATTAATCCGGTGTTTCATGTTTCTCTGTTGAAAAGAGCTTATGTGTTGGATGGAGACGCCTCTGCCACTGTTCCTCCGGTGGTGGAGGACGGGGAATACAAAATTTCCTGCATCCTTAATTCTAGACGGTATAGAGGGAGTTTGCAGTATCTCGTCGCTTGGAAGGGTTTCGGACCCGAGGATAACTCATGGGTGAGGGCAGATGATGTTTCTGCTTCCAGACTTGTCAGAGCGTTTCACAAGAGGTTTCCTGATAAGCCTGGGCCTAGGGGATCCGGAGGATCCTCATAGAAGAGGGGGTACTGTTAGAACTCTCCTGTTAGGTTTTTTCTATCTTGCTGGTCACATGACCTTTTTTGCCTATTTAATCCTGCTCTGCCCTCCTGGCCTTGCTGGACTTCATTGTAATTTCTACTCTTAAGCTAGCCTGGTGCTTAGTTACCTTTCTCAGTCAGTTTAGCTAGGTCTTCGGACCTTTATGTTCTATGTTGTGTGTTTGTCTTTTACTGCTACAATCTCTGCTAGGAGGTGTCCAACTTTATCCCAGTCCCTAGTTCTTGTAGGGATCCCTCCCTTGCATCTATAGGTCTTCGTACAGACTAGCCGAGGACTTTAGCGGGTCTGATCGCAGGATCAGGTTCATCGTAGGGATCTAGCTTAGTTCTATTGTAGGGACAGATCTCCTTTCTTTCCTTAGTGCTTGTAGCAGATCATAACACTACGGTTGACATGCTTTATGAAGACTTTAGAGAAGACGTCACCAATCATTTAATCACACATCACAGTCACCAATCAGCACCTTGAGTCTGTTTATTAAGTGCTTGCTTGATTTCTTCCAAAGTCTTAGTTAAAGGGCTAGCAGTGATGAGTTTCTTAAGGTTTTCTTCTCTGTACAACGCCGTCAAAAAGAGCTGTGGGTTTAACTGTGAACCTAGGAAAAGTAAAGGTAAAATCTAAATATCCAGGTCCAAAGAATTCTTACATAAAAGGTCCTAACTATTCTAAAGAATCATTGGCTATGACGCACCTACAGAAGAAAGCATCGGTATGTTGCCATTCATCAGACCTTCATAGGCGATCTTATTGGCCGAGGTCTAAAGTAAAGTAAGGAAATATTCAGAATCTGGGGACGGTGTCCCTCGTTGTAAAGTTGGTAGCAGAATTCAGTTAATTAAATAATTCACATGACAATCTCAAATTATTTCATACGTAGGAAACTACAGATATAAAACTATGAGATATCAAAAACTGTGAAAATGGCACCACTATCAGCGACCAACCCATCATTAACTTTTTCCCACCTTACAAAGTGAGATCATTTTCCTAGGACATGCTATCAGTTTATAACCATTGAAGGTTTGACTCTTAGACCCCCAAACACCCTGTCCAGTGAACTACACGCATTAGGGTCTTTTTTTGTGAATTCTGGAGTATTTGACTTTTACATCTTCTATTTATCATTGTACAAAGCTGACTGAAATGAGTTACCAGTGAACGTACTGTATTTTTCAGACTATAAGACGCTCTGGACCATAAGACGCACGAGACTATGGGCGTGTGGAGCAGTGAATATTCATTCTCTTTATTAGCGTGCACACTTTTAGCCACAGCCGCCAGCTCCTGCAGCTGCTGGACGATCACATGTGTCTGCTATTAAAGAGAATGAATATTCACTGCTCTCCACTCCTATCCACCTCTCAGCGCCGCCTTCAGTGCATAGAGGTGGGCGGGACTATGGGCGTGGGGAACAGTGAATATTCATTCTCTTTAACAGAGGGCACAGTGTTAGCTGCAGCAGCCTCCTGTGACCTGCTCTTCCTACGCTGCCACTCCCCCTCCACAGCCACAGCCACACTATAAAGTACATCCAGACTGTAAGATGCACTCCCCACTTTCCTCCAATATTTTGGAGGAAAAACGTGCGTCTTATAGTCCGAAAAACAGGGTAATCCTTAACTATCTTCTGAGGTGTGTTACGGATCCGGGTGTTGGAACCTCTGTGCTGTGATGCAAGGAGGGACCAGAGGGGAGTAAATAAGTGTCTACCCGGACCGACCCTGGCGACACGGCGGCTCAGTCGACTCCGTGAACCAAGGAGGGACCGGGAAGGAGAACCAGGTGCCACTCTGGGACCGACCTTGTGTGAAAGCAGGTGACACCCACGGGACTGATGGCTGAAGCCAACAGGCACAGCAGATGAGCACGGCTGGTAGACAGGCAGGTCATGCGGGTAGGCAAGCAGGCGGGCACGGCAGGTAGACAGGCAGGCGGGCACGGCTGATAGACAGACAGGCGAGCACGGCTGATAGACAGACAGGCGGGCACGGCTGATAGACAAGCAGGCGGGCACGGCTGATAGACAAGCAGGCGGGCTCGGTTGATAGACAGGCAGGCGGGCACGGCTGATAAGACAGGCAGGCAAGCACGGCTGATAGACAGGCTGGCAGGCACGGCTGATAGACAGGCAGGCGGGCACGGCTGATAGACAGGCAGGCGGGCTCGGCTGATAGACAGGCAGGCGGGCACGGCTGATAGACAGGCTGGCGGGCACTGGAACCTAGGGGCTGAGGAGAGTGTTAGTACACAAACAACAGCCTTGCACAGGCACCTCCATTTTGGAGGAGGTGCCTTATATAGGGGAAGTCCTCCGGCCATTGGTCGGGGACTCTTTAGGACGGTGCGCGCTACAAGGTGAAATAGTAGTGGTTCTAAACCAGTTCAGAAGATGATACAGGAGAAGACATAAGGGTTACAGACCAGAGAACAAGATTACTGGTAACTAATTCTGCAGTCAATTATGTACAGTGATACATAGAGGATGTAAAAAACACACACACTGCAAAACTTTATGATAAAACCCTTATGAAAAAAATGTTTCTTAGCCAAAAACACATGCACAAAAGTAAAAAAAAATAAAATGCCCCGAATCCACTCATAACTTTTAACAGTGATATCCAACCTCATCGTGCTCCAGGGGTTCGGCTGCTCTGGCACCATTATGTGCCTTCATGTGGTTGTGCGGCTCCTTAGCGGACATGTTTTTCTTTGCTGCTAGCTCAGTGGACACCTTCATCAATGTGAGCTTTACAACTTTCATAAGTGCGGTGGCTTCTTGCATGAAAATGTCTGAAATTAACACAGAATGTTACGGCAGAAAATAACGAAAATGGCGCTCAATGTGTCCCGGATTAAGTCAAAAAGCAAGTGAGACATCAAGTCAAGCTTCATCTGAGGTTACAGACGGATTTGGGAAAGCAAGGTATTTACAAAAGAGCTCATCTATGGCAGAGAGTTCACATGAAAGGGACTCAAAGTATTGGCCAACTCCTTTAAGGTAGCAGGTACATAGAAACATAAAATATTTGGTTTCCAGGTGATGGCTGATCACGCGAGAGCCTCACCTTGGGTCGGTTCGGTGTTATACCCCTGGTTGATCATCAGGGACGAGCTCTGACTCTGCTGGGATGTCATGGTAGCTCTTGTACTTTCCTCTTCACCTTCCAGTGGGATTTTCCTCCACTCAACACTTTTATTGGTTCCCAGTTCGAGAGTCTGTAATATTTCCTGGAACAGGAAAAAAAAAAACCAACATGCATGACCCAGCTAAAACCCTTAGCAGAACCTTTCATACAATAGATCTGGGTCACAGGGATGGCCTTGGGCTCACCTTCAGCACCTGTATCCTGTGTATGAAGGCCTTGTAGAAGGAGAGCGTTTCGCTCCGGTGTCTTCCTAGCTGAGACGTCAAGTGAAGATTTTGGTCTTCCAGTTTGTCAAATAAAGTTCGTACATTGAAATCCTCCAGGAGGCGTACACAGCTCCTACGATCTAAGACATAGTATGTCTGTGAAGGCTCTGCGGCCATCAACGAATAGGAAACATGCTGATAGTGATGGCTTAATGTGGTTTATAGAGAGTAAAACCAACCGGACAGATCAGGTCCAACTCGAAAATTCTCTTTTTGGGGACTTCTAATTGTTATATGTAAACCATTAATGGCAGACACTTATTTACAGGGATCCGATAGGGAGCGCACAGTGAATAGAGGCTGAGCAACATTGACCTGTAGACATCATGTACTGTACGCACCTGATCCATAGGAGATTTCCTTTTTCCCAATGTCTTGTATCTCTCCAGAGCCGCGAGAGCCGACAGCTTCATAAAACCGGAGGCTGAGAGAGGAAAACAAGGCGGATATCAGACGTAACGTAAAAGGCACCAAGGTGACGTCTGGCAAAAAGTCACATGTACAAGTACTATAAATGACGATTTATGGTATATAGTGGTCGTACATAAGGTGCATGGTGTATAGCATATGAAGGTCACATGGTATACTGTATACAAGTTCTTATCTGGTATATGTCATATCTAGGTCACATGGTATACGATATTAAAAAGAGGTCATACATTAAATGGAGAAAAGTGACAGGATACACTTAGAACCAAACTTGGGTATTTCCTTCAGTCCCATCGCTTCCAACAAATAACTTGCGACCCTCGCGCCCTGATGTATAACACTGTCACCCGCCATACTGTCTGCTGTTACCAACATGTCACAGAATGACTGATAATAAAAAGCTCACTGATCCCAGCGGGGGTCCTGTAATTGCAGCCATCTCCTGTAACAGGAGCCACCTGGGTAACAAGTCCGTCCATGACATTTCTTCCTCCTGGATCTTCCCCCATCACCTGTGAGAGTGATATTACTGAGAAGTGGAAGGAACCGCAGCAACTCGGCCATGAAAGTGGAGACCCCGTAATGTTACAGAGCGGGGGGGCTGAGTGCTGAGGAGCAGAGGGCAGAAAAGTCATCAAAGCTCTGCTGACCCCATACCTCCTCTGGTATTAACATCAGCACAAACACTGAGCCCCCGCCGGGAGTTTCTTGGCCGAGCAGTTGCATGCAGCCGTACATTACCAAGCACAATGCTGAGTGGAGTGGTGGAGTGGTGTAAAGCCGCAACCACTGGACTCTGGAGGAGACGTGTTCTGTACAGGTTTTCAGCACAAGACATTGTGGACAATTGTAGCTTCTGCTTTGTGAGAAGAGTTTGGGGAAGACCCTTTTCTGTTCCCCATGACTGTGCCCAGTGCACAAGGGCTACACAGACATGAGGTGGGGGGAGGGGGAGGGTTTGGTGAAAGAACATGACCAGCTGCACAGATCCCAACTTCTTTGGGATGAACTAGACTGGAGACTGTGAGCCCGACCTCTTCCCGCTCTCATTTTCCCAGTAGAGTGATCTGCTAATGTCTATGGATAGAAGGGGAGGTTGGAAGATGAATGTGGAGGGGGCACTTACTTTACTCCATCTAGGGTATGAGCTTTATGACATATATGGAGGCCACATGTTGTATTATCTAAATATATACTGTATATCAGAGTATTCTACATAATAATATATACTGTACATCATATCCCTAAGACCACCTGTCTTGTGTGAGCACATATTCAGGTGGGATATAAGGTTCTCCAAGACTCCTCCATCTGGGCTTCCAGTTCTTCAGCGGGCAGGGGGTGTAGAGTGAGGGTCGTAGTACCAAGGTGAGGACCAGCAGAGTGACCATCACTATGAGGAGCAGCAGCAGGATGCCTACAGCACATGCAAGATGGCACCATTAGTAATTGCAGCTACAGACACAGTATAATAGTGAGGATTGCAGTAATAGGAAGAAATGCCACCCCTCTTCCCCTAATGCCCGCACTATACACAATGTGAAGGAAGTAATGTATTACCCAAAATAGCCGGCCAGTTTGGTGCCAGTTGGAGCCTTTGTTGGGTAACAATACCCTGCTTGACCAGCTGATATGGAGAAGACGGCTGGATACGAGAGGCCCCCGGATCACAATACACATTATTCTCTTTCACCGTCACAAAAAGCGATCGATCCCTAACCCCGTTGTCCATGAACACGTATGTACCAGGATCTGTGAAGACGTGGGCGAATCTACAACATAGATAACACACGATCAATGCCCTGAGCAAGGGCGTAAAAGTGATAAACTGCGAGAAGACAGTGACTACCTGGAAACATTCACATGGGTCTCCCCGATGAGGTGGTTGAGCCTCCTGAAGGCCCCAAAATCCCAGTGAGGGTTTGTATTAAACAAGTGATCCTTCTGATAGAGGGGATAATGACTGGATGTCCGCTCTGTAATATACCAGATAGGATGTGTTATTAGACAGTGTGTCCTGACATACGATGCAGAAGATAATGACTCACTCTCGACTCGCTGATGACATTGCTGCACAGCTTTACCTGAGCAATGTAGCTGCAAAGAGAGTGATTTGTGTGCTCTCTCCTGCACTGAAGCGATAGAGGAGGAGAGCTATGTCAGAAGCGAGGAGAGAGCAATTTGTGTGCTTTTTTCTGCACTGAGGTGAGACCATCAGAGATGAGCAATGTCAGAAGCGAGGAGATAGCAATATGTGCGCTCTCTCGTGCACTGAAGTGATAGAGGAGACGAGCAATGTCAGAAGCGAGGAGAGATTTGTGTGCTCTCTCCTGCGCTGAAGTGATAGAGGAGACGAGCAATGTCAGAAGGGACGAGAGAGAGATTTGTGTGCTCTCTCCTGCGCTGAAGTGATAGAGGAGACGAGCAATGTCAGAAGCGAGGAGAGAGAGATTTGTGTGCTCTCTCCTGCGCTGAAGTGATAGAGGAGATGAGCAATGTCAGAAGCGAGAAGAGATTTGTGTGCTCATTTCTGCACTGAGGTAAGAGAATCGGAGATGAGCAATGTCAGAAGCGAGGAGAGAGCGATTTCTTGGCTCCCACCGGCACAGTGACAGTGATCACATAAGAGAGGTTTAGTTTCAGGCAGAGCTGGTTCTGGGCAAGCACCATCAGCATAGAAGGAAAGAGGGGCAGTAATGTAAATAAGTGGGTGGACGGTGCACAGAGGCACTTAGCCACACAGAGGATGCAGTAAACACCTTTATTTGCATATTAAGATACAGTTTTTTATTTTTAACAGGTAACAGAGGAACAGATTTAAAAATAAAAAGACCGTTATTTATTGTTGCTCCATTTCCTACAAGGCTATGTGGTTTGAAGTGTAAATTTGTCGTGACAGATGCCCTTTAATACATTTTGGATGTAGATGCTTCTTGGCCTCCAAAGTAACCACAATGGAGGAAAGAAGCAACGACTCTTCCAGGGGTGGATTTTTTACCCATTTTTTTCACCCAAGACAAGGTTTCATCTCCTCTACCGAGACATTTTCTATCCTCATCCTTTTTTTGACAGCAGCACAGGACCTATTTAATTACTTATTATAATTTTCTGTCCCCAATTGGTCATTATTAGTAGTTTTCAGTCCCTTACTAGGGGCAATCATGAGAGATGAGTATGAGGTGCATTTTAATACTGGCGGAGAATGTAACATCCCATTCTCCGTTGAAGATCTTGATACTCCTTAACCAGCTTTTCCTATGAATAAAAACTTTCTTAGCTGTACAGTGGGCTCCGGTCTTGTACAGCACCTCCACAGTCCTTTCTCCGGTCAGTGGGGAGCACGCTCCTCGCTTTCTGAGCGACTGGAAGTTTGGGAATTAGACATCATCATGGTTTTTCTGGTCTCTGGTGTTCGCTGTTGTCTGCATTGTTCCAGTATTTCTGACACTGATCAGACCCCCTGCTCTGAATCTGTAGTGACCCTCAAGCCATTAGTAGTATTCTGATACATGGCTGTATTAAACACTAGTACTACCACATTACAGTTTACATAATATACCATACTTAAGGTACAGTTAAACCTGAATACTATTCATTTTCAGTGCTTAGCACTTCTTTTTTTGGATTTCATCAGCTCTTCTAACTTTCACCAAACAAATGGTTCAAGCCTTGTTTCGTTATCCCATGATACATAATGCTCCATATTTCGATGACCTTCTGATCATTGCCATTTCTGCCTTTCTTTTTTTCATACCAGTCCTAGAAAACAACATTTTGCAACCGAGGTTGATTTGTGAACAAGAAATGATCAGATTTGGTATACTGAGGATCCTTTCAGATGCCTAAATACAAATGTCTTTCCAGGGGAAAAGAGTCTATCCTAGGTTTATTGACTGCTTGCATCCCTGCAGTTCCATGCAGTCAGGGACTAGGTCTCATTCATAGGATCTAGTCCAATCCACCGAGGCTCCAAGGAGATGTGGCTAAACTTAAAACCGTAAAAGGGATTATGGTGACCTTATCAACAGCAAAGTTGTTACCCCTCAGGAATTGTGTCTGAAGAAAAAGATCTTTCAGTCCTTGGTCCTTTGTTTCACGACTGGAGATATCGACTTGATCACAATTCTCTAGAACTAAAAAGATGAGAACTCTTTCTCTCTGAATCTCCAGGACAGACACGCTTTCTCGAATCTGACATTTCTGCATATTCTTTTACTCCAAACCCTAGAGGGTGTTACAGAAAATCTTGGTTATAAAGAACTAAAAGAATCTTAATTGCATCGCTTTTGCCAAAAAAAGAGCAAATACTGCCTTCTAAAATAAGTCTCCAGAAGATTCTTCCAGGATCTTGGATATAAGGGTCTCATGTAAGATCAAAATGTTGAGGACCACCAGGTGGGATTCTGGAAACTACATACTGCTGAGAAAAGGCCTAGCCAAGGCTGAAGCTCCTAGAAAGAGCTGAGAGAGTGACTTAGGCTGATTATCACACGATATGATGTGGATCTGACAATGCAACTTCTCATCGAGTCATTCCCTCTCTTTCAGGCTAACCTTTGGTCCTTGAAGGCTTTACGAATGCTCCTTGGGAATGACTTTTGCAGATTGACATAAAAAGACTTGGAATACAGCATTTCTGATCGATATTACCTTAGCAAAGTATTAAAGGAAACCTGTCATATTGCTCATGCAGTTGGAAGTGCAGGTAGCATGATCTAGAGAAGAAGATGAGCAGATTAATAGATGGTTTTGTAGAAAAAAGGAGATTTTTGTGTACTCACCGTAAAATCTCTTTCTCTTAGCCTCTAATTGGGGGACACAGGACCTTGGGTGTTATGCTGCTGTCCACTAGGAGGCGACACTATGCACAATCTGAAAAAGATTAACTGTGGCTCCTCCTCTGCAGTATACACCCCTGGACGGCGTCAGCCTTCTCCAGCTTTGTGCAAAAGCAATAGGAGGAACGTAACATGGATAACATAACCATGCCTATAAGAAGGCAACTATGTACGAGCTCAAGAGAAAACAATATGAGAACTCAACATAACAACGGCCCGGAACGGGCAACAGGGTGGGAGCTGTGTCCCCCAATTAGAGGCTAACAGAAAGAGATTTTACAGTGAGTACACAAAAATCTCCTTTACTCTGTCGCCTCATTGGGGGACACAGGACCATGGGACGTCCCAAAGCAGTCCCTGGGTGGGAATTAATGGACGAATATTGTGTAGATAGGCCCCTATAATTGGGGCACTGCCGCCTGCAGGATACGTCTACCCAGGCTCGCGTCTGCTGAGGACTGGGTATGAACCATGCAGTGTTTGGTAAATGTGTGTAGGCTAGTCCAGGTGGCTGCCTTACACACTTGTTGTGCCGAAGCCTGGTGTCGAATGGCCCAGGAGGCTCCTACCGCACGTGTAGAGTGTGCCGTAATTCCTGCTGGAAGAGGAGAATTTTTGAGGCGGTAGGCCTCTTGTATGGTGGATTTGATCCACCTGGCAAGGGTAGCTTTGGTAGCTGGCAGACCCTTGCGGCCGCCTTCCAGAAGAAGGAAAAGAGAATCAGACTTCCGGAAGGGCGCAGTCCTAGACACATAGATACGCAATGCCCTGACAAGGTCAAGCGTATGCAGAGCCTTCTCCACTCTATGAACCGGGACCGGACAGAGGGATGGCAGTGAAATTTCCTCATTGAGGTGGAAGTTGGACACAACCTTTGGAAGGAAGGATGGAACCGTACGGAGGACTACCTTGTCCTGGTAAAAAGCCAGGAAGGGTTGTCTGCAGGAGAGTGCTGTGAGTTCAGACACCCTGCGTAGCGAGGTGATTGCCACTAGGAAAACCACTTTCTGGGATAGAAGGAAGAGTAAGACTTCCCTAAGGGGTTCAAAAGGTGTTTCCTGTAATGCTGTCAGCACCAGGTTGAGATCCCACGTTTCTAGTGGTCGTCTGTAGGGGGGAACCAATCGGGAAACCCCCTGAAGAAATGTCCTTACTTGCGGCTTGTTAGCAATGCACCTCTGAAAAAGCACTGAGAGAGCTGACACCTGGCTCTTAAGGGAGGCCAGGGACAGTCTGGCCTCCAGACCCGATTGGAGAAACCCAAGTACCCTGGGGAGGGAATAAGGGAATGGGGTCTGGCCACGAGATTCGCACCAGGTAAAGAAGACTTTCCAGATACGGTAATAAATCTTAGCAGAGGTTGGCTTCCGTGCCCTGATCATGGTTCCAATGATGTCAGGCGAGAATCCTGACTGGGTTAAAACCCAGGTCTCAATAGCCATGCCGTCAAATTGAGGGCCCTTGAGTTCTGGTGGTAGAACGGGCCTTGTGACAGAAGATCCGGGCGGTTGGGGAGACGCCAGGGGACATCTGCTGTGAGCAGTACGATGTCGGCGTACCATGTACGTCTGGGCCAGTCTGGTGAGATTAGGATGGTTAGAACTTCCTCTTGCTTGATCTTCCTCACCACTCTTGATATCAGGGGGAGAGGTGGAAAAATGTACAGGAGCTGGAACTGGGTCCAGTCCTGAACCAGGGCGTCCGCTCCTAGCGCCCGTGAGTCGTGTATTCTGGCCATGAAGTTGGAGACCTTGGCATTGAAGTGGGATGCCATTAGGTCCACGTCCGGAGTCCCCCAGCGATGGCAGATCTGGCGAAAAACTTCGGGATGGAGAGACCACTCTCCCGAGTCCATTCCTTGCCGGCTGAGGAAGTCTGCTTCCCAGTTGTCCACACACGGAATGTGGACCGCAGAGAGAACCGAACCTGTGTCTTCCGCACAGTGGAGAATGTGTGTCACTTCTCGCATCGCCTGGGCACTGCGGGTCCCCCCTTGGTTTTTCACATATGCCATAGCCGTGGCATTGTCCGACTGTAATCTGATGTGAGCGGTTGCTAGTAAGTGATGGAAGGCTCTCAACGCCAGAAGGATGGCACGAATTTCCAAGATGTTGATAGGCATGGTCGCTTCTGGTGGAGACCACTTGCCCTGTGCTCTGTGGTGTAGGTGCACCGCACCCCAACCCGTCAGGCTCGCGTCGGTTGTCAGAACCTTCCATTGACCCGTGAGAAAGGATTTCCCCTTTGTTAGTGAGGTTGGCTTGAGCCACCAGTGCAGGGACCTCCTGGTTGACGACATCAGCTGGAACTCCCTGTCGAGAGAAAAAGGGTTCCTGTCCCATGACTTGAGGATGGCTAGTTGGAGAGGCCTGAGGTGAAGCTGGGCAAATGGGACCGCTTCTATTGCCGCCACCATCCTGCCAAGGACTCTCATGGCAAATCGGCGAGATCGAGGGGGTTTGCTGAGGAGGGTGCAAACTCCTAAACGGAGAGGCAGTGCCTTGTCCTTGGGAAGGAGCACTAGACCCCTGAAGGTGTTGAATAACATTCCCAGGAAGGTCAGAGACTAACTCGGGGTTGGTGATGACTTTTGTAGGTTGACTAACCAACCCAGGCGACTCAGAATGTCGATTGTGATTGAGACGCTGAGCTCGCAGTCCTTGAAGGTGGGAGCCTTGATAAGAAGATCATCCAGGTATGGAACGACTACTATGCCTCTGGAGTGCAGGACGTGCATGGTGGCTGCCATGACTTTGGTAAACACTCTGGGAGCCGTGGCGAGTCCGAACGGGAGAGCCACGAACTGGTAGTGGTCCTGGTCGATTGTGAACCTGAGAAATCTCTGATGGGCGGGCGCAATTGGTATATGCAGGTATGCGTCTTGTATGTCTATGGAGGCGAGAAATTCTCCCTTCTCCATGGACGCAATGATGGACCGAAGGGACTCCATGCGGAAATGACGTACCCGTACATAATTGTAGAGCTGTTTTAGGTCGAGTATGGGCCTTACGCCGCCTCCTTTCTTGGGGACTACGAATAAATTTGAGTAGAACCCTTGGAAGCGCTCGGCCGCGGGGACCTGTACTATGACTCCTGCTTGAAGAAGCGAGCAGCCTGCTTGGTGGAAGGCACGAGCCTTGGCTGGCGGTTTTGGGGGAACAGACAGAAAGAGTCTGTTTGGTGGATTGGAAGTGAACTCTATCTTGTATCCCGAAGACACTAGTTCCCTGACCCACCTGTCTTCTGTAATAGGCAGCCAGACTTGATGAAAGAGCGAAAGACGGCCGCCTACAGGTGGGGTGTCTTCCGGAGTCCGTGAGTCATGATGAGGAGGAAATCTGAGATTTTCCTCCTTAAAACTTTGACTGGCCTGCTCTTGACTGCCAGGTCTTGTCCGACTTTTGCGTCGACCGCGAGTTCTCTCTGTGAGACGGACCATCGGAAGAGTTTCGAAAGGATTGGAATCGAGTTTGGTTGTGCTTCTTGTAAGTGTTTTTGGGCTTCAGTTGGGGGAGAGAGGTACTCTTACCCCCGGTGGCGTTGGATATCATTGTGTCCAACTGTTCACCGAAAAGTCGACCACTGAGGTACGGGAGGTGCATGAGGGACTTCTTTGAGACTGCATCTGCTTTCCATTCCCGCAGCCAGAGGATACGCCAAATCGTGATGGCGTTTGATGCTATCCCCGCTGCACCCCTTGCAGAATCCAGAGCTGTATGAAGCATGTAATCTGCTACAACTGCTATTTGGGCCGCTTGGTCTGACAGCTCAGGGCAGATACTTGTAGGCTAGCTTGTAAATTTTGGGCCCAAGCCAGGATGGCCTTGGCAGCCCAAACTGAGGCGAACGCGGGAGCCATGGAGGCCCCTGCCGCCTCGAAAATTGAACGAGCCATGCGTTCTACCTGCCGGTCTGCCGTGTCCCTGAGGGTTGAGCTATCTGGCAGTGAAAGGAGTGACTGTGCTGCTAGCCTAGAGACTGGGGGATCCACTTCAGGTGGATCTGTCCTTTGTTTGGTGACCTCCTGTGGGAAGGGGTACCGCGCCTCCAGATATTTGCGATTGGTAATCTTCTTCTCAGGCTGTGAGAACTGCTTTTTAAGGATCGCCTTAAACCGGTTTCAGAACTCCTTCAAAGGAAATCTTATGTCCTGGTGTCTCCGGGGCTGGATCAGAGATGTCCAGCACCAGATGGATGGATGATATTGGATCATCAACTAGCGCTGTATTGCTAGGGGGGATAGGGATTAGGGACCCGTCGGTTTCCTTGTCTGAGTCGGAATCCTGTGTATCACTAAGGCGTCTCCTGCTGGGTGAACCGGAGCGGAGGCCTTCTCTGGTCAGGGATGGCTGTGGGGATCTGCATTGTCTGTCCCTGGCAGGGGACGGTCCAGATGAGCCGGGACTACGGTGTCTCTCCCTAGAAGGGGATAACCGTGTGGTATGGGATGACGCAGATGAAAGCGACCTGTGGGTCCGCTTGCGTCCTGACCTAGACGTGGATGTGCCCGTGCCGTCATGTCCCTGAGTGGAACTCTCCCTTTGCTGGGTAGTGTTCATAGCTACGTGCTGACACTGGGGAGTGTATTACTGCAGGCTGTACAGAGTGCATAATAGCAGTCCAGCCTGGTTCTCTTGGACCTTGAGCCTGGCATAGTGCACAGGGGTGGCTATGCAGAGGGCCATGGCTATGCAGAGGAGCTTATAGGATTCACAGCCGAGGGAGAAACTCCAGCTGTGATCTTACCCCACTAGTGTGCCTCTAGGTCCAGTGCCGAAGATCCACAGTCCTGTGCCCCCCGGAGACTGGCAGGCCTGTTCTGTATGTGCCGACCGGTAGCTGCAGGGTTAATTTTTTCCTCCAGTAGATAATGGCCGCCGGAGTATGAGGAAGAAGGGGAGGCGGAGAGCTGAAAAAGGGCGGCAGTTTGCTGTGAAAACGCGCCCTTTCAGTGTGGATCCGCCCCTTCTATGACACTGTAGAGTGTCATATTCGTCATCCGGGGGGCGGAGAGGGGGTGGCGGCTTCGGCTAGGCCCAAACAGGAGTCCGCAGCAGGGCTGGGGTCCCTAGATTCAGTGCAGTGTGCTAGCTACTGAGAGCTGCAGAGTGCAACCTGTACAGGCCCTACCTGAGGCGTCTGAACCTAATACCCCCAGAGGGGGATTAGGGAGGGTGCTGTTGTCACCATCAGGGGGCTTTATCCTCGCCTTGACCTCAACCCAGAAACCAAAAGGAATTGGGGAAGGAGGGGGGTCTTGACTTCGACCAGCACCCGAGGGGCTGGGGAAGGAGCGACATGGGGAATAGCCATCTCCACTTCATCTGTGCACCCCTAATAGGGGGCAGAGGAAGGAGCCATGTCGGGAGTCTCGCAAGAGACCCACTTTTCTTCATCTGTAATCCCGTCGTAAAAAAATCGGAGTAAAAATTTTAGGTGTGCCTCCTATGCGACACTAAGCAAAAACTGAAGAAGGCTGACGCCGTCCAGGGGTGTATACTGCAGAGGAGGAGCCACAGTTAATCTTTTTCAGATTATGCATAGTGTCGCCTCCTAGTGGACGGCAGCATAACACCCATGGTCCTGTGTCCCCCCCAATGAGGCGACAGAGTAAACAAAATGTTGTATCTTTTTGCTTGAAAATTCTTATTCATTCTGAGCTTGGGAGTCCAGTAGGCGGGTCTAATCAGTGATTGACATCTCTATGTCCTTATGCTGAAAAGGTTGCAATAATTGAGTGATAGCACTGAGTAGACTTCTAAATATAGATGTTCACTAAAAATCATCATCCGGACAATCACTCAGCCTGTAAACCGAGCGTCAGGAGGAAAGTCCTGCAAGCGATACTCCCTCCCTAAAGATCTGGTTATTCGGCATTCTCCTGTGGTGTTAAGGAGGTGTGGATAGAAAAGTGGAATAAGTCTTACCAGTAATGCATTTTCTATGAAACCTCCAAGGCAGTACCAGTGCCAATACATATCGATCCCCTCCCTTATAATAATCCAACAATCAGCACTTTTGTAATTCCTATAAACATGTGCATAGCTGCACAGAATATGGGCATAAATGAATACAAATGAAGAAACTTCTGCATAAATGAAGCGTTAATCCGCATATCCATACATCCACGTGCTGGAAAATGGCATATTAAATAGTATAAAGTGTTTAATCCCTCACCACAAACATTTTAATTTTCTCACTTTAGCTTTTCAGTCCCCACCTTGCAAAACTATATTTCTTCCGTAAGAAGCCTTGTTTATTTGAGTTGCATTTTTTGACTGCACAATTTTACCTTTTAATGTATTGAAATACAAGGGATAAAAAATTATGAAAGTGGGGAAAACAAACAGCAACACGTCATTGTTGTTGGGATTGGTTTTGCCTCATTCTCTGTGCAGTAACTTTATTCCACAGGGCGATGTGCGATTGTGCCGATAGCGCATTTCTATAGCGTTGTGTTACTGTCACACACGATCCGTATACACCGCGTTCCAAATTATTATGGGAATGCTATTTATCTCTGATTTTCCTAAATGGTCGATACTAATGAGTCAGTATAATGTTCAAATCATCAACCGCTAAAGGGTAAATAACATTTTACAAGCCTCCCAATGATAACAGGATTTTTGTCAAAAATAAAAATGCACCAAATTATTCTGCACAACAAAGTTTCCAAACAAGGTGAAAATGGTCATTTGTTGAATTTGCAGCATTACGAGGTCACATTCACTGAAATCAAAATATTTTTCAATAAAAACCATTTTAACAGGCCAAGTTACATAACATAGGGCCCTCCAGTGATGTCACATTAACAATTCTTGCATCCATTGGGACTTGTGAGTTTTCGGATACTTTCAGCTTGAATTTCTCCGCAGTAGGGCAGAATCGCCTCCCAGAGTTCGCGTTTCGATGTGATCGGTCTTCCACCCGCATAGATATTTATGTTGAGGATACTCCAAATGTTCTCAATAGGGCTGAGGTCAGGGGAGGGTGGTGGCCGCACCATGAGTTTCCCTCCTTTTATGCCCATAGCAGCCAACGACTCGGAGGTTGCTTTGCAGCATGAGATGGAGCGTTGTCAGCATGAAGATGATTTTGCCATGGATGGAGCGGTTCTTCTCTTTGTACCATGGAAAAAAGTGGACAGTCAGAAACTCTATATACTTTGCCAATGTTGTTTTCACACTTTTAGGGACCTATCAGCACTCTCCTCATGATTCCAGCCCAAAATATGACTCCGCCACTTCCTTACTGACGCCGCAGCCTCTTTAGGACATGGTTGCTGTCCAACAACCATCCATCTGGACCATCTAGGGTTGCACAGCATCATCAGTACACAAGACTGGTTTATAATTAGTCTTCATGTATGCCTGGGCCACTGAAACCATTTCTGCTTGTGAGCGCTGTTAAAAGTGCGTCCGAATAGTAAGTCTATGCACAACTGCAGCCTATGGAGGATGCTACACATTGAGGTTCACAGACAGAGGCTCCAACAGCTTCACATAGCCGTCTGCTGCTTTTTAATGGGATTTTAGCAGCTGCTCTCTTAATCTGATAAATTTTTCCGGCAAAAATCTTCCTCATTATGCCTTTATCTGCCCATCTGTGCTCTGTATCAGCCACAAATCTCTTCACAGACAATGATAACACTAGTTTTCCTAATGTTTTCATACCTTGTCCGAGGCATTGAACTATGTGACGCTTTTCAGCAGCAAAGAGATCATTTTTCTTAACCATACTGCTTGAAACCTGCAGCTACTTAATAATGCGGAACGTCCTTCCTAAGTAGTTTTCCTGTAATTGGGCCTCACCTGGCAACTAATTATCACAGATGTTTGAGATTGATGTCAGTAATCCAAAGACCCTGAGAGAAAAACCATCCATGAGTTTATTGGAAAAACAAATAATTACATTTTTATGACACTTAAATCCAATTTGCATAATAATTTGGAACATGGTGTAGTTTCTTCAGTGTTTTATGGCATTCCCTCTCTATTTTTATTGCTATGCTGTGATGTCCTTTCACTATCCAGATTTATCACAAGTGGCTGCTGCATTCCCTGCCTCTGCTTTTATACAGGCTATCATAGTTTCTTTTGATTGGCTGTGCTATACCACGTAATGTGATTGCTGCAAGGCATTATAGGAAAGCCTGTCTGGCTACAACAGAGTTTACGTGACCCTTCTGTCTGATGTAATCTGTGGTGTATAAAATGGCGGTGGCCATTTTTGACAATTTATGTGACGTTAAATTTGCCAGGTTCATTGAATTCCCTATAAATTTGCCACAAATGCGATTTCCAATCGAAAAGCGTTTCTCATCTCTAACATGTAAGGATACTTATGTATGGATAGATGTGAAATAAATGAACAGATGGATTCTATATTATTTTGCGATTCCACAACTTCCCATCCACCATAAAAGACAGATATTATAAGGTTTATGGTCTAACAGAAAAAAAAAGTTGTATTCCTCATAAACCTCACATAGTTTGTGTCCCGCTGTTACTTTGGAAGACACAGGATACATACAATGAAGGAAATAATTATTTGATCCCTTGCTGTTTTTGTAAGTTTGCCCACTGACAAAGACATGAACAGTCTATAATTTTAAGGATAGATTAATTTTAACATTGAGAAATAGAATATCCAAAAAAAATTCAAGAAAATCACATTGTATTTATTAGAAAAATTGATTCGCTTTTTGCAGTGAGAAATAAGTATTTGATCCCCTACAAACCATCATGAGTTCTGGCTCCTACAGACTAGTTAGACGCTCCTAATCAACTCGTTACCTGCATTAAAGACAGCTGTCTTACATAGTCACCTGTATAAAAGACTCCTGTCCACAGACTCAATCAGTCAGACTCTAACCTCTACAACATGGGCAAGACCAAAGAGCTTACTAAGGATGTCAGGGACAAGATCTGCACAAAGCTGGCATGGGCTACAAAACCGTAAGTAAGACGCTGAGTGAGAAGGAGATAACTGTTGTTGCAATAGTAAGAAAATAGAAGAAATACAAAATGACTGTTAATCCACATCGATCTGGGGCACCATGCAAAATCTCACCTCGTGGGGTATCCTTGATCATGAGGAAGGTGAGAGATCAGCCTATAACTACACGGGAGGAACTTGTTAATGATCTCAAGGCAGCTGGGACCACAGTCACCAAGAAAACCATTGGTAACACATTACACCTTAAAGGTTTAAAATCCTGCAGTGTCCGCAAGGTCCCCCTGCTCAAGAAGGCACATGTGCAGGCCTGTCTGAAGTTTGCCAATGAACACCTGGATGATTCTGTGAGTTATTGGGAGAAGGTGCTGTGGTCAGATGAGACAAAAATTGAGCTCTTTGGCATTAACTTGCCATCTTTGGAGGAAGAAGAAGGATGAGTACAAACCTAAGAACATCGTCCCAAATGTGAAGCATGGTGGGGGAAACATTATACTTTTGGGGTGCTTTTCTGCAAAGGGGACATGACATCATCATCATACTGAAGGGAAGATGGATGGGGTCATGTATCGCAAGATTTTGGCCAACAACCTCCTTCCCTCAGTAAGAGCAGTGAAGATGGGTCGTGGCTGGGTCTTCCAGCAAGGCAATGACCCAAAACATACAGCCAAGGCAACAAAGGAGTGGCTCAAAAAGAAGCACATTAAGGTCATGGAGTGGCCTAGCCAGTCTCCAAACCTTAATCCCATAGAAAACTTATGGAGGAAGTTGAAGCCCTGAGTTGCCAAGTGACAGCCTCAAAATCTGAATGATTTAGAGATGATCTGCAAAGAGGAGTGGACCAAAACTCCTCCTGACATGTGCGCAACCCTCATCATCAACTACAAAAAAACTCTGACTGCTGTGCTTGCCAACAAGGGTTTTGCCACCAAGTATTAAGTGTTGTTTGCCAGAGGGATCAAATACTTATTTCTCACTGCAAAATGCAAATAAATGTATCTATTTTATACAATGTGATTTTCTTGATTTTTTTGGATATTCTATCTCTCAATATTAAAATTAACCTAAGTAACTAAGTGCAAATAAACATATTTTTTTAGAGCTTCACCTCTCCTTCATGCTGCTAATGCATCTGAACATAAAAGAGACAGAAAAGTAGGGTTACCACCGTTAAAGAAGCACTTCCATCAAAGTAATATCCTCTTAATATATTGCAATCATGATATTATAGAGCACTGTGTAATTACAATTGCTCATT
This sequence comes from Phyllobates terribilis, assembly GCF_046119375.1. NCBI lineage: Eukaryota > Metazoa > Chordata > Amphibia > Anura > Dendrobatidae > Phyllobates > Phyllobates terribilis. The sequence continues at coordinate 304,718,030 of NW_027362772.1, forward strand.
TTACCTTCTCTTTTCTCTACTCCATATAGAAACAGGAAGTTTTTGTTCCCTGCATGAGTCATCCCCCTCTTCAACTCTTGATCCAGCTGCTCCCGCTCCTCCCCCTGCCAGGGAGTTTTGCAGTGATGTAGGATTGTAGCTCTAATGATGACTCATGCAGGGAAAATACACTTTTGTCTCTACATAGATCTTATAACGATTCAGCTTGTCTGTTTTTAATCACATGATGTCACGACTTATTGAAAAAGGGAAGAATTAATTGGGTAGAAAGGCAAAATGAGCAATTGTAAGTACACAGTGCTGTGTAATATGATGGGTGCAATATATTAAAGAGGATAACAATTTAGATGGGAATTCTTCTTTAACGGCTGGTTCACATGGGGCTGATAAAAGCTCTATTGGGGCAGAATGATCGCTAATATGAACCTTCTGTCTCCATGCATGCTGGCGTCAGCAAATCACCTATTACATGGGGAGAAGACTTTCATGCCACATAACCAATCAAAGCAACCAATGAATAAGTGTTTTGCTTTGCACTGTGATACACAGAGGCTGTAGAAGACAAGGAATGTATTTATACATATTTGTACGTATATGTAACTTACCACTAAAATAGAAACCTACTAGTGATCCGGTGACATTACCATTTTGCAATATGCTCAGCTGAAATAGCACCACGTCGCCCTTTTTGAGGCACAGGATGGGATTGGGTATTCTGGGTAAAGATGTCGGATCTGGTGATGTAGGAACCGGATCTCCTGCGCGTGATTTCCTGGGTGTTGGCACCGACCACGAGTCTCCTAAAAACAAGCGCTGTTATCAAGATTTCAATTCTTTTTGGGAACAGCTTATATAACACACCTAACACGAATATTACAATTATCTGACCTGTCAGAAAAGACTCGATGACATGTGCGCCGGCCAGAATGACGCCAAATACACCGCTGGGACTGAATAACACAAGATGCACTTGCTCGCTGCTCCACAGGTGGTGATCCGGACCCAGGACATTCATCACCTCCTAAGATAGAAGGGTAAAACGCTAGTTATACCTGCAGTAATGACAGCGAGGAGGATACACGGCTAGTACTGGTCCTAGACATAGAGATCCGCTGCGGACTTCACATATCAGGACATTCTGCTATTAACACAGCACCCAATGATGACAAACCTGCAACAGATGAATGGTTAAATGTAGTCCTGGACGCTATCTTCTTGAGTCATTCTAATAGTTCTAGGTGTTGTCCAAGACCTCGGACATCAATATTGATCAAAATCTCAATTAAAATTAGAATAAAAATATCTAGGGGACTTTTTTTTCCCCCAAGCTGGCATTAAAGATAGGAATCCACCCATTTCCACCAGGTTAATTGCCCTACTGACAGCACCGGAGGAGTCAGGATCAGCACAGAAGGAAAGAAAAACAATCGCCAAGACTTCAGATCTTCTGTGAATTTGTGCTATGGCTCATTGAAACTTTCTTAGAAAATAAATATTTGTGTAGGAACAGGCGGGTTGTACGGCACAGGAGCTGAGCGTTCTGAGAAATCTACTGTATCATCACAAGACTGTTTCATCTGTGACCCGGGTGTAGCAAAACTTTTCATACCTTTAACAGTGTTTTCAATGACTTATTTCAAAAGCATCCAAAAATAAATAAATAATTGTTATAAAATGACCCCCTGCCACCACCAAAAGTGGTGCTTTCCTACCCATCAGTAACCAGACCCTTCAACTAATCTATGGCCTCGCAAGATGACTTTTGGTCCCGGCGGAGGTTCAGAGAGGTAATAACACTTCTCAGTGTTTTGTTCACTGAGCTTTAGTTATCACTTTTCCCTTGCAACATTGTCTCCATCATGCTGGAAAAATCATCATCACCACATTGCTCTGAGATGATGGTAGAAGTTGCTCTTGGGGGTCTGAAAGGGCTTCCTCAGAGAAAATAACTTTAGACCCCGTCCTCTGCAGAACAATCTCTAGAATTCCTGCAGAATGTCAGTCTGTCCTTGATACTTTTCAATTCATCCGATCACTCTTCTATCTAGAGTTAATGCAAATTGCCAATATAAAAGCTCAAGCAGCAAAATTTGTGAAAGCAAGTATTTCTGTCACTCTCAAAACTTTTGGCCACGATTGTATATTCCCTAGGGACAGGTTTGTTGCAAGTTTCTCAATTGCCCCTATAGAGCTTGTACAAACACATATGTCCACAGCAGAAAAACCCCATTAACATACATGGAATGGATTTGCAGGTGTAGTTTAATATACCATAAGTTCACTACAAATTCTATATGGTATAAGTTCGCCATCTGGTGGCTAAACTGTATCACAGTTTTTTTGTTGTTGCATTAGCAAAATAAAGTGAAAAATTATTACACTTCTGTATTTCTAGGTGACGTAATGAGATAAAATAAGTGTAATTTTTTTTCAAAGGTTTGAGTCAAAAAGTGTATTATACTGAGATTATCAATGTCTCTGGAAACATTACAAATGATATTGTTAGTCAAAGTCCCGCCACTAATCAGTAAGTGGATTGCGTTTCCCCGGCATACCAGCTTTCTGCTCCTCCTCTTCTCAGGTTCTTCAATTTGTAGCTGGAATTGCATGTTGGATCCAAAGCTCATGGATATCCGAGGAATCGTCATGAGGCAGAAACGATCGCACAGTTCTTCAGCCGAGACATAATGCAGACAGTGACACCTGAGGAATATGGATACCAGCAGATCCAAATCATAGTACATTACTGATCCTGTACTGATATGGAGTTACCTTCTGTATCATACTCCAGAGCTGCACTCACTATTCTGCTGGTGCAGTCACTGTGTACATACATTACATTACTGCTCCTGAGTTACATCCTGTATTATACTCCAGAGCTGCACTCACTATTCTGCTGGTGCAGTCACTGTGTACATACATTACATTACTAATCCTGAGTTACATCCTGTATTATACTCCAGAGCTGCACTCATTATTCTGCTGGTGCAGTCACTGTGTACATACATTACATTACTAATCCTGAGTTACATCCTGTATTATACTCCAGAGCTGCACTCACTATTCTGCTGGTGCAGTCACTGTGTACATACATTACATTACTAATCCTGAGTTACATCCTGTATTATACCGCAGAGCTGCACTCACTATTCTGCTGGTGCAGTCACTGTGTACATACATTACATTACTGATCCTGAGTTACATCCTATATTATACCCCAGAGCTGCACTCACTATTCTGCTTGTGCAGTCACTGTGTACATACATTACATTACTGATCCTGACTTACATCCTGTATTATACTCCAGAGCTGCACTCACTATTCTGCTGGTGCAGTCACTGTGTACATACATTACATTACTAATCCTGAGTTACATCCTGTATTATACTCCAGAGCTGCACTCACTATTCTGCTGGTGCAGTCACTGTGTACATACATTACATTACTGATCCTGAGTTACATCCTGTATTATACTCCAGAGCTGCACTCACTATTCTACTGGTGCAGTCACTGTGTACATACATTACATTACTGATCCTGAGTTACATCCTGTATTATACTCCAGAGCTGCACTCACTATTCTGCTGGTGCAGTCACTGTGTACATACATTACATTACTAATCCTGAGTTACATCCTGTATTATACCCCAGAGCTGCACTCACTATTCTGCTGGTGTATTCACTGTATACATACATTACATTACTGATCCTGAGTTACATCCTGTATTATACTCCAGAGCTGCACTCACTATTCTGCTGGTGCAGTCACTGTGTACATACAGTACATTACCGATCCTGAGTTACATCCTGTATTATACCCCAGAGCTGCACTCACTATTCTGCTGGTGCAGTCACTGTGTACATACATTACATTACTGATCCTGAGTTACATCCTGTATTATACTCCAGAGCTGCACTCACTATTCTGCTGGTGCAGTCACTGTGTACATATATTACATTACTGATCCTGAGTAACATCCTGTATTATACTCCAGAGCTGCACTCACTATTCTGCTGGTGCAGTCACTGTGTACATACATTACATTACTAATCCTGAGTTACATCCTGTATTATACTCCAGAGCTGCACTCACTATTCTGCTGGTGCAGTCACTGTGTACATACATTACATTACTAATCCTGAGTTACATCCTGTATTATACCGCAGAGCTGCACTCACTATTCTGCTGGTGCAGTCACTGTGTACATACATTACATTACTGATCCTGAGTTACATCCTATATTATACCCCAGAGCTGCACTCACTATTCTGCTTGTGCAGTCACTGTGTACATACATTACATTACTGATCCTGAGTTACATCCTGTATTATACTCCAGAGCTGCACTCACTATTCTACTGGTGCAGTCACTGTGTACATACATTACATTACTGATCCTGAGTTACATCCTGTATTATACTCCAGAGCTGCACTCACTATTCTGCTGGTGCAGTCACTGTGTACATACATTACATTACTAATCCTGAGTTACATCCTGTATTATACCCCAGAGCTGCACTCACTATTCTGCTGGTGTATTCACTGTATACATACATTACATTACTGATCCTGAGTTACATCCTGTATTATACTCCAGAGCTGCACTCACTATTCTGCTGGTGCAGTCACTGTGTACATACAGTACATTACCGATCCTGAGTTACATCCTGTATTATACCCCAGAGCTGCACTCACTATTCTGCTGGTGCAGTCACTGTGTACATACATTACATTACTGATCCTGAGTTACATCCTGTATTATACTCCAGAGCTGCACTCACTATTCTGCTGGTGCAGTCACTGTGTACATATATTACATTACTGATCCTGAGTAACATCCTGTATTATACTCCAGAGCTGCACTCACTATTCTGCTGGTGCAGTCACTGTGTACATACATTACATTACTAATCCTGAGTTACATCCTGTATTATACTCCAGAGCTGCACTCACTATTCTGCTGGTGCAGTCACTGTGTACATACATTACATTACTAATCCTGAGTTACATCCTGTATTATACCGCAGAGCTGCACTCACTATTCTGCTGGTGCAGTCACTGTGTACATACATTACATTACTGATCCTGAGTTACATCCTATATTATACCCCAGAGCTGCACTCACTATTCTGCTTGTGCAGTCACTGTGTACATACATTACATTACTGATCCTGAGTTACATCCTGTATTATACTCCAGAGCTGCACTCACTATTCTGCTGGTGCAGTCACTGTGTACATACATTACATTACTGATCCTGAGTTACATCCTGTATTATACTCCAGAGCTGCACTCACTATTCTGCTGGTGCAGTCACTGTGTACATTACATTACTGATCCTCAGTTACATCCTGTATTATACTCCAGAGCTGCACTCACTATTCTACTGGTGCAGTCACTGTGTACATACATTACATTACTAATCCTGAGTTACATCCTGTATTATACTCCAGACCTTCACTCACTATTCTGCTGGTGCAGTCACTGTGTACATACATTACATTACTGATCCTGAGTTACATCCTGTATTATACTCCAGAGCTGCACTCACTATTCTGCTGGTGCAGTCACTGTGTACATACATTACATTACTAATCCTGAGTTACATCCTGTATTATACCCCAGAGCTGCACTCACTAATCTGCTGGTGCAGTCACTGTGTACATACATTACATTACTGATCCTGAGTTACATCCTGTATTATACTCCAGAGCTGCACTCACTATTCTGCTGGTGCAGTCACTGTGTACATTACATTACTGATCCTCAGTTACATCCTGTATTATACTCCAGAGCTGCACTCACTATTCTACTGGTGCAGTCACTGTGTACATACATTACATTACTAATCCTGAGTTACATCCTGTATTATACTCCAGAGCTGCACTCACTATTCTGCTGGTGCAGTCACTGTGTACATACAGTACATTACCGATCCTGAGTTACATCCTGTATTATACCCCAGAGCTGCACTCACTATTCTGCTGGTGCAGTCACTGTGTACATACATTACATTACTGATCCTGAGTTACATCCTGTATTATACTCCAGAGCTGCACTCACTATTCTGCTGGTGCAGTCACTGTGTACATACATTACATTACCGATCCTGAGTTACATCCTGTATCATACTCCAGAGCTGCACTCACTATTCTGCTGGTGCAATTACTATATACATACATTACATTACATTACTGATCCTGAGTTACATCCTGTATTATACCCCAGAGCTGCACTCAGTGTTCTACAGACTATACTTCTAAATACTTCAGTTTTACTTTGATAAGAAGTGACTCCCATAATTGTTAGTGAACATATATCAGTAGATGTGACTGACATTCCCAGCTCTGTGCTGAGCTCTCCACTCTGAAGGCCGCAGGTTGGGGTACAGTCATGATGCTGCGGAGATGCACACTTCCTTGTAGATGAGAGGCGCACTTCAGCACCAGAGCAGCGCTCTTCCACCTGCATATAAACGTCACATTTCATTTTGGAGTATAGGAGAATGTGGTGCAGAAAAAAAAGTTGCTATTGGAAACATTTTCATACTCACATTTACGAAGCGGAAAGTAAAATAAAAGAAATATAATGCTCAAAAATGACGGTGCAATCTGGGCTCTTGTCCAATAAATGAAGGATAATATTCAGTAGTTCGCTATATGTGTGGTAGAGGTTTGCAGCCTTTTCAAATCTATAACTCAAAAAGTTTGCAAAGGCATGCTGGGAGTTGTAGTTTGGCAACAATTAGAGAGACATATAATCATAATTAACCATTCATTCAAGGAGGGACACAGCTGAGATGGGCCGAGTTTTTCCCATACGGCTGCATGGAGCTGAGCGCACATTTGCCTCCTACCTGTGGCTGACAACCTAAGTCGCTGTTGCTGTCTGATCTCTGCTGTTCTCGGTTGTCGTAAAACACGAATCCGGCCTGACAGATGCAGGAGCCGTCGGATTCCTGGAAGGAGCGGTTCAGTCCTCGGCAGACGCAGCTCCTGGAAGCTGAGGGTCATTCACAATAAAAAAAAATCACATCAGGTTAAGTGGTCGGCATCAGACCAATCAATGATCCGGGGACGACCTGGAGCCGCCGCAGCGATAGTGGGACAGTAATATCCAGTAAGTTGGGATCAGAGTCAGACTCTTAGGAGATACTTTATTGTATGATGGAGACGCAGCATCCGGATAACTCTGCCGCTTCTTGTTTTGCTCCGTTCACCTGCAGCCGTCCACATTGTATCGTCCGTGCTGGCTATAGCAGCATTGTCCTGTTCACATCAATGGAGAAATGCTGCAATATCCAGCAAAGACACTAATGGGCCTTGCAGTATTTTTGCTGCATTTTTTTCTGTAGGAAAAGCACCAGAAACAATGAGTTTTTTCCACCCTGAAAACTAGAGGAAAAAAAAATCCAGCACAAATGCTACGTGCAAACAAGCCCATAAGAGCAGAAGTGTCTATGGCACTTGCTGATTGCTGCAGCCTGAGATGCCGGGAGTCAGACCCCTATAGGTAATTAAAATCTATACCCTCCGGATACTAAGGGGTTTAGCTTTGCTTGATCTTCCCCCTGGCAGAGCAATGATGGAGAGGGGTCTGCTGCACAGCGACCATGTTCACATGTCTAGGTGAGGACTCTGCTCCTAAATCCTGGGATAGACTTTGCCCAGTTTCCTTAGTAAACTCTGCAGGATGCCCGTTACAGCCTTGGATCCAGTCATGGCAGAAATACAAGATTATGTCATGAGAATACAATGGTACATCCAGGAAGGTGCTGGCATCAAACTTAGACAAAGGTATGTGATTTACAGTTACCAGTCATCGTATCTCCCATTAAATATGACTTTAAAGGGGTTTTCTAGAATTGTTATTTTTTTGTTATTATTCAGGCTCGCCCGGTGTATAAATAATAAAAATGAGTTTTATTAACTGACCCCGGCTCCACCGCTGTCAAAAGTCTTTGTTGACAGGTTTGCGGTGGTGACGCAGGGCGCAAGACTGCTGCAGCCAATCACTGGGATCAGCAGTGATGATGATGATGAGTCAGAAAGAGACTGCTGAACCCGTTGATTGGCTGCAGCAGTTATGGGCTATAGTTGTTACATAACCATGACAACTTGTCAACAAAGGCAGCAGCGAAGAGGCAGCTCTGGACGAGTGTCGGGTGATTAATGCTGATTTCATCATTTTTACAGTGGGCAAGTCTATGGAATAACAAAAAAACAAACAAAAAACATGAAAACCCCTGGAACTGGGTTGTCTTATTAGGGCACGTGGTCATCAGCGAAGGTCATCGGCCGCTCAGAATCCTCCTCTGCTCACCAGAGAGGAGACACGTTGCCGGACGGCAGTCACATAGGTCTACAGCTGGCCACAGGGGCTTTAACCCTTCAGGCCATAGGTATGATCTTACTCACCTGGCTGGGAATAGGATGAGCTTCCGCACAGAAAGCACGATACCTGGGCAGAGAGGTGGTTGTACGTGCCCGCTGGGCAAGGATGGCAGTCTACTAATTCTCTTCCTCCAGTGCTGTTACCATAAGTACCAGGTGGACAAGGGACCGGCGCTGTGGCGCTGGACAGGCAGTAATGGCCAGTGGGGCAGGGATAGGACTTGTAGTTCTCCACACCTATAGCAAAGGGGAGAGAGAGCGCATGAGGCATTAGATGCCAAGCAGACATTTATCAATCAGAGAATGCCAAGAGTGTGCAAAGCAGTCATCAAAGCAAAAAGTGGCTACTTTGAAGACCCTAGAATATAAGACATATTTTCAGTTGTTTCACACTTTTTTGTTAAGTATATAATTCCACATGTGGTAATTCATAGTTTTGATGCCTTCAGTGTGAATGTACAATTTTCATAGTCATGAAAATGCAGAAAAATCTTTCAATGAGAAGGTGTGTCCAAACTTTTGGTCTGTACTGTGTGTATTCTATAAACTCAGAATGGAGGCTAAAAAAAATTATGTTATGATGGAAACTCTCATAACTTTTTATCTTTATACATGTAAACTTTCTCTTAAGTGACTTATATCTTTATGGAAGATGAAAGAATGTTTCCATAGCCCTATAAATGTCTATATCTGAGGGCAGGGTTAATGCCATGGAAAGCTACAGGTAAGGCAGCAGAAGAGGACTGACCATACAGCACATGAGTCCGGAGAACGGTCCGTCCATGCATGTCCTATTCCTTTACAGCACATGGGCAGACATGATATCCTCCACATCACCATAGCACATGAGTCCGGAGAACGGTCCGTCCATGCATGTCCTATTCCTTTACAGCACATGGGCAGACATGATATCCTCCATATCACCATAGCACATGAGTCCGGAGAACGATCCGTCCATGCATGTCCTATTCCTTTACAGCACATGGTCAGACATGATATCATCCATATAACCATAGCACATGAGTCCGGAGAACGATCCGTCCATGCATGTCCTATTCCTTTACAGCACATGGGCAGACATGATATCCTCCATATCACCATAGCACATGAGTCCGGAGAACGGTCCGTCCATGCATGTCCTATTCCTTTACAGCACATGGTCAGACATGATATCATCCATATAACCATAGCACATGAGTCCGGAGAACGATCCGTCCATGCATGTCCTATTCCTTTACAGCACATGGGCAGACATGATATCCTCCATATAACCATAGCACATGAGTCCGGAGAACGGTCCGTCCATGCATGTCCTATTCCTTTACAGCACATGGGCAGACATGATATCCTCCATATCACCATAGCACATGAGTCCGGAGAACGATCCGTCCATGCATGTCCTATTCCTTTACAGCACATGGGCAGGCATGATATCCTCCATATCACCATAGCGAAAGAGTCCGGAGAACGGTCCATCCATGCATGTCCTATTCCTTTACAGCACATGGGCAGACATGATATCCTCCATATAACCATAGCACATGAGTCCGGAGAACGATCCGTCCATGCAAGTCCTATTCCTTTACAGCACATGGGCAGACATGATATCCTCCATATAACCATAGCACATGAGTCCGGAGAACGGTCCATCCATGCATGTCCTATTCCTTTACAGCACATGGGCAGACATGATATCCTCCATATCACCATAGCACATGAGTCCGGAGAACGGTCCGTCCATGCATGTCCTATTCCTTTACAGCACATGGGCAGACATGATATCCTCCATATCACCAAGGCACATGAGTCTGGAGAACGGTCCGTCCATGCATGTCCTATTCCTTTACAGCACATGGGCAGACATGATATCCTCCATATAACCATAGCACATGAGTCCAGAGAAAGATCCGTCCATGCATGTCCTATTCCTTTACAGCACATGGGCAGACATGATATCCTCCATATAACCATAGCACATGAGTCCGGAGAACGGTCCGTCCATGCGTGTCCTATTCCTTTACAGCACATGGGCAGACATGATATCCTCCAAATAACCATAGCACATAAGTCCGGAGAACGGTCCGTCCATGCATGTCCTATTCCTTTACAGCACATGGGCAGACATAATATCCTCCATATAACCATAGCACATGAGTCCGGAGAACGGTCCGTCCATGCATGTCCTATTCCTTTACAGCACATGGGCAAACATGATATTCTCCATATCACCATAGCACATGAGTCCGGAGAACGGTCCGTCCATGCATGTCCTATTCCTTTACAGCACATGGGCAGACATGATATCCTCCATATCACCATAGCACATGAGTCCGGAGAACGATCCGTCCATGCATGTCCTATTCCTTTACAGCACATAGGCAGACATGATATCCTCCATATAACCATAGCACATGAGTCCGGAGAACGATCCGTCCATGCATGTCCTATTCCTTTACAGCACATGGGCAGACATGATATCCTCCATATCACCATAGCGCATGAGTCCGGAGAACGATCCGTCCATGCATGTCCTATTCCTTTACAGCACATGGTCAGACATGATATCATCCATATAACCATAGCACATGAGTCCGGAGAACGATCCGTCCATGCATGTCCTATTCCTTTACAGCACATGGTCAGACATGATATCATCCATATAACCATAGCACATGAGTCCGGAGAACGATCCGTCCATGCATGTCCTATTCCTTTACAGCACATGGGCAGACATGATATCCTCCATATAACCATAGCACATGAGTCCGGAGAACGGTCCGTCCATGCATGTCCTATTCCTTTACAGCACATGGGCAGACATGATATCCTCCATATCACCATAGCACATGAGTCCGGAGAACGATCCGTCCATGCATGTCCTATTCCTTTACAGCACATGGGCAGACATGATATCCTCCATATCACCATAGCGCATGAGTCCGGAGAACGATCCGTCCATGCATGTCCTATTCCTTTACAGCACATGGGCAGACATGATATCCTCCATATAACCATAGCACATGAGTCCGGAGAACGGTCCGTCCATGCGTGTCCTATTCCTTTACAGCACATGGGCAGACATGATATCCTCCAAATAACCATAGCACATAAGTCCGGAGAACGGTCCGTCCATGCATGTCCTATTCCTTTACAGCACATGGGAAGACATAATATCCTCCATATAACCATAGCACATGAGTCCGGAGAATGGTCCGTCCATGCATGTCCTATTCCTTTACAGCACATGGGCAGACATGATATCCTCCATATAACCATAGCACATGAGTCCGGAGAACGATCCATCCATGCATGTCCTATTCCTTTACAGCACATGGGCAGACATGATATCCTCCATATCACCATAGCACATGAGTCCGGAGAACGGTCCGTCCATGCATGTCCTATTCCTTTACAGCACATGGGCAGACATGATATCCTCCATATAACCATAGCACATGAGTCCGGAGAACGGTCCGTCCATGCATGTCCTATTCCTTTACAGCACATGGGCAGACATGATATCCTCCATATCACCATAGCACATGAGTCCGGAGAACGGTCCGTCCATGCATGTCCTATTCCTTTACAGCACATGGGCAGACATGATATCCTCCATATCACCATAGCACATGAGTCCGGAGAACGGTCCGTCCATGCATGTCCTATTCCTTTACAGCACATGGGCAGACATGATATCCTCCATATAACCATAGCACATGAGTCCGGAGAACGATCCGTCCATGCATGTCCTATTCCTTTACAGCACATGGGCAGACATGATATCCTCCATATAACCATAGCACATGAGTCTGGAGAACGGTCCGTCCATGCGTGTCCTATTCCTTTACAGCACATGGGCAGACATGATATCCTCCATATCACCATAGCACATGAATCCGGAGAACGATCCGTCCATGCGTGTCCTATTCCTTTACAGCACATGGGCAGACATGATATCCTCCATATCACCATAGCACATGAGTCCGGAGAACGATCCATCCATGCATGTCCTATTCCTTTAGAGCACATGGGCAGACATGATATCCTCCATATCACCATAGCACATGAGTCCGGAGAGCGATCCGTCCATGCATGTCCTATTCCTTTACAGCACATAGGCAGACATGATATCCTCCATATAACCATAGCACATGAGTCCGGAGAATGATCCGTCCATGCATGTCCTATTCCTTTACAGCACATGGGCAGACATGATATCCTCCATATCACCATAGCACATGAGTCCGGAGAACGATCCGTCCATGCATGTCCTATTCCTTTACAGCACATGGGCAGACATGATATCCTCCACATCACCATAGCACATGAGTCCGGAGAACGGTCCGTCCATGCATGTCCTATTCCTTTACAGCACATGGGCAGACATGATATCCTCCATATCACCATAGCACATGAGTCCGGAGAACGATCCGTCCATGCATGTCCTATTCCTTTACAGCACATGGGCAGACATGATATCCTCCACATCACCATAGCACATGAGTCCAGAGAACGATCCGTCCATGCATGTCCTATTCCTTTACAGCACATGGGCAGACATGATATCCTCCATATCACCATAGCACATGAGTCCGGAGAACGGTCCGTCCATGCATGTCCTATTCCTTTACAGCACATGGGCAGACATGATATCCTCCATATCACCATAGCACATGAGTCTGGAGAACGGTCCGTCCATGCGTGTCCTATTCCTTTACAGCACATGGGCAGACATGATATCCTCCATATCACCATAGCACATGAATCCGGAGAACGATCCGTCCATGCGTGTCCTATTCCTTTACAGCACATGGGCAGACATGATATCCTCCATATCACCATAGCACATGAGTCCGGAGAACGATCCATCCATGCATGTCCTATTCCTTTAGAGCACATGGGCAGACATGATATCCTCCATATCACCATAGCACATGAGTCCGGAGAGCGATCCGTCCATGCATGTCCTATTCCTTTACAGCACATGGGCAGACATGATATCCTCCATATAACCATAGCACATGAGTCCGGAGAATGATCCGTCCATGCATGTCCTATTCCTTTACAGCACATGGGCAGACATGATATCCTCCATATCACCATAGCACATGAGTCCGGAGAACGATCCGTCCATGCATGTCCTATTCCTTTACAGCACATGGGCAGACATGATATCCTCCACATCACCATAGCACATGAGTCCGGAGAACGGTCCGTCCATGCATGTCCTATTCCTTTACAGCACATGGGCAGACATGATATCCTCCATATCACCATAGCACATGAGTCCGGAGAACGATCCGTCCATGCATGTCCTATTCCTTTACAGCACATGGGCAGACATGATATCCTCCACATCACCATAGCACATGAGTCCAGAGAACGATCCGTCCATGCATGTCCTATTCCTTTACAGCACATGGGCAGACATGATATCCTCCATATCACCATAGCACATGAGTCCGGAGAACGGTCCGTCCATGCGTGTCCTATTCCTTTACAGCACATGGGCAGACATGATATCCTCTATATCACCATAGCACATGAGTCCGGAGAACGGTCCGTCCATGCATGTCCTATTCCTTTACAGCACATGGGCAGACATGATATCCTCCATATAACCATAGCACATGAGTCTGGAGAACGGTCCGTCCATGCGTGTCCTATTCCTTTACAGCACATGGGCAGACATGATATCCTCCATATCACCATAGCACATGAGTCTGGAGAACGATCCGTCCATGCATGTCCTATTCCTTTACAGCACATGGGCAGACATGATAACCTCCATATCACCATAGCACATGAGTCCGGAGAACGATCCATCCATGCATGTCCTATTCCTTTACAGCACATGGGCAGACATGATATCCTCCATATAACCATAGCACATGAGTCCGGAGAACGATCCATCCATGCATGTCCTATTCCTTTACAGCACATGGGCAGACATAATATCCTCCATATAACCATAGCACATGAGTCCGGAGAACGATCCGTCCATGCATGTCCTATTCCTTTACAGCACATGGGCAGACATGATATCCTCCATATAACCATAGCACATGAGTCCGGAGAACGATCCGTCCATGCATGTCCTATTCCTTTACAGCACATGGGCAGACATGATATCCTCCATATCACCATAGCACATGAGTCCGGAGAACGATCCATGCATGCATGTCCTATTCCTTTACAGCACATGGGCAGACATGATATCCTCCATATAACCATAGCACATGAGTCCGGAGAACGATCGGTCCATGCATGTCCTATTCCTTTACAGCACATGGGCAGACATGATATCCTCCATATAACCATATCACATGAGTCCGGAGAACGATCCGTCCATGCATGTCCTATTCCTTTACAGCACATGGGCAGACATGATATCCTCCATATAACCATAGCACATGAGTCCAGAGAACGATCCTTCCATGCATGTCCTATTCCTTTACAGCACATGGGCAGACATGATATCATCCATATAACCATAGCACATGAGTCCGGAGAACGGTCCATCCATGCATGTCCTATTCCTTTACAGCACATGGGCAGACATGATATCCTCCATATCACCATAGCACATGAGTCTAGAGAACGATCCGTCCATGCGTGTCCTATTCCTTTACAGCACATGGGCAGACATGATATCCTCTATATCACCATATCACATGAGTCCAGAGAACGATCCGTCCATGCATGTCCTATTCCTTTACAGCACATGGGCAGACATGATATCCTCCATATAACCATAGCACATGAGTCCAGAGAACGATCCTTCCATGCATGTCCTATTCCTTTACAGCACATGGGCAGACATGATATCATCCATATAACCATAGCACATGAGTCCGGAGAACGGTCCATCCATGCATGTCCTATTCCTTTACAGCACATGGGCAGACATGATATCCTCCATATCACCATAGCACATGAGTCCGGAGAACGATCCGTCCATGCATGTCCTATTCCTTTACAGCACATGGGCAGACATGATATCCTTCATATAACCATAGCACATGAGTCCAGAGAACGGTCCGTCCATGCATGTCCTATTCCTTTACAGCACATGGGCAGACATGATATCCTCCATATCACCATAGCACATGAGTCCGGAGAACGATCCATCCATGCATGTCCTATTCCTTTACAGCACATGGGCAGACATGATATCCTTCATATAACCATAGCACATGAGTCCAGAGAACGATCCTTCCATGCATGTCCTATTCCTTTACAGCACATGGGCAGACATGATATCCTCCATATCACCATAGCACAGGAGTCCGGAGAACGGTCCGTCCATGCATGTCCTATTCCTTTACAGCACATGGGCAGACATGATATCCTCCATATCACCATAGCACATGAGTCCGGAGAACGGTCCGTCCATGCATGTCCTATTCCTTTACAGCACATGGGCAGACATGATATCCTCCATATAACCATAGCACATGAGTCTGGAGAACGATCCGTCCATGCATGTCCTATTCCTTTACAGCACATGGGCAGACATGATATCATCCATATAACCATAGCACATGAGTCCGGAGAACGGTCCGTCCATGCATGTCCTATTCCTTTACAGCACATGGGCAGACATGATATCCTCCATATCACCATAGCACATGAGTCTGGAGAACGATCCGTCCATGCATGTCCTATTCCTTTACAGCACATGGGCAGACATGATATCCTCCATATCACCATAGCACATGAGTCCGGAGAACGGTCCGTCCATGCATGTCCTATTCCTTTACAGCACATGGGCAGACATGATATCCTCCATATAACCATAGCACATGAGTCCAGAGAACGGTCCGTCCATGCATGTCCTATTCCTTTACAGCACATGGGCAGACATGATATCCTCCATATCACCATAGCACATGAGTCCGGAGAACGATCCGTCCATGCATGTCCTATTCCTTTACAGCACATGGGCAGACATGATATCCTCCATATAACCATAGCACATGAGTCCGGAGAACGATCCGTCCATGCATGTCCTATTCCTTTACAGCACATGGGCAGACATGATATCCTCCATATAACCATAGCACATGAGTCCGGAGAACGATCCGTCCATGCATGTCCTATTCCTTTACAGCACATGGGCAGACATGATATCCTCCATATAACCATAGCACATGAGTCCGGAGAACGATCCGTCCATGCATGTCCTATTCCTTTACAGCACATGGGCAGACATGATATCCTCCATATGACCATAGCACATGAGTCCGGAGAACGATCCGTCCATGCATGTCCTATTCCTTTACAGCACATGGGCAGACATGATATCCTCCATATAACCATAGCACATGAGTCCGGAGAACGATCCGTCCATGCATGTCCTATTCCTTTACAGCACATGGGCAGACATGATATCCTCCATATAACCATAGCACATGAGTCCGGAGAACGGTCCGTCCATGCATGTCCTATTCCTTTACAGCACATGGGCAGACATGATATCCTCCATATCACCATAGCACATGAGTCCGGAGAACGGTCCGTCCATGCATGTCCTATTCCTTTACAGCACATGGGCAGACATGATATCCTCCATATAACCATAGCACATGAGTCCGGAGAACGATCCGTCCATGCGTGTCCTATTCCTTTACAGCACATGGGCAGACATGATATCCTCCATATAACCATAGCACATGAGTCTAGAGAACGATCCGTCCATGCATGTCCTATTCCTTTACAGCACATGGGCAGACATGATATCCTCCATATCACCATAGCACATGAGTCCGGAGAACGATCCGTCCATGCATGTCCTATTCCTTTACAGCACATGGGCAGACATGATATCCTCCATATCACCATAGCACATGAGTCCGGAGAACGGTCCGTCCATGCATGTCCTATTCCTTTACAGCACATGGGCAGACATGATATCCTCCATATCACCATAGCACATGAGTCCGGAGAACGGTCCGTCCATGCATGTCCTATTCCTTTACAGCACATGGGCAGACATGATATCCTCCATATCACCATAGCACATGAGTCCGGAGAACGGTCCGTCCATGCATGTCCTATTCCTTTACAGCACATGGGCAGACATGATATCCTCCATATAACCATAGCACATGAGTCCGGAGAACGATCCGTCCATGCGTGTCCTATTCCTTTACAGCACATGGGCAGACATGATATCCTCCATATAACCATAGCACATGAGTCTAGAGAATGATCCGTCCATGCATGTCCTATTCCTTTACAGCACATGGGCAGACATGATATCCTCCATATCACCATAGCACATGAGTCCGGAGAACGATCCGTCCATGCATGTCCTATTCCTTTACAGCACATGGGCAGACATGATATCCTCCATATCACCATAGCACATGAGTCCGGAGAACGGTCCGTCCATGCATGTCCTATTCCTTTACAGCACATGGGCAGACATGATATCCTCCATATCACCATAGCACATGAGTCCGGAGAACGGTCCGTCCATGCATGTCCTATTCCTTTACAGCACATGGGCAGACATGATATCCTCCATATCACCATAGCACATGAGTCCGGAGAACGATCCGTTCATGCATGTCCTATTCCTTTACAGCACATGGGCAGACATGATATCCTCCATATAACTATAGCACATGAGTCCGGAGAACGATCCGTCCATGCGTGTCCTATTCCTTTACAGCACATGGGCAGACATGATATCCTCCATATCACCATAGCACATGAGTCCGGAGAACGGTCCGTCCATGCATGTTCTATTCCTTTACAGCACATGGGCAGACATGATATCCTCCATATAACCATAGCACATGAGTCCGGAGAACGGTCCGTCCATGTGTGTCCTATTCCTTTACAGCACATGGGCAGACATGATATCCTCCATATCACCATAGCACATGAGTCCGGAGAACGGTCCGTCCATGCGTGTCCTATTCCTTTACAGCACATGGGCAGACATGATATCATCCATATCACCATAGCACATGAGTCCGGAGAACGATCCGTCCATGCATGTCCTATTCCTTTACAGCACATGGGCAGACATGAAGTCAAGAGGGCAATGAAAAACAAAAAAAGGGCTTTCGGTAAACTTAAACAAGAAGGCAGCGAGGAAGCGCTAATATCTTATAGGGAAAAAAACAAAATCTGTAAGAAACAAATAAGAATAGCAAAAGAGGAGACAGAGAGACTAATTGCCAAGGAAAGTAAAACGAATCCCAAACTGTTCTTTAACTATATAAACAGTAAAAGGATTAAAACTGATGGCGTTGGCCCATTGAAAAATAACCTGGGTAAAATCATAGAGGGCGATGAGGGTAAAGCAAACCTACTCAATAGCTTCTTCTCCACTGTTTTCACAAAAGAAAACAATTTATCGGAGGAAATGCAGAGTGATAAAGTAAACCCTCCGCTAAATATCACCCACCTAACCCAGGAGGAAGTCCAGAAACGCCTAAATAATATCAAAATAGACAAGTCACCAGGCCCAGATGGCATACACCCCCGGGTACTAAAAGAATTAAGTAATGTGATAGACAGACCGCTGTATCTTATATTCAAGCACTCTTTATGGACAAGGACTGCCCCACTAGACTGGCGCCAAGCAAATGTGGTACCAATATTCAAAAAGGGGTCTAAAAGTGACCCTGGGAACTATAGAGCAGTCAGCTTAACGTCTGTTGTGGGTAAATTGTTTGAAGGATTTCTTAGAGATGCTATTGTAGAATATCTTAATGATAATAACTGTCTAACTCCATATCAACATGGATTCATGAGGGATCGCTCCTGATGGCCTTCTACGAGTAGGTGAGCTCACAGCTGGACCGGGGAGAGGCAGTGGATGTTGTAGACCTGGACTTCTCCAAAGCGTTTGATACCGTGCCACACAAAAGGTTGGTATATAAAATGAGAATGCTTGGTCTGGGGGATAATGTGTGCAAGTGGGTAAATAGCTGGCTGAGTGATAGAAAGGAGAGGGTGGTTATCAATGGAGTAAGCTCAGGGGGTGTCAGGGTTACTAGCGGGGTGCCTCAAGGGTCTGTCTTGGGCCCTATATTATTTAATATATTTATTAATGATCTAGTTGAAGGGTTGCATAGTAAAATAGCAATATTTACAGATGATACTAAACTTTGT
The DNA here is from genome assembly GCF_046119375.1 of Phyllobates terribilis. Taxonomy (NCBI): domain Eukaryota; kingdom Metazoa; phylum Chordata; class Amphibia; order Anura; family Dendrobatidae; genus Phyllobates; species Phyllobates terribilis. Next base: position 304,737,556 of record NW_027362772.1, read on the forward strand.
AAAGTAGTTAATACAGATGAGGACAGGGCACAGCTACAGGAGGATTTAGATAAATTGGGGAGTTGGGCCAAAAAATGGCAAATGGGGTTCAATGCCGATAAATGTAAGGTCATGCACATGGGAAAGAAAAACAGCAGTCACCCATACATATTAAATGGGAAACCGTTGGGGAAATCTGACATGGAGAAGGACCTGGGCGTCTTGGTTAACAGCAAATTAAATTGGAGTGCCCTGTGTCAGGCAGCAGCTGCGAAGGCAAATAGAGTCATGGCATGCATCAGAAGAGGAATAGGGGCATATGATGAGAACATTGTTCTTCCTCTGTATAAAGCGCTGGTAAGGCCGCACTTAGAATATTGTGCACAGTTCTGGGCTCCGGTACTCAGGAAAGACATATTGGAGCTAGAGAGGGTACAAAGGAGGGCGACTAAGGTAATAAAGGGAATGGAGGGACTAGAATACCCAGAGAGGTTGTCAAAATTAGGCCTATTTACATTGGAAAAGAGAAGGCTTAGGGGAGACCTCATAAACATGTATAAATACATCAGGGGGCAGTACAGAAATCTCTCCCATGACCTGTTTATACCAAGGATGGTGACAAAGACGAGGGGGCACACTATGCGTCTGGAGGAAAGGAGGTTCCTGCACCAGCATAGAAGAGGATTCTTTACGGTCAGAGCCGTGAGACTCTGGAACTCTCTGGGAGAGGAAGTGGTGATGTCCAACTCACTTAATGAGTTCAAGAGAGGCCTGGACGCCTTTCTTGAGAACAATAAAATTACATATTATGCTTAGTGATAGTTAATTAATCCAGGGATTTAATCTGACTGCCAGATTGGAGTTGGGAAGTGAATTTTTCCTCAATGATGTAAATTGGCCTATACCGCATGGTTTTTTGTTGCCTTCCCCTGGATCAACGCTGCGGAATAGCTGCAGTGCACAAGAAATAGGCTGAACTGGATGGACGCTTGTCTTTTTTCGGCCTTATAAACTATGTAACTATGATATCCTCCATATAACCATAGCACATGAGTCCAGAGAACGGTCCGTCCATGCATGTCCTATTCCTTTACAGCACATGGGCAGACATGATATCCTCCATATCACCATAGCATATGAGTCCGGAGAACGGTCCGTCCATGCATGTCCTATTCCTTTACAGCACATGGGCAGACATGATATCCTCCATATCACCATAGCACATGAGTCCGGAGAACCGCCCGTCCATACATGTCCTATTCCTTTACAGCACATGGGCAGACATGATATCCTCCATATAACCATAGCACATGAGTCCGGAGAACGGTCCGTCCATGCATGTCCTATTCCTTTACAGCACATGGGCAGACATGATATCCTCCATATCACCATAGCACATGAGTCTGGAGAACGGTCCGTCCATGCATGTCCTATTCCTTTACAGCACATGGGCAGACATGATATCCTCCATATAACCATAGCACATGAGTCCGGAGAACGATCCGTCCATGCATGTCCTATTCCTTTACAGCACATGGGCAGACATGATATCCTCCATATCACCATAGCACATGAGTCCGGAGAACGATCCGTCCATACATGTCCTATTCCTTTACAGCACATGGGCAGACATGATATCCTCCATATAACCATAGCACATGAGTCCGGAGAACGATCCGTCCATGCATGTCCTATTCCTTTACAGCACATGGGCAGACATGATATCCTCCATATCACCATAGCACATGAGTCCGGAGAACGATCCGTCCATACATGTCCTATTCCTTTACAGCACATGGGCAGACATGATATCCTCCATATAACCATAGCACATGAGTCCGGAGAACGATCCGTCCATACATGTCCTATTCCTTTACAGCACATGGGCAGACATGATATCCTCCATATAACCATAGCACATGAGTCCGGAGAACGATCCGTCCATACATGTCCTATTCCTTTACAGCACATGGGCAGACATGATATCCTCCATATAACCATAGCACATGAGTCCGGAGAACGGTCCGTCCATGCATGTCCTATTCCTTTACAGCACATGGGCAGACATGATATCCTCCATATAACCATAGCACATGAGTCCGGAGAACGATCCGTCCATGCATGTCCTATTCCTTTACAGCACATGGGCAGACATGATATCCTCCATATAACCATAGCACATGAGTCCGGAGAACGATCCGTCCATGCATGTCCTATTCCTTTACAGCACATGGGCAGACATGATATCCTCCATATCACCATAGCACATGAGTCCGGAGAACGATCCGTCCATGCATGTCCTATTCCTTTACAGCACATGGGCAGACATGATATCCTCCATATAACTATAGCACATGAGTCCGGAGAACGATCCGTCCATGCATGTCCTATTCCTTTACAGCACATGGGCAGACATGATATCCTCCATATCACCATAGCACATGAGTCCGGAGAACGGTCCGTCCATGCATGTCCTATTCCTTTACAGCACATGGGCAGACATGATATCCTCCATATCACCATAGCACATGAGTCCGGAGAACGATCCGTCCATGCATGTCCTATTCCTTTACAGCACATGGGCAGACATGATATCCTCCATATAACTATAGCACATGAGTCCGGAGAACGATCTGTCCATGCATGTCCTATTCCTTTACAGCACATGGGCAGACATGATATCCTCCATATAACCATAGCACATGAGTCCGGAGAACGATCCATCCATGCATGTCCTATTCCTTTACAGCACATGGGCAGACATGATATCCTCCATATAACCATAGCACATGAGTCCGGAGAACGGTCCGTCCATGCGTGTCCTGTTCCTTTACAGCACATGGGCAGACATGATATCCTCCATATCACCATAGCACATGAGTCCGGAGAACGGTCCGTCCATGCATGTCCTATTCCTTTACAGCACATGGGCAGACATGATATCCTCCATATAACCATAGCACATGAGTCCAGAAAACGATCCGTCCATGCGTGTCCTATTCCTTTACAGCACATGGGCAGACATGATATCCTCCATATAACCATAGCACATGAGTCCGGAGAACGGCCCGTCCATGCATGTCCTATTCCTTTACAGCACATGGGCAGACATGATATCCTCCATATAACCATAGCACATGAGTCCGGAGAACGGTCCGTCCATGCATGTCCTATTCCTTTACAGCACATGGGCAGACATGATATCCTCCATATAACCATAGCACATGAGTCCGGAGAACGGTCCGTCCATGCATGTCCTATTCCTTTACAGCACATGGGCAGACATGATATCCTCCATATAACCATAGCACATGAGTCCGGAGAACGGCCCGTCCATACATGTCCTATTCCTTTACAGCACATGGGCAGACATGATATCCTCCATATCACCATAGCACATGAGTCCGGAGAACGATCCGTCCATGCATGTCCTATTCCTTTACAGCACATGGGCAGACATGATATCCTCCATATAACCATAGCACATGAGTCCGGAGAACGGTCCGTCCATGCATGTCCTATTCCTTTACAGCACATGGGCAGACATGATATCCTCCATATCACCATAGCACATGAGTCCGGAGAACGATCCGTCCATGCATGTCCTATTCCTTTACAGCACATGGGCAGACATGATATCCTCCATATCACCATAGCACATGAGTCCGGAGAACGGTCCGTCCATGCATGTCCTATTCCTTTACAGCACATGGGCAGACATGATATCCTCCATATAACTATAGCACATGAGTCCGGAGAACGATCCGTCCATGCATGTCCTATTCCTTTACAGCACATGGGCAGACATGATATCCTCCATATAACCATAGCACATGAGTCCGGAGAACGATCCATCCATGCATGTCCTATTCCTTTACAGCACATGGGCAGACATGATATCCTCCATATAACCATAGCACATGAGTCCGGAGAACGGTCCGTCCATGCATGTCCTATTCCTTTACAGCACATGGGCAGACATGATATCCTCCATATCACCATAGCACATGAGTCAGGAGAAAGGTCCATCTATGCATGTCCTATTCCTTTACAGCACATGGGCAGACATGATATCCTCCACATCACCATAGCACATGAGTCCGGAGAACGATCCGTCCATGCGTGTGCTATTCCTTTACAGCACATGGGCAGACATGATATCCTCCATATAACCATAGCACATGAGTCCGGAGAATGGTCCGTCCATGCATGTCCTATTCCTTTACAGCACATGGGCAGACATGATATCCTCCATATAACCATAGCACATGAGTCCGGAGAACGATCTGTCCATGCATGTCCTATTCCTTTACATCACATGGGCAGACATGATATCCTCCATATCACCATAGCACATGAGTCCGGAGAACGGTCCGTCCATGCATGTCCTATTCCTTTACATCACATGGGCAGACATGATATCCTCCATATAACCATAGCACATGAGTCCGGAGAACGGTCCGTCCATGCATGTCCTATTCCTTTACAGCACATGGGCAGACATGATATCCTCCATATAACCATAGCACATGAGTCCGGAGAACGGTCCGTCCATGCATGTCCTATTCCTTTACAGCACATGGGCAGACATGATATCCTCCATATCACCATAGCACATGAGTCCGGAGAACGGTCCGTCCATGCATGTCCTATTCCTTTACAGCACATGGGCAGACATGATATCCTCCATATCACCATAGCACATGAGTCCGGAGAACGATCCGTCCATGCATGTCCTATTCCTTTACAGCACATGGGCAGACATGATATCCTCCATATAACTATAGCACATGAGTCCGGAGAACGATCCGTCCATGCATGTCCTATTCCTTTACAGCACATGGGCAGACATGATATCCTCCATATAACCATAGCACATGAGTCCGGAGAACGATCCATCCATGCATGTCCTATTCCTTTACAGCACATGGGCAGACATGATATCCTCCATATAACCATAGCACATGAGTCCGGAGAACGGTCCGTCCATGCATGTCCTATTCCTTTACAGCACATGGGCAGACATGATATCCTCCATATAACCATAGCACATGAGTCCGGAGAACGGTCCGTCCATGCATGTCCTATTCCTTTACAGCACATGGGCAGACATGATATCCTCCATATAACCATAGCACATGAGTCCGGAGAACGATCCGTCCATGCATGTCCTATTCCTTTACAGCATGGCCCATATAGAACAGGCTGGTGCATTAATCTTAGGGTGTAGCTGCATTTTTGGATGTCATGTTACATCTATATATACTGTAGTATTAACTTTGCATTAATGAACGTGCATTTAGAAAAATTATATCATACCTTTGACTTTAGTCACATCCAAAGCTGTATTTTGTATTTTGCCCGATAGACAAGGATTCAAAGTAAATCACAGGCGGCCCTCAGACTCATGCGTTAGTCTCGCAACACTCATCAGGAGGGCGTTAAACTAGAAGAAGAGGGGATGGGAAGAAAAACGCCGGACACGAACATGCAACCAGAGAACATACTAATGAAAGATATGAAGTGCGACAAAGAAGGTCCAAGACAGGATACTTGGAAGGGAGGTAAGAAAATTTCTAATACAATCCACAGGGAGAAGATTGGAACAAAACAAAATCGTGTCAACTGCGTGCTAGCAAATGCCAGGAGCCTGACAAACAAGATGGATGAACTGGAAGCAGAAATATCTACAGGTGACTATGACATAGTGGGAATAACCGAGACATGGTTAGATGAAAGCTATGACTGGGCAGTTAACTTACAGGGTTACAGTCTGTTTAGAAGGGATCGAAGAAATCGGAAAGGGGTGGAGTCTGTCTATATGTAAAGACGTGTCTAAAGCCTACAATACGGGAGGATGTATGGGGGGGAAATGAGGAGGTCGAGTCCTTATGGGTGGAGATACATGGGGCAAAAAACAAGAATAAAATTATCATAGGAGTCTGTTATAAACCACCAAATATAGCAGAAGCCACGGAAAGTCTATTAATGAGACAAATAGACGAAGTAGCAAAAAATAACGAGGTGATTATTATGGGGGATTTCAACTACCCCGATATAGACTGGGAAACCGAAAGCTGTAGATCTCAGAAAGGAAACAGGTTTCTGTCAATTATCAAAGACAATTATTTGTCACAACTTGTGCAGGAACCAACTAGAGGGACGGCCCTTTTAGACTTAATATTAACTAACAGGCCGGACAGAATAACTGAGGTGCAGGTCGGGGGGCACCTGGGAAATAGTGACCACAACATTATACAATTCCACATGTGCTTCAGTAGGTGCCCAGCAAGGGAGGCACAAAAACACTGAACTTCAGCTAAGAGATGCCCTTCACCTTATAGACTGGGATAGTATCTTCAGTAATAGGAGCACGGATAGAAAATGGGAAATTTTCAAAGCAGTCCTACATAGTCACTGTAGAAGGTCCATACCTTATGGGAATAAAAGGGCTAGAAATAGGAGGAAGCCAATGTGGCTAAATAAGGAAGTCAAGAGGGCAATGAAAAACAAAAAAAGGGCTTTCGGTAAACTTAAACAAGAAGGCAGCGAGGAAGCGCTAATATCTTATAGGGAAAAAAACTAAATCTGTAAGAAACAAATAAGAATAGCAAAAGAGGAGACAGAGAGACTAATTGCCAAGGAAAGTAAAACGAATCCCAAACTGTTCTTTAACTCTATAAACAGTAAAAGGATTAAAACTGATGGCGTTGGCCCATTGAAAAATAACCTGGGTAAAATCATAGAGGGCGATGAGGGTAAAGCAAACCTACTCAATAGCTTCTTCTCCACTGTTTTCACAAAAGAAAACAATTTATCGGAGGAAATGCAGAGTGATAAAGTAAACCCTCCGCTAAATATCACCCACCTAAACCAGGAGGAAGTTCAGAAACGCCTAAATAATATCAAAATAGACAAGTCACCAGGCCCAGATGACATACACCCCCGGGTACTAAAAGAATTAAGTAATGTGATAGACAGGCCGCTGTATCTTATATTCAAGCACTCTTTATGGACAGGGACTGTCCCACTAGACTGGCGCCAAGCAAATGTGGTACCAATATTCAAAAAGGGGTCTAAAAGTGACCCTGGGAACTATAGACCAGTCAGCTTAACGTCTGTTGTGGGTAAATTGTTTGAAGGATTTCTTAGAGATGCTATTGTAGAATATCTTAATGATAATAACTGTCTAACTCCATATCAACATGGATTCATGAGGGATCGCTCCTGATGGCCTTCTACGAAGAGGTGAGCTCACAGCTGGACCGGGAAGAGTCAGTGGATGTTGTAGACCTTGACTTCTCCAAAGCGTTTGATACCGTGCCACACAAAAGGTTGGTATATAAAATGAGAATGCTTGGTCTGGGGGACAATGTGTGCAAGTGGGTAAATAGCTGGCTGAGTGATAGAAAGCAGAGGGTGGTTATCAATGGAGTAAGCTCAGGGGGTGTCAGGGTTACTAGCGGGGGGCCTCAAGGGTCTGTCTTGGGCCCTATATTATTTAATATATTTATTAATGATCTAGTTGAAGGGTTGCATAGTAAAATAGCAATATTTGCAGATGATACTAAACTTTGTAAAGTAGTTAATACAGATGAGGATAGGGCACAGCTACAGGAGGATTTAGATAAATTGGGGAGTTGGGCCAAAAAATGGCAGATGGGGTTCAATGCCGATAAATGTAAGGTCATGCACATGGGAAAGAAAAACAGCAGTCACCCATACATATTAAATGGGAAACCGTTGGGGAAATCTGACATGGAGAAGGACCTGGGCGTCTTGGTTAATAGCAAATTAAATTGGAGTGCCCAGTGTCAGGCAGCAGCTGCGAAGGCAAATAGAGTCATGGCATGCATCAGAAGAGGAATAGGGGCATATGATGAGAACATTGTTCTTCCTCTGTATAAAGCGCTGGTAAGGCCGCACTTAGAATATTGTGCACAGTTCTGGGCTCCGGTGCTCAGGAAAGACATATTGGAGCTAGAGAGGGTACAAAGGAGGGCGACTAAGGTAATAAAGGGAATGGAGGGACTAGAATACCCAGAGAGGTTGTCAAAATTAGGCCTATTTACGTTGGAAAAGAGAAGGCTTAGGGGAGACCTCATAAACATGTATAAATACATCAGGGGGCAGTACAGAGATCTCTCCCATGACCTGTTTATACCAAGGATGGTGACAAAGACGAGGGGGCACACTATGCGTCTGGAGGAAAGGAGGTTCCTGCACCAGCATAGAAGGGGATTCTTTACGGTCAGAGCCGTGAGACTCTGGAACTCTCTGGGAGAGGAAGTGGTGATGTCCAACTCACTTAATGAGTTCAAGAGAGGCCTGGACGCCTTTCTTGAGAACAATAAAATTACATCTTATGCTTAGTGATAGTTAATTAATCCAGGGATTTAATCTGACTGCCAGATTGGTCGGGAAGTGAATTTTTCCTCAATGATGTAAATTGGTCTATACCGCATGGTTGTTTTTTGCCTTCCCCTGGATCAACGCTGCGGAATAGCTGCAGTGCACAAGAAATAGGCTGAACTGGATGGACGCTTGTCTTTTTTCGGCCTTATAAACTATGTAACTATGTAACTATGTAAATAATAAAGCTGCACATGAGGGGTCCTGTTATCAGCAGCCCCCCCACCCACCCCGGGAGCATCCCTGCTGCAGCACAGACTTGTTAATTACCTTGCGGACAGCTGTATCCGGCTGGACATGGCTGACAGGTGACATCTGAGGCGCTGGCGCTGCGGAACGTCCCTGCTCCACATTCACTACACGAAGTTTCTGCAGAATCCCGCAGTGCGCTCCCATGAACAGCTGAACTCCCTCCTGGACAGGACATCATGTGCACACTACCAGGAGAGCAGTAATAAGGGAAGGTGCAGCTGCAAGGAAGAATGACCCCAACAGTGTAAGTGTTTAGCAGGAATTGTGGATTATTTTAGCTGCCAGTGATGAGGTATATATTTTACGGGACAGGATATCGCATATGAGGGGTCCTATTGTGGAGAAGCCTTCATTTGGCTGATCTTACATATGTACCAGCAACCTTCATTGCTACAGCTGTTGTGAAACTACAACTCCCATCATGCACTGATAGCTGTCTAACATACTGTAGCTGACAGGGAATGCTGGGAGTTATAGTTTCACAAAACTAAGAGTGGCAAAGCTTGTCGTGCCCTTCAGTAGATGGAGCAATTGTAATCAATGATCTGTCAATGTAAAGCCCAGATGTGCTGTCCTACAGGGCCGCTCTCCTCTCTGGCTGATGGAGTGAAGTTGCACTTAGGAGTCCTTCTATTAAAGGGGTTGTCAATCAAGGGGTAGAGATGCACAATACTGCCCCCTGGCAGGGGTATGTAGCTGTGGCATCATAGACGCCGCTCATCTCCCAATGTGACAGTGAGCGGCAGCAGACAACCCTTAACTCCTTACGTCATAATAAAAGCACGCTATTAGATACTTAAATCATACTACTATCTCATATGTGCCCAGTACAGACAGCTGGCATATCACGGAGCAAGGACATGGGCTTATACATTGTAGATCTGTCCAAAAAAACAAGAAAAAAAATCCATAGAGCAATATAACTGCATACCTGACAGTCCCGGGACATGCTGCATTAACACTGGATGTGATCATGAAGATCTGAAGTTGGACATACTCACAGCTGTGCACTGCTGTTATAGGTAGTAGATCCCTCCGGACAGAAGAACCCACCAGGACACGGAGGGGGGAATCCTGTGCGTGAAGCGCAGTATGATCCCGCTCTGCAGGAAGATTCGCGGATAGAACCTGGTGTAATAAAATCACTCATTATCTGAAGTTCATTGCTTACATCGTGGGTTGTCACATCTTTCCTAGATCACTGACTGCCAGATCTCCACCGTTACTGATCACCAATGCAATCGACTGTTCTACAATATCAAATAACTTGTCAGATTTTCTAAAAAAATAGGCTTTCCTCATTCTGTATGGCATTAGTGTGCCTGCGTTAAACATAAAAACAGTGTCCCCGGGTCCAGCGCTGTCTCTGGTGATTGTTTACTGGCTGCAGCGGTGAGGTCACGTCTACAGCACTGCAGCCAATCTCTGGACCCAGCGGATTGTGCTTTCTTCATGCAACTAGTCCTGTCTGCAGTCTTGCAGCCAGGAGTGAACCGGGTACACAAGCGCCCCATTCTGGAGATCTCAGTGCACCCACACTGATCACCTAACCAGTGTAAAAGTGACATCTAGATTAGGCTGGAAAATCCCTTTAAGGATAATAAACGACAGCAGTGCCATCTTGCAGCAAAGCAATGCCTTTTCCTAATGAGCGTCCTGATGGTGAAGCATCACTGGTATTTACTGTATCTAATCCTTTGATAATCAGCGACTGTCATTGTATCATCCGCAGATAGTGATCTTATGCATACTTACTATACTAATCTGCGATGATCTCCACCTGGATTATCTCCGACTCTCGCCTCTGCCACCTGTATCCTCAGATCAACTTAAAGTCTGATTTAAATTTCAGATTATGAATTGTCCCAAAGGTGAATTAAATAAGTAATGTACGCCAGACTTATAATCTTATGTAAATCCCATGTAATCATTGCATAATGAACGTTCTGTAACTTTCCAATATGCATTGTGCTTTAATCCACAGATATGATTGATTTCAGGGAACTCGTATTGAAATTACATTAAGAGGCTGTAAACTGGTTTTAATCTGTTGTTGTTTGTTACAATGTGTCAGCGAAGTAAATTTTCTGTGTATTTATTAAAAACCTGCAATAGGAGAAATGTACTGCAATAGTAGACAACGGGACCAAACTCCAATTAAAACACTTATAATACCCTGAATATTGGCCAAATGGGTGCATTACTGCAGGTGGGCATATAGTTCTGTCCATAAGAAGCTGTGCCCACTCCATCCACAGCAAGTGTCTCCCACTCCCACTGTGCCCACTCCATCCACAGCAAGAGTCTCCCACTCCCACTGTGCCCACTCCATCCACAGCAGGAGTCTCCCACTCCCACTGTGCCCACTCCATCCACAGCAAGAGTCTCCCACTCCCACTGTACCCACTCCATCCACAGCAGGTGTCTCCCTCTCCCACTGTGCCCACTCCATCCACAGCAGGTGTCTCCCTCTCCCACTGTGCCCACTCCATCCACAGCAGGTATCTCCCACTCCCACTGTGCTCACTCCATCCACAGCAGGTGTCTCCCACTCCCACTGTGCCCATTCCATTCACAGCACATGTATCCCTCTCCCACTGTGCCCACTCCATCCACAGCAGGTGTCTCCCACTCCCACTGTGCCCATTCCATTCACAGCACATGTATCCCTCTCCCACTGTGCCCACTCCATCAACAGCAGGAGTCTCCCACACCCACTGTTCCCACTCCATCCACAGCAGGTGTCTCCCATTTCCACTGCGCCCACTCCATCCACAGCAGGTGTCTCCCACTCCCACTGTGCCCACTCCATCCACAGCAGGTGTCTCCTACATCCACTGTGCCCATTCCATCCACAGCAGGTGTATCCCTCTCCCACTGTGCCCACTCCATCCACAGCAGGTGTCTCCCACTCCCAATGTGCCCACTCCATCCACAGCAGGTGTTTCCCTCTCCCACTGTGCCCACTCCATCCACAGCAGGTGTCTCCCACTCCCACTGTGCCCACTCCATCCACAGCAGGTGTATCCCTTTCCCACTGTGCCCACTCCATCCACAGCAGGTGTCTCCCACTCCCACTGTGCCCACTCCATCCACAGCAGGTGTATCCCTCTCCCACTGTGCCCACTCCATCCACAGCAGGTGTCTCCCACTCCCACTCTGCCCACTCCATCCACAGCAGGTGTCTCCCTCTCCCACTGTGCCCACTCCATCCACAGCAAGTGTCTCCCTCTCCCACTGTGCCCACTCCATCCACAGCAGGTGTCTCCCACTCCCACTGTGCCCACTCCATCCACAGCAGGTCTATCCCTCTCCCACTGTGCCCACTCCACCCACAGCAGGTGTCTCCCTCTCCTACTGTGCCCACTCCATCCAGAGCAGGTGTCTCCCAATCCCACTGTGCCCACTCCACCCACAGCAGGTGTCTCCCTCTCCTACTGTGCCCACTCCATCCAGAGCAGGTGTCTCCCAATCCCACTGTGCCCATTCCATCAACAGCAGGTGTCTACCAATCCCACTGTGCCCACTTCATCCAAAGCAGGTGTCTCCCACTCCCACTGTGCCCACTCCATCCACAGCAGTTGTATCCCTTTACCACTGTGCCCACTCCATCCACAGCAGGTGTATCCCTCTCCCACTGTGCCCACTCCATCCACAGCAGGTGTATCCCTCTCCCACTGTGCCCACTCCATCCACAGCAGGTGTCTCCCTCTCCCACTCTGCCCACTCCATCCACAGCAGGTGTATCCCTCTCCCACTGTGCCCACTCCATCCACAGCAGGTGTCTCCCACTCCCACTGTGCCCACTACATCCACAGCAGGTGTCTCCATCTCCCACTGTGCCCACTCCATCCACAGCAGGTGTATCCCTTTCCCACTGTGCCCACTCCATCCACAGCAGGTGTCTCCCACTCCCACTCTGCCCACTCCCTCCCCAGCAAGCGTCTCCCTCTCCCACTGTGCCCACTCCATCAACAGCAGGTGTCACCCTTTCCCACTGTGCCCACTCCATCAACAGCAGGTGTCTCCCACTCCCACTGTGCCCACTCCATCAACAGCAGGTGTCTCCCACTCCCACTGTGCCCACTCCATCAACAGCAGGTGTCACCCTTTCCCACTGTGCCCACTCCATCAACAGCAAGTGTCTCCCACTCCCACTGTGCCCACTCCATCAACAGCAGGTGTATCACTCTCCCACTCTGCCCACTCCATGCACAGCAGGTGATGCCTTTACACCTGATATCTTATGACAATGATGGGAGTTTCCACAGATCCTAAACCTTTTAACCCTTCAGATGATGCAGGTAATAGAGACTGCCTCACAAGTTGCTACCCCTGGGTACAGAGCCTAACCAATAAGCATACAAAAGGGGTTTTAGTTTGAGTAGGAAGACCTACATCTGGTCCGGACACCATGGTCTGTATTCAGACTGTGAAAATTGAATGTATGAAACTAGTTTTACCGATTAGTTCATAAAACTTGTTCACGTACCAGTTGGGCACTCGTAGCCCGGTCTGCAGGGGATTCCTATAATGTTGACCACCAGAGTGACCTCAGGGTCTGGGCAGTAATATCCCGGGGGGCAGATCTCACAGTCCTGAACGGATGAAGCTCCTGATTCAGTTCTTACAGTGCCAGCAGGGCAGGCCAATGGCTCGCTCGTCCCTGGGCACCAGTACCCTGGGGGGCATGGGTGGTCTTCATACATAACAGTACCTAAGATAAAAATATAGAAATAAGTCTACCAAAGAACTGCAAGGACATTGTGGTAATTCTTATGAGGTTAAGTGGAATTAACCCTGTTACAGGAGTAATGAAAAGAAATAACATTACAATAAAAAATAAGAATAAAATCATCAGCAACCTGTATACAATCTGCTCGTCCCCCCAGGACTTTATTTACAAGCAGCCTGCATGTGACCGCTGCAGCAATCATTGGCTGCAGTGCTCCTAGGCCACACTTATTGGCTCAGCGCTGAGGCTGGTAGCACCCCACAAAGATGGAGGGGGGTAACAACTGGAGCCTCTGCAGTGGATCGAAGATGGATTCAAGACTCAGGCAGCATTTTATTTATTTTTATAGTATTTCTCAAGACTGGCACATTTCACATCTACAAAAAAAGGTGTCATTTCTATTGGGGGGCAAGAGCCTATACAGCCATATCACTATCTCCATATAATAATAATAATTTTTATTTATATAGCGCCAACATATTCCGCAGCACTTTACAATTAAGCGGGGACATGTACAGACAATAAATTCAATACAATTTAAGACAGTTTAAACAGTTACATTAGGAGTGAGGGTCCGGCTGCTCGCTGCTTACATTCTACAAGGAAATGGGGGGACACAATAGGTGAAAAGTGCTTGTTATTTCAGGTCTGGCAATTATAATAAGTCGGGATTTTCATATAAAGCTGCATGATCCGGTCATCAGCCTGTATGTTTCAGTGCAATACTCAAGTATCGAGTGCAGTTATCGTGTGCATGGAGGGTGTGGAGACAGATGAATAGTAGGGGGCAGATTCTGAATAATATTTAGAAGGAGGGGACAAGGGAAGGTTAGTTTACTGAGTAGTTGAGGTGGTAGGCTTGTTTATAGAGATAGAGTGGTTTTTAAAGCGCGCTAGGCATCAGTCGGATCGTCTGGGGTAGAGCATTCCAAAGAACTGGTGCAGCACGAGAGAAGTCTTGGAGACGGAGGTGCGAGGTTCGGGTTATGGGGGATTTTAGTCTTAGGTCATTTGTAGAACGGAGGGCACGTGTAGGGCGATAGACAGAGATGAGAGACGAGATATAAGGTGGTGCAGAACTGTGGAGAGCTTTGTGGGTGAGAGCGAATAGTTTATATTGGACCCTGTAGCGAATGGGTAACCAGTGTAATGACTGGCACAAGGTGGAGGCATCGGTGAAGCAGCTGGACCAAAATACGACCCTGGCTGCCGCATTCAGGACGGATTGGAGAGGAGAAAGTTTGGACGAGAGTGAATGAGAGCGACAGTTAGACTGCGTTCCCACTATGCATTTTTCAAGCGTTTTTGCCGCGCAATTTCCGCTGCGAAAACGCTTAAAAAACGCTTGGTAATACGTGCCCCATGTTCCTCAATGATAATCCGCATGTGCTGTTCACATGCTGCGGCAGTTTCCGCTGTGGATTATCACTGCGGAAAAATACGCAGCATGTTCATTAATTTTGCGGACACGCAGCGTAATTCCCGCCATTGACTTGCATTGAATCGCATAATATCAGCATCACTACATGTGCACATGCGGATATCATGCGGTTCAATGTGCGGATGGTACCCAGGTCTGGAGAAGAGGAGACTCTCCTCCAGACCCAGGTACCACAGGCAGTTGCGTGACCTGTCACATGACTAATTGACATCATGGAAGGTCCTTTTAGATCATCGCGAGCCGCCGTGGAGACCGGAGAAGGAGACTGGGGGCCATCAGAAGGTGAGTATAATGGCTTTTTTTTATTATTTTTTACCATTTTTATTCTTTTTTTAACTAACTTGGTCACACTATATAAAATCCATGCCGGCAGCATGGATTTATATAGTGTGACCAAGTTGTCAAGCACTTTTCCAAGTGATGCTAAAATCGCTTGGAAAGCGCTTGTCAACCTGCATGCAGAAAAAGCTTGACAAAAGCTTCTACCTGGCAGGAAAAACGCAAGTAAAATCCGCATGCGTTTTTCCTGCCAGGGAGATGCGGAAAAATTCTGCAGCATTTCTGCATCGTGGGCACATAGCCTAAAGAATTTTAGCAGTTTCAAAGGTGAGAAAAGGTCGGATTCTGGAGATGTTTTTAAGGTGCAGGTGACAAGAGCGAGTGAGTGATCAGATATGGGGAGTAAAGGAAAGGTTAGTGTTGAATATGACCCCAAGGCAGCGGGCATGATGCTGGGAGTTATGGTTGAACCCTCCAAGGTAATTTCGATGTTAGGTAGAGTTAGGTTAGTAGAGGGGGGAAACACAAGAAGTTCAGTTTTGGAGAGATTCAATGTCAGATAGAGGGAGGACATGATGTTAGAGACAGCGGACAGACAATCCTTGGTATTTTGTATTAGGATAGGGGTGATGTCAGGGGAAGAAGAGTATAATTGGGTGTCGTCAGCATAGAGATGATACTGGAACCCAAATCTGCTGATGGTTTGTCCAAAAGGGGCAGTGTATAGAGAGAAGAGGAGGGGGCCTAGGACTGAGCCCTGCGGGACCCCGATAGTAAGGGGACAAGGAGAGGAAGAGGAGCCGGCAAAAGATACAATGAAGGAGCGGTCAGAGAAGTAGGAGGAGAACCAGGAGAGAACGGTGTCCTTGAGGTCTATAGAGCGGAGCATAGTGAGGAGGAGCTGGTGATCCACAGTGTCGAATACTGCAGAGATATCCAGGAGAATCAGCAGGGAGCAGTGACCATTGGATTTAGCTGTTAGTAGATCATTAGAGACTTTAGTGAGGGCAGTTTCAGTGGAGTGTAAAGAGCAGAAACCAGATTGTAGAGAAGAGAGTTATCTGAGAGATAGTGGATCAGACGGGAGTGGACCAAGCCTTCCAGGAGTTTAGAGATGAAGGGAAGATTAGAGACGGGTCTGTAGTTAGCCGTGCAGTTCTAGTCCAGGGATGGTTTTTAAGTAAAGGGGTTATGATGGCATGTTTAAATGAGGAGGGAAAGATACCTGAAGAAAGAGAGAGGTTAAATATTTTAGTCAGGTGAGTGGTGACCACCGGTGAGAGAGACTGCAGGAGATGTGAAGGAATGGGGTCACTGTTGCAGGTTGTAGGTCGAGAAGAAATGAGGAGCTGGGTAACTTTTTTCTTCTGTAACAGGCTCAAAGATGCCTAGTGAGCTTGAAGTGCGACAGGGAAGGGGATCCAGGCACTGAGGAGATTGGGCTGAGATGTCCTGATGGATATGGTTCATTTTTTCTAGGAAATAAGTGGCCAGATTTTCACCGCTGAGGTTGGTGATGGGGTTCTGTGCTTTAGGGCTCAGGAGAGAGTTTAAGGTTTCAAAAAGTCGTTTTGGATTGTTGGATAGACGAGGGGCAGAGTTATAGGTTTTGAGCATAAACTTATAGTGGATGAAATACTCTGCTAAGAGAGATTTTCTCCACTGACGCTGAAGAAAACGTGTTTGCATTGTGTGCCAGGGCTGCCGTTGTCTGTGTCGGGTCTTTCTGCGTGTAAAAGGTGCTGCTTCATCTAGGGCACTCTTCAGTGTATTATTGTAGTGTGACAAATATGCACACATTTACAATAGCTTCCTTTTAAGAAATGGTTAAACAAGTCAAGACCCTTTATGATCAGTAGGGTCCCAGAGGTTATGCCACTACATGTATAAAACACTGATGACTAGTCTAAATTCTATGCAGTGTAATGCAGCGGCTTGCTGCATTGCTAAAATGTCCAGGGGGTGTGTTCTGGCTGACCATTTACCTCCCCCTCAGGTGACTGATCACATGACTGTGACATCATCACAGGTCCTGTGTGCACAGAAGAATATATAAATCCTGGTGGTTTTGAAACAGAGAGAGAGAGAGGCCTGGTCAAGCCTGGAAGGCAGAGGCTGGATCCCTGTGTTTGGGATACCAGTAGCCTTGGAAGGCAAGAGGCCTGGTCCCTGTGTGGGACTCCACTAGCCTGGAAGGCAGAGGCTGGATCCCTGTGTTTGAGATACCAGTAGCCTTGGAAGGCACGTGGCCTGGAGACTACGTCTGGGAGCCTTAAAGCCACAGCAGTGGCAGAACCGAGCTGATAGAAGCAGCTGAGACCCGGCAAAGGTAAACTGGCACTTTAAGTGAATATTGTTGCTCTACCTTGCTGAAGTCTGTATTTGAAGCCTAGCGGGCATAGCTGCCACTGAAAAGGCTCTAGGATACATGTGTAACATTCTTGCGAGCCACTGAGATGGACTATGTTATAAACAATTTATGAGGTGTAATAAACTGCTGGACTACATATTACCGGAAAACGTTGGATGTGTGCTTTAATTGACCCGGTGAAGTGACTACCCTCAGCGTGATGAATAGCGCTGCCTTACAGCAGATACTGTATATATATATATATATTTCCAACCTTGTAGTTTGCAGTAATAGCCCGGGGGACATGGCTGGCAGTCACTGGCTCTCTCCGCTCCTGTTAGGGCTTGGTACGTATGAACAGGGCACTCCTGTGGTTCTCCTGTATGTCCAGAATTGCTCTGATTTCCCTCACTGCAGTAATATCCAGGCGGGCACAGAACAGGCACTGGATTTCCTAATTAAGGAAATATTTATAGCTATGATAATCAAAGGATGTCAATGATTTCTTAAAAAAAAATGAGTATAATTAAATTGTAACAGCACCTTCTTTACACCAGTATCCTCGAGGGCAGGACACACAATCCTCACGGTGCCTGCCCCCCGGAGAGCTTCTTACTGTGCTAGCAGGGCATGGGGTGGGCAACATGGCTCCCTCCTGGCAATAGAAACCTAGAAAAAGAAATCACAAGTGACCCAACGTAATATGTCGACATGAAGAAATGGTTTCCATTAATTTTGATGGGATGGGATGTGTTAACACAGTTAAGTCTATTGGAGGAAAAAAAAGGCTAGAATGGCTGAATTCTCAAATGTCTACTGCACAAATCATGGAAATGGTAACAAATAGATAGAAAAATAATAGAGAGTTGCAAAACTTCATGAAACTTAAAGGGAACCTTTTAGGATTATTTTACTACTGAAACCTGTGATACGGCTGTATATGCACAAAAAGAAAAAAAGATACCATCATGTAGTCACCCAGCATTCCAGTGCTGAGAGATTAAGCTTTGAAGCCACATGTACATTAGCCTGAAAGTGCATTGTCGGCATGTCAATGGAGTCAGAGTATCGCCACGACCCTAATGCACTTCCAGGCTAATTTTCAGCTTGACTTTTCAGTGCTGGCACATTGAATTACTACAAGATAGGTATCATTTTCATTGTCGTACTTAGACCTATACAGCCTTACGACTAAGCCCAGTGGTAAAGTCATCCTGACAGGTTCCCTTTACATGCCAACAGAGAAACAAGAGCAGACTTTAATTTAAAGGCTAAATATGAGGAGACTTGACAATGTAACCCTGATGATAAAGGTTATTTGTGTCTATGAATGAGCGACAGACTACGACATGCGGACAACGAGCCGCAGACTATAAGGTGGAGACTATGAGCGGCAGACTGCGAGCGGCAGACTGCGAGCGACAGACTGCGAGCGACAGACTACGAGCGACAGACTGCGAGCGACAGACTGCGAGCGACAGACAGCGAGCGACAGACAGCGAGCGACAGACTGCGAGCGACAGACTGCGAGCGACAGACAGCGAGCGACAGACAGCGAGCGACAGACTGCGAGCGACAGACAGCGAGCGACAGACAGCGAGCGACAGACTGCGAGCGACAGACTGCGAGCGACAGACTACGAGCGACAGACTATGAGCGGCAGACTATAAGGTGGAGACTATGAGCGGCAGACTGCGAGCGACAGACTGCGAGCGACAGACTGCAAGCGACAGACTGCGAGCGACAGACAGCGAGCGACAGACAGCGAGCGACAGACTACGAGCGACAGACTGCGAGCGACAGACTGCGAGCGACAGACTACGAGCGACAGACTATGAGCGGCAGACTATAAGGTGGAGACTATGAGCGGCAGACTGCGAGCGGCAGACTGCGAGCGACAGACTGCGAGCGACAGACTACGAGCGACAGACTGCGAGCGACAGACTGCGAGCGACAGACTGCGAGCGACAGACAGCGAGCGACAGACAGCGAGCGACAGACTGCGAGCGACAGACAGCGAGCGACAGACTGCGAGCGACAGACAGCGAGCGACAGACAGCGAGCGACAGACTGCGAGCGACAGACTGCGAGCGACAGACTACGAGCGACAGACTATGAGCGGCAGACTATAAGGTGGAGACTATGAGCGGCAGACTGCGAGCGGCAGACTACGAGCGGCAGACTGCGAGCGACAGACTGCGAGCGACAGACTGCGAGCGACAGACAGCGAGCGACAGACAGCGAGCGACAGACTACGAGCGACAGACTGCGAGCGACAGACTGCAAGCGACAGACTGCGAGCGACAGACTACGAGCGACAGACTATGAGCGGCAGACTATAAGGTGGAGACTATGAGCGGCAGACTGCGAGCGGCAGACTGCGAGCGACAGACTGCGAGCGACAGACTGCGAGCGACAGACTACGAGCGACAGACTGCGAGCGACAGACTGCGAGCGACAGACTGCGAGCGACAGACAGCGAGCGACAGACTGCGAGCGACAGACAGCGAGCGACAGACTGCGAGCGACAGACAGCGAGCGACAGACAGCGAGCGACAGACTGCGAGCAACAGACTGCGAGCGACAGACTACGAGCGACAGACTATGAGCGGCAGACTATAAGGTGGAGACTATGAGCGGCAGACTACGAGCGACAGACTGCGAGCGACAGACTGCGAGCGACAGACAGCGAGCGACAGACAGCGAGCGACAGACTACGAGCGACAGACTGCGAGCGACAGACTGCGAGCGACAGACTGCGAGCGACAGACTACGAGCGACAGACTATGAGCGGCAGACTATAAGGTGGAGACTATGAGCGGCAGACTGCGAGCGGCAGACTACGAGCGGCAGACTGCGAGCGACAGACTGCGAGCGACAGACTGCGAGCGACAGACTGCGAGCGGCAGACTGCGAGCGACAGACTGCGAGCGACAGACAGCGAGCGACAGACTGCGAGCGACAGACTGCGAGCGACAGACAGCGAGCGACAGACAGCGAGCGACAGACTGCGAGCGACAGACTGCGAGCGACAGACAGCGAGCGACAGACAGCGAGCGACAGACTGCGAGCGACAGACTGCGAGCGACAGACAGCGAGCGACAGACTGCGAGCGACAGACTACGAGCGACAGACTACGAGCGGCAGACTATAAGGTGGAGACTATGAGCGGCAGACTGCGAGCGACAGACTGCGAGCGACAGACTACGAGCGACAGACTGCGAGCGACAGACTGCGAGCGACAGACTGCGAGCGACAGACTGCGAGCGACAGACAGCGAGCGACAGACAGCGAGCGACAGACTGCGAGCGACAGACAGCGAGCGACAGACAGCGAGCGACAGACTGCGAGCGACAGACTGCGAGCGACAGACTACGAGCGACAGACTATGAGCGGCAGACTATAAGGTGGAGACTATGAGCGGCAGACTGCGAGCGGCAGACTGCGAGCGGCAGACTACGAGCGGCAGACTATGAGCGGCAGACTATAAGGTGGAGACTATGAGCGGCAGACTGCGAGCGGCAGACTACGAGCGGCAGACTACGAGCGACAGACTATGAGCGGCAGACTATGAGCGGCAGACTATAAGGTGGAGACTATGAGCGGCAGACTGCGAGCGGCAGACTGCGAGCGGCAGACTACGAGCGACAGACTATGAGCGGCAGACTATAAGGTGGAGACTATGAGCGGCAGACTGCGAGCGGCAGACTACGAGCGGCAGACTACGAGCGACAGACTACGAGCGGCAGACTATGAGCGGCAGACTATAAGGTGGAGACTATGAGCGGCAGACTGCGAGCGGCAGACTGCGAGCGGCAGACTACGAGCGACAGACTATGAGCGGCAGACTATAAGGTGGAGACTATGAGCGGCAGACTGCGAGCGGCAGACTACGAGCGGCAGACTACGAGCGGCAGACTGCAAGCGACAGACTGCGAGCGACAGACTGCGAGCGACAGACTGCGAGCGGCAGACTGCTAGCGACAGACTGCGAGCGACAGACAGCGAGCGACAGACAGCGAGCGACAGACAGCGAGCGACAGACTGCGAGCGACAGACAGCGAGCGACAGACTGCGAGCGACAGACTATGAGCGGCAGACTATAAGGTGGAGACTATGAGCGGCAGACTGCGAGCGGCAGACTACGAGCGGCAGACTACGAGCGGCAGACTGCGAGCGACAGACTGCGAGCGACAGACTGCGAGCGACAGACTGAGAGCGACAGACAGCGAGCGACAGACAGCGAGCGACAGACTACGAGCGACAGACTGCGAGCGACAGACTACGAGCGACAGACTATGAGCGGCAGACTATAAGGTGGAGACTATGAGCGGCAGACTGCGAGCGGCAGACTACGAGCGGCAGACAGCGAGCGACAGACTGCGAGCGACAGACTGCGAGCGACAGACAGCGAGCGACAGACTGAGAGCGGCAGACTACAAGCGGCAGACTGCGAGCGCAGACTGCGAGCGACAGACTGCGAGCGACAGACTGCGAGCGACAGACAGCGAGCGACAGACTGCGAGCGACAGACAGCGAGCGACAGACTGCGAGCGACAGACTGCGAGCGGCAGACTGCGAGCGGCAGACTGCGAGGGGCAGACTACGAGCGGCAAACTGCGAGCGGCAGACTGCGAGCGGCAGACTGCGAGGGGCAGACTGCGAGGGGCAGACTGCGAGCGGCAGACTGCGAGGGGCAGACTACCAGCGGCAGACTGCGAGCAGCAGACAGCGAGCGGCAGACAGCGAGCGGCAGACTGCGAGCGGCAGACTGCGAAGGGGCAGACTACGAGCGGCAGACTGCGAGCGGCAGACTACGAGGGGCAGACTGCGAGCAGCAGACAGCGAGCGGCAGACAGCGAGCGGCAGACTACGAGCGGCAGACTGCGAGCGGCAGACTGCGAAGGGGCAGACTACGAGCGGCAGACTCCGAGGGGCAGACTACGAGGGGCAGACTACGAGGGGCAGACTACGAGCGGCAGACTACGAGCGGCAGACTGCGAGCGACAGACTACGAGCGGCAGACTACGAGCGGCAGACTGCGAGCGGCAGACTACGAGCGGCAGACTGCGAGCGGCAGACTGCGAGCGGCAGACTATTAGCGTTATTTCTGTGAGACACAGGAATGAAATATTGATAAATATCTTTTCCTAAGTCTCATTTAGGATGTGGTGGTTCCTCTTGTAATGTACGATATGTTATGTGTGGTTGAAGGGTCAATTAGACCCATTGCTTTTCGCAAGTGCGAGCTTGTGACACAGCCCAAACTGGAGTTAATATGAGATGAGGATAATGTGACATTCTGAGATGAAAAGTATTGTCCAGACAGCAGTAACAAAATGCTGGAAGTACAATGATGTACAGCAAGTCTCACAGCTCAATGGATGCACATAAAAATAGCATAAGATCCCAGAATACCCTCCTCCTTACTACCTCCTGGTCATAGGCCTCAGTCCAGTTGCATATGCAACAGAAACCTCTCCCCACTGCAACTAGAGATCAAGTCATCCCAACTCTCCCAGAACATCCAGGAGGCTCCCAGAAAAAAGTTGAGACTTCCTCAAAAAGGTGGCAGAGTTCCTAAGTGATGGGATGTTCCATCATTAAACACGGCCCATGCAACTGTGCATTTGATGGTAAGGTACAAGGCATGAAGACGAAGAAGGAGGTGAGTAACAAGAATAGAAGAAGTTTGGCTTAAAAAAAGGGGCATAAAAAAGAAAAAAAAAGGGGGTCCGGCTGCAATTATTGGCACGTGCAGTATATGTTATCCCCCCATCCACCATAACTAAATTGGGGGATTAGGAAAATATATCTATTTTGCCAGATTTCTAAAGCTTGCACCATTTATAGCTTTGGTTTTACTCCATGTTACCTGTCTTTACAAACGTACTAATCACTGATTGCACTACTCACCTGGTGGACAGACCCCTGCACACATCTGGCCCCAGTTACACTCAGTCAGTGAGCTCCGGCTGAAGTTCTGGATGTACGGTGTGTATTCTGAACTGCCGGATAAGCAGAAATGACCGGCCGCACAAGGTCCCTGCACCTTGCCTCCCCTGTGCATCAGGAAGGGCAGTCAGTTAGGGTATGTTCACATGTGGAATGCTTATTGCAATTGATAATACGTTCTATACATGTTAATGGGGGTACACGAATATCAGCAATGATTAGCCATGTGTGCAATAGACGGATCTGATACCTGCAGTAGTGTCCCGGGGGGCAGGGGAGACATTCTCCCTTCTCTCTCAGACCACTCATTTCAACAGGTGTATAGGTCCCATTAGGGCAAGATACAGGAAAAAGTGTCCCTAGTAAATATAAGATGTCAATGTGTCCAATACATACATACAGCTGCAGTATATAACACACAAAGACTAATACACACCTGCAGGGCAATAAGAATGGGATGGGCACAGCTGCGGGTCGCCAGCCACTGCTTCCTGGCAGTACAATCCTGGCTGGCAAGGGGTGCAGGAATGAGACCCGGTATTTGGCTGGTACTGTCCAGTTGGGCAGGGTATAGGATGAGATGATCCTGCAGTACAGAAATGACCCTGGACAAGATGGAGAATAGAAAAAAAGGAGACTTTCAATATTTATGCAAAGAAAAAGTTCTGCAACTTTCTAATAATATGAGTTGAAGCCCACAGCATTTTCAAGATCTCTGCTTGTAGTCAGTGAATGTAAGGATGACATACAACTCCCATGACAGATATAAGAAATGCTTGATACATTATATATCCACAGAAGCAGAAGGAACATCTCTCCCGTCCTGAACTAGTTTTTTGTTCATTGCCGCAACTATACACTGTGACGTAATCTCAGCAGTGTGAGCAGGACCTGGCACGCGGAACATCTTGTATTTGCAGATTTTATTGATTCTTGCTGGGATTTGTAATACATCTGATGCCAGATACAACGTGTTCTCGCTCAGTGTCAGATGACTACGTGTGATCTGTTCCTTTTGGGATGAACATGAAGCCGAGCCAATAATAATATATAAGTAATACTTTACAGGAAGCTTTGCAGCCATGATGCCATTGTGTGTCCACCACATCACCAGGACAGATTTATATCCTGTTAGCCATCGGTCACCAAGCACAGATCGTACAATGATTGCAGAACCTATATTGGATATTTGTTGATGCCATCACACATAGAATAATATTCTGATTGAGTAACTCGATACGACTGAATGTTTCTCTTTGGTCGGGAGGTCACTCTGGATTCAAGGTTTCCAAAACTCATTCCAATTTCCTTGTGTGTCAAGGAGAGACTTAAATAAACAAGCTGTGCAATTATTGATGGTATCCGAGCTAAAAAGGAGGATAAAACCACAACGCACGCGGGTATGTGTCCGCAACTCCTGATCATTACTGCTCAACTAAAAACACATTCACTAAAACCGATGAGTAAATCAATAGAATCTGTACTAATGGTCTGTTAAGGTTATTGTTGCTCTATCATCGCACTCCCTTCATTCTCCGGGGTGGTGGAGAGTCCTAGAAGTTGATCCCCTTGAATCGTAAACTGGAAGCACGTTCTAGTGACATTACATGGGTGCAGTTAATTACTTTCGGACGCGGATCATTAGCCAGAAATGCAAAATGTAAAGACGGTCATTTTCAGAAGATTTTCCATTACCTTTGGGCACAGGAAAGCAGTAGGGGTGGTAGAGGTGAAGTTCCCTGGGCAGAAGAATCCAGCTGAGCACAAACCTGTGGGTGAACTCAGACCGACGCTGGCACAAAAATACCCAGCGTAGCATGGCACACAGCTGTCCATGGAGGAACCACCTGGAAAAGAGAAGCGCAGAGAAGGTTCAGAGGCTTCATGGGAGATACATTGTCTCCTAGTTCCCGGTCCTTGATATTGTATCTCTCCTAGGACTTCCGGATGTCACCGCTCATTATAGATGGATATAGTCCTGGAATGAACGGTCTGGGTAGGAGCCACGCACCGGTTATATTTTTCAGAGTGCCGACAGGACAGGGTTTCGGATAAAGCGTCCCCTCAGGGCAGTAATGGCCGCTGGGACAAGGTCCGTTGAGTGGAAAGCGGGTGGTCTTCTGAGGAATATTGTCGGCTGCTTCTCCTTCACAGTAATATCCAGCAGCGCACAGACCTGCGCACAGAAGGGGGAGGCCGATACGTAAGTACGATGTGTGATATCAGATATAAAATGTACAGACATGAAGGGGGCGCTTCCACTAATAACAGATATAGCAGACGTAGAACACTATAATGACATGCACCTCAGCTTGAGGTCAGCTGGCATTATAAGCTGACATCAACCCCAGCCCTATTACCCCACTGCCACCGCTACAGGGCAGTGGGAAGAGCGAGGCTAAGTGCCAGAATTGGCGCATCCTATGGATGCGCCATTTCTGAGGCAGCTGACGGCTGGTGTTTCTAGCCTGGGAGGGGGCCAATATTCATGGCACCCTTCCTGGGCTATTAATATCAGCCCCCAGCTGTCTGCCTAGCCTTTGCTAGCTATTAAAATAGGGGGCCCCCACATCATTTTTTTGGGGGTCCCCCATTTTAATAGTTAGTAAAGGCTAGGTATTCAGCTGGGGGCTGATATTAGTAGCCTGGGAAGCTCCGTGGATATTACCCCCTTCCCAGGCTTCAAACATCTGCCCGAGCCGTCGGCTTAACCTCCGCTAGAGACTAAAATTACGGGGAACCCACGCCAATTTTTTTTTTAATAAATCCTTTATTTTAACACTAAATGACAAGTACAGTAACCAACACTATCACTGTACTTCATATATATGTGACTGACATGTTTCTATTAGTGTTGAACGAGCATGCTCGACACTGCTCGGTACTCGCCCGAGCATCTCACTACTCGGGATGTTCGGCGAGCACCGAGCATTTCCGGGTTACTCGGGCGGGAGCTCGGGTCTCCGCCCTGCATGTTTGGCGCTCTTTACAGAGCCAATGAACATGCAGGGATTGCCAGCCAGTCACTGTAATGCAGCAGCCATGTTGGTTGTGGGCATTACAGTGATTGGCTGGCCGCACAGCGTCACCTCGAGTATTTAAAACCAGGAGCTGCCATCTTGGACACAGTCGCTCCGGATCAGACAGTGTAGGGAGAGTG
Organism: Phyllobates terribilis; assembly: GCF_046119375.1. Classification (NCBI taxonomy): domain Eukaryota; kingdom Metazoa; phylum Chordata; class Amphibia; order Anura; family Dendrobatidae; genus Phyllobates; species Phyllobates terribilis. The sequence continues at coordinate 304,764,119 of NW_027362772.1, forward strand.
CTGCTGAGCTAGGGAGAGATTTATACTGCGAAATAGGTACTGTAGGGTCTGTAAAGCCTGCAAAACCAAACAAACAGTCCTTCTGAGGACTAATATCCATCCCAGATAGACAAGGACTTGCACGGGGATAGTTGCAAGTCTGCATCTTCTGATGCGGCAAGGATCACTTCTGATGGGCACACTTTTAGGCATTGACCTGGGTGTCAGAGATGCTTCCAGGGGTCTTCCTCATGTTGTTCCCATGTCTTTTCAGCACTGTATGCATGTGTCACACAGCACATGGCCAGATAAGGTTGTAAAATGTTAAAATGACATTTCCCGGTGAATGCATTTGTCCCGGTTGAAAGCAATACAAAAGTGCAAAAACGCATAAAAAATGCTACTTGTGAACATAGCCCAAGGTGTGGAGGAGTATTTTTGTTTTTGATTATTTATTTTACCTTATACACAAGTCTTTACCCTGGAAAGGATGTTCCTTAACATATTTCACAGGAAAACAGTTTCAGTTTCGTTTTTGAACGTTTTATTGTGATTCCGTAAAAGTGGCTTAAAACCTCTGACCACGTTATTGACAGCAGTGACCTGGGGGTCAGAAATGCTTCCTGGGGCGATCCCCATGCTGTCCCCATGTAATTTAAGCACAGTCACTATCGTTTTGGGCACTTTTTAGGCTTTCTACAGACTGCCAGGGGTGCCGCCGCAAAAATGCTCGGGTCTCCCATAGACTAACATTGGGCTCGTTGCTCGGGTAGAGCACCCGAGTATCACGGTGAGCTCGGCCCGAGCTTCGAGCACCCGAGCATTTTAGTGCTCGCTCAACACTAGTGACACCCGCTGACACTGGTCGTGGACCCTGGGGTTCGCCCCACGAAGTCGGGTGCTTTGCTGACATGTGCCTGATCATGCTGGTGGTGGTCAGGCTGGTAGTTTTGTCACCCCTGCTGATGCTGGCCTGCCAGGTGGTACAAATGGCCTTTTTGGGGTTATCAGCAGAGTCTTTAAAAAAATTCCAGACTCTGGAAGACCTACCGACTGTACTGGCAACGTCCCTCGTGTTGGTGTTACGGTGAACGGTTGCCCGCCTTCTGTCTGCGGCCACCACACTGCTTCTTCCTGCCTGTTGGGGTACTCTGCCTCCCTCCCCCTGTGTGCTGCTGGCCTCGCTCTGCGTGTCCTTCTGCCACGTTGGGTCAGTTACTAGATCATCCACCACCTCCTCCTCTTCCGCTTCCGCACCACGGTCCTCCTCTTCACTTCGTGGCAATTGTGTCTCGTCATCGTCCACCTCTTGTGACAAATTGCCAGCGTCGCCTTTCTGTGGCCGTGGCTGTTCCAATACTTGGCCATCGCTACATGGGATCTCCTCTTCCACCACTTTAAGCGGAGCAGGCGAGGGGCACAAATATGGAAATGGACCAGTGAACAGCTCTTCAGAGTGTCCAAGTGTGGGATCACTTGCTGTCTGACGACACTCGGCATGGTGGGAGGAAGGAGCATCAGGGTGAGGAGGAGTATGCGGTCGAGACTCACGGCTACTAAAACTTGACCGTGTGGAAGACAGACTGGAGGTGGTGGTGCCCAGGTAACTGGAAGTATTATCTGCTATCCAATTAATAACCTGTTCACACTGATCAGTTCGCAATACTGGTGTTGTTCTGTGCTTCCCTAGTAATTCGGTCAAGAACTGGAAGTGAGATGTGGCTGTTGGTTGTGGCACATTTTCACCTTGGCCACGGCCCCGTCCTCTGCACGCACCATCACCAGAACGTCCAGTTCCACGTCCCTTGCCACGCGCCTTGCCCATTGTAAATGAAGTAAAATAGCTTACACTCGCACTATCAATGGCAAAAGGGAAAAGGGTAATAAAAAGGAGATTAGAACCGTAGAAGAGGAAAACCACAGTTCTATTTCTCTGGCCTACAACAGAATCTTTTAAACAGATATATTTGTGTCTGAACAGTCAGCGAGTCACTCAAACTGTTTTTTTTTTATGTAAAAAAGGCAAAAAAGTGGATAATACAGAGATTTGACCCGTGGAACTTCAAAACCACAGTTCTAGTTATCTGTCCGAAACCAGACTCTTTTAAACAGATATATTTGTGTCTGAACACTCACAGACACACTCAATTTTTTTTTTTTTGGGGGGGGGGGATACCAAAAGGTTAATAAGACGGGTATTTGTACAGTCTGACTGAGGAAAAAAAAAAGAAGAGGATTTAGATGAAAAAAAAAGGATTTTTCCTGGCCCCTGAGACCTGGGGCTAAGTCTAGCAATTTGAGCAGCAGCAGCACACAGGACTGTAATACAGCCTGCCTGCCTGATATCTGGGATGGATATTAGTCCTCAGAAGGACTGTTTGTTTGATATTTCAGGCTTTAGAGACCCTACACTACCTATTTCGCAGTATAAATCTCTCCCTAGTTCAGCAGCACTCTCCCTACACTGTCTGATCCGGAGCGACTGTGTCCAAGATGGCGGCGCCCGGTTTTAAATACTCGAGGTGACGCTGTGCGGCCAGCCAATCACTGTAATGCCCACAAACAACATGGCTGCAGCATTACAGTGACTGGCTGGCAATCCCTGCATGTTCATTGGCTCTGTAAAGAGCGCCAAACATGCAGGGAGGGGACAAGAGCTCCCGCCCGAGTAACCCGGAAATGCTCGGTGCTCGCCGAACATCCCGAGTAGCGTGATGCTCGGGTGAGTAACGAGCAGTGTCGAGCATGCTCGCTCAACACTAGTCAGGATGATTTTGATGTGAAAATTAACCTGTAAGCGCATTGGGGGTGTGCAGATGTACACCAGGTGAACTGACACGCCCCAATCCACTTGCAGGCTAATTTGAATGTGCTTTCAATGTTTGATTTCTCAGAACTAACATGCCGGATAACTACAAGATAGGAATAATTTTCATAGTTGTACTAGGACCTATACGACCATACTGCTGGTGTCAGTGACTGACTGGAGTTACTGTGGATATAACTACAGACAATGCAGCGGGAGAAGAAAACTATAGATCTGAAGAGGAGGTGACACAATCAGCAATATTGTTAGTTTTAATCCTTTGAGCTGAGTACTTTACCATCGGGCTCAGAGTTCGCTTCTCCGCGGCAGTATCTCCCCGCTGGGCACCTCTTACATGAAGCAAGTGTCAGAGCCCCCGCTATAGGATTAATAGTGCCAGCCGGACATGGGATTGGTGCTGCAGTCATAGCCGGGCAGTAGTGACCTACAAGGATGAAATGTTGAGTTGCATGTTCTTTATATGGGTAACTCCAACGTATTTTACTGGTTCTGTCATGAACTATTACAGAGGCCAATATACAGCGCAGATACAGGAGGCCGTGCTGGCATCATACGTGCTTATGACTCTCCAGTCATTACAGAGATCGAAGTCTCCAGAAACCAATATAATAAAATGTTCCTGTCATTTCAGGTGGCAGAATAAGCAGAGTTGTGTGTGCATATGAGGAATAACACTATTTCTGGTCATTATGTGTCTTGTAGCCTTAATTTTTCACCAGTATTTTCCTCTGCCAGAGCTGTCTCTTCATTTCAGTTTTCTCTGAGCTGGTAGGTGGAGATCAGCTGCTATGATGTCTCCCATACACAGCACACACAGCCATGAGGGATTGCTGCTCTCCTTTCTCTACGTAGCACATGTTCAGAAGCAGCAGCATGGAGTACATGATGCAGAAGTACTGAGCAGTGTTACTGTAAATCCAGCTCTGGAGTAAGATAAACACTTACTAGAAAGCAATAGTGTGGAAAAAAATTATACAGCAGTATTGAGCAGTGTAACTGTGAATCAAGCTCTGGGGTGAGATAAATGCTTACTACAAAGTAGCAGCGTGATGAACATTATACAGCACTGCTGTATAAGTCTGATGGCATTTCATAATGCAGTACCTATAAACAGAGCTTTCACCATAGAAGAAATACTACATATTTATCATGTATAACTAGATGATACAAAGTTTGGGGTCCTTCCACTCATACCATATGTAGTACAGTTATTATATCTCCATGCTATGACCTGTAAGTTCAAGTCACAGTTACCCCAGGAGTCAGAAGAAGTATTCACTGCACACTCATTTCTTAGGAAGTTGAAGCAATGTTTATTCAAGTGCTACAAACATGTGCAAGTACGCAACGGTGCTCCTGGATTGCGACAGAAGGTGACATTTGGATTCCTCGGTCGCTGTAGGTGTATCTGCTTGTTGCGTTCCTCCCCTTAGTTACTATGACCCTATAAACAATAATGCCACGTCATCGTTCAGGTATTTTATTTTGATATTAGATTTGTATATAGTTGTACATATGTATATATTGTTTTATGTTTACCACGGTCTTTTCTGTGCTCATGGTACCAATGTACATGTAGATTTCGATGGTTTCGTCTATCTATACACAAATACATGTAAATCAGTGCACAGTAGTCTTTTGTCTATTTACAATTTTGCTTATAATTTCCTGTTTGATCGCCCACAGCGATTCCTGTGAATCGAAACGTCACCTTCTGTCCCAATCCAGGAGGAGCACCATTGTGTATTTGTACATATTTGTAGCACTTGAATAAAAATAGTTTCAACTTCGCAAGAAATAAGTGTGCAGTGAATACTTCTTCTTATACTGTATAGGGGGAATTTGTGGCACCCTGCTGTGCACAGGTACCACAGGACCCAGGGTGCATGGATGGATTTCTCCACAAGAGGCCCTCACTACATACAAACACCTCCACCCTTCCACCTCATACCACCAGAGGGAGCCCGTTAGGGATATATATATATGGAGGGTGGAGCCAGGCAGCTCAGTTAGTCCAGTGAGATCAGACAGAGTCAGAGAGTCTGAGAGCGTGCTGACGCTGAGAGCAGCGAAGACGCAGCACGTCTGCTGCCGAGTTCTGAGGGCCTCGAGTGTGGCCGACGGCAAGGAGGGAAGGAGAGAGGAGTTGAGGGGGCAGAGGAGCAATAGAGGCTCACCCCGATATACAAACCGGACACCGGGTCCGCGCCTACAGGGTCCCTTTATACCCAGTAGGGATCAGGAGGACTACAAGTCCCTGGCCGACCTGAAGCTAGACCCATTACAGGAGCAGGAACCACGAAGGCCCCAGCATTACCAGGGATAGTGGTTGCCAGCAGAAGGTCCTACTACCGAGCGACAGGTGAAGGAACAGCACGACATATAAGCTAGGCCCAGTTGCAGGCTGGCCAGGAGCATACAGAGAGGCAGACACGGACCAGGAGGCCTTATACCTGCTCACTGGGGAGAAGTCCTGAAGTGCACACATCCTACCGAGTACCCTGGACCGTACCTGACATCCTCACCAGTAAAGGTATTGAAGCGAATCCCCTGTTTCTGTCAGTTACTCCTGCTGCGCCTTCCCGCCTGCACTACAAGCCCCAGCATCACCACCCACCATCAAACTCCACACTGCCCCGGGGGCCCGCTCCGCCTGTGGGGAGCAGAAACATCCCAGCTGCCATCCCATCACCCCCCGGAGGTCTGCAGCAGCGCTGGTAAACCTTACCAGATACCACAGGTGGCGTCACACACTATTTACTTTATCTTTATTTTGTATCCAAGTTACAATCCCCTTTTTGGTTGACCGCCCTGGGCCACGGACCGGGCCAGCCACTGTGACATATTCCCCCAGCATCCATAGGCCCGGACGCCGAGTACCCCATTGCCCCGGGGGCGCGTCAACTTCACTCCCATTTTGCTGGTACCTCAAGGAAATCGGTGTGTGCACTCTGAATTTGAAAGCACACTTACCCCGGGGACAGCTCATTGGCTCCACTGTGGACACATACATACAGCTGCTCCCAGCCGGACATGGTAGACACGTACTAGACCCAGACATAGGACTAAATGTTCCTGGCTCACACGGGATCTCAATACTTGTGCCACTGGGGCAATAGAACCCAGGAGGGCAACGATAGCCATGAAGGTCATCCGAAGGGCATGAAACCGAGCTGCCTTCCTTACAGACGTATCTGAGAAAGTAAAAAGTTACTTTAAATTAACAGAAACTTCTAATGAAAATGTCTGGACATTAGTAGGAGAAAGAAACGTGTATTAAAGGGTTTGCAATTTTTGCACAAAGCAACTCCGCAGCAAATTACAGTACAACCTTTGAAGACGCTTTCCACAGGTACATTCACAGACGCTGTGGATTGTCAAGTATTAACAATCCAAACAAGTTCCAAATGGTATCCAAACGGAAAAATAATTTTCTACCAAAACTCTAGAATATAATATCAGCGCTGCAGCGCTCCTTGAAAAAGGTGTCGAAACGCGCGTCGGAGCGGTGGTGGTCCCCATACCTTCATCTTTATTCACAATTGTGTGAGGTAATAATGTCTTCTGTCTAATGTGATTTATTTACATATCCTGTGATGCGGATTGGTTATCTACCTGTTATATAGGATATTTTTCATATTAGCTGAGTTGACTATGCTATGGCTTTATAAACATCTGTGATACCCATATATTTTTTGAATGGTTTATGGTTTGACACCCCATGTCTGTAGTACGGGTATTTATCTGTTTTCATATCTTTATTTTAAAGAATATCTAATAAATACATTATATTTTAAACCTAATACTTATTTGTTGTGTTTTGGATTTATGTGTCCTACACAAGTTGCTGATATTAGGATTGTCAAGTATGCAGCAGTGCGGTGCTCTTTCTGCGACAATGCGACAGATTTTATACCTTTCATGAATAGGGAAGAATACACAGTAAAATCCCCATGTAATATTTTTATGCAAAATTTGTCATTTATATATTGGGGATAGAACTGAACCCTGCGGTATCCATATTTCATGGGAACTTGCGTGGAGGATGAGGAGTCAATAGATACTCTCTGTGAACGTTCATCCAGAAGGAACTGAACCACTTGGGAATGGTGCCATGAATTCTGCAGAAATCCTTCAATCTGTGTATTAGGAAATCATAGGCAACTGTACAAATGTTGCAGAAATATCTAAGAGTATTAGGATGGTGCTTTCACCCTGTTTCTTGCCGTGAGCAGATGGTTCAGTATTATGTTTTTTTCTGAAGCTCAGAGTAGAAATGGTCATAGATGCAATGATCAGACAGTCTGGTATCTAGTTGGATAGCGATGGCCTTTTCTATGACTTTCTCCATGAAGGGTAGGTTAGAAACCAGTCTGAAGCTAGTCATAGCAGCCAGGTCCATGGAGGGCTTCCTTAAAAGAGAGGCTCGATGATGACTTCTTTCAGTAACAGTTAACCATATTCTTGATTGATCAGCGCACTCCAGCAGGAGTGACCTCAGGCCGGGGTCCAGGGCTCACGTCCTACAGAGACACTGGAGGATTTTTGTGATCTCTGGATCACTTAGTGGATCAACGTTGAGGTATTAATATTCCTGATGCCATTTTTTGATGCTTTTTTTTTTGGACCAGATAGAAACTTTGCCCATGAAGTGATGGGTAGATTTTTCACAGAGTTGCTGTGATGATGGCACAGAAGGTCTTAGGTCGCGTGCGTTGCAGAGTATATTTTCTATACATGTGCTGGTCGGTCGCTTGCATTTGTTATCTCTTGTGATAGTAAGGCAGATTTTTTCTCATCTATGGTTCTTAGCTCCTGAGGCGGAGGAGCAATTTATATTTGACCTGTGGGGACTGGTGTTTTCACCATTGGCGTTCAAGCAAATGACCTGTTTTTAAGTTTTTAGCAAGTTTAGGTGTTATCGTCCAACAGAAAGTGTGGCACCCCTGTGGGTTCATTCACCACAGAGGTGTTGCATCTCACCCAGAGGTGTGGTATCTCACTCTCAGGTGAGGAAGGAGTACTGCCCGGGACCCCAACACCTGCATCCAACACTACACTACTCCAGACCAGCAGGAGGGGCAAGATGCGTCACTTCTCTGCTGAGCCCTGTCCCTGGCTGGAGTGGGGGGAACCAAAGTAGGGGGAACCATGTAGTGGGTGTGGGTGGAGGAAGTAAATCAGGGGAGCACTTGTTAGGAATAGTATAAAGAGAGAAGCCATCTTGGGAGTTTCAGACAGTCAGTCAGAGGAGGACAGTGAGAGGAGTAGAAGCTCTGTAGGAGCTCTGCTCAGGAGGAGGGCCTAGCCAGAGAGGCCCAAGACTGGAGAGAGAGAGGAGCAGGAAGGGCTCCAGGAACATGGAAGGGACCCCAGGGGTACGGGAAGTGCTGGAGGCCACCCGTATGCCCGAATCTACCAGGAGGTGGAGGGGTCAGGTCGCACAGAGGGGACCGGTCCCTAAACTAGCAGAGTTCTTTAAGCCTCAACTAGGAAACCGGAGGCTGTAGTATTTCAGGTACTGCAGCCACAAGCCACATCTATCTCACCAAGAAGGTGGCCATAGAGGACCCAGGGGACAGAGAAGACATCGCCCGACAAGGTCCGCGGTCACTAGATTGGGACACTAGGTGTGAGGTGCAGGGAGACCGCCAGAGGGAACACACAGAAGGGGGTCTCGTTTCGTACTCCGGAGAGACCTGGGAGTTTGCTGAACCCCTCCCTGAGTGAGCACAGAACGCCGTGGGAAGTTACTCTATTACTGGTAACTGGAAGTCTAAGAAACCGTGAGTAAACCCTGAGGACTGCACCTTATTGTCTCTGTGATCATTATCTGCGTCATCCTCTGCACTACATCATAGCAGCAACATCTACACTGCCCTGGAGTTAAGCTCTACCTGTGGAGAGCTAAACCAACTCTGCTGCATTTACAACAGCTCCAGAGGATCTGCTCCGCAGCGGCGGCTCCATATAGCCGCATACCACAGGTGGCGTCACGAACTGTATATAAAAACTATAAATCCCCTGTAAATATCCCCCTTTTATTGACCGCCCTGGGTCACGGACCGGGTCACCGCCACGGTGACATCTCCCCTAGCAACGACCGGCCCGACACCGAGTACCCCACGGCCCAGGGGGCGCGTCAAAAGCACTGCATAAATGTGAACCAAGCCCAACACTTCTCACAGCTGAGCGTTTGCTACAACTGGACCCAGAGTAGATCCTACATCATACAGCAAGAGAACTACTTCCCCAGATTACTTGCTACAGTGTATCGGTCTGCAGAGAGAATTGTCTCGTCTGGATACATTTGTTTCAAACCTTCAGCTGTGAGAAATGATGGATCCTTCACATTGTCTGACTGCAAACAGAGATCTGTAAATTGGTTTAAGGAGCTCAGAAAGCATTTTACAAACTGCAGAATGTGTGGATTAGAACTGTATTTAGCTACTATTCAGTACATATTACACAAAGGAATAGAAGGAGACAGAAGCGCCGCAGTTCAGAAGCGCCGCAGTTATCCATCTGATGATGTTACATTGTGTAGATCGGCGTCTCGTCTGCATTCTGTTAATGACTTTAGGCCGGGCCGACAGATCCATTATTGATTGCATATTTAATGCTGGAGAAGATGAAAAGCTCCTCGCCTCTGACAGAAATGCAGCGTAAAGTAAAGAGAAACGCTATATCTATCAATATTTAGTGAAGGACCGACTAATGAACCGCTCGTCTCTGCAGATCTGGATTTTTTTTTTCTTTTACTTTACAGCTGATTTATTAATTTTCAAACTTTGGGAACATTAAATCTCCACAACCTTGAAAGAGGAAGCGGGGAGGCCATTAGATATTAATGCATTTCATGTCTTTGTGCGGCATGCAAATAGAAAATATCTGCAGGCTTTATAGTTAACTCACAATGTTTGTTGCAGTTTCCTGATTCTACCATTACTGCTCATACAAAACAGTAGTGTAAAGTATGGTGGATAGCAGAGCAGCAGCCTGAACCTGCAGACAGTGCAGCAAAGCAGGATCGGAGTTAAGCCCCTGCACATCATCTGTGGGTGATCCTGTACATAGGATCGGACCCCCAGAGATATGAGAAGTCAGTGTTTGCTCCCCCCAGTATATTCACAAGGAGGTATTTTGAATACGGGAAGCCATATTTTCAGGTATAAATTACATTGCAGCTGAAGGACGGTATTATCATCTGATAGGGAGTTAGCGCGAGTCCATTAGACTTCATTACCGCCACCATCATGTTCTGTAATTACAATTTAATGACTAATATTTCACATAAAAGATAATGGAGCCGCTTTATCGCCCATCTCAGTGCCTGATTTACTGCATGGCGCCAATTACATTTACTGTTGCAGAATCCTCCAACTTTAACAGATCACATTTCCCCTTATAGATGACATCAACTATACAGATAATATGAGGTCCCAGATGATATTACTTTCCTGTGGAATCCATATGTTTATAAGAAGTATCATACTCTCCGTGTATGTATATACTATACGTATACCAGCCTGGCCAGAGATGGAAATGTCATGTCAGAGCGCCACCTGCTGTTCAGACTGTGAATTATAGCTCTCCAAGATTTATAGCGTACTGATCCTGTAGATTAAATGGCCCAAAATTGTGAACTACTTTGCAAATTCTCCAAAGTAGAAATGGTAGATTACAGCGATTACCCCTATACGGCCAGCATATACTTCATTATGCCCATCTATGAACAACCTGGGACATTGAATTTTTCATTAGCAGTTTACACAGGACTCAAAGTATAATGAACAATTTTAAGTGCAATTATCATACTTTATCAGGACAAGGGTGTCCATTTTAATCACATTTTTTTTCTGTAAATATCTTTTCTCCAATTTATATGTCCTTCAGATTGGTGGGAGATTTTGGTTCTGAGACCCCCACTAATTACTCAGAAAAGCTCCCTGAATTATGTCAGTGCTTCTGTCGGTATAGCATGCTTCAGCCCCCCACCAACCTGCTGGCTTCAGCCCCTCACCAACCTGCTGGCTTCAGCCCCTCACCAACCTGCTGGCTTCAGCCCCTCACCAACCTGCTGGCTTCAGCCCCCCAATAATCAGTTGGCTCCACACCTCCACCAACCTGCTGGTTTCAGCCCCCCACCAATCTACTGGCTTCAGCCCCCCAATGCTCAGTTGGCTTCAGCCCCTCACCAATCTGCTGACTTCAGTCCCCCCACTAACCTGCTGGCTTCAGACCCTACCAATCTACTGGCTTCAGCACCCCAATAATTGGTTGGCTCCACAACTCCATCAATCTGTTGGTTTCAGCCCCCCACCAACCTACTGGTTTCAGCCCCCACCATTCCGCTGGCTTCAGCCCAACAATAATCAGTTGGCTCCACAATTGCACCAATCTTCTGGCTTCAGCCCCCCACCAATCTGATGGTTTCAGCCCCCCACCAACCTGCTGACTTCACACCCCCACCAATCTACTGGCTTCAGCCCCCCACCAATCTGCTGGCTTCAGTTCCCCAATAACCAATGGCTCCACAACACCACCAACCTGCTGGCTTCACACCCCCACCAATCTACTGGCTTCAGCCCCCCACCAATCTGCTGGCTTCAGTTCCCCAATAACCAATGGCTCCACAACTCCATCAATCTGTTGGTTTCAGCCCCCCACCAACCTGCTGGCTTCACACCCCCAATCTACTGGCTTCAGCCCCCCAATAATCAGTTGGCTCCACACCTCCACCAATCTGTTGGTTTCAGCCCCCCACCAACCTACTGGTTTCAGCCCCCACCATTCCGCTGGCTTCAGCCCAACAATAATCAGTTGGCTCCACAATTGCACCAATCTTCTGGCTTCAGCCCCCCACCAATCTGATGGTTTCAGCCCCCCACCAATCTACTGGCTTCAGCCCCCCACCAATCTGCTGGCTTCAGTTCCCCAATAACCAATGGCTCCACAACACCACCAATCTGCTGGCTTCAGCCCCCCACCAACCTACTGGTTTCAGCCCCCCATCAATCTGCTGGCTTCAGCCCCCCACCAACCTGCTTGTTTCAGCCCCTCACCAATCTGTTGGTTTCAGCCCCCCAAAAATCTGCTGGCTTCAGCCCCCCACCAATCTGTTGGTTTCAGTTCCCTAATAACCAATGGCTCCACAACGCCACCAATCTGCTGGCTTCAGCCCCCCACCAACCTGCTGGCTTCAGCCCCCCACCAATCTGCTGGCTTCAGCCCCCCACCAATCTGCTGGCTTCAGCCCCCCACCAATCTGCTGGCTTCAGCCCCCCACCAATCTGCTGGCTTCAGCCCCCCACCAATCTGTTGGTTTCAACCCCCCACCAATCTGCCGAGCAGGAAAAAGTTATATTGGTACCCTTTGAACTCCATTCTTTGACTGCAAGCAGAGATACAGAATATGATGAAAAATGTATACACAAAGTATACTACAAAGTTGAAATATTTTTCATAACTTAACACAGGAAAACATTTTTCAGAATAAAAAAAAAATCTAATAATAATACAGAAAGGATCACCTACCCAGATGAACATGGCAATGCCAAGGAAGCATCAGACAGACCGGATTGGGCACAGTAGTAACCTGCGGGGCAGGGCTGGCACTCCTCCAATGTGCTGAGGCCTGCAGCCATTGAGAATGACCCTGGAGGGCAGGGAACTGGTGAACGGGTCCCATTAGGGCAAAAGTGACCAGCAGGGCAGATGTCATTCTGGGGGTAATGCAAATCAAAAGGCATCTGCAAAGCAGAAAAATAAGGTCATAACGAAGGGATAAAAGCACATTATTATTATTATTATTTTATTATTTAGAAAAAGCGTAGTTGGTAACAGCAATACTATAGTGAAATTATACTGCAACTGTGGTCCTCTTACCCTTGGTGTTATAGGAGTTGGGTTAATGGACCCCTGGGAGCAATAGTACCCGGCGTAGCAGTAACCGGTGGGCTTGCTGAGACCCTCAGAAGAACAATACATTCCTGGTATTATGGTAAAAAGTAAAGCATAACGTCACATGATACTGGAGGCCATTTAACTAGAGCAAAAAGCAAAACTCTTACCCTTTGGAAACATGGGTGCATTATATAGATCTGGGTTATGCTTAAGGTTGGCCTTCCGTGCTGTGCGAAGCAACAGCCAAATGTGATTTCGAAGGTAATTCCTCAATCTTACCAACAAAATTGTACAGCCACTGTCCAATGTATGTGGACTACATTCATCTGCCACCGGCTGCCACACGGCCCGGCTTTAACCAGCAACCACCCTATGCCGCTCATTATTGGGCAGCAGAGGCTGAACACTTGCACACCATCCGGATCCATGAGTCTGTAGACCAATGTTTCCCATCTGTGGCTCTCCAGCTTGTTGCAAAACTACAACTCTCATCATGCCCTTAACATGGCTGTTCTGGTATTGCTGTTAACTGCTAGAGAGTCACAGGTTGGGAACTCCCTTATGATAAAACACCAACAGCAGTCAGTCGGGGCATGATGGGAGTAGTAGTTTTGATAGACCCTCAGTTATGATCGTAGCATCTCTGTCTCACATGCTCACCCGCTGGGCAAGTCTCGCAGTCAGATATCCTTGAAGCTCCGGTCTTGGATCCATACGTTCCAGCTGGACATGGATAAACAGTGACGAAACTGGTACCTGGAGGGCAGTAATGGCCGGAGGGGCAGAGCGCTGGCATTGATATTCCGGAGCCTAAAAATCGGATTGTATTATCCATAACTAATCAATCGTTCAGTGGATGCACATTACGGGTCAGTGATCATCTTCAGGGGTTCATCCAATATCAAAGATCAGTAAACAGAGCAAAAAGTATCCAGAAAATCTGCACATAAATTATGATTAAACCATTAAAGACAAGAAATCTATAACTCACTGTCATTGCCAGATCCGCAGTAAAATCCTGTAGGACAGGGGCTGCAGGCCTCTCGTCCTTCTAGTGACTGGTAGCTGCCGCTTGCGCAGGGTTCTGGTGCTGCAGAGCCTGACGGACAGTAAAACCCGCTGGGGCAGCGATGAGCAGACGGCCGGGGGGAGATCTGACCAGGAGGGCAGTAAAATCCTGGAGCACAAAGACCTTGCCACATGGATTTTCCACTGTCTTAAAACAGAATTTAATGTAAACATTACATAATGGAAAGATGTTCGATAACGATGCACCAATCTTACCCTCCAGCTCCCATAACAAGACGGGTACATTTTCAGACTTTCTAGTCTAAGTTCACACTGTCTAAATATTGAACAATATTAGTAAGGCTGTGTGCCCACTATGCGTTTTTTAAGCGTTTCCGCAGCGGCAATTCTGCCGCAGAAACGCTTAAAAAACGCTTGGTAGAAGGCCTGCCATGTTCTCCAATGATAATCCGCATGTGCTGTGCACATGCTTTGGAAATTCCCGCTGCGGATTATCATTGCGGAAAAATCCGCAGCACTACCAATTATTTTGCGGAAGCGCTGCGTTTTCGCCGCCATTGACTTGCATTGGAACGCATGGAATCCGCATCACTGCATCTGTACATGCAGAATCCATGCGGTTCAATGGGCGGATGGTACCCGGGTCTAGAGAAGAGGAGACTCTCCTCCGGACTCAGGTACCATAGTACCTGTAAAAAAAAGAATAAAATAAAAAATATACATTATACTTACCTTCTGATGGCCCCCGGTGTCCTTGTCTTGGCTTGCCGGCAGCGCGCGGTAGACTAAAAGGACCTGCGGTGACGTCATTTAGTCATGTGACGGGTGACGCAACCGCTGACGTCGGCAGGTCCTTTAGTCTACCGCAAGCTGCCGGCAAGCCAAGACAAGGACACCGGGGGCCATCAGAAGGTAAGTATATACAGTGCCTACAAGTAGTATTCAACCCCCTGCAGATTTAGCTGGTTGACACATGCGGAATTAACTTGGCATTGTGACATTTGTACTGTAGATCAGCCTGGAAGTGGGAAATGCACTGCAGCAAATTTTTTTTTTTTTTTTAAACGTTAAAAGTTAATTCAGAGTGTCATTTATTATTCAACCCCTCAAACCACAAGAATTCTGTTTGGTCCCCCTAAAGTATTAAGAAGTAGTTCAGGCACCAAGAATAATGAGCTTCACATGTGTGGATTAAAGATCTCTTTTGCCAGCCTTTTCTGACTATTTAAGACCCTCCCCAAACTTGTGAACAGCACTCAGACATGGTCAACATGGGAAAGACAAAGTAGCATTCCAAGGCCATCAGAGACAAGATCGTGGAGGGTCACAAGGCTGGCAAGGGGTACAAAACCCTTTCCAAGGAGTTGGGCCTACCTGTCTCCACTGTTGGGAGCATCATCCGTAAGTGGAAGGCTTATGGAACTACTGTTAGCCTTCCACGGCCTGGACAGCCTTTGAAAGTGTCCTCCCGTGCCGAGGCCAGGCTTGTCCGAAGAGTCAAGGCTAACCCAAGGACAACAAGGAAGGAGCTCCGGGAAGATCTCATGGCAGTGGGGACATTGGTTTCAGTAAATACCATAAGTAACGTACTCCACCGCAATGGTCTCCGTTCCAGACGAGCCTGTATGGTACCTTTACTTTCAAAGCGTCATGTCAAGGCTCGTCTACAGTTTGCTCATGATCACTTGGAGGACTCTGAGACAGACTGGTTCAAGGTTCTATGGTCTGATGAGACCAAGATCGAGATCTTTGGTGCCAACCACACACGTGACGTTTGGAGACTGGATGGCACTGCATACGACCCCAAGAATACCATCCCTACAGTCAAGCATGGTGGTGGCAGCATCATGCTGTGGGGCTGTTTCTCAGCCAAGGGGCCTGGCCATCTGGTCCGCATCCATGGAAAGATGGATAGCACGGCCTACCTGGAGATTTTGGCCAAGAACCTCCACTCCTCCATCAAGGATCTTAAGATGGGTCGTAATTTCATCTTCCAACAAGACAACGACCCAAAGCACACAGCCAAGAAAACCAAGGCCTGGTTCAAGAGGGAAAAAGTCAAGGTGTTGGAGTGGCCTAGTCAGTCTCCTGACCTTAACCCAATTGAAAACTTGTGGAAGGAGCTCAAGAATAAAGTCCACATGAGACACCCAAAGAACCTAGATAACTTGGAGAAGATCTGCCTGGAGGAGTGGGCCAAGATAACTCCACAGACCTGTGCCGGCCTGATCAGGTCTTATAAAAGACGATTATTAGCTGTAATTGCAAACAAGGGTTATTCCACAAAATATTAAACATAGGGGTTGTATAATAATTGACCCACACTTTTATGCTTAAAATTTAATAAAATTCAACTGAGCAACATAACTTTTTGGTTTGTAAGATTTATGCTTCTGTTCATAAAACCTACTCTCGTTTGCAGTTTGAAGGCTCTAACTTATTTGCATCTTATCAAACCAGCTAAATCTGCAGGGGGTTGAATACTACTTGTAGGCACTGTATATATTTATTTTACCATTCTTTACGGTCCCACTATATAAATCCATGCCAGCTGCATGGATTTATATACTGTGACCAAGTGACAAGCACTTTCCAAGTGATGCTAAAATCGTGGGAAAGCGCTTGACAGCCCGCATGCGGAAACGCATGTGAAGAAGGCTACACATCCGCATGTCCCTGGCAGGAAAACGCATGTACAATCCGCATGTACAATCCGCATGTACAATCCGAATGTACAATCCGAATGTACAATCCGCATGCGTTTTTTTCTGCCAGGGAGATGCAGAAACGCTCAGGAAAAAATACGAAGCATTTGTGCATTGTGGGCACATAGCCTAATTGAGATACCATATGAGACATAATCACTTGAGCATATAGGGCAAAAGCCTGAGGCTGCAATACTAGAAGATCCTGATATCTCCTATTCTGATTCAGGTCCAGTAATGTCAAGAATTTCATGGAGACTCTGTGAACACAAAACACCATCTCCATCCCTGTGTTAGAGGGTCAGTTTGTGTCCTCTGTGCCTTCCCAGAGTGAGGTGACGCGTTTGGGGTCACTTACTGACAAATACATGGGAGGTTTTACCTGGAAAAGATTATACTCAAGTTAAGAAATAGTGTCGTAGAACTTGATAGTTAGACATCAGAGCAGTGGCGCAGAACTTGGTGGTTACACATCAGAGCAGAGGCGCAGAACTTGGTGGTTACACATCAGAGCAGAGGCTCAGAACTTGGTGGTTACATATCAGAGCACAGGAGCAGAACTTGGTGGTTACACATCAGAGCAGAGGCACACAACTTGGTGGTTACACATCAGAGCACAGGAGCAGAACTTGGTGGTTGCACATTAGAGGAGAACTTGGTGGTTGCACATCAGAGCAGAGGCACAGAACTTTGTGGTTACATATCAGAGCAGAGGCACAGAACTTGGTGGTTACATATCAGAGCAGAGGCACAGAATTTGGTGGTTACATATCAGAGCAGAGGCATAGAACTTGGTGGTTACACATCAAAGGAGAGGCACAGAACTTGGTGGTTACACATCAGAGCACAGGAGCAGAACTTGGTGGTTGCACATCAGAGCAAAGGCATAAAACTTGGTAGTTACACATCAGAGCAGAGACACAGAACTTGGTGGTTACACATCAGAGCAGAGGCACAGAACTTGGTGGTTACACATCAGAGCAGAGGCACAGAATTTAGTAATTACAATTAATATCAGGAACGGACTGTTAATAATTTTGTTCGCCATCTCATTCTGATATATCATCAGCAGCTTTCCTTGACTTAAGGACCCATAGGCTTCACCATGTGACCACAATTCCCTCACACAAAAGGCAGCATAATAAAGGTGATTTCTACAGATAATCTGACGCATCACCTGTAAAGGTGGAGATTTGGATTAGGACTTCTCCTAAAGCAGCCCCAGGCTTTGGGCCTAGAAGTTCAGGTGATTCTGTGTTTCCCCTATTCCTCTGAACCTTGCAGACGATTCTTCCAAAAATGCAGAATATTTACAGAAAAATGCTTCATAATAAAGGTTTGCACATATAATATGTCCTCAATATAATTCTTGATAGTAACTTACCATTACAGAAGTGCCCAGATGGACACAGCTCACAGTCATCAGGTGACTTATTGCCACTGACTGGAGCATAGGTGCCACTGTCACAAGGAACAGGCGAGGGGGCACCTTCCGGGCAGTAGTATCCAGGGGGACAAATTGCTTGATTGGAACGGGAAGAGCAAACATCACAGAAGTATCCGGCCTCGCAGTCCCCTAACAACAGAAACAGTGACAGCTATGAACAAAGACGCCATCTCTCAACTACTAAACCCTCAATCACATGGGACCATTGGTTCAGCTGAGATTTTAAGAAAACTGTAGAAAGTGAATTGACTGATAAATGAAATTGTATACACACATGCAAACATTTTCTGCAGTTTCTTAAGGTGGTGCCCAAACTACTGGCATAGAGATAATAATATTACATGTCATTATTAGTGTTGAGCGATACCTTCCGATATCGGGAAATATCGGATCGGATTGGATCGGACCGATACCGAAAAAGTATCGGATATCGCCGATTCCGATACCGGAAACCAATGCAAGTCAATGGGACATAAATATCGGAATTAAAATAAACCCTTTCTTTCCTTGTAGGTTATTTCTACATGAAGGAAAACAACTAAGAATAATGTAGAATGTATTGGGGGAGGTGGGGGAGACAATAAAGGCATAGAGGTTTAGCCCAGTCAAATGGAATAGCAGGAATTAATATTTTTTTATTATGTTCTGAGTTACGGAAATATTAACTATGTTAAGTATTTTTATATTTTGTCAGATATTTATGTTTCACTACTTCCATGCTCTTCACCTTCTTTTTTACTTCTCCCACACTTTCTCCTTCATCATCCTCAGCATCTTTTTCATCCACTTCTTCTTCACCTTCTTCTTCTTCACCTTCTTCGTATTATTCTTTTTTTTACATTCTTCATATTCTACTTCTTCATCTTCTTCATATTCTTCTTCTTCATCATATTCTTATTTGTGACAGGCATTCCTGTAGTTGTTATCTATAAAAGGTTGGACATTACACCTTTCGTTCTGCCCGTCACAAAAGATTTACAACAGGATTTGTCCGCGTTCAGTTTGGCCTGCAGCAGCAGGTCTTTTCCAGGGGCACCACGAGGAGGAACGGACTCACCCCCATACACTGCTTAGTCATCTTCTGCTTATAATTTAGATATTATCTTTTGCTCTGATTTTTAGTCTTATGCTTAATGTTCTTCCGCTTTTTGTTCTGCAGCTTCTTGTATTTCTGCTTCTTGGTTTTCTGTCTCTTGTTTTTCTGTATCTTGGTGCTTGTCTTCTCTTCTTTGTCTTCTTGGTCAACTTCTTCAGGGTCATCTTCTTGGTCTTCTTCGGGGTGGTCTTCAGGGTCGTCGTCTTCGGGGGTCCTCGTCTTCGGGGTCCTCGTCTTCTTCGGGTTGGTCTTCTGGGTCCTCGTCTTCGGGGTCCTCGTCTTCTTCGGGGTGGTCTTCAGGGTCCTCGTCTTCTTCGGGGTGGTCTTCAGGGTCCTCGTCTTCTTCGGGGTGGTCTTCAGGGTCCTCGTCTTCAGGGTCATTGTCTTCGGGGTCCTCGTCTTCTTAGGGTTGGTCTTCAGGGTCCTCGTCTTCAGGGTCCTCGTCAGGGAGATCCAGAGTGATTACCAAGAACCATTTCAAAAAGCTTGAACTTGGAAATGTAGCAGAAGGTACAAGAAAGCTGAGGAACTACCGAGGACCAGCTGACGGTACTGGAACCCGGATGGATAGCAGAAGGTACAAGAGCCAATGGAACTACCGAGGACCAGCTGATGTTACTGGAACTCGGTTACTAAGCAGGAGGTACCTGTGCCAGAAAGCACTACCAAGGACCAGCAGACGTTGGTGGAACTTGGATACCGAGAAGGAGGCACCTAATCCAAAGGCACTGCCGAGAACCAGCTGACGGTACTGGAACCCGGATGGGTAGCAGAAGGTACAAGAGCCAATGGAACTACCGAGGACCAGCTGATGTTACTGGAACCCGGATGGGTAGCAGAAGGTACAAGAGCCAATGGAACTACCGAGGACCAGCTGATGTTACTGGAACTCGGTTACTAAGCAGGAGGTACCTGTGCCAGAAAGCACTACCAAGGACCAGCAGACGTTGGTGGAACTTGGATACCGAGAAGGAGGCACCTAATCCAAAGGCACTGCCGAGAACCAGCTGACGGTACTGGAACCCGGATGGGTAGCAGAAGGTACCCATGTAAAAAAAAAGTTCAAGGCCGCGAGCCGGCCGCAGTTACCAAAACCCACAGTCCTACAGAGGGTGCTTGTCCTATTGGCACTATGGAACCAGCCTTCATTGCCAGATCCCGCAGGCCACATAGGAGTCACCTAAACTGCAGGCACCATAGAGTCGGCTAACCCGACCGCAACACGACAGGACAACGCATTGGAGGCAAAGTGACGTTGACACTACCCGGAAACAGCTGGCGTGCTGGAACCAGGCTGGGCAGGAGGGAGTACCCGTGCCAAAGACACTGCCGAGAACCAGCTGACGGTACTGGAACCCGGATGGGTAGCAGAAGATACAAGAGCAAATGGAACTACCGAGGACCAGCTGACGGTACTGGAACCCGGATGGGTAGCAGAAGGTACAAGAGCCAATGGAACTACCGAGGACCAGCTGATGTTACTGGAACTCGGTTACTAAGCAGGAGGTACCTGTGCCAGAAAGCACTACCAAGGACCAGCAGACGTTGGTGGAACTTGGATACCGAGAAGGAGGCACCTAATCCAAAGGCACTGCCGAGAACCAGCTGACGGTACTGGAACCCGGATGGGTAGCAGAAGGTACCCATGTAAAAAAAAAGTTCAAGGCCGCGAGCCGGCCGCAGTTACCAAAACCCACAGTCCTACAGAGGGTGCTTGTCCTATTGGCACTATGGAACCAGCCTTCATTGCCAGATCCCGCAGCCCACATAGGAGTCACCTAAACTGCAGGCACCATAGAGTCGGCTAACCCGACCGCAACACGACAGGACAACGCATTGGAGGCAAAGTGACGTTGACACTACCCGGAAACAGCTGGCGTGCTGGAACCAGGCTGGGCAGGAGGGAGTACCCGTGCCAAAGACACTGCCGAGAACCAGCTGACGGTACTGGAACCCGGATGGGTAGCAGAAGATACAAGAGCAAATGGAACTACCGAGGACCAGCTGACGGTACTGGAACCCGGATGGGTAGCAGAAGGTACAAGAGCCAATGGAACTACCGAGGACCAGCTGATGTTACTGGAACTCGGTTACTAAGCAGGAGGTACCTGTGCCAGAAAGCACTACCAAGGACCAGCAGACGTTGGTGGAACTTGGATACCGAGAAGGAGGCACCTAATCCAAAGGCACTGCCGAGAACCAGCTGACGGTACTGGAACCCGGATGGGTAGCAGAAGATACAAGAGCAAATGGAACTACCGAGGACCAGCTGACGGTACTGGAACCCGGATGGGTAGCAGAAGATACAAGAGCAAATGGAACTACCGAGGACCAGCTGACGGTACTGGAACCCGGATGGGTAGCAGAAGGTACAAGAGCCAATGGAACTACCGAGGACCAGCTGATGTTACTGGAACTCGGTTACTAAGCAGGAGGTACCTGTGCCAGAAAGCACTACCAAGGACCAGCAGACGTTGGTGGAACTTGGATACCGAGAAGGAGGCACCTAATCCAAAGGCACTGCCGAGAACCAGCTGACGGTACTGGAACCCGGATGGGTAGCAGAAGGTACCCATGTAAAAAAAAAGTTCAAGGCCGCGAGCCGGCCGCAGTTACCAAAACCCACAGTCCTACAGAGGGTGCTTGTCCTATTGGCACTATGGAACCAGCCTTCATTGCCAGATCCCGCAGCCCACATAGGAGTCACCTAAACTGCAGGCACCATAGAGTCGGCTAACCCGACCGCAACACGACAGGACAACGCATTGGAGGCAAAGTGACGTTGACACTACCCGGAAACAGCTGGCGTGCTGGAACCAGGCTGGGCAGGAGGGAGTACCCGTGCCAAAGACACTGCCGAGAACCAGCTGACGGTACTGGAACCCGGATGGGTAGCAGAAGATACAAGAGCAAATGGAACTACCGAGGACCAGCTGACGGTACTGGAACCCGGATGGGTAGCAGAAGGTACAAGAGCCAATGGAACTACCGAGGACCAGCTGATGTTACTGGAACTCGGTTACTAAGCAGGAGGTACCTGTGCCAGAAAGCACTACCAAGGACCAGCAGACGTTGGTGGAACTTGGATACCGAGAAGGAGGCACCTAATCCAAAGGCACTGCCGAGAACCAGCTGACGGTACTGGAACCCGGATGGGTAGCAGAAGGTACCCATGTAAAAAAAAAGTTCAAGGCCGCGAGCCGGCCGCAGTTACCAAAACCCACAGTCCTACAGAGGGTGCTTGTCCTATTGGCACTATGGAACCAGCCTTCATTGCCAGATCCCGCAGCCCACATAGGAGTCACCTAAACTGCAGGCACCATAGAGTCGGCTAACCCGACCGCAACACGACAGGACAACGCATTGGAGGCAAAGTGACGTTGACACTACCCGGAAACAGCTGGCGTGCTGGAACCAGGCTGGGCAGGAGGGAGTACCCGTGCCAAAGACACTGCCGAGAACCAGCTGACGGTACTGGAACCCGGATGGGTAGCAGAAGATACAAGAGCAAATGGAACTACCGAGGACCAGCTGACGGTACTGGAACCCGGATGGGTAGCAGAAGGTACAAGAGCCAATGGAACTACCGAGGACCAGCTGATGTTACTGGAACTCGGTTACTAAGCAGGAGGTACCTGTGCCAGAAAGCACTACCAAGGACCAGCAGACGTTGGTGGAACTTGGATACCGAGAAGGAGGCACCTAATCCAAAGGCACTGCCGAGAACCAGCTGACGGTACTGGAACCCGGATGGGTAGCAGAAGATACAAGAGCAAATGGAACTACCGAGGACCAGCTGACGGTACTGGAACCCGGATGGGTAGCAGAAGATACAAGAGCAAATGGAACTACCGAGGACCAGCTGACGGTACTGGAACCCGGATGGGTAGCAGAAGGTACAAGAGCCAATGGAACTACCGAGGACCAGCTGATGTTACTGGAACTCGGTTACTAAGCAGGAGGTACCTGTGCCAGAAAGCACTACCAAGGACCAGCAGACGTTGGTGGAACTTGGATACCGAGAAGGAGGCACCTAATCCAAAGGCACTGCCGAGAACCAGCTGACGGTACTGGAACCCGGATGGGTAGCAGAAGGTACCCATGTAAAAAAAAAGTTCAAGGCCGCGAGCCGGCCGCAGTTACCAAAACCCACAGTCCTACAGAGGGTGCTTGTCCTATTGGCACTATGGAACCAGCCTTCATTGCCAGATCCCGCAGCCCACATAGGAGTCACCTAAACTGCAGGCACCATAGAGTCGGCTAACCCGACCGCAACACGACAGGACAACGCATTGGAGGCAAAGTGACGTTGACACTACCCGGAAACAGCTGGCGTGCTGGAACCAGGCTGGGCAGGAGGGAGTACCCGTGCCAAAGACACTGCCGAGAACCAGCTGACGGTACTGGAACCCGGATGGGTAGCAGAAGATACAAGAGCAAATGGAACTACCGAGGACCAGCTGACGGTACTGGAACCCGGATGGGTAGCAGAAGGTACAAGAGCCAATGGAACTGCCGAGAACCAGCTGGCGGTGCTGGAGCCCAGGGTAAATACTAAAAACAGAAGAGCCAGAGGTGTATTTGGAGGAGGTTTTAAATCCGTACTACAGTGGATGTGGACAAAGCAGGAGAATTTGCCGGACACACAGCTGGGGATCAGCTGACGTTACTGAATCCCAATAACACTGGAGCAAGCGTTGACTGTGCAGACGGCACTTCTGAGCAGCAACTAGCGGTATTGGAGCCCAGGGTAAATACTAAAAACGGAGGAGCCAGAGGTGTAATTGGAGCAAGTTTTAAATAAGTAGCACAGTGAATATGGACAGAGCAGGAGAAATTGCCGTGAACACAGCAGGGGAACAGCTGACGTTACCGAACCCCAATAACACCGCAGCAAGTGTTGACTGTGCAGACGGCACTTCCGAGCGCCAACTGGCGGTGCTGGAGCCCAGGGATAAGAATGAAAACAGAGGAGCCAGAGGTGTAATTGGAGCAACTTTAAAATCTGTAGTAGTGAGAATGTGGACAGAGCAGGAGAAATTGCCATCCGCACAGCAGGGGAACAGCTGACGTTACTGAACCCCAATAACATGGTAGCAAGTGTTGACTGTGCAGACAGCACTTCCGAGCGCCAACTGGCGGTGCTGGAGCCCAGGGATAAGAATGAAAACAGAGGAGCCAGAGGTGTAATTGGAGCAACTTTAAAATCTGTAGTAGTGAGAATGTGGACAGAGCAGGAGAAATTGCCGTCCGCACAGCAGGGGAACAGCTGACGTTACTGAACCCCAATAACACGGCAGCAAGTGTTGACTGTGCAGACAGCACTTCCGAGCGCCAACTGACGGTGTTGGAGCCCAGGGTAAATACTAAAAACGGAGGAGCCAGAGGTGTAATTGGAGCTAGTTTTAAATAAGTAGCACAGTGAATATGGACAGAGCAGGAGAAATTGCCGTGAACACAGCAGGGGAACAGCTGACGTTACTGAACCCCAATAACATGGTAGCAAGTGTTGACTGTGCAGACGGCACTTCCGAGCGCCAACTGGCGGTGCTGGAGCCCAGGGATAAGAATGAAAACAGAGGAGCCAGAGGTGTAATTCGAGCAACTTTAAAATGTGTAGTACAGTGGATGTGGACAAAGCAGGAGAAATTGCCGTCCGCACAGCAGGAGAACAGCTGACGTTACTGAACCCCAATAACACGGCAGCAAGTGTTGACTGTGCAGACGGCACTTCCGAGCGCCAACTGGCGGTGCTGGAGCCCAGGGATAAGAATGAAAACAGAGGAGCCAGAGGTGTAATTCGAGCAACTTTAAAATGTGTAGTACAGTGGATTTGGACAAAGCAGGAGAAATTGCCGTCCGCACAGCAGGAGAACAGCTGACGTTACTGAACCCCAATAACACGGCAGCAAGTGTTGACTGTGCAGACGGCACTTCCGTGCGCCAACTGGCGGTGTTGGAGCTCAGGGATAATACTGAAAACAGAGGAGCCAGAGGTGTAATTGGAGCAACTTTAAAATCTGTAGTAGTGAGAATGTGGACAGAGCAGGAGAAATTGCCGTCCGCACAGCAGGGGAACAGCTGACGTTACTGAACCCCAATAACATGGTAGCAAGTGTTGACTGTGCAGACAGCACTTCCGAGCGCCAACTGGCGGTGCTGGAGCCCAGGGATAAGAATGAAAACAGAGGAGCCAGAGGAGTAATTGGAGCAACTTTAAAATGTGTAGTACAGTGGATGTGGACAAATCAGGAGAAATTGCCGTCCGCACAGCAGGAGAACAGCTGACGTTACTGAACCCCAATAACACGGCAGCAAGTGTTGACTGTGCAGACGGCACTTCCGAGCGCCAACTGGCGGTGCTGGAGCCCAGGGATAAGAATGAAAACAGAGGAGCCAGAGGTGTAATTGGAGCAACTTTAAAATCTGTAGTAGTGAGAATGTGGACAGAGCAGGAGAAATTGCCGTCCGCACAGCAGGGGAACAGCTGACGTTACTGAACCCCAATAACATGGTAGCAAGTGTTGACTGTGCAGACAGCACTTCCGAGCGCCAACTGGCGGTGCTGGAGCCCAGGGATAAGAATGAAAACAGAGGAGCCAGAGGTGTAATTGGAGCAACTTTAAAATCTGTAGTAGTGAGAATGTGGACAGAGCAGGAGAAATTGCCGTCCGCACAGCAGGGGAACAGCTGACGTTACTGAACCCCAATAACACGGCAGCAAGTGTTGACTGTGCAGACGGCACTTCCGAGCGCCAACTGGCGGTGCTGGAGCCCAGGGATAAGAATGAAAACAGAGGAGCCAGAGGTGTAATTCGAGCAACTTTAAAATGTGTAGTACAGTGGATTTGGACAAAGCAGGAGAAATTGCCGTCCGCACAGCAGGAGAACAGCTGACGTTACTGAACCCCAATAACACGGCAGCAAGTGTTGACTGTGCAGACGGCACTTCCGTGCGCCAACTGGCGGTGTTGGAGCTCAGGGATAATACTGAAAACAGAGGAGCCAGAGGTGTAATTGGAGCAACTTTAAAATCTGTAGTAGTGAGAATGTGGACAGAGCAGGAGAAATTGCCGTCCGCACAGCAGGGGAACAGCTGACGTTACTGAACCCCAATAACATGGTAGCAAGTGTTGACTGTGCAGACAGCACTTCCGAGCGCCAACTGGCGGTGCTGGAGCCCAGGGATAAGAATGAAAACAGAGGAGCCAGAGGAGTAATTGGAGCAACTTTAAAATGTGTAGTACAGTGGATGTGGACAAATCAGGAGAAATTGCCGTCCGCACAGCAGGAGAACAGCTGACGTTACTGAACCCCAATAACACGGCAGCAAGTGTTGACTGTGCAGACGGCACTTCCGAGCGCCAACTGGCGGTGCTGGAGCCCAGGGATAAGAATGAAAACAGAGGAGCCAGAGGTGTAATTGGAGCAACTTTAAAATCTGTAGTAGTGAGAATGTGGACAGAGCAGGAGAAATTGCCGTCCGCACAGCAGGGGAACAGCTGACGTTACTGAACCCCAATAACATGGTAGCAAGTGTTGACTGTGCAGACAGCACTTCCGAGCGCCAACTGGCGGTGCTGGAGCCCAGGGATAAGAATGAAAACAGAGGAGCCAGAGGAGTAATTGGAGCAACTTTAAAATGTGTAGTACAGTGGATGTGGACAAATCAGGAGAAATTGCCGTCCGCACAGCAGGAGAACAGCTGACGTTACTGAACCCCAATAACACGGCAGCAAGTGTTGACTGTGCAGACGGCACTTCCGAGCGCCAACTGGCGGTGTTGGAGCTCAGGGATTACAGTTCAGGTGGTAGAAACATGAACAGAACAGGAGACCTGGATACTGTTGCCAACCAATTATTTATTCTGGAAGAGGACTGGCAAATTCATGAGAGATCCAGGCCTTGTTCATTTTGAGAAAAGTAAGCCGGTCAACGTTATCGGAGGATAGTCGCATGCGACGGTCTGTTAGTACACCACCTGCGGCACTAAAGACGCGTTCCGATAATACACTAGCAGCAGGGCAAGCTAGCACCTCCAGTGCATACTGACTAAGCTCTGGCCATGTATCCAGCTTACAGACCCAAAACTTGAAGGGAGAAGAGCCGTCTGGGAGTACACTAAGAGGGCAAGACATGTAGTCTGTCACCATCTGACGGAAACGTTGCCTCCTGCTGACTGGAGCTGTCTGTGATGGTGTAGACATTTGTGGCGGCGGGGACACAAAACTTTGCCACATTTCGGCCATACTGGTCTTGCCTTGTGCTGAGGCGCTGCTTCTGCTCCCTCTTTGTGCAGAGCTTCCTCCACTGCCTCGACGCACTGAGCTGCTTTGTAAAGCACTAGCAGCACTGCTCTCGGTTGGAATGGAGAACATGATGGAATGCACCAGTGCGTCTTGGTACTCCCGCATTTTACGCTCCCGGTTCAATGGTGTTATGAGGCTTTGTAAGTTGTCCCGGTAGCGAGGATCTAGGAGGGTGGACACCCAATAATCAGCCGTGTTGAGAATGTGGGCGATGCGGCGGTCGTTTCTGAGGCACTGCAGCATGAAATCAACCATGTGCTGCAGACTGCCAACTGGCCAAGAAACGCTGTCCCCTGCTTGAGGCGTGATCTCTGCCTGCTCTGCATCACCCCACCCTCGCTCTAGATACTGACTACTAGAGCATTGTGTACCTCCCTCCTCTGGACAGATGTCTTCCTCATCCATTGACTCCTCCTCATCCTCCTCACAAAGTGTCCCCTGCCTAGGCCTTTGTGAGGAACCACATTGCGCAGACTGTAGAGAAGCAGATGGCATTTGTGACTCCTCATCCTCCACCTCTTCCAAAACCTCGTCCCTTAGTGCTTGCAGTGTTTTTTCAAGCAGGCAGATAAGGGGGATAGTCATGCTGACTAGTGCATCATCTGCACTCGCCATCCGCGTGGAATAATCGAAGGCACGCAAAACGTGGCAAATGTCCTTCATAGAGGCCCACTCAGTGGTGGTGAAGTGTGAACGGCGCGCACTGCGACTTGTTTGCGCCTGCTGCAGCTGGTACTCCATTACTGCTGCCTGCTGCTCACACAACCTCTCCAACATATGTAACGTTGAATTCCACCTGGTGGGTAGGTCACATATGATGCGATGTTCCGGAAGACATAATCGGCGCTGCAGAGCTGCAATGCGTGATCTTGCATTGCTGGAACGCCGCAAGTGAGCGCACTCTATGCGGACCTTGTGAAGCAGTGCATCAAGATCCGGATAGTCCCTCAAAAAACTCTGCACGACCAAGTTGAGCACATGTGCCAGACATGGGATGTGAGTGAGGTTGCCTAGGCCCAGAGCTGCCACCAGATTTCGGCCATTGTCACACACTACCATGCCTGGCTGGAGATTCGCTGGCACAAACCACACGTCACTCTGCTGCTTGATGGCATTCCAGAGCTCCTGCGCTGTGTGGCTTCGATTCCCCAAAGAAATTAATTTTAATACGGCCTGTTGACGTTTGGCCACGGCTGTGCTCATATCGGTCATCATAACAGGTAACCGTTCACGGGTCGATGTGGAGGTAGACCGTGACGGCTCCTGCAGCGCTGATTCAGAGGAACTGGAGTATGAGGAGGAGTCAATGTGTACAGACTGGATTCCTGCAATCCTTGGAGTTGGCAGAACACGTACAGCGCCACTCTCAAGATCTGTACCCGGCTCCACAACATTTACCCAATGGGCAGTGAGGGAAAGGTATCGTCCCTGTCCATGCTTACTGGTCCACGCATCAGTGGTCAGGTGGACCTTGCTACTGACGGCGTTTTGTAGCGCATGTTTAATTTTTCCCTCCACATGATGTTGCAGGGCAGGGACGGCTTGCCTGCTGAAATAAAAGCGGCTGGGCACGTTGTATTGTGGGACTGCCAATGCCATAAAGTTACGGAATGTGTCAGTCTCCACCAGCCTGAATGATAGCATTTCAAGGGCCAGTAGTTTAGCAATGCCAGCATTCAGAGCCTGTGCTCGGGGGTGGTTTGCCGAGTATGGGCGCCTTTTCTCCCATGCCTGTGCTAACGATGGCTGTAGACTGGCCTGGGAGTGTGAGGATGACTGGGAAAGTGGTGCTGTGGGTGGAATTACACTGTGTCTCTGTACAACAGTGCCAGAGATTCTTCCATGGCGATCCTGTGAGGAAGCCGAACCAGCTGTGTGTGAGCTGGAGGAAGAGGCTACAACACGAGCTGAAGAGGTGGTAGGTGGCGCTGTAGGTTGGCCTAGGTCTTCAGTGTGTTTGTGTAACTCCACCACGTGCTTGGTCCGCACATGTTTCCACATATTTGTGGTATTGAGGTTGCTGACACTTTTCCCTCTTTTCACCTTCTGATTACACAGCTTGCATTTGACAAAGCAAATGTCATCTGCAACTGTGTCAAAAAAGGACCAGGCACTGCAAGTCTTGGGAGCGCCCGCTTTGGATTTTGGAAGAGCCATGCTCCTAATGGGTGCCGAAGTGGAGGCTACAGGCAACCAAGTCTGCCCCCTCCCTCTCCCTCCTTTTTGGGCCGTTCGGGGAATCTCTTCCTCAGAGCTGCTCCCACCACCTTCCTGTCCCTCACGCCATGATGGGTCAAGGACCTCATCATCTACACCACCCTCTTCAAACAACTGCTTCTCCTGGGTAGTCTCGACAGCACAGTACGCACCAGAAAGTGGCACCTGAGTCTCATCATCAGATGCGTACTGAGGTGTGCTGCTGACCATAGGCACTGGCCCACCCGCCTCTTCAGATTCAGAGAGACAAAACGGTTGCGCATCACTGCATACTACCTCTTCTTCAAATTCTCGAATTCTGCTTGGCTGGCAGCCTCTTTCCAAGCCAAGAGATTCAGAGAACAGAAGTAGAGATGGCTCCTGTCCAGGGCTCTCTGACTGCCTGGGCAATTTGGCAGGTGGTGAAGAGACAGATGGGTGCTCTTCAGTGCTCAGGACCTGAGAGGATCTGGAACTAATTGAAGTCGATGCGTTAGCTGCCATCCATCCGACAATGGCTTCAATTTGGTCCTCGCGCAGCAGTGGGGTACGGCTAGCTCCTACAAAGCTGCGCATAAAGGACTGTTCCCTGGTAAAACTGGGGGATGCTGAGTCACTGGTGCCCGCAGCAGGCACAGAATCCCCACGTCCTCTCCCTGCAGGCACAGAATCCTCACGTCCTCTCCCTGCAGAAACTCCACGCCCACGCCCACGACCACGACCACATGCCTTACTCCCTGCCTTCTTCATCTTGGTAGACTGATAAAGATAGGCAGAAAAGTACTAAGGGCTTAGTGTGCTTATTCCTGAACAGCTGCTAACAGGTATAAGAAACACTAATTTTATAAAGTGTGGACTAGACTTTAATATGAGCTAATGTGGCCTACACAACTGTAAAGTGGAGTGTTTGGTGAACTTTATTTAGGTTTTTTTTGTCACAAAAAGACACTGGATGTGCCTAAAGATGTAATAACGATAGTATCACAAACTTTTTGTAGCTATTACAATGTAGGAAGGTAACCTACAATGCAATAGATGAGGCTGCAAAAAATAGGCTAATACTAATCTGGCTGGGGCTGCAGGGCCCAATGCTGCAGAAAGGCTCCTCTATCTACTCCTATATAGTGTGTTTGGAATCAATTTAGCTGAATATGGATGGAACCACCACACTAATAGGAGATATCAGGAAAAATTATGAATTGGCAATAAAGGACAATGTATGAGGCAGTGACACACACTGAGTGCACTACAACCAGACGGGGTTGAAGCACACACTACAGGGTGAGCTGCACTCACACACCAGACCTTGCAGACAGCGGTGAACAGTACAGATGCAGAGCACTGTGCACTAGTGCTGCAAGACGGAAAAAAAATTCTCTATCTACTCCTATATAGTGTGTTTGGAACCAATTTAGCTGAATACAGATGGAACCACCACACTAATAGGAGATATCAGGAAAAATTATGAATTGGCAATAAAGGACAATGTATGAGGCAGTGACACACACTGAGTGCACTACAACCAGACGGGGTTGAAGCACACACTACAGGGTGAGCTGCACTCACACACCAGACCTTGCAGACAGCGGTGAACAGTACAGATGCAGAGCACTGTGCACTAGTGCTGCAAGACGGAAAAAAATTTCTCTATCTACTCCTATATAGTGTGTTTGGAACCAATTTAGCTGAATACAGATGGAACCACCACACTAATAGGAGATATCAGGAAAAATTATGAATTGGCAATAAAGGACAATGTATGAGGCAGTGACACACACTGAGTGCACTACAACCAGACGTGGCTGAAGCACACACTACAGGGTGAGCTGCACTCACACACCAGACCTTGCAGATAGCGGTGAACAGCACAGGGAACTGTGCACTAGCACTGCAAGGCACAGTGATTTAGAAAGTAGCTTGGGTAAAGCAGTATAGAGCAAATAGGTAGCTAAAACTGTCCCTCAGAACAACAGCGTCCTATCCCTAACTGAATTCACAGCAGAGTGAGCTCAAAATGGCGGCGGTGGCTTTTATAGTGCATCATGACATCATTTCAGCAGCCAATCACAGCCATGCCATTAGTTAAGATGCCTACATGCCTAACAGGATGTGCCCACACTTCTTAGGATCCTCATTGGCTGAATAAAATGAAAATGTCTCATTGCATTATGGGAACTTCCGATTCCGGTATACGATATTGCAATAGTATCGGAATTAAGTATCGGAATTCCGATACCGCGAATATCGGCCGATACCCGATATTTCAGTATCGGAATGCTCAACACTAGTCATTATAAAGAAAACATAAATATATAAAGTCATGGCCGAAAGTGTTGGGTTGGCACCCTTGAAATTGTTCCAGAAAGTGAAGTATTTCTCCCAGGAAATTATTGCAATTACCCATGTTTTGTTATACACACATTTATTTCCTTTGTGTGTATTGGAACAATACAAAAAAAAACTGAAAAAAGGCAAATTGGACTTAATTTCACACAAAACCTCAAAAATGGGCCGGACAAAATTGTTGACACCGTCAGGTTATTATTTGGTTGCAAGCCCTTTGGAATAAATACCAGCAATCAATCGCTTCATATAACCATCAACAAGCTTTTTACACCTCTCAACTGGAATCTTGGACTCTTCTTTTGCAAACTCCTCCAGGTCTCTCATACAGTTATATGAAAAAGTTTGGGCACCCCTATTAATCTTAAACTTAATGTTTTCTTAAAATTGGTGTTTTTGCAACAGCTATTTCAGTGTGATATATGTAATAACAGTTGGACACAGTAATGTTTCTGCCTTGAAATGAGGTTTATTGTACTAACAGAAAATGTGCAATCTGCATTCAAACAAAATTTGACAGGTGCAGAAGTATGGGCACCCTTATCATTTTCTTGTTTTAAATACTCCTACCTACTTTTTACTGACTTACTAAAGCACTTTTTTTGGTTTTGTAACCTCATTGAGCTTTGAACTTCATAGCCAGGTGTATGCAATCATGAGAAAAGCTACTTAAAGTGGCCACTTGCAAGTTGTTCTCCTGTTTGAATCTCCTCTGAAGAGTGGCATCATGGGCTCCTCAAAACAACTGTCAAATGATCTGAAAACAAAGATTATTCAACATAGTTGTTCAGGGGAAGGATACAAAAAGCTGTCTCAGAGATTTAACCTGTCAGTTTCCACTGTGAGGAACATAGTAAGGAAATGGAAGAACACAGGGACAGTTCTTGTTAAGGCCAGAAGTGGCAGGCCAAGAAAAACATCAGAAAGGCAGAGAAGAAGAATGGTGAGATGAGTCAAGGACAATCCTCAGACCACCTCCAGAGTGCTGCAGCATCAACTTGCTGCAGATGGTGTCACTGTGCATCGGTCAACTATACAACGCACTTTGCACAAGGAGAAGCTGTATGGGAGAGTGGTGCGAAAGAAGCCATTTCTGCAAGCACGCCACAAACAGAGTCGTCTGAGGTATGCAAATGCACATTTGGAGAAGCCAATTTCTTTTTGGAAGAAGGTCCTGTGGACTGATGAAACCAAGATTGAGTTGTTTGGTCATAGATAAAAACGTTATGCATGGCGGCAAAAAAACACAGCATTCCAAGAAAAACACTTGCTGCCCACAGTAAAATTTGGTGGAGGTTCCATCATGCTTTGGGGCTGTGTGGCCAATGCCGGCACCGGGAATCTTGTTAAAGTTGAGGGACGCATGGATTCCACTCAGTATCAGCAGATTCTTGACAATAATGTTCAAGAATCAGTGACAAAGTTGAAGTTACGCAGGGGATGGATCTTTCAGCAAGACAATGATCCAAAACACCGCTCCAAATCTACTCAGGCATTCATGCAGAGGAACAATTACAATGTTCTGGAATGGCCATCCCAGTCCCCAGACCTGAATATCATTGAACATCTGTGGGATCATTTGAAGAGGGCTGTCCATGCTCGGCGACCATCAAACTTAACTGAACTGGAATTGTTTTGTAAAGAGGAATGGTCAAAAATACCTTCATCCAGGAAAAACACCAATTTTTATAAAACATTAAGCTTAAGATTAATAGGGGTGCCCAAACTTTTTCATATAACTGTATTTAAAGGTGTTTTCTCCCAATAGAAAAGTTAAGCTCGCTCCACAGGTGATCAATGGGATTTAGATCCGGACTCTTGAAGTCGTTTTGGGGGGGTCCTGCTGGAAGACCTAGGATGCAAACCCAGCTTTCTGACAATGGGCACTACACTGTGTCACAAAATCCTTTGGTAATGTTCAGATGTCATGATGCATTACACACAGTCAAGGCACCCAGCGCCAGAGGCAGCAAAACAACCTCAAAACATCTGTGACCCTCCACCATATTTGACTGTGTTCTTTTCTTTGTAGGCCTGATTCCGTTTTCGGCAAACAGTAGAATGATGTGCTTTACCAAAAAGCTCTATCTTGGTCTCGTTTATCCACAAGACACTTTTCCAGAAGGATTTTGGCTTACTTGTTTACATTTTGGCAAACTGCAGTCTAGCTTTTTATGTCTCTGTGTCAGCAATGGGGTCCTCCTGAGTCTCCTACCATAGCGTTTCATTTCAATTAAATGTCGATGGATAGTTCGCGCTGACACTGATGCACACTAAGCCTGCAGGACAGCTTGAATTTCTTTCGACCTTGCATGGGGCTGCTTATCCACCATCCGGACTACCCTTAACCTTTCATCAATTTTTCTCTGCCGTCCACGTCCAGGGAGATTAGCTGCAATGCCATGGGTTGTAAACTTCTTGATTATGTTGCGCAATCTGGACAAAGGAACATCAAGATCTCTGGAGATGGACTTGTAGCCTTGAGATTGTTGATATTTTTCAATAATTTGGGTTCTCAAGTCCTCAGACAGTTCTCTTCTTCTTTTTCTGCTTTCCGTGCTTAGTGTGACACACACAGACACAACAGTGCAAAGATTGAGTCAACTTCTCCCCATATTATCTGGCTTCAGGTGTGATTTTCATATTGCTCACACCTGTTACTTGTCACAAGTGAGTTTGAATGAGCATCACATGCTTGAAACAAAGTTGTTTATCCACAATTTTGGAAAGGTGCCAACAATTTTGTCTGACTTATTTTGGGGGTTTTGTGTGAAATTATGTCCAATTTGTTTTTTCTTCTCGTGTGTTGTTCCACTACACAGAAAGGAAATAAACGTGTATAACAAAACATGTGTAATTGCAATAATTTTCTGTGAGAAATACTGTATACATAGGGTAGAGATACAGTGCACTTGTCAACTTCTTGAAATCAGTGTCTGGGAGTGCGCTATTCTGCGTGCACCACCTTTTATTGGCCATGCCCATTCTCCTTCACAACATACTCAGACAAAGAAACCTTCCAAAATCCCTGATTTCTGCAAGATACCAGCAGGACCAGGGAGATTTGCTGATTCTTCCAGGAGCTCTTGCCTTATTGCAGGAGCCTCCAAAACTTTCTAGTTGATTTGGCAAATATGAGACAGATAGGAAAATTGACAGACAAATAGAAAGAAATATAGTTAAATAAGAGAAAGAAAGTTAGAAGATTAATAGATGAATATGTAGAGCAGAAAGACATACCTGAAATATCTCCATCCTTACAGAACTTTCCGGCTGGACACACATCTCCCGTAACACCATCAGTTGGGTTTGCAGTCTCAGCTCTCCCAATGCACCAGTACCCGGGTAGACAAGGCCCAGATGGTTCTGTGAGACCCTCATCTGCACAGTAGTAACCGGAAGGACAGGACCTGCACTGTCCTGCAGAATGAAGGAGAGAATTCTCTGTTTTGTCATGTCAGGGGCACGGTCCTGCTGTTTGATAATGACCTTTTCTATATCGCAATGCAACATTGTACAAACCTTGTGCCATCAGTTGCTGGCTGGGGTTGTAGGTGCCACGTGGGCACCTCTGTTCTGCTCCAGACTGACTTCCTCTAGGGCAGATATTACCAGCAGGGCACGGCTGTGGCATGACAACTCCACCGAGATCCGACGTGTCACAGTAGAATCCTGGGGGGCAGACTTTACAGCTGGATTCTCCCTCCAGGTCTTGAAAATACCCTGTATACATAAAGACAGAATACATGTAGTAGAAAGTAATCACTGTATCTACAACACCCGAGACGTACCATGTATGCAGGACACGGGAGCAGGTGATCCGGATGGACAGTAATGACCCTGAGGGCAAAATGACCCTGTGATCCCATCGACAGGTGACTCAGATATGGCTCCCAACACACAGTAGTATCCTGCAGAGCAATTCCCTAGAAAAGTACAACAACCAATTTTCCCCTAATCTTAAAACTTGTGCACTCTGTAAGAGAGGACTGTACCCTATAAACCGGCACCAACCTGAGGAACGGGACAAAGCTTCTCCCCTGCAGAATCTCCCAGCAGGACAAGGCAGACAAGACTCAGGAGAAGACATCCCCAAGTATGACTGGAAGGTGCCTGAAAGACAGGGCAGAGGACCTTGGCTGCCCAGAGGACAGTAGTACCCGGCAGGACACAAACTCCCACTGGACCCATCGGTAGGATTTGGAAGCTGCGCATTCAGTGTGCAGTAATATCCAGGTAAGCACTTCTCTGAAGGGGACGAGAGACCTAGAAACATGAACCAGAATGAGACACTTGTACTAGTATGCCATGATATAACCTATACAATCTGGCAGCAAGCCAAAGGGCTAATGTAACAAATGTAGTAAGAAATGGTAGTTATAACCCTGCAGGAAGATACTGAACCTATAAATATGGCCACACAAGTTTAAAAAAATGACTTATTATATGAAAGCATAAATTATGAAAACATAAAAGTGGTGATAGCAACATAGAAAGGCAATTTTCCCAAAAGAGGTATACAAAAAAATATATCATGCACAAATAACAGTTTTCAATTAATTGCAAAATAATGCAAACGTTATCTATTTATTAATTAAAATAAATAATGTTAGGAAAAAATAGTTGTAAAAGATGAAAGGGGTAATGCAGTAGGGATTATATATGATATGATATCCACCATACAGGAAGGTGTGCGACAGCAACAAAAGTAATTAAGGTAAATTATAGCAGTGCTTGACTAAGGTAACATGATTACCTGTGCATGATGTATGTTACCTTTTAAATACATTTAAAGGGCAATTAAATAGTAATATACATTATGTGCAGGTTAATTGTGTTACTTTAGCCAAGTATGACACTGCTATAATATGTAACTTATGATAGTGATTACTATTTGAACTATGTTCACTTTACTGATCTTGACTTGTTTTTTTGTACCTCTGTATGGTATATATCATGTATTGTGAGGTGTGAGACTACTGTGATATATGGTATGCTACGCTGTGGGTGGTGGGGTTATAGGGGGGGCAGGAGGAGCGGGGTACAGGAGGCAGCAGCGGCTACTGCAGCCTGCACTGTCCCCGCTGCTTAAGAAAATGAATATTCACAAGGGCGTGGGGAGCACTGAATATTCATTGTCCTTAATCACGGGCGTACAGTGTAGCTGCAGCGCGGCTCCTGCAGCACTCGGCAGTCATTTGTGCCCGCTACTAAAGAGCATGAATATTCACCCCCTCTCCACGCCCATGGGAGTGGAGAGGGGGTGAATATTCATGCTCTTTAATAGCGGGCACACGCAACCGCCCGGCAGCAGGAGCCGCGCTGCGGCTCCAGTGTGCGCCCGCTATCCAGGAGCATGCAGTCACTGCTCCCCACGCACACAGTCCCAGCGTGGGGAGCAGTGACTCTTCCGGCACAGCATCTCCCTGTGTGAGCGGGCATGTCAGTTAAGTCGTGCGCGGCTCACACAGGGAGATCTGTGCTGGCTACAGAGGAGGACACAGCGCTGGAGGAGAGAAGAAGAAAGGTGAGTAGGAGTGTTTATTTTTTTGTGTAATGGAGATGGAGGTGCCAAGCATACCAGGATGTGGGGCTGCCAGGCATACTAGGATGTGGGGCTGCCAGGCATACCAGGATGTGGGGGTGCCAGGCATACCAGGATGTGGGGCTGCCAGGCATACTAGGATGTGGGGCTGCCAGGCATACCAGGATGTGGGGGTGCCAGGCATACCAGGATGTGGGGCTGCCAGGCATACCAGGACGTGGGGCTGCCAGGCATACCAGGACGTGGGGGTGCCAGGCATACCAGGATGTGGGGCTGCCAGGCATACCAGGACGTGGGGCTGCCAGGCATACTAGGATGTGGGGCTGCCAGGCATACCAGGATGTGGGGGTGCCAGGCATACCAGGATGTGGGGCTGCCAGGCATACCAGGACGTGGGGGTGCCAGGCATACCAGGACGTGGGGGTGCCAGGCATACCAGGACGTGGGGCCGCCAGGCATACCAGGACGTGGGGCTGCCAGGCATACCAGGACGTGGGGCTGCCAGGCATACCAGGATGTGGGGCTGCCAGGCATACCAGGATGTGGGGCTGCCAGGCATACCAGGATGTGGGGCTGTCAGGCATACCAGGATGTGGGGGTGCCAGGCATATCAGGATGTGGGGCTGCCAGGCATACCAGGATGTGGGGCTGCCAGGCATACCAGGATGTGGGGCTGCCAGGCATACCAGGATTTGGGGGGTGCGCCAGGCATACCAGGATGTGGGGCTGCCAGGCATACCAGGATGTGGGGGTGCGCCAGGCTTACCAGGATGTGGGGGTGCGCCAGGCATACCAGGATGTGGGGGTGCGCCAGGCATACTAGGATGAAGAGGGGCATGCATACCAGGATGAGGGGGACCTTGCATACCAGGATGAGGGGTGCCATGCATGCCAGGATGAGGGGTGCCATGCATGCCAGGATGAGGGTTGCCATGCATGCCAGGATGAGGGGTGCCATGCATACCAGGATGAGGGGTGCCATGCATACCAGGATGAGGGGTGCCATGCATACCAGAATGGGGGCTATTAGAACAGAATTAGGGGATATTACCCCTATAACAGTGTCAGTAGCAGACCCTCTCCCCCTTAACAGGGCATCATGACCACATTTTTTGCTTACATTTTTTTCCCCTATCTTCCTCCTCTAAAACCCAGGTGCGTCTTATGGTCCGGTGCATCTTATAGTCCAAAAAATACGGTACTTTGAGATACATACTGCGGTTATCCCGGTTACTTGTGCACCTTTTTCTACCACACCTTTTCCTTCCACTCAACTTTCCATTAATATGCTTGGATACAGCACTCTGGGAGCAGTCAGCTTCTTCAGCAATGACCTTTTGTGGCTTACCCTCCTTGTGGAGTGTGTCAATGACTGCCTTCTGGGCATCTGTTAAGTCAGCAGTCTTCCCCATGATTGTGGAGCCTACTGAAACAGACTAAGGGGCCTTTTTAAACGCATTGGAAGCCTTTGCAGGTGTTTTTTGTTAATTATTCTAATTTACTGAGATAATGACTTTTGTGTTTTCATTGGCTGTAAGCCATAATCATCAACATTAACAGAAATAAACACTTGGAATAGATCCCTCTGTGTGTAATGACTCTATATAATAGATCCCTCTGTGTGTAATGACTATATAAAGATCCCTCTGTGTGTAATGACTCTATATGATAGATCCCTCTGTGTGTAGTGAGTCTATATAATAGATCCCTCTGTGTGTAATGACTCTATATAATAGATCCTCTGTGTGTAATGACTCTATATGATAGATCCCTCTGTGTGTAATGACTCTATATAATAGATCCCTCTGTGTGTAATGACTCTATATAATAGATCCCTCTGTGTGTAATGACTCTATATAATAGATCCCTCTGTGTGTAGTGAGTCTATATAATAGATCCCTCTGTGTGTAATGACTCTATATAATAGATCCCTCTGTGTGTAATTGACTCACCCCCTGGGCCACACGGGGAACCCGGAACCGGGCCTTTTGTAGGATGCCGGGGGGTTGTAGTCTCCGTGTGGCGGTGACCCGGTCCGTGGCTCAGGGTGGTCAAACCAGTGGCAGTCTATTTGTATTGTAATTGTCCGACTACGCCACCCGTGGATTGCGGTCAGTGGTGACCGCCGCTGCGCTGCAGACCACTGAGGCTGATGTTATATGCGCAGCCAAGAATGGGATAACTCCCCACGGGAGAAGAATTGCCTCAGGGCAGCTAATGTGGATGATGGGAGTAATGGTGTGAGCGTCCCAGTCCTAATGGTGCTGGTGCGGCGATGAAACACAGAGACTTGTAATTGCAGTTTCCAATGCTTTACTCACAGTTGTTATTTGGTCAATCCTGCAGGTGATGACGGCCCAAGCCGTGCTGCGTCCACCAGGCAAGGGACTCGACCAACTCCCAGGCAATTCCAGAGCGTGGCACAGGGCTCCCTTCCTTTCCTTTCTCTGGCCGTCCCCACCAGTGACCCACCTTTGTCCAGCTTCCTCGGGCCTTCTGTTGGCGAAACCTATCTCCGGTTTCCCTGACCCTATGCGGTATGCTTTCCTGGTGGATGTAGTGAGGGGTCGCACCAAGATGTGGTAACGACCTCCGGTCTTTGGCTGAGGAATCTGTTGCCTCCACCAATTTGGGTTCCGGTACCCTGTTCTGCCAACCCGTCACCCTGTATCTCCTGGGCATATGGGGTTCCTTCTTTACTCGTGTCTCTGGGCCTTTCTCTGTGTTCCTTGCTTCCTTTCTCCTCTGTTCCAGTTCCTTTCTTACTTTCCTTTCCGTTCCTTCTCCTCTCTCTTTCTGCTGTTTCTGGCCTCCACTCCAGGCCTGCCTCTGGAGCTGGGCCCAGACTGAGCCACAGCTCCCTGTCAGCCCTCTCTGGCTGAACTCCTCTCTGAACTGACCACGGGACTGAACACTGTTCTAAGATGGTGCCCACCTTATATACCTCCCTCTATGTGTGAGCCCAGGTGACTAGCAACCAATGGGCTCCTACCTATGCCCAGAGACCCATCCCTATCTGCTCCTACACCACTGGATGTACTTTCCCCTCCCCACTCCAGCCAGGGACAGATGCTATCATGCCTGCACTTCTGTCTAGTGGGAGCACCGTTAAGCTGTCCCTCGGAAATGGGGTGTGTGTGGTGCATGCAGCCTACCGAGTCCTGGTCCACACTCCATCCTTACCCGGGAGTGGAATATCACACCTCTGGTTTGAGGTGCAATACCCCTGTAGCAGCCGAGCCCTCGGGGTGCTACATTCCCCCCTGGTAAATCACAGCACGTCCTCGGGCTGGAAAAGAATAAAACAATTTAAAACATACAAATTTTTAGAATGCATTCACATATAAGACATTAACTATTCACTCATCCCTTTATGGGAGGTACTCTTCTCTTTTCAACGTTACAGGTATAAAACATTTTACTAATGCCACCGGAACTCTTTTATAGAACACTATAGAAAACTTTGGCATTATTATTTTAGCAGCATATTAAACTTTTCACATTAGGGCATTTTCAAATAAAACATTTTCAAAACATTTTCTTGAGTTCTGGCCGCTGTGCAACTTGCGACCAGGTAAAGGTGCAACAGTCCAGTTAATCCGTCTCGAGGTAGACGTTGCAGTTTTTATATAAAACCAGTAGGGGGCGCTTTAGGAAGCGCAACTATTTACAGGATGGCCGCTCTCAGTCCTCGGCCAGTGGGGATAGGGGAATGGCTGCTCACAGTCCTCAGCCTGGTTAGGAATTAGGGGCACACAGGTAACGTTCACACAGTCAACAGTTTCACAACAGTTCTTGTAACAGTTCCAACGGGGATCACACACCACTCAGCAACAGTTCCAACAACAATTCTTATACCCTGATGGGTAACTATTTACAGTTCCACTTTACCGTTCACTGGTAACGGTGTCCTCCTGATGCTCCTTCCTGAGGATAGTCTTCAGACCCGTCCGGGTCCTCTTGGTACTCGGGGTCCGAGTGGTACCGCTCCTCCTCTTATCCTCTGGACATGAAGGGCATACCATCCCTTTAGGCCTCGGTGTCGGGTGTAGGACACCAAGTCTCCTGGAAACAGATCCCGTTCCGGATGGCCCTCTGGCAGGTGACTCTCCACATCCCTCCCGTCAACATAGATGTCTGTGGCGGTGGCAGAGTCCCAAATGAACCTCCACCCTTTCTTCAGGTGGAACTTCACCACGGTCCCAGGTGTTTTAGGACCGCGTGCTGCATGGGGGTTCCGGCGGGTGCGCGTCTTCTCCGCGCTTCGGGCCTGCAGCTGCTCCCTCTTCTGACGCCGTGCCCGCTCCTCCTCTGGACCCGCCAGTTGAGCATACAGGTCCGTGCCCAGGGGTGGTGGTTTCGAGACCGGGGGCACACGTGGTTGGGAGGCGCCTGGGGAGATCAGGCCTTGCGACCAGGCCGGTGGTCGTCTGCTGGTCGTGCCCGGGAGTGGCACCGCCAAGGCAGGGGACGCTGGAGAGGCAGCGGCGCCCGGGTGTACTAGGCCTTGCGTCCCGGCCTGTGATGTCTCCTGCTTTACGGCGCCCGGGTTCAGAGGGCACAGCGCGGGGCGGGGCGTGTCAGCGACGCCTGCAGCCTGAGGCCTAGCCGGCGGAGGTGGAGGCGTGGTGTCAGGTACGGTCCCCGGGGCTTCGGGTCCCGCAACGGAGGGTGGGGGCAGGCTGGTGATCTCAGGGCTTGGGGTGATGACGTCCCCGTTACCTGCCTCGGCCTCCGTGGCTTCCTCCGCGGCGTCGTCCGCAGCCGCCGGTCCATCTTCTCCGCCCTCAGCGGCAGGCGCGCTGCTTGGTCCTCGCGGTGTCTCCTGCTGGCCGGTTACGTGCTCCCAGGCCAGCTCCTCTTTCCACCTGGCAAACACATCTCGCTGCGCCCGGACCATCCTCCGCTCCAAGTCCTCCAGCGCAGCCTGCGCACGCTCCGGGTCTCTGGGGAGCTGCGCCAGGATCTCCACCAGGCTGTATGGCGGTGCGGCCTGCAGCAGGCTCAGGACCAAGGTGTTGGTACTGCTGGGCGCTTCCTCCATTTCCGGGTGCGGTCTGTCCAGACTGATCCAGACCGCGCCCTGCCCCACAGTTATCTTCCCTATCCGCCCCCATGGGGGTTGGTCTTGGGGGCATCTGCTGACAATCACCTTCAGGGGCAGCCCCCCTACGTTGATGGACATCTCCATTGCTGCACTCATTGTTGCTGGGGGCGGGCTCCTTCTTTGGCGCCACTCTGGGACCTGGCCCACGATGGGAGGCGGCTTCCTGCTGTCTTTTGGTGCACACATAATGGCGTCCGCACTTCCAGGGCGGGAAAAACGGATGAAGATGGCGGGAAACGGTCCAAGATGGCGTCTGATGGCGGGAATCGGCTCCGGATGGCGGGAAACGACTCCGGACGGCGGGAAACTTCTGGAAATGGCGGGAGACTTCTTTTCAAGGTACATGTACAATCTTCTTCAGGCACGCAATACCCGCTGGTGGCGGGTTGGTTTGAATCCTGCCGACTACGCCAAAGTTGACTCGCCCCCTGGGCCGCACGGGGAACCCGGAACCGGGCCTGTTGTAGGATGCTGGGGGGTTGTAGTCTCCGTGTGGCGGTGACCCGGTCCCGTGGCTCAGGGTGGTCAAACCAGTGGCAGTCTTAGTGTTATGATAAGTGTCCGACTACGCCACCCGTGGATTGCGGTCAGTGGGGACCGCCGCTGCGCTGCAGACCGCTGAGGCTGATGTTATATGCGCAGCCAAGAATGGGATAACTCCCCATGGGAGAAGTATTGCCTCAGGGCAGCTAGAGTAGATGATGGGAGTAATGGTGTGAGCGTCCCAATACTAATGGTGCTGGTGCGGCGATGAAACACAGAGACTTGTGATTGCAGTTTCCAATGCTTTACTCACAGTTGTTATTCGTGTCAATGCTGCAGGCGATGACCGCCCAAGCCGTGCTGCGTCCACCAGGTGAGGGACTCGGTCAACTCCCAGGCAATTCCAGAGTGTGGCACAGGGCTCCCTTCTCTTCCTTTCTCTGGCCGTCCCCACCAGTGACCCACCTTTGTCCAGCTTCCTCGGGCCTTCTGTTGGCGAAACCTCTCTCCGGTTTCCCTGACCCTATGTGGTATGCTTTCCTGGTGGATGTAGTGAGGGGTCGCACCAAGATGTGGTAACGACCTCCGGTCTTTGGCTGAGGAATCTGTTGCCTCCACCAATTTGGGTTCCGGTACCCTGTTCTGCCAACCCGTCACCCTGTATCTCCTGGGCATATGGGGTTCCTTCTTTACTCGTGTCTCTGGGCCTTTCTCTGTGTTCCTTGCTTCCTTTCTCCTCTGTTCCAGTTCCTTTCTTACTTTCCTTTCCGTTCCTTCTCCTCTCTCTTTCTGCTGTTTCTGGCCTCCACTCCAGGCCTGCCTCTGGAGCTGGGCCCAGACTGAGCCACAGCTCCCTGTCAGCCCTCTCTGGCTGAACTCCTCTCTGAACTGACCACGGGACTGAACACTGTTCTAAGATGGTGCCCACCTTATATACCTCCCTCTATGTGTGAGCCCAGGTGACTAGCAACCAATGGGCTCCTACCTATGCCCAGAGACCCATCCCTATCTGCTCCTACACCACTGGATGTACTTTCCCCTCCCCACTCCAGCCAGGGACAGATGCTGTCGTGCCTGCACTTCTGTCTAGTGGGAGCACCGTTGAGCTGTCCCTCAGAAATGGGGTGTGTGTGGTGCATGCAGCCTACCGAGTCCTGGTCCACACTCCATCCTTACCCGGGAGTGGAATATCACACCTCTGGTTTGAGGTGCAATACCCCTGTAGCAGCCGAGCCCTCGGGGTGCTACATAATGTCTCTATATA
The DNA here is from genome assembly GCF_046119375.1 of Phyllobates terribilis. NCBI lineage: Eukaryota > Metazoa > Chordata > Amphibia > Anura > Dendrobatidae > Phyllobates > Phyllobates terribilis. The sequence continues at coordinate 304,808,355 of NW_027362772.1, forward strand.
ATAGATCCCTCTGTGTGTAATGACTCTATATAATAGATCACTCTGTGTGTAATGACTCTATATAATCGATCGCTCTGTGTGTAATGACTCTATATAATAGATCCCTCTGTGTGTAATGACTCTATATAATAGATCCCTCTGTGTGTAATGACTCTATATAATAGATCCCTCTGTGTGTAATGACTCTATATAATAGATCCCTCTGTGTGTAATGACTCTATATAATAGATCCCTCTGTGTGTAATGACTCTATATAATAGATCCCTCTGTGTGTAATGACTCTATATAATAGATCCCTCTGTGTGTAATGACTCTATATAATAGATCCCTCTGTGTGTAATGACTCTATATAATAGATCGCTCTGTGTGTAATGACTCTATATAATAGATCGGTCTGTCTGTAATGACTCTATATAATAGATCCCTCTGTCTGTAATGACTCTATATAATAGATCCCTCTGAGTGTAATGACTCTATATAATAGATCCCTCTGTGCGTAATGACTCTATATAATAGATCCCTCTGTGTGTAATGACTCTATATAATAGATCCCTCTGTGTGTAATGACTCTATATAATAGATCCCTCTGTGTGTCATGACTCTATATAATAGATCCCTCTGTGTGTAATGATGATGCTATATAATAGATCCCTCTGTGTGTAATGACTCTATATAATAGATCCCTCTGTGTGTAATGACTCTATATAATAGATCCCTCTGTGTGTAATGACTCTATATAATAGATCCCTCTGTGTGTAATGACTCTATATAATAGATCGCTCTGTGTGTAATGACTCTATATAATAGATCCCTCTGTGTGTCATGACGCTATATAATAGATCCCTCTGTGTGTAATGACTCTATATAATAGATCCCTCTGTGTGTAATGACTCTATATAATAGATCCCTCTGTGTGTAATGACTCTATATAATAGATCCCTCTGTGTGTCATGATGACGCTATATAATAGATCCCTCTGTGTGTAATGACTCTATATAATACATCCCTCTGTGTGTAATGACTCTATATAATAGATCCCTCTGTGTGTAATGACTCTATATAATAGATCCCTCTGTGTGTAATGACTCTATATAATAGATCCCTCTGTGTGTAATGACTCTATATAATAGATCCCTCTGTGTGTAATGACTCCATATAATAGATCCCTCTGTGTGTAATGACTCTATATAATAGATCCCTCTGTGTGTAATGACTCTATATAATAGATCCCTCTGTCTGTAATGACTCTATATAATAGATCCCTCTGTCTGTAATGACTCTATATAATAGATCCCTCTGAGTGTAATGACTCTATATAATAGATCCCTCTGTGTGTAATGACTCTATATAATAGATCTCTCTGTGTGTAATAACTCTATATAATAGATCACTCTGTGTGTAATGACTCTATATAATAGATCCCTCTGTGTGTCATGACTGTATATAATAGATCCCTCTGTGTGTCATGATGACGCTATATAATAGATCCCTCTGTGTGTAATGACTCTATATAATAGATCCCTCTGTGTGTAATGACTCTATATAATAGATCCCTCTGTGTGTAATGACTCTATATAATAGATCCCTCTGTGTGTAATGACTCTATATAATAGATCCCTCTGTGTGTAATGACTCTATATAATAGATCCCACTGTGTGTCATGATGACGCTATATAATAGATCCCTCTGTGTGTAATGACTCTATATAATAGATCCCTCTGTGTGTAATGACTCTATATAATAGATCCCTCTGTGTGTAATGACTCTATATAATAGATCCCTCTGTGTGTAATGACTCTATAATAGATCCCTCTGTGTGTAATGACTCTATATAATAGATCCCTCTGTGTGTAATGACTCTATATAATAGATCCCTCTGTGTGTAATGACTATATATAATAGATCCCTCTGTGTGTAATGACTCTATATAATAGATCCCTCTGTGTGTAATGACTCTATATAATAGATCCCTCTGTGTGTAATGACTCTATATAATAGATCCCTCTGTGTGTAATGACTCTATATAATAGATCGCTCTGTGTGTAATGACTCTATATAATAGATCGCTCTGTCTGTAATGTCTCTATATAATAGATCCCTCTGTCTGTAATGACTCTATATAATAGATCCCTCTGAGTGTAATGACTCTATATAATAGATCCCTCTGTGTGTAATGACTCTATATAATAGATCCCTCTGTGTGTAATGACTCTATATAATAGATCCCTCTGTGTGTAATGACTCTATATAATAGATCCCTCTGTGTGTCATGACTCTATATAATAGATCCCTCTGTGTGTAATGATGACGCTATATAATAGATCCCTCTGTGTGTAATGACTCTATATAATAGATCCCTCTGTGTGTAATGACTCTATATAATAGATCCCTCTGTGTGTAATGACTCTATATAATAGATCCCTCTGTGTGTCATGACTCTATATAATAGATCCCTCTGTGTGTAATGATGACGCTATATAATAGATCCCTCTGTGTGTAATGACTCTATATAATAGATCCCTCTGTGTGTAATGACTCTATATAATAGATCCCTCTGTGTGTAATGACTCTATATAATAGATCCCTCTGTGTGTAATGACTCTATATAATAGATCCCTCTGTGTGTAATGACTCTATATAATAGATCCCTCTGTGTGTAATGACTCTATATAATAGATCGCTCTGTGTGTAATGACTCTATATAATAGATCCCTCTGTGTGTCATGATGACGCTATATAATAGATCCCTCTGTGTGTAATGACTCTATATAATAGATCCCTCTGTGTGTAATGACTCTATATAATACATCCCTCTGTGTGTAATGACTCTATATATTAGATCCCTCTGTGTGTCATGATGACGCTATATAATAGATCCCTCTGTGTGTAATGACTCAATATAATACATCCCTCTGTGTGTAATGACTCTATATAATAGATCCCTCTGTGTGTAATGACTCTATATAATAGATCCCTCTGTGTGTAATGACTCTATATAATAGATCCCTCTGTGTGTAATGACTCTATATAATAGATCCCTCTGTGTGTAATGACTCTATATAATAGATCCCTCTGTGTGTAATGACTCTATATAATAGATCCCTCTGTGTGTAATGACTCTATATAATAGATCCCTCTGTGTGTAATGACTCTATATAATAGATCGCTCTGTCTGTAATGACTCTATATAATAGATCCCTCTGTCTGTAATGACTCTATATAATAGATCCCTCTGAGTGTAGTGACTCTATATAATAGATCCCTCTGTGTGTAATGACTCTATATAATAGATCTCTCTGTGTGTAATAACTCTATATAATAGATCACTCTGTGTGTAATGACTCTATATAATAGATCCCTCTGTGTGTCATGACTCTATATAATAGATCCCTCTGTGTGTCATGATGACGCTATATAATAGATCCCTCTGTGTGTAATGACTCTATATAATAGATCCCTCTGTGTGTAATGACTCTATATAATAGATCCCTCTGTGTGCAATGACTCTATATAATAGATCCCTCTGTGTGTAATGACTCTATGTAATAGATCCCTCTGTGTGTCATGATGACGCTATATAATAGATCCCTCTGTGTGTAATGACTCTATATAATAGATCCCTCTGTGTGTAATGACTCTATATAATAGATCCCTCTGTGTGTAATGACTCTATATAATAGATCCCTCTGTGTGTAATGACTCTATGTAATAGATCCCTCTGTGTGTCATGATGACGCTATATAATAGATCCCTCTGTGTGTAATGACTCTATATAATAGATCCCTCTGTGTGTAATGACTCTATATAATAGATCCCTCTGTGTGTAATGACTCTATATAATAGATCCCTCTGTGTGTAATGACTCTATATAATAGATCCCTCTGTGTGTAATGACTATATAATAGATCCCTCTGTGTGTAATGACTCTATATAATAGATCCCTCTGTGTGTAATGACTCTATATAATAGATCCCTCTGTGTGTAATGACTCTATATAATAGATCCCTCTGTGTGTAATGACTCTATATAATAGATCCCTCTGTCTGTAATGACTCTATATAATAGATCCCTCTGTCTGTAATGACTCTATATAATAGATCCCTCTGAGTGTAATGACTCTATATAATAGATCCCTCTGTGTGTAATGACTCTATATAATAGATCTCTCTGTGTGTAATAACTCTATATAATAGATCACTCTGTGTGTAATGACTCTATATAATAGATCCCTCTGTGTGTCATGACTCTATATAATAGATCCCTCTGTGTGTCATGATGACGCTATATAATAGATCCCTCTGTGTGTAATGACTCTATATAATAGATCCCTCTGTGTGTAATGACTCTATATAATAGATCCCTCTGTGTGTAATGACTCTATGTAATAGGTCCCTCTGTGTGTCATGATGACGCTATATAATATATCCCTCTGTGTGTAATGACTCTATATAATAGATCCCTCTGTGTGTAATGACTCTATATAATAGATCCCTCTGTGTGTAATGACTCTATATAATAGATCCCTCTGTGTGTAATGACTCTATATAATAGATCCCTCTGTGTGTAATGACTCTATATAATAGATCCCTCTGTGTGTAATGACTATATAATAGATCCCTCTGTGTGCAATGACTCTATATAATAGATCCCTCTGTGTGTAATGACTCTATATAATAGATCCCTCTGTGTGTAATGACTCTATATAATAGATCCCTCTGTGTGTAATGACTCTATATAATAGATCCCTCTGTGTGTAATGACTATATAATAGATCCCTCTGTGTGTAATGACTCTATATAATAGATCCCTCTGTGTGTAATGACTCTATATAATAGATCCCTCTGTGTGTAATGACTCTATGTAATAGATCCCTCTGTGTGTCATGATGACGCTATATAATAGATCCCTCTGTGTGTAATGACTCTATATAATAGATCCCTCTGTGTGTAATGACTCTATATAATAGATCCCTCTGTGTGTAATGACTCTATATAATAGATCCCTCTGTGTGTAATGACTCTATATAATAGATCCCTCTGTGTGTAATGACTCTGTATAATAGATCCCTCTGTGTGTAATGACTATATAATAGATCCCTCTGTGTGTAATGACTCTATATAATAGATCCCTCTGTGTGTAATTACTCTATATAATAGATCCCTCTGTGTGTAATGACTCTATATAATAGATCCCTCTGTGTGTAATGACTCTATATAATAGATCCCTCTGTGTGTAATGACTCTATATAATAGATCCCTCTGTGTGTAATGACTCTATATAATAGATCCCTCTGTGTGTAATGACTCTATATAATAGATCGCTCTGTGTGTAATGACTCTATATAATAGATCCCTCTGTGTGTCATGATGACGCTATATAATAGATCCCTCTGTGTGTAATGACTCTATATAATAGATCACTCTGTGTGTAATGACTCTATATAATACATCCCTCTGTGTGTAATGACTCTATATATTAGATCCCTCTGTGTGTCATGATGACGCTATATAATAGATCCCTCTGTGTGTAATGACTCTATATAATACATCCCTCTGTGTGTAATGACTCTATATAATAGATCCCTCTGTGTGTAATGACTCTATATAATAGATCCCTCTGTGTGTAATGACTCTATATAATAGATCCCTCTGTGTGTAATGACTCTATATAATAGATCCCTCTGTGTGTAATGACTCTATATAATAGATCCCTCTGTGTGTAATGACTCTATATAATAGATCCCTCTGTGTGTAATGACTCGATATAATAGATCGCTCTGTCTGTAATGACTCTATATAATAGATCCCTCTGTCTGTAATGACTCTATATAATAGATCATACTGAGTGTAATGACTCTATATAATAGATCCCTCTGTGTGTAATGACTCTATATAATAGATCTCTCTGTGTGTAATAACTCTATATAATAGATCCCTCTGTGTGTAATGACTCTATATAATAGATCCCTCTGTGTGTAATGACTCTATGTAATAGATCCCTCTGTGTGTCATGATGACGCTATATAATAGATCCCTCTGTGTGTAATGACTCTATATAATAGATCCCTCTGTGTGTAATGACTCTATATAATAGATCCCTCTGTGTGTAATGACTCTATATAATAGATCCCTCTGTGTGTAATGACTCTATATAATAGATCCCTCTGTGTGTAATGACTATATAATAGATCCCTCTGTGTGTAATGACTCTATATAATAGATCCCTCTGTGTGTAATGACTCTATATAATAGATCCCTCTGTGTGTAATGACTCTATATAATAGATCCCTCTGTGTGTAATGACTCTATATAATAGATCCGTCTGTGTGTAATGACTATATAATAGATCCCTCTGTGTGTAATGACTCTATATAATAGATCCCTCTGTGTGTAATGACTCTATATAATAGATCCCTCTGTGTGTAATGACTCTATGTAATAGATCCCTCTGTGTGTCATGATGACGCTATATAATAGATCCCTCTGTGTGTAATGACTCTATATAATAGATCCCTCTGTGTGTAATGACTCTATATAATAGATCCCTCTGTGTGTAATGACTCTATATAATAGATCCCTCTGTGTGTAATGACTCTATATAATAGATCCCTCTGTGTGTAATGACTCTATATAATAGATCCCTCTGTGTGTAATGACTATATAATAGATCCCTCTGTGTGCAATGACTCTATATAATAGATCCTTCTGTGTGTAATGACTCTATATAATAGATCCCTCTGTGTGTAATGACTCTATATAATAGATCCCTCTGTGTGTAATGACTCTATATAATAGATCCCTCTGTGTGTAATGACTATATAATAGATCCCTCTGTGTGTAATGACTCTATATAATAGATCCCTCTGTGTGTAATGACTCTATATAATAGATCCCTCTGTGTGTAATGACTCTATGTAATAGATCCCTCTGTGTGTCATGATGACGCTATATAATAGATCCCTCTGTGTATAATGACTATATAATAGATCCCTCTGTGTGTAATGACTCTATATAATAGATCCCTCTGTGTGTAATGACTCTATATAATAGATCCCTCTGTGTGTAATGACTCTGTATAATAGATCCCTCTGTTTGTAATGACTATATAATAGATCCCTCTGTGTGTAATGACTCTATATAATAGATCCCTCTGTGTGTAATGACTCTATATAATAGATCCCTCTGTGTGTAATGACTCTATATAATAGATCCCTCTGTGTGTAATGACTCTATATAATAGATCCCTCTGTGTGTAATGACTCTATATAATAGATCCCTCTGTGTGTAATGACTCTATATAATAGATCCCTCTGTGTGTAATGACTCTATATAATAGATCGCTCTGTGTGTAATGACTCTATATAATAGATCCCTCTGTGTGTCATGATGACGCTATATAATAGATCCCTCTGTGTGTAATGACTCTATATAATAGATCCCTCTGTGTGTAATGACTCTATATAATACATCCCTCTGTGTGTAATGACTCTATATATTAGATCCCTCTGTGTGTCATGATGACGCTATATAATAGATCCCTCTGTGTGTAATGACTCTATATAATACATCCCTCTGTGTGTAATGACTCTATATAATAGATCCCTCTGTGTGTAATGACTCTATATAATAGATCCCTCTGTGTGTAATGACTCTATATAATAGATCCCTCTGTGTGTAATGACTCTATATAATAGATCCCTCTGTGTGTAATGACTCTATATAATAGATCCCTCTGTGTGTAATGACTCTATATAATAGATCCCTCTGTGTGTAATGACTCTATATAATAGATCCCTCTGTGTGTAATGACTCTATATAATAGATCGCTCTGTCTGTAATGACTCTATATAATAGATCCCTCTGTCTGCAATGACTCTATATAATAGATCCCTCTGAGTGTAATGACTCTATATAATAGATCCCTCTGTGTGTAATGACTCTATATAATAGATCTCTCTGTGTGTAATAACTCTATATAATAGATCACTCTGTGTGTAATGACTCTATATAATAGATCCCTCTGTGTGTCATGACTCTATATAATAGATCCCTCTGTGTGTCATGATGACGCTATATAATAGATCCCTCTGTGTGTAATTACTCTATATAATAGATCCCTCTGTGTGTAATGACTCTATATAATAGATCCCTCTGTGTGTAATGACTCTATGTAATAGATCCCTCTGTGTGTCATGATGACGCTATATAATAGATCCCTCTGTGTGTAATGACTCTATATAATAGATCCCTCTGTGTGTAATGACTCTATATAATAGATCCCTCTGTGTGTAATGACTCTATATAATAGATCCCTCTGTGTGTAATGACTCTATATAATAGATCCCTCTGTGTGTAATGACTATATAATAGATCCCTCTGTGTGTAATGACTCTATATAATAGATCCCTCTGTGTGTAATGACTCTATATAATAGATCCCTCTGTGTGTAATGACTCTATATAATAGATCCCTCTGTGTGTAATGACTCTATATAATAGATCCCTCTGTGTGTAATGACTATATAATAGATCCCTCTGTGTGTAATGACTCTATATAATAGATCCCTCTGTGTGTAATGACTCTATATAATAGATCCCTCTGTGTGTAATGACTCTATGTAATAGATCCCTCTGTGTGTCATGATGACGCTATATAATAGATCCCTCTGTGTGTAATGACTCTATATAATAGATCCCTCTGTGTGTAATGACTATATAATAGATCCCTCTGTGTGTAATGACTCTATATAATAGATCCCACTGTGTGTCATGATGACGCTATATAATAGATCCCTCTGTGTGTAATGACTCTATATAATAGATCCCTCTGTGTGTAATGACTCTATATAATAGATCCCTCTGTGTGTAATGACTCTATATAATAGATCCCTCTGTGTGTAATGACTCTATATAATAGATCCCTCTGTGTGTAATGACTCTATAATAGATCCCTCTGTGTGTAATGACTCTATATAATAGATCCCTCTGTGTGTAATGACTCTATATAATAGATCCCTCTGTGTGTAATGACTATATATAATAGATCCCTCTGTGTGTAATGACTCTATATAATAGATCCCTCTGTGTGTAATGACTCTATATAATAGATCCCTCTGTGTGTAATGACTCTATATAATAGATCCCTCTGTGTGTAATGACTCTATATAATAGATCGCTCTGTGTGTAATGACTCTATATAATAGATCGCTCTGTCTGTAATGTCTCTATATAATAGATCCCTCTGTCTGTAATGACTCTATATAATAGATCCCTCTGAGTGTAATGACTCTATATAATAGATCCCTCTGTGTGTAATGACTCTATATAATAGATCCCTCTGTGTGTAATGACTCTATATAATAGATCCCTCTGTGTGTAATGACTCTATATAATAGATCCCTCTGTGTGTCATGACTCTATATAATAGATCCCTCTGTGTGTAATGATGACGCTATATAATAGATCCCTCTGTGTGTAATGACTCTATATAATAGATCCCTCTGTGTGTAATGACTCTATATAATAGATCCCTCTGTGTGTAATGACTCTATATAATAGATCCCTCTGTGTGTCATGACTCTATATAATAGATCCCTCTGTGTGTAATGATGACGCTATATAATAGATCCCTCTGTGTGTAATGACTCTATATAATAGATCCCTCTGTGTGTAATGACTCTATATAATAGATCCCTCTGTGTGTAATGACTCTATATAATAGATCCCTCTGTGTGTAATGACTCTATATAATAGATCCCTCTGTGTGTAATGACTCTATATAATAGATCCCTCTGTGTGTAATGACTCTATATAATAGATCGCTCTGTGTGTAATGACTCTATATAATAGATCCCTCTGTGTGTCATGATGACGCTATATAATAGATCCCTCTGTGTGTAATGACTCTATATAATAGATCCCTCTGTGTGTAATGACTCTATATAATAGATCCCTCTGTGTGTAATGACTCTATGTAATAGATCCCTCTGTGTGTCATGATGACGCTATATAATAGATCCCTCTGTGTGTAATGACTCTATATAATAGATCCCTCTGTGTGTAATGACTCTATATAATAGATCCCTCTGTGTGTAATGACTCTATATAATAGATCCCACTGTGTGTTATGATGACGCTATATAATAGATCCCTCTGTGTGTAATGACTCTATATAATAGATCCCTCTGTGTGTAATGACTCTATATAATAGATCCCTCTGTGTGTAATGACTCTATATAATAGATCCCTCTGTGTGTAATGACTCTATATAATAGATCCCTCTGTGTGTAATGACTCTATAATAGATCCCTCTGTGTGTAATGACTCTATATAATAGATCCCTCTGTGTGTAATGACTCTATATAATAGATCCCTCTGTGTGTAATGACTATATATAATAGATCCCTCTGTGTGTAATGACTCTATATAATAGATCCCTCTGTGTGTAATGACTCTATATAATAGATCCCTCTGTGTGTAATGACTCTTTATAATAGATCCCTCTGTGTGTAATGACTCTATATAATAGATCCCTCTGTGTGTAATGACTCTATATAATAGATCGCTCTGTGTGTAATGACTCTATATAATAGATCGCTCTGTCTGTAATGTCTCTATATAATAGATCCCTCTGTCTGTAATGACTCTATATAATAGATCCCTCTGAGTGTAATGACTCTATATAATAGATCCCTCTGTGTGTAATGACTCTATATAATAGATCCCTCTGTGTGTAATGACTCTATATAATAGATCCCTCTGTGTGTAATGACTATATAATAGATCCCTCTGTGTGTCATGACTCTATATAATAGATCCCTCTGTGTGTAATGATGACGCTATATAATAGATCCCTCTGTGTGTAATGACTCTATATAATAGATCCCTCTGTGTGTAATGACTCTATATAATAGATCCCTCTGTGTGTAATGACTCTATATAATAGATCCCTCTGTGTGTCATGACTCTATATAATAGATCCCTCTGTGTGTAATGATGACGCTATATAATAGATCCCTCTGTGTGTAATGACTCTATATAATAGATCCCTCTGTGTGTAATGACTCTATATAATAGATCCCTCTGTGTGTAATGACTCTATATAATAGATCCCTCTGTGTGTAATGACTCTATATAATAGATCCCTCTGTGTGTAATGACTCTATATAATAGATCCCTCTGTGTGTAATGACTCTATATAATAGATCGCTCTGTGTGTAATGACTCTATATAATAGATCCCTCTGTGTGTCATGATGACGCTATATAATAGATCCCTCTGTGTGTAATGACTCTATATAATACATCCCTCTGTGTGTAATGACTCTATATATTAGATCCCTCTGTGTGTCATGATGACGCTATATAATAGATCCCTGTGTGTGTAATGACTCAATATAATACATCCCTCTGTGTGTAATGACTCTATATAATAGATCCCTCTGTGTGTAATGACTCTATATAATAGATCCCTCTGTGTGTAATGACTCTATATAATAGATCCCTCTGTGTGTAATGACTCTATACAATAGATCCCTCTGTGTGTAATGACTCTATATAATAGATCCCTCTGTGTGTAATGACTCTATATAATAGATCCCTCTGTGTGTAATGACTCTATATAATAGATCCCTCTGTGTGTAATGACTCTATATAATAGATCGCTCTGTCTGTAATGACTCTATATAATAGATCCCTCTGTCTGTAATGACTCTATATAATAGATCCCTCTGAGTGTAGTGACTCTATATAATAGATCCCTCTGTGTGTAATGACTCTATATAATAGATCTCTCTGTGTGTAATAACTCTATATAATAGATCACTCTGTGTGTAATGACTCTATATAATAGATCCCTCTGTGTGTCATGACTCTATATAATAGATCCCTCTGTGTGTCATGATGACGCTATATAATAGATCCCTCTGTGTGTAATGACTCTATATAATAGATCCCTCTGTGTGTAATGACTCTATATAATAGATCCCTCTGTGTGCAATGACTCTATATAATAGATCCCTCTGTGTGTAATGACTCTATGTAATAGATCCCTCTGTGTGTCATGATGACGCTATATAATAGATCCCTCTGTGTGTAATGACTCTATATAATAGATCCCTCTGTGTGTAATGACTCTATATAATAGATCCCTCTGTGTGTAATGACTCTATGTAATAGATCCCTCTGTGTGTCATGATGATGCTATATAATAGATCCCTCTGTGTGTAATGACTCTATATAATAGATCCCTCTGTGTGTAATGACTCTATATAATAGATCCCTCTGTGTGTAATGACTCTATATAATAGATCCCTCTGTGTGTAATGACTCTATATAATAGATCCCTCTGTGTGTAATGACTATATAATAGATCCCTCTGTGTGTAATGACTCTATATAATAGATCCCTCTGTGTGTAATGACTCTATATAATAGATCCCTCTGTGTGTAATGACTCTATATAATAGATCCCTCTGTGTGTAATGACTCTATATAATAGATCGCTCTGTCTGTAATGACTCTATATAATAGATCCCTCTGTCTGTAATGACTCTATATAATAGATCCCTCTGAGTGTAATGACTCTATATAATAGATCCCTCTGTGTGTAATGACTCTATATAATAGATCTCTCTGTGTGTAATAACTCTATATAATAGATCACTCTGTGTGTAATGACTCTATATAATAGATCCCTCTGTGTGTCATGACTCTATATAATAGATCCCTCTGTGTGTCATGATGACGCTATATAATAGATCCCTCTGTGTGTAATGACTCTATATAATAGATCCCTCTGTGTGTAATGACTCTATATAATAGATCCCTCTGTGTGTAATGACTCTATGTAATAGATCCCTCTGTGTGTCATGATGACGCTATATAATATATCCCTCTGTGTGTAATGACTCTATATAATAGATCCCTCTGTGTGTAATGACTCTATATAATAGATCCCTCTGTGTGTAATGACTCTATATAATAGATCCCTCTGTGTGTAATGACTCTATATAATAGATCCCTCTGTGTGTAATGACTCTATATAATAGATCCCTCTGTGTGCAATGACTCTATATAATAGATCCCTCTGTGTGTAATGACTCTATATAATAGATCCCTCTGTGTGTAATGACTCTATATAATAGATCCCTCTGTGTGTAATGACTCTATATAATAGATCCCTCTGTGTGTAATGACTATATAATAGATCCCTCTGTGTGTAATGACTCTAGATAATAGATCCCTCTGTGTGTAATGACTCTATATAATAGATCCCTCTGTGTGTAATGACTCTATGTAATAGATCCCTCTGTGTGTCATGATGACGCTATATAATAGATCCCTCTGTGTGTAATGACTCTATATAATAGATCCCTCTGTGTGTAATGACTCTATATAATAGATCCCTCTGTGTGTAATGACTCTATATAATAGATCCCTCTGTGTGTAATGACTCTATGTAATAGATCCCTCTGTGTGTCATGATGATGCTATATAATAGATCCCTCTGTGTGTAATGACTCTATGTAATAGATCCCTCTGTGTGTCATGATGACGCTATATAATAGATCCCTCTGTGTGTAATGACTCTATATAATAGATCCCTCTGTGTGTAATGACTCTATATAATAGATCCCTCTGTGTGTAATGACTCTATATAATAGATCCCTCTGTGTGTAATGACTCTGTATAATAGATCCCTCTATGTGTAATGACTATATAATAGATCCCTCTGTGTGTAATGACTCTATATAATAGATCCCTCTGTGTGTAATGACTCTATATAATAGATCCCTCTGTGTGTAATGACTCTATATAATAGATCCCTCTGTGTGTAATGACTCTATATAATAGATCCCTCTGTGTGTAATGACTCTATATAATAGATCCCTCTGTGTGTAATGACTCTATATAATAGATCCCTCTGTGTGTAATGACTCTATATAATAGATCGCTCTGTGTGTAATGACTCTATATAATAGATCCCTCTGTGTGTCATGATGACGCTATATAATAGATCCCTCTGTGTGTAATGACTCTATATAATAGATCCCTCTGTGTGTAATGACTCTATATAATACATCCCTCTGTGTGTAATGACTCTATATATTAGATCCCTCTGTGTGTCATGATGACGCTATATAATAGATCCCTCTGTGTGTAATGACTCTATATAATACATCCCTCTGTGTGTAATGACTCTATATAATAGATCCCTCTGTGTGTAATGACTCTATATAATAGATCCCTCTGTGTGTAATGACTCTATATAATAGATCCCTCTGTGTGTAATGACTCTATATAATAGATCCCTCTGTGTGTAATGACTCTATATAATAGATCCCTCTGTGTGTAATGACTCTATATAATAGATCCCTCTGTGTGTAATGACTCTATATAATAGATCGCTCTGTCTGTAATGACTCTATATAATAGATCCCTCTGTCTGTAATGACTCTATATAATAGATCCCTCTGAGTGTAATGACTCTATATAATAGATCCCTCTGTGTGTAATGACTCTATATAATAGATCTCTCTGTGTGTAATAACTCTATATAATAGATCACTCTGTGTGTAATGACTCTATATAATAGATCCCTCTGTGTGTCATGACTCTATATAATAGATCCCTCTGTGTGTCATGATGACGCTATATAATAGATCCCTCTGTGTGTAATTACTCTATATAATAGATCCCTCTGTGTGTAATGACTCTATATAATAGATCCCTCTGTGTGTAATGACTCTATGTAATAGATCCCTCTGTGTGTCATGATGACGCTATATAATAGATCCCTCTGTGTGTAATGACTCTATATAATAGATCCCTCTGTGTGTAATGACTCTATATAATAGATCCCTCTGTGTGTAATGACTCTATATAATAGATCCCTCTGTGTGTAATGACTCTATATAATAGATCCCTCTGTGTGTAATGACTATATAATAGATCTCTCTGTGTGTAATGACTCTATATAATAGATCCCTCTGTGTGTAATGACTCTATATAATAGATCCCTCTGTGTGTAATGACTCTATATAATAGATCCCTCTGTGTGTAATGACTCTATATAATAGATCCCTCTGTGTGTAATGACTATATAATAGATCCCTCTGTGTGTAATGACTCTATATAATAGATCCCTCTGTGTGTAATGACTCTATATAATAGATCCCTCTGTGTGTAATGACTCTATGTAATAGATCCCTCTGTGTGTCATGATGACGCTATATAATAGATCCCTCTGTGTGTAATGACTCTATATAATAGATCCCTCTGTGTGTAATGACTCTATATAATAGATCCCTCTGTGTGTAATGACTCTATATAATAGATCCCTCTGTGTGTAATGACTCTATATAATAGATCCCTCTGTGTGTAATGACTCTATATAATAGATCCCTCTGTGTGTAATGACTATATAATAGATCCCTCTGTGTGCAATGACTCTATATAATAGATCCCTCTGTGTGTAATGACTCTATATAATAGATCCCTCTGTGTGTAATGACTCTATATAATAGATCCCTCTGTGTGTAATGACTCTATATAATAGATCCCTCTGTGTGTAATGACTATATAATAGATCCCTCTGTGTGTAATGACTCTATATAATAGATCCCTCTGTGTGTAATGACTCTATATAATAGATCCCTCTGTGTGTAATGACTCTATGTAATAGATCCCTCTGTGTGTCATGATGACGCTATATAATAGATCCCTCTGTGTGTAATGACTCTATATAATAGATCCCTCTGTGTGTAATGACTCTATATAATAGATCCCTCTGTGTGTAATGACTCTATATAATAGATCCCTCTGTGTGTAATGACTCTATATAATAGATCCCTCTGTGTGTAATGACTATATAATAGATCCCTCTGTGTGTAATGACTCTATATAATATATCCCTCTGTGTGTAATGACTCTATATAATAGATCCCTCTGCGTGTAATGACTCTATATAATAGATCCCTCTGTGTGTAATGACTCTATATAATAGATCCCTCTGTGTGTAATGACTCTATATAATAGATCCCTCTGTGTGTAATCACTCTATATAATAGATCCCTCTGCGTGTAATGACTCTATATAATAGATCCCTCTGTGTGTAATGACTCTATATAATAGATCCCTCTGTGTGTAATGACTCTATGTAATAGATCCCTCTGTGTGTCATGATGACGCTATATAATAGATCCCTCTGTGTGTAATGACTCTATATAATAGATCCCTCTGTGTGTAATGACTCTATATAATAGATCCCTCTGTGTGTAATGACTCTATATAATAGATCCCTCTGTGTGTAATGACTCTATATAATAGATCCCTCTGTGTGTAATGACTATATAATAGATCCCTCTGTGTGTAATGACTCTATATAATAGATCCCTCTGTGTGTAATGACTCTATATAATAGATCCCTCTGTGTGTAATGACTCTATATAATAGATCCCTCTGTGTGTAATGACTCTATATAACATATGAGCTTCACTTTTTTGTATTGAAGAACTGAAATAAATTAACCTTTTGATGATATTATAATTTAGTGAGAAGCTCCTGTATATAATTTTTGCAATACTTTGCAAATAATTGCAAACTGTTATTTGTGCATAATGTATTTGTATATGCCTCTTTTTGGAAAATTGTCTTTACTTGTTGATATCACCACTTTTATTTACATGCTTTTATACAATGAAAGTCATTTTTATAGGTTTAGTATGGAGGATCAGTACAGGATATGTAATGCATTTACACATGTACACAGTGACTGCACCAGCAGAATAGTGAGTGCAGCTCTGGGGTATAATACAGGATGTAACTCAGGATCAGTAATGTAATGTATGTACACAGTGACTGCACCAGTAGAATAGTGAGTGCAGCTCTGGAGTATAATACAGGATGTAACTCAGGATCAGTAATGTAAAGAATGTACACAGTGACTGCACCAGCAGAATAGTGAGTGCAGCTCTGGGGTATAATACAGGATGTAACTCAGGATTAGTAATGTAATGTATGTACACAGTGACTGCACCAGCAGAATAGTGAGTGCAGCTCTGGAGTATAATACAGGAGGTAACTCAGGATCAGTAATGTAATGTATGTACACAGTGACTGCACCAGCAGAATAGGGAGCGCAGCTCTGGAGTATAATACAGGATGTAACTCAGGATCAGTAATGTAATGTATGTACACAGTGACTGCACCAGCAGAATAGTGAGCGCAGCTCTGTAGGATAATACAGGATGTAACTCAGGCTCATTACAAAATAAGTGATATGTGTATGTGCCCATTGATTCTTCATTTTCGGTTTTGTTAATTCTAAATTTAATTTCAGCGTAGTGAAGATGTCGACTTTAAAGCTTTTATTGAAATGTAAAAAATATTACACATGTGAGTTAGAGTGAAAGGCAAGTGTAAAGTAGCAGAACAGTAGCGGATACCTGGCCGTGCACAGAACCAGCCTCCCGGACAGGGTGAGCACTCCTCTATGGACACCAGTCCCGTCTGATTGCTGAAAGTACCGGTTGGACAGGGGTGCTGCTGCCCATATTCGGTTCCCTCGACACAAATATGACCTGCTGGGCACTCGTTGGGCACATAATAATTTTCTGACATGCTTTCTTGCGTTTTCTCTTCTGGTATCAATGGGCCACAATATCTGAAAAACACAATGAAACCCACCTATAAGGCCATGTAATAAATGCTGCATTGATAAGATGCACTTACACCCCTAAATTCTTATATTCTTTGCAGATATAGAGGCTGGTGGACTGGTTACAATCAGATCCCCACCCTTTTCCCACAAACATGCAGCTGCTAATCTCAAAATCAAAATTGGATTTTTGTATGTACCGTAAAATCCCTTTTCTTTGAAAACAATGAGGTATCCAGCGCCAAGGATATATACGTTCTGCCAGTTTGTGGCTTGACACTAGATAGAACAAAATAGTTTGCTCCTCCTGGTGGGCTATACTCGTCTCCTCAGACACCGGGCAGCTCAGTGCCAAAAGAAGAAGGAGAGTAAAAAGATTCTATAACAACCAGGAATGAACATAACCAGAATACAGGGAAGAAAGCCATGGCGGAGGCAACACAACTACCCTTGAGAAGGAAGCAGATAAGAACCGGGTGGGATCTGTGTCCCAAAATGTATTCAACGAGAAAAAGATTTTACGGTAAGTTCAAAAATCCAATAGCAATGTGGGATGTCCTAGAAGGTGGGAAAACAGAACCGTGGGCCATGTGGACCCCGAAATGCACAGAGGCTTGCTGCAATGTGCCACCCACAATGGCATTGGTAGATACCATCGAGGGAAACTCATGGATTTCAGTGAAGGGGACCCAGCTCGCACCCAGGATAATAAAAACCTGATGTCTGACTGCCCTTGTGGAGTGAAAGATGAGATTTGCCAATGTAAACTTCTGCTGTCACATACCGAAGTGGCCTTTGTCAAAGCTTGTCTTGATGGAGGTAAACTGCCACCTTCCCTGGAACGAGGAGTGCTTTGAGGGAACAAGGATCTCAGAGAAGATCCTGGTAGCTGGTGGGAGACCCTCAGGTGCCAGAGCCCCAAATTATGGGAATACGAGGGTGGGGGATTAGGAGGGAGAGAAGCACAATCATCTGTTCAATGTCTTCTGATACCTGCTGGGTCAGACCTATGGTGGCCTTGCACCACATAGGGGAAACAGGCACTCGGAAGCAGCCGCAGGGGATGGGTGGCGCCTGCAGGGAGGCGCACTACTGTGGAGTGAATGGGGTGTCCTTCATGGGATTATGAGAAAGAGGTGGGGGACATTCACTTTACCCAATAGAAAAAAGTAAAAAAAAAACATGCAGCAAATCCGATACAGATAATGTCTGCCTCCTATGAACACTAGGATAAAACTGAGCTGCCAGGTGTCTGAGGAGAGGGGTTAGCACCCTGGGCAGAAGTGACACTTTTTTACCTAGTCCTTTAGTGTCAGGGCATATACCATGATCCAATGTTTCCCAATTCTATTAACAAGAAAGCAGAATTTACAGATCTAAGCAGCAGCCTAAATATAGTGGTGTCACTGCATGACATCAGGGGTCATAGACATTCACACCCGGGGGAACATGTAGCATTGGGTCGGACATTCACTAAATGCTGGATCTGATGAACCGCTAGCGCTTACTTTCCAGCAGGGCAGACGGCGCACTGTCTTTGGCCAATCTTATCCTGATACCGGCCCATGGGGCAAGCTCGGGGCTCGGAGATTCCAGTAGGACAGTAATGACCAACAGGACAAATATGTTCTGAAAGAAAGATGACAAGCAGATATTAGGATTTAGTCATCTCATATCTGGAAATACAATGCTAAAGGAAGAGAAGTGCAAAAGAGCCAAAAATCACTTAATTGCTGTAAAAGTATAGTTCTATGATATGATGCGCCTGTGTGAATCCTGCTGCAAGCAGAAAATAGGTAAAGCGCCTACAGTCACACATGAGCTGTTGTAACCGGCTGACAAAGAATTCATCATAAGCAAGTTCATAATGGGGAATACCCATCTGATAAAGAGAGCGAATATCATTAGGATATGCAGTCACTTAATGATTGGTGGGCTCCAGCCCCTAAGATGCTTCACAATGAGCAACACAAATCCTGCACATGAACAGAAAACATTAGAATGAAGTCATATATTACCTGGACTCTGTGGATTTATTGACCCTGGTGGACAGAACCAACCAGCGATACATTCAGCATCAGGGACTTCAGCCCCCCAGCGAGAGCAGTAGGATCCAGCAGTGCACGGCGAGCAGTCCTGAGGAGAGCGAGCACCGGAAGCAGGCAAAAAAGTACCTGTGTATACAGCAGTGCCAGCGTCATCACCAAGACCGGAGCCACACAGACAATATTGCTATAATACAAGATACCCTAAGTCATATTATGATTTTAGAATGTCACTTAACATTTTATGCAGAGTAATTCTTTTTGAACAATTGTTTTCAAAATGAGACAAACTCTATAAATATATAGCACTGGTTTTGCCAAAACTCAAGCACCGGGCTAGTTGCACTTCATTCCCAAAATTTTGCATTATTACAGGAGTTGTGTATATGAGCTCATGTAGAATAAGGGCTGTCCGGGCCCAGTAATCATTGCTGGCGAAATCTGGAGGAATTATTATTTTCATTTGCACCATTTTCGTTTTCTGTGATTGTGAATACTTTGCTTGTCATCATGGACGGTTTATTCTCACCTGGAGGACACGGTGAAGGTGATGAACTTCCAGCAATGCAGAAGTGTCCAGGCGGGCAGATATCTCCCTTATTCCCATCTCTGGGGTTTGGAAGGGAAGACCCCGCTGAACAATAAAACCCAGGGTCACAGGCACCAGACTCGGCCTCCAGCTCGGCGGATGCACAGTATTTCCCTGGAAAAAAACCCCTTTTGATTCATTTTTATTTACGGCATTTACCATGAGTTAAAGGAGTTGCTCACTACCCGTACAAACACTGGCACATGAGACCCGGCGCGACGTTGCTGGAACAGTGTCAGTACGGGAGGTGCATATAAGGAGTTTTTATTTTAAAAGGGGTATATAGTGTTTAAGAAGGGGTTGTCCAGGTAGTAGAGATCCCCTTAAAATATTTTTTTAAATATTTGGACATTTACAGACAAGGTGATACCAAATATACTTTTTTTTTTCTTTTCTTGAATTGGGAAAAGAGAGTGATTTAAACAATTAGATTTTTTAATTACATTTTTTTACATAGTCTACTTGAACCTGTGATCATTTGACCACTTGCATAATATTCCAGAATACTTTAGCATTTAGTATGAAGTCCCTACTGCCAAATTTCATCAGTGATAGTGGTTCACATCTGGGGTTATTGACACTTTTTGATCGGCTTATTGTACAGGGACCCCTCGAATAAGTAGGAACTGACCAAAGGAAAACTTTGAGACGTCAATAACACCGCTGATTGATTGTCCATATTTTTGGTCTCCTTCTGTCCTCCACTTTCCTGTTATTATGTTTTTTTTTCTCCTTTTTAAGGTTTTGTTGGACTCAATATGTGGGTGGACTTTGATAATAAACAGACTTCCATTAAGAAGGTTACATATTCCATACATGTTCTGTGACTTTCCAGGTTTTGGTCATTTCACTCTGTACAACCAAATTCTTTCTATACAAAAATTCAATAGTTTTAAAAAGTTTAGAAAACCAAGAAAGGACAAAGGAAATATTACCTGGGCTGCAGGGAAAAGGGTGAGATGAACCTTGGGGGCAATAAGTTCCTGGTGGGCACATGCCATATCTAGAAAGGTTAGATGGTATTGTAGGTCCTAAAAGAAATAGATAAAATAATTACATATAGACGGTACATGCACATCTCATTACAGGATACATCTCTGATACTCACGGTAACAAGCCATGCAGCTGGGAATCCATTACATGACTGGGATAGATCATTATCTTATATATATATATTACCTGGAATCTCTAGAGAATAGACAGGTTTATCAGATATCGACCCTGCAGGGCAAAACCAGCCGGATGCACAGAATCCCTCTGGTCTTCCCAGTCCACGCCTTGAACAGAACATCCCTGGTGGACAGGGCAAGCACGTGCCAATGTCCGGGGCGCCTTGGTTTCCGCTGAATGTACCCTGTGGGCAGGGGTGCAGCTCTGCAAATTCTGTTTTCTTTGGACAGTAATAACCTATGATAAATCAAAAGTAAATTAATACTGGTTGTAAACCCAGGAATGGCCGACATCACTACACAGTCATTACCATGTACGGATAATGGCGTTTATTGCGCAGTAAGAATAGACTGAGAACGTGGTTCTCCAGGTCAGTGTGATTATGGTCATACCAAACAGTTTTTTATATATTTTACTAGCTAAAATTTAGAACCTTATAAAAAAAAAAATGGCTTCTGTCTCCGTTTTTTGCCAACAGATAGTTTTTTTTTTTTTTAGTTTTCCGACAATGAAGCTGTATGAGGTCTTGCTTTGTGTGTGGTGAGTGGACATTTTTATTGGTAGCAATTTGGGATAGATCTGATTCTTTGATTGCTTTTTATTGCCGTTCTTGAGAGAGGAGCAGAATAGAATGGAGCAATTCTGGCATTTTGATTGTATTTAGCTTTATGGTCTTTACTGGACGTGTTGAACGATTTGATTTTTTCATACATTAGACTATTGGCAACTGATTTGAGCTTGAATTGACCTTCCACCAGGATTGCACCAATTAGCAGAGAATGACAGCAGCATTTAACTGGTTAAACAGTTTGGAGCTAAATCATATCGCTGCTATTTGAGCCAGGTTCCAGTGGTATAACACAGCCGGCGCCCACCGTGTACAGTAAGGGCCCACCCTATACACACGCACCCGACATTCATTGTACATGTATGGTGGATGCTGAAATGGGTTAAAGAGAACTTGTCACCGGGTTTTGCACAATCTGGGAGTAGCGGGTAATAGGGACAAAGATCCTAACTCCAGTGCTGGGTCACTAACTGGGCTTCTTGCAGTAGTTTTAACAAATCTTCTTAAATTATATAGAGTAACAATAAGTGTGCACAAAATTCCTCTCTGCATCTTTTCAGCTGCCAATTTTCCTGCAGATCTAATCAAATCTGCCCAAAAATCTGTTGCAACATCTGCAAAAAAATGTTTATAATCTTCATGGAGATTTGCCGCTGGATACTGAAGCTTTACAGGTTGCTCGTTCTTCTAATACATAGATATGAATAAGTCCGACCTCGTCACTATTTAGGGACAAGATGCAAGTTCATGCAGGCGCCGGTACATGCACATAAAATCACAGTGATCAAAATTTTAAGCATTAAAATATCTCCACCTTCAGGGCAAATGCTTGTGTTAGTGGATTGCACAGGACAATAGAAACCTTCTGGACACGCCGCACAGCTGGCTTGTCCCAAATACTGTGAGAAGGTGCCTGCAGGACATGGATGAGGAAGATGACTTCCCAGTGGACAGTAGTGACCGGCAGGGCATGGGCCACCACTGCTGGCCACCTATGGAATAAATACATAATGATTCTCAATTATAAGAGCCTCGGTAATAATACAATATAAATGCACCATGGAGTGAAATAAGAGTACATCACCTGAGGAGGATGAGGAGATGCGGATGCTCTGGTACAGTAGTAGCCTTCATCACAGGGGCCATTTGGAGTTGCCAGTCCAGGTCTATCACAGAAGTATCCTATATTTTAAGAGAAGAGATCGGTGTGAATTGGACTTGCTGCCATTCACTTTCTGCAATGAAAACTCCACAAACAAAATATGCATTAAACTGTGCAGAGATATTTGACATGTTATGGATTTAGCGCATTGCAAAAAACTGAAATCCAAAATGACAAATCAGCAGCATAAATGAGGCCGCTGCAAATTTCTTATCTGGATGGAAAATCAGCGGCGTATTCCCCACAATGTTCACAACACAATCAGGGGAAAAACTACAATTCACAGCACATCCTTTGAAAAAATTAGTCCATCCACCGAACGGCAAGAAACAAACGGCGGCAATAATTAAAAGGCATGGATAATACCGCCAAATATCAGAGAAAACACATTAGTGTCAGATAGGAGAAACCAATGTGTTATCCCTTACAAAAAGATACAGTGCTCTTGCACCTGAGTGGTTCCTTCATATTATCGTATGTAGCCTACAGCTATAGTTACAGCCGTAAAGTCCAAACTCCTCGTCACGTTCGCCTCCGATAAGTTGCTTTATTAAAAGGGTATTCCCATCTCCAAGATCCTATCTCAATATGTAGTAAGTGTAATAATAAAATTAGCAAATACCTCCAATTATAAATGTTGTATAGTCCTCCTGATAACCTATGTTGCTTACCTCATGTTCAAGGCATTGCAGTAGCTTAGGTATCCATGGTTACGACCACTCATATAGTGACATTTAGTTAATTGGTAGTGGTCGTCACCATGGATACCTAAGCCGTTGCAATGGCCTGCATATAGGTTATCAGGAGTACTATTCTACATTTCTAATTGGAGGTATTAACGTTTAGGCCACATAGGGCCTTCATCAAGCCATAAATGTACAAAGGTTATGGCCGTTTTTACAGTGATCCAGAAAAAAAAACAGTTTACCTGGTTCACAGAGCACACAGGCCTCAGGTGCCACATTTCCCGAGGTGTTACTGTATGAGCCAGAGGGGCAAGGACGCGGAACTACAGACCCCACTGGGCAATAATACCCTGACGGACACACATCTCCCAGAGGTCCCTGGTTTGGAGTTGGTGTTTTCGCTGAATGTGTACAGAAGTATCCTTCGGAGCAAAGACCAGTCACCCGCGTCTGTCCTAATGTGTCACAGTAATGTCCTGCAAAAAAAAACAAAACAACACAACACATATAAAAAGATAATTGTGAGAGTGGCATTAAAGGAAGGAGTAATGTTATCAGCATTCACATAGAGATTTGTTCACCGTCGATCATTACCTGGGTCACAAGGCCGGCAGTCCTCTCCAGAGCGGCTTCCTCTGTGCCCATTGTACGTGCCTCTGGGACATGGGAACTGCTCCGGAGAGAACGTCCCTCCAGGACAGAAGAACCCAGGAGGACATTCTTTTCCTTCCAGCGATGAAGTCTTGTTGAGGCAGAAGAACCTGTAATTTCACAAGGGAGGACATTAATCTCAGCACACGATTAATAAAAAACTACAGTTTGGGGGTGTGCATTTTACCCTTCTGTGCAAGGTAGGCAAATAGCCTGCCTTTCTATAGGATTATATGTTCCAGGAGGACAGGGCTGAGGATCAGAGGAGCCAACGGGGCAGAAATGTCCTGAAATGTAAAATGTCCACAGTAAATATTAAGATTTATAAATGCATTTGCATGTGACATGCATGCGAACAGTACCTGGTGGGCACGGACCTCCCATAGGGCTAACTGAGAAGAGTTGTGGCGATATAGCTGATAGGATACAATAGAAACCCTCAGAACATGGGCCGGCGGGCAGCAGAAGGCCAGGCGAGTCGCAGTAATGTCCGGCAGCACATGGAGAACATTCAGCCTATTTATTAATGGAAGATTGTTGTAACTTAGCGTTTTGCATGAGCACAGTTAGTTTTAGCTTGTGATACATTTTTTATTTCCATCTTGGGTTTCCCAATTATAGCAGGCTTTATAAATCATTTCCATCATCATTATTTCCTACCTCTGAGAGCAGCTTTATTCTGGAGCTGCAGGTGCCGAGCGGACAAGGTGTGGGAGCCACACTGCCACGAGGACAGAAGTGGCCAGGTGGACAAGGACCAGTCGACCCTAATAATACAGCAATGTTAACATTCTGAAAATGTAGTAAAGTTGCATCATCTTGATTTGAAATGTGACCTTAAGTTACATCCAACATTACCTGGAATTTCTTCTTCCTGATCCGGTCGCTGAGCTCCAGCCATGCAATAATATCCCTCTGCACAGTCTCCGGTCACCATGGTGGAGTTATAGAACGGGCAGTATTTGCCTCCATCACAAACTCTGCAGCCAGAAGCATCACCGAGGCCCAGATCTGAGCTGTAGGATCCAGGCTGGCAAGGCTTCCAGTCCAAGCTGGTCCCCTGGGGACAATAAAATCCTAAAACAGCAACAATATTAACACTTTATTGAGGTGTCCTTAAACATAATTTTATAGTTTATATGTTGGTATATTGTGTCTAAATATTTTATTAAATGTATTGGTGATTTCATTCTAATCCTGAGTTACCTTCTGTATTATACTCCAGAGCAGCACTCACTATTCTGCTGGTGCAGTCACTGTGTACATACATTACATTACTGATCCTGAGTTACATCCTGTATTATACTCCAGAGCTGCACTCACTATTCTGCTGGTGCAGTCACTGTGTACATACATTACATTACTGATCCTGAATTAATCCTGTATTATACTCCAGAGCCGCACTCACTATTCTGCTGGTGCAGTCACTGTGTACATACATTACATTACTGATCCTGAGTTACATCCTGTATTATACTCCAGAGCTGCGCTCATTATTCTGCTGGTGCAGTCACTGTGTACATACATTACATTACTGATCCTGAGTTATATCCTGTATTATACCCCAGAGCTGCACTCACTATTCTGCTGGTGCAGTCACTGTGTACATACATTACATTACTGATCCTGAGTTACATCCTGTATTATACTCCAGAGCTGCACTCACTATTCTGCTGGTGCAGTCATTGTGTACATACATTACATTACTGATCCTGTACTGATCCTGAGTTATATCCTGTATTATACTCCAGAGCTGCACTCACTATTCTGCTGGTGCAGTCACTGTACATACATTACATTACTGAACCTGAGCTACATCCTGTATTATACTCCAGAGCAGCACTCACTATTCTGCTGGTGCTGTCACTGTGTACATACATTACATTACTGATACTAAGTTACATCCTGTATTATACTCCAGAGCTGCACTCACTATTCTGCTAGTGCAGTCACTGTGTACATACATTACATTACTGATCCTGAGTTACATACTGTATTATACTCCAGAGCTGCACTCACTATTCTGCTGGTGGAGTCACTGTGTACATACATTACATTACTGAGCCCGAGTTACATCCTGTATTATACTCCAGAGCTGCACTCACTATTCTGCTGGTGCAGTCACTGTGTACATACATTACATTACTGATCCTGAGATACATCCTGTATTATACTCCAGACAGGGGTGGATTAAGAGTAGCAAGGACCCCAGGCAGTTTAGAAGGCGCGGCCCCCCCCCCCCCCCCCCCACACCTGATGTATCACATGTCACATGATCCCCTGTAATAGATCATGTGATAGTTCACGTGAAATTAATTTGGCACAATATTAATATATTAATTATAATAATTTTTTTTACGCTGTGTGCCCACTATGCGTTTTTTAAGCGTTTCCGCAGCGGCAATTCTGCTGCAGAAACGCTTAAAAAACGCTTGGTAGAAGTTCTGCCATGTTCCCCAATGATAATCCGCATGTGCTGTGCACATGCTGCGGAAATTTCCGCTGCGGATTATCATTGCGGAAAAATAAGCAGCACTACCAATTATTTTGTGGAAGTGTGGCGTTTTCGCCGCCATTGACTTGCATTGGACTGCATAATATCAGCATCACTACATGTGCACATGCGGATATCATGCAGTTCAATGTGCGGATGGTACCCGGGTCTGGAGAGGAGCAAACTCTCCTCCAGACCGGGGTATCATAGTACCTGTAAAAAAAAAAGAATAAAATAAAAAATAAATATCATACTTACCTCCTGATGGCCCCCGGTGTCTTTATCCGATGCGTACTGGCTTGCCGGCAGCTCGCGGTAGACTAAAGGACCTGTGGTGACGTCATTTAGTCATGTAACGTTTCACACGACCGCTGACGTGGGCAGGTCATCAGAAGGTAAGTATATATTTATTTTTTACCATTCTTTCGGTCACACTATATATGCCGTTTGCATGGATTTAAATACTGTGACCAAGCTGTCAAGCACTTTCCAAGTGATGCTAAAATCGTGGGAAAGCGGAAATGCATGTGAAGAACGCTTCACTTCCGCTTGTGCCTGGCAGGAAAAATGCATGTACAATCCGCATGTACAATCCGCATGTACAATCCGCATACGTTTTTTCTGCCAGGGAGATGCAGAAATGCTCAAAAAAATCCGGAGCATTTCTGCATCGTGGGCACATAGCCTTACATTAATTGTATGACTCAATATTGAGCACACGTAGCCATCTATACACAGAAGGGGGCCGCACGGTGCCATCTATACACAGCGGAAGGTTGCACGGTGACATCTATATACAGCGGGAGGCCACACGGTGCCACCTATACACAGCGGGAGGCCGCACGGTGCCATCTATACACAGCAGGATGCAGCACGGTGCCATCTATATACAGCGGGAGGCCGCACGTAGCCATCTATACACAGCGGGAGGCCGCACATAGCCATCAATACACAGCGGGAGGCCGCACGGTGCCATCTATACACAGCAGGAGGCCGCACGTAGCCATCTATACACAGCAGGAGGCCGCACGGTGCCATCTATACACAGCAGGGGGCCGCACAGTGCCATCTATACACAGCAGGGAGCCGCACGGTGCCATCTATACACAGCAGGGGGCCGCACGATGCCATCTATACACAGCAGGAGGCCGCACGGTGCCATCTATACACAGCAGGGGGCCGCACGTAGACATCTATACACAGCAGGAGGCCGCACGTAGCCATCTATACACAGCGGGAGGCCACACGGCGCCCTCTATACACAGCGGGAGGCCACACGGCGCCCCCCAGATACAGCGGGAGGCCACACGGTGCTATCTATACACAGCAGGAGGCCGCACGGTGCCATCTATACACAGCAGGAGGCCGCACGGTACCATCTATACGCAGCAGGAGGCTGCACGGTGCTATCTATACACAGCAGGAGGCTGCACGGTGCTATCTATACAAAGCAGGAGGCCGCACGGTGCCATCTATACACAGCAGGAGGCCGCACGTAGCCAGCTATACACAGCAGGAGGCCGCACGTAGCCATCTATACACAGCAGGAGGCGGCGCGGTGCCATCTATACACAGCAGGAGGCCGCACGGTGCCATCAATACACAGCGGAAGGTTGCACGGTGACATCTATATACAGCGGGAGGCCACACGGTGCCATCTATACACAGCGGGAGGCCACACAGTGCCATCTATACACAGCAGGATGCATCACGGTGCCATCTATATACAGCGGGAGGCCGCACGTAGCCATCTATACACAGCGGGAGGCCGCACATAGCCATCTATACACAGCGGGAGGCCGCACGGTGCCATCTATACACAGCAGGAGGCCGCACGTAGCCATCTATACACAGAAGGAGGCCGCACGGTGCCATCTATACACAGCAGGGGGCCGCACAGTGCCATCTATACACAGCAGGGAGCCGCACGGTGCCATCTATACACAGCAGGGGGCCGCACGATGCCATCTATACACAGCAGGAGGCCGCACGGTGCCATCTATACACAGCAGGGGGCCGCACGTAGACATCTATACACAGTAGGAGGCCGCACGTAGCCATCTATACACAGCAGGAGGCCACACGGCGCCCTCTATACACAGCGGGAGGCCACACGGCGCCCCCCAGATACAGCGGGAGGCCGCACGGTGCTATCTATACACAGCAGGAGGCCGCACGGTGCCATCTATACACAGCAGGGGGCAGCACGTAGCCATCTATACACAGCAGGAGGCCGCACGTAGCCATCTATACACAGCGGGAGGCCACACGGCGCCCTCTATACACAGCGGGAGGCCACACGGCACCCCCCAGATACAGCGGGAGGCCGCACGGTGCTATCTATACACAGCAGGAGGCCGCACGGTGCCATCTATACACAGCAGGGGGCTGCACGGTGCCATCTATACACACCAGGGGGCCGCACGGTGCCAACTATACACAGCAGGATGCAGCACGGTGCCATCTATACACAGCAGGATGCAGCACGTTGCCATCTATACACAGCGGGAGGCCGCACGGTGCCATCTATACACAGCGGGAGGCCGCACATAGCCATCTATACACAGCGGGAGGCCGCACATAGCCATCTGTAAACAGCGGGAGGCCGCACATAGCCATCTATACACAGCAGGAGGCCGAACGGTGCCATCTATACACAGCAGGAGGCCGCACATAGCCATCTATACACAGCGGGAGGCCGCACGTAGCCATCTATACACAGCGGGAGGCCGCACGCAGCCATCTATACACAGCAGGAGGCCGCACGTAGCCATCTATACACAGCAGGAGGCCGCACGTAGTCATCTATACATAGCGGGAGGCCGCACGTAGCCATCTATACACAGCAGGATGCCGCACGGTGCCATCTATACACAGCGGGAGGCCACACATAGTCATCTATACACAGCGGGAGGCCGCACATAGCCATCTATACACAGCGGCAGGCCGCACGTAGCCATCTATACACAGCGGGAGGCCGCACGTAGCCATCTATACACAGCGGGAGGCCGCACGTAGCCATCTATACACAGCAGGAGGCCACACGTAGCCATCTATACACAGCAGGAGGCCGCACGTAGTCATCTATACATAGCGGGAGGCTGCATGTAGCCATCTATACACAGCAGGATGCCGCACGGTGCCATCTATACACAGCGGGAGGCCACACGTAGTCTTCTATACACAGCGGGAGGCCGCACATAGCCATCTATACACAGCGGCAGGCCGCACGTAGCCATCTATACACAGCGGGAGGCCGCACGTAGCCTTCTATACACAGCGGGAGGCCGCACGTAGCCATCTATACACAGCGAGAGGTCGCACGTAGGCATATATACACAGCTGGAGGCCGCATGTAGCCATCTATACACAGCAGGAGGCCGCACGTAGGCATCTATACACAGCAAGAGGCCGCACATAGCCATCTATACACAGCGGGAGGCCGTACGTAGCCATCTATACACAGCGGGAGACCGCACGTAGCCATCTATACACAGCGGGAGGCCGCACGTAGCCATCTATACACAGCTGGAGGCTGCACGTAGCCATCTATACACAGCGGGAGGCCGCACGTAGCCATCTATACACAGCGGGAGGCCGCACGTAGCCATCTATACACAGCAGGAGGCCGCACGTAGCCATCTATACACAGCGAGAGGTCGCACGTAGGCATCTATACACAGCTGGATGCCGCATGTAGCCATCTATACACAGCAGGAGGCCGCACGTAGCCATCTATACACAGCGGGAGGCCGCACGTAGCCATCTATACACAGCGGGAGGCCGCACGTAGCCATCTATACACAGCGGGAGGCCACGCGGCGCCCCCCAGATACAGCGGGAGGCCGCATGGCGCCATCTATACACAGCAGGAGGCCGCACGTAGCCATCTATACACAGCACGAGGCCGCACGGCGCCATCTATACACAGCAGGAGGCCGCACGGCGCCATCTATACTCAGCACGAGGCCGCACGGCGCCATCTATACACAGCGGGAGGCCGCACGGCCCCCCCCCCCAAGAGACAGCGGGAGGCCACACGCAGTCACGCACACACACAAACATATACAGACATATGCATACACGCATAAACACATTTGAAACACAAAAATACATATAAACAAACATCACACAATGATATCTGCCTGCAAACACACACACACTCACTCAATCACACACACACACACACTCACCATCCCCCGGCTCAGCTCCAGTCGTCCAGCTTCTCTCCGGTGCATCAGTGCAGGCCGGGCGCGCACTGCGTGACGTCACACTAGCAGACACGGCCGCGCCCAGGGCCGTGTCTTCTAGCTGTGACGTGGCCGGGCCAGCAAACAGGGAAGTTAACAGATGCAGTGCTGGCCCGGCCGAAGAAGAAGCAGCGGCCGCGCGCCGCTGCTGGGGGAGCGGTCCGGGGGCCCCCCCGCCACTGTCTGCCGGTATGTGCCGCGGCGCCGAACATATTATAATGAGGACAATCTGGCCATGGACACCCCGGAGCCCCGGGCCCCCCGGGGCCCCGGGCGGTATCCCAGATTGCCCTCATTATAATCCGTCTATGACTCCAGAACTGAACTCACTATTCTGCTGGTGCAGTCACTGTGTACATACATTACATTACTTTTCCTCTACTGATCCTGAGTTACATCCTGTATTATACCCCAGAGCAGCACTCACTATTCTGCTGGTGCAGTCACTGTGTACATACATTATATTACTGATCCTGAGTTACATCTTGTATTATACTCCAGAGCTGCACTCACTATTCTGCTGGTGCAGTCACAGTGTACATACATTACAATACTAATCCTAAGTTACATCCTGTATTATTCTCCAGAGCTGCACTCACTATTCTGCTGATCCTGATTTTCATCTTACCTCTAGGACACGGCTGAGGGCTCATTCCCGGAACACAGTATTTTCCAGCCGGACACACATCACATTCAGTCGCTCCGTTCTGCATCGTGTAAGTGCCAGGAGAGCACAAGATAGGAGCAGATGATCCAGACAGGCAAAAGTGTCCTGGGGGGCAAAGGCCTCCTGACAGACCATCCACTGGAGTTGATATTTCAGCTCCTTCTGAACAGTAATACCTGAAATTGAAAGAAAATTAAACTCAATTTCTCTGTCGCTTCATTGGGGGACACGGGAAACCATGGGTGTAATTCTCAATTTCAACCTCCTGGTGGCAGCAGCATACATCCAGGGTTTCCTGAGTCCCCCAATGATGGCTCTGAGAAAGGGCTGTTATGCTCAGTACCATCTCATAATACACTGTTATGCACACGCCCGGGCTAAGCGGCGTGTGCGTGTGATTGGTAGTGATTCCACTGGACCGTGCCGGAGAGTGAATGCCTGGAGGGGCGTGACTAAGTATTCACCCGATCCGACCAGGGTCGCACGACGGCATACGACGCCAGTGCACCAAGGAGGAACCGAGCAGAGGGACCAGGTGCTACTCCAGGACAGACCCCGGACACGGCTGTTGACCCACACAGGGGAATACAGGAACAGGCTGGTAGGCTGGCACACAGACTGGAGGGTATAGGCAGGCACGACTGGTATGCAGGCAGGCGGGTATGCAGGCAGGGGGGTAAAGGCAAGCACAGCTAGAGTGCCGACAAGGCTGAGCAGGGAGGACAGGGCTCTGTTCACACGGAACAGACAGGAAGGGAAAGACAGAGCCAGATACTCACACAGTACTTGCAGAGACAATAAGCAGGAGTTAGGTACGAGTTCAGACTCTGCAGAAAAAGGAAGGGAACGGACATAGAGGCAAAACAGGTAAAGGACAGGAGAGAGTTCAGACTGGAACTGAGTGTACGGAGGAGACCGACACTGCAGAGGGATACAGGAGCGGGTCTGGGAATACGGCCCCCAGAGAGGCGGAACGAACAGGCAAGGAGCGTGTTCAGACAGGACAGACAAGAGAACACAGAAAGGACTCAGTTCAGACACGGGAACTAATGCCGCAAAGCAGGAGACATACAGGACTTAGTTCAGACACGGGAACTAATACCGCAAAGCAGGAGACATACAGGACACAGTTCAGACACGGGAGCTGATACCGCAAAGCAGGAGACATACAGGACTCAGTTCAGACACGGGAACTGATACAAAAAGCAGGAGACATACAGGACTCAGTTCAGACACGGGAACTAATACCGCAAAGCAGGAGACATACAGGACTAAGTTCAGACAGGCCTGGAAATACAGCCTCCAGGAAAGGCAGACAAGGAAACAAAGACGGGACCTGGCACCTTCAGAGTGCAAGCACACACTGAAGGAAAACACTATGCTCAGGCAGGGATAGAAGGGAGCTGCTGAGCTATATACCAAGTGACAGACAGCAATAGGCTGAGGACGCACAAGGGGTGTGACCCACAGCAGGTACAAAAGGCAGGAAGTGATCGGGCGCCGCCCTTAAGCAGCAGAAACAGACACAAACAGACAGCATGGAGGGAAGCCAGAGAGACATTCTGGACAGGAGATCAAGTGCGCGCTCTTGCACAGTGGGAGATGGACCACCATGCAAGGACGCCGCCAGGTATGTTACAGTACCTCCCCCCTTACGCCCCCTCTTCTTCAGGCCTGCCAGAATCTTCCGCAGGGAATTCGAGGGCCAGTCGTTCACTGGGTTGGAGGGGGACAGAGACTTAAGGGTAATCTCTGCTTCGAGGTACATCTTGTCAAGCTCACAGGAAGAAATAGACGGGTTATCAGGTACATAATGAGGAAAAGTCACTGTCTCTTTGTTATCTGGTGATATCCCGGAGGATTCAGGAAACAACTGGAGGTCCTCCGCCGGGTCAGAAGAGTGCAGAGGCTCAGAGAAAACAACTGCTTCAGAGTACACTAGGTCGGACTCACTGGAGGAAGCAGGCGAGGTATTGGGTACCGAGTATAGGAAAGTCTCTGTCCATTCACCACCAGGTGGCACCCCGAAGGGTTCTGGAGACAGCTGGCGGACCTCCGCCTGGTCAGAGGGGTGTAGAGACTCACGGGTAACCTCTGCTTCAGAGTACACTAGGTCGGACTCACTGGAGGAAGCAGGCGAGGTATCGGGTACCGAGTATAGGAAAGTCTCTGTCCATTCACCACCAGGTGGCACCCCGAAGGGTTCTGGAGACAGCTGGCGGTCCTCCGCCTGGTCAGAGGGGTGTAGAGACTCACGGGTAACCTCTGCTTCAGAGTACACTAGGTCGGACTCACTGGACGAAGCAAGCGAGGTATCAGATCCAGGATATAGGAAAGTCTCTGTCCATTCACCACCAGGTGGAACCCCGAAGGATTCTGAACACAACTGGAGGTCCTCCGCCTGGTCGGAGGGGTGTAGAGACTCAGGAGTAACCTCTGCTTCGGAGTACACTAAGTTGGACTCACTGGACGAAGCGAGCGAGGTATCAGGTACAGAGTATAGGAGAGTCTCTGTCCTTTCGCTACCAGGTAGCACCCCGAAGGGTTCAGGAGACAACTGGAGATCCTCCGCCTGGTCGGAGGGGTGTAGAGACTCGGAGGTAACTACCACTTTGGGGTACCCATTGTCAGGCTCACAGGACGAAGCGGACAAAGTATTGAGTACCGGGTGTAGAGAAGTCTCTCTCCATTTGTCATCGAGTGGTATCCCGGAGGGTTCAGGAGGCAACAGGGGATCCTCCGCCAGGTAGTAGAGGTGCACAGACTCTGAGGTAACCACAGCTTTGGAGCATCCTTGGACATGCACACCGGTTAAAGAGAAAGAAGCATCTGATGCCGGGTGCAGGAAGTTCTCCTGTGTGGAGTCTGGATGGGCAGAAGTCTCTTCGGCCAGGAGAACTGGTGCACTACCCACGCACATTACCCATTGGGGTTTCTCCGGGATACAGGGAGATGAAGCTTCAGTAGGGACTTCAAGGTTGGGGTCAGGAGGTCTCAGGGAGGACAGACCCTGGCGTGACGGCTTGCCTCTAAGTCTAGCACGTCTGGGCTGCCTCTTGAGGTTGAGAGAAGTATTCCGGAAAGCGTAGTCACCCTGTGAGGATTCTGGGTGGGCAGTAGTCTCATTGGGCTGGAGGACTATTGCGCTACCCACACACATTACCCGTCGGGGCTGCTCCGGGATATTGGGAAGTGAAGCTTCAGCAGGGGCTTCAGAGTTAGGGTCCTCGAAGACCATACGAAAGGCCACCAGGAAGGCCTGCAGGTCAAGGATGACAGGATCCCATGCTTCCCATAGGGGGGTGACCCATTTCAAGGCATCACCCGCTAGGTAGTCAATCATAAAGGCCACTTTAGCCCAATCGGAAGGAAAATAGAGAGGGTAGGCCTTAAAGTGTAGCATGCATTGCTCCACAAATGCACGACACTGTCTTGGATCCCCATAGTAACGTGGCGGATCCGCAGGAACGAGGGCTGATAGATCCATCTGGACGGGTGCGTAACTCGCCTGGAACTCAGCTAAAGGGGGAAAAAAATTTATTTATTTTATTTTAATGCATGTATTCGCTGGAAAAACTTCTCAAAGAGCGAAGGCCGTGGGGCTCAACGGGAACCATGGCCTGAGCATGCTGTTATGCACACGCCCGGGCTAAGCGGCGTGTGCGTGTGATTGGTAGTGATTCCACTGGACCGTGCCGGAGAGTGAATGCCTGGAGGGGCGTGACTAAGTATTCACCCGATCCGACCAGGGTCGCACGACGGCATACGACGCCAGTGCACCAAGGAGGAACCGAGCAGAGGGACCAGGTGCTACTCCAGGACAGACCCCGGACACGGCTGTTGACCCACACAGGGGAATACAGGAACAGGCTGGTAGGCTGGCACACAGACTGGAGGGTATAGGCAGGCACGACTGGTATGCAGGCAGGCGGGTATGCAGGCAGGGGGGTAAAGGCAAGCACAGCTAGAGTGCCGACAAGGCTGAGCAGGGAGGACAGGGCTCTGTTCACACGGAACAGACAGGAAGGGAAAGACAGAGCCAGATACTCACACAGTACTTGCAGAGACAATAAGCAGGAGTTAGGTACGAGTTCAGACTCTGCAGAAAAAGGAAGGGAACGGACATAGAGGCAAAACAGGTAAAGGACAGGAGAGAGTTCAGACTGGAACTGAGTGTACGGAGGAGACCGACACTGCAGAGGGATACAGGAGCGGGTCTGGGAATACGGCCCCCAGAGAGGCGGAACGAACAGGCAAGGAGCGTGTTCAGACAGTACAGACAAGAGAACACAGAAAGGACTCAGTTCAGACACGGGAACTAATGCCGCAAAGCAGGAGACATACAGGACTTAGTTCAGACACGGGAACTAATACCGCAAAGCAGGAGACATACAGGACACAGTTCAGACACGGGAGCTGATACCGCAAAGCAGGAGACATACAGGACTCAGTTCAGACACGGGAACTGATACAAAAAGCAGGAGACATACAGGACTCAGTTCAGACACGGGAACTAATACCGCAAAGCAGGAGACATACAGGACTAAGTTCAGACAGGCCTGGAAATACAGCCTCCAGGAAAGGCAGACAAGGAAACAAAGACGGGACCTGGCACCTTCAGAGTGCAAGCACACACTGAAGGAAAACACTATGCTCAGGCAGGGATAGAAGGGAGCTGCTGAGCTATATACCAAGTGACAGACAGCAATAGGCTGAGGACGCACAAGGGGTGTGACCCACAGCAGGTACAAAAGGCAGGAAGTGATCGGGCGCCGCCCTTAAGCAGCAGAAACAGACACAAACAGACAGCATGGAGGGAAGCCAGAGAGACATTCTGGACAGGAGATCAAGTGCGCGCTCTTGCACAGTGGGAGATGGACCACCATGCAAGGACGCCGCCAGGTATGTTACATACACATCTGCAGTGTATTTCAGGAGCAGCAAATTGTACGCAGAACATGAGTAAGTGTACTCTGAAGGGCCGGTCATTGCCCAAACACACTAGGGGCAATTCTACAAGAAGTTAATGACACTTGAGAAACTTTCTACTGTGGAGTTTCTGCTGCATCTTTATGCAGCAGTTCAGTAGGAAATCCACATCAAAATCTGCATGTTGGACACACATTTGTCATGGATTTTTATGTGGATTTGCAGCACATTTTAACCTATGAATTGCGAAGAATAAATCTGCAGTGAATATTCAGAACATAAAATAACATGGATGTGATTTGCTAAAATCTCAACTATTGCTGTTGCTGTAATACAAGATTTTCTCCTGCAAAAAAAAATGGCAGTGTATCTGCCTCATGTGAACATACAATAGGAGACTCACCCAGGTGCACACAGCCCTGACGCAGAGGAAAGACCGGAACTATTGCAAAATTTCCCCCCAGGACACGGCCTGCAGTCGTGTCTATTTCTCAGACCTTTTGCGTCTGTCCAGGTGCCGGCAGGACAGGGCTGCGGTGATCGTGTCCCTAGGAATAAAATACAGAACTCTTAATAAAATGTGTCATTTTCAGATAGTATGTGTAGTACCTAACATGATTCAGACCTTCTGGGCAATAATTCCCTGGGGGGCAAATGTCACCAGAAAGACCATCCTGTGGATATTCATCTGCCGCCCCTTCCTTACACCAGTACCCAGAGGAACAGTTCCCTAAAAAACATGTTACAATATGAGGTATATACTCTGTGTATACAACCATGGTGACTTTATGGTGATGGTTCACTTAATATAGAACTTTACCTGTAGGAGCTGCTTGTCCAGATCCCTTACAAAATGTCCCTGGTGGACACGGTACACAATCCACGATGCTGGACAGACCGTGTCTGGGTCCATAGGATCCTTCCGGACAGCTATGCTGAGTGGCAAACTGTGTACCCAGGGGGCAAAAATACCCTTGTGGGCAAATGAACTGTGTGTAGTCACTGACAGGCAGCTCCCTCCGCTCACAGAAGAATCCTGGGGTACACAGCAAAAAGGACACAAACTAGAAAATATTTTATGCTCTTTAAAAAAAAACAACACTATATAACGTTCTTATTTACTATGTGTTTCGGTTTCTCATCCTTTTCAGAACAATAGTATATAAAATCGTATGCTGTCAGTCAACGAGAATACACACAGTAAACAGACTGGTCCTACCATCACCTGGGAGGTGGATACATTTATATCCAGTCTAGACAATGCTCTGTGAGCTAAATACATCAGCAGCTGCACAAATCTCTGATGCTTTGTCACAATGTATCAGTCTGGAGTCCAGGCTGTTTATCTATCTGATACATTGTATCCACTTCTCAGCTGAGACCAGGACAAGCTATATAAAGGTTTAATGCCTCTGAAAATAAAGTGTTTTCATTCACTGACAGCAAACTAATCCCTTGTGGGGGCATTGACACTCTACCGAATTTCGTAGAACTTCTCATTTATACATACAGTTAGGTCCATATATATTTGGACAAAGACAACATTTTTCTGATTTTGGTTCTAGACATTACCACAATGAATTTTAACCAAAACAATTCAGATGCAGTTGAAGTTCAGACTTTCAGCTTTCATTTGAGAGTATCCACATTAACATTGGAAGAAGGGTTTAGTAGTTTCAGCTCCTTAACATGTGCCACCCTGTTTTTAAAGGGACCAAAAGTAATTGGACAGATTAAATAATTGTAAATAAAATGTTCATTTCTAGTACTTGGTTGAAAACCCTTTGTTGGCAATGACTGCCTGAAGTCTTGAACTCATGGACATCACCAGACGCTGGGTTTCCTCCTTTTTGATGCTCTGCCAGGCCTTCACTGTGGTGGTTTTCAGTTGCTGTTTGTTTGTGGGCCTTTCTGTCTGAAGTTTAGTTTTTAACAAGTGAAATGCATGCTCAATTGGGTTGAGATCAGGTGACTGACTTGGCCATTCAAGAATATTCCACTTCTTTGCTTTAATAAACTCCTGGGGTGCTTTGGCTTTATGTTTTGGGTCATTGTCCATCTGTAGTATGAAACGACGACCAATCAGTTTGGCTTCATTTGGCTGGATCTGAGCACACAGTATGGCTCTGAATACATCAGAATTCATTCGGCTGCTTCTGTCCTGTGTCACATCATCAATAAACACTAGTGACCCAGTGCCACTGGCAGCCATGCATGCCCGCGCCATCACACTGCCTCCGCCGTGTTTTCCAGATGATGTGGTATGCTTTGGATCATGAGCTGTACCACGCCTTCGCCATACTTTTCTCTTTCCATCATTCTGGTAGAGGTTGATCTTGGTTTCATCTGTCCATAGAATGTTCTTCCTGAACTGTGCTGGCTTTTTTAGATGTTTTTTAGCAAAGTCCAGTCTAGCCTTTTTCTTGATGCTTATGAGTGGCTTGCACCGTGCAGTGAACCCTCTGTAGTTACTTTCATGCAGTCTTCTCTTTATGGTAGATTTGGATATTGATACGCCTACCTCCCGGAGAGTGGTGGTCACTTGGTTGGCTGTTGTGAAGGGGTTTCTCTTCACCATGGAGATTATTCTGCGATCATCCACCACTGTTGTCTTCCGTGGGCGCCCAGGTTTTTTTGCATTGATGAGTTCACCAGTGCTTTCTTTCTTTCTCAGGATGTACCAAACTGTAGATTTTGCCACTCCTAATATTGTAGCAATTTCTCGGATGGGTTTTTTCTGTTTTTGCAGCTTAAGGATGGCTTGTTTCACCTGCATGGAGTGCTCTTTTGACCGCATGTTTACTTCACAGCAAAACCTTCCAAATGCAAGCACCACACCGCAAATCAACTCCAGGCCTTTTATCTGCTTAATTGAGAATGACATAACGAAGGGATTGCCCACACCTGTCCATGAAATAGCCGTGGAGTCAATTGTCCAATTACTTTTGGTCCCTTTAAAAACAGGGTGGCCCATGTTAAGGAGCTGAAACTCCTAAACCCTTCATCCAATTTTAATGTGGATACCCTCAAATGAAAGCTGAAAGTCTGAACTTCAACTGCATCTGAATTGTTTTGTTTAAAATTCATTGTGGTAATGTCTAGAACCAAAATCAGAAAAATGTTGTCTCTGTCCAAATATATATGGACCTAACTGTAGATAATGCAGCAATTACAAAAAATTACATTCACTGCCAACAAGCAATGTCCTGATCATTTCCAGGCCATGGCTGGAGACTCGTTCCTGGAATACATTGTAGCACGGATCTTTCTTGGTATGAGCTGTACATCAGTGTTCAGAAATGATTTCCAAACTACTGTCTGTTCTCATGTTATTAGCACTCACTGACCACAAACAGAGATCTCTAAAATATTGAAACCTTGAAAGAAATGTATAATTGAAAGTTTATGAACTTATACAATATATGGAGACCTTTGCGGACAATGCATTTAAGTAAAAACACACATCTATTTTGGGCTTAACAGAATTTTTGTAATTGAGTTTGAATGAAAGTATTGCCCCTCTTGGCTTTAATGGGCTCTTTTGTTACCCTGCACATTGCTCATTGTAGAATGAGTTACCTGAGGATATGTCAGTGAGCTTGTTCTGAAGGCGAGTTTGTAACTCTTTGATCTTGCTTTTTCTGATCTCAGCTGATTTATGAC
Source organism: Phyllobates terribilis (assembly GCF_046119375.1). NCBI lineage: Eukaryota > Metazoa > Chordata > Amphibia > Anura > Dendrobatidae > Phyllobates > Phyllobates terribilis. The sequence continues at coordinate 304,848,884 of NW_027362772.1, forward strand.
CACATCAAAGTTCAACTCAACTTACACGTGGTCATCCGTCAGCTCAGAAAAAAGTATAAAATAGTTGCAAACTCCCTCTCAAATTGAGCTCATTAATAAATTCTATAATAATATCATATAGAAGACAAGTGGTGCAAAATTTTTGGTAAAATCCAGATTATCGTCTCAAGCAGCCATATTCTGCAGATCTATGGACTAAGGCTACGCTCACACATTCAGTATTTGGTCAGTATTTTTCATCAGTATTTGTAAACCAAAAGCAAGAGTGGAACAATCTTAGAGAAAGTATAATAGAAACACGTCAACACTTCTACATTTTTCACCCACTCCCGGTTTTGGCTTACAAATACTGATGTGAAATACGGACCACATACTGAACATGTGAATGTGGCTTTAAAGGCGTTATTTTCTATATATCTGATGAAAATATCTGACCGGTTGGGGTACGATACCGGCACCCCATTTTCCGCAACTAAGCACTTCCAACCGCCATTTTCACCAGGAACAGCTAATCGGCAGGTGTGCCGGGTGTAGCACCAGCAAAGATCAGATATTCATGACCTATCCTATGGATGGGAAATCAATATAAAAGTCCTGGACACCCCCATTAAATGTTATGGCCTCCATCTCCATATCTGTTTCCTGGGTTTAGGTCTACCTGCTTCACAGATCCGGCATGTGGTTTGCTTTTCCGCATTTTGGTAAAATCCAGAATCACAAGGTAAAGGCTTTAAGCTCCCTGCCGTACATCGATGTCCTGAGGGACATGGTAAACTATCAGGCTGTGTCTGCCCTTCAGGACAATAATAACCTGCAAAAAGAGATGAACCTGAGATCTGGTGCACCAAGAACACTATTATACAGACAAAACGAAGCAGCAAGAAATAGGACAAGGAAGCAACAAATGGTGTAAAAGACATCAGATCTTATCTTTTCTTTGGATGGTACCTTCTGGGCACTGCCCTGTGGGGGACATGATACCAGACCCACTGCAGTACAGCCCTGGAGGACACGGCTTACATTCAGAGACGCTTCCTAAGCTGTAATCTGCCGAAAACGTGCCAGCCGGACAGAGCTGTGGATGATGGGAACCATTCGCTACAAGTACGAAAAAAACATGATGAACAGACAGACAAGAAACTGGGGAGCAAAAAAGTAGAAAGTAAGTGAACCTACAACAAAATGTCCCAGGAGGACAGATATTTCCCTGCAGGGCATCGGTGGGTTTGGAAGTCTTGGCCCTTCCCGTGCAATAGAAACCTGCAGCGCATTCACCAGATGGAGCACCGAGGCCTGGAATATGGCACAAAGAAAGGAAAAGTCATAATAACAGCATGGATAAAATATTATTACAGGCGTAAGTGGAATTAATACATTTTTTCAAAGATTTGTACAAGGAGAGTTCAGGATTGGTGATTTAGTACACGCAGAACTATGTGGATAGAAAACTAGAAAGAGCTGGACATTGCCTTTGTCAGGAATGATTCTGATTACTAAACTTCCCATCAATTGTTGATATTTTTCTCTACAGCCTTAGATAAACCAATTGTGCATCAGTATAAAGACAGCATGGGCTCACTGTACCTAACTACTAGGAAGAACAACAGAAGGAGGAGCCTTCATGCTGTGGGTGACTAGATGAGACGGAGGGTCCTTCATGCTGTGGGTGACTAGATGAGACGGAGGGTCCTTCATGCTGTGGGTGACTAGATGAGACGGAGGGTCCTTCATGCTGTGGGTGACTAGATGAGACGGAGGGTCCTTCATGCTGTGGGTGACTAGATGAGACGGAGGGTCCTTCATGCTGTGGGTGACTAGGTGACACGGAGGGTCCTTCATGCTGTGGGTGACTAGGTGATACGGAGGGTCCTTCATGCTGTGGGTGACTAGGTGATACGGAGGGTCCTTCATGCTGTGGGTGACTAGATGAGACGGAGGGTCCTTCATGCTGTGGGTGACTAGATGAGACGGAGGGTCCTTCATGCTGTGGGTGACTAGGTGACACGGAGGGTCCTTCATGCTGTGGGTGACTAGGTGATACGGAGGGTCCTTCATGCTGTGGGTGACTAGGTGAGACTGAGGGTCCTTCATGCTGTGGGTGACTAGGTGAGACGGAGGGTCCTTCATGCTGTGGGTGACTAGGTGACACGGAGGGTCCTTCATGCTGTGGGTGACTAGGTGAGACTGAGGGTCCTTCATGCTGTGGGTGACTAGGTGAGACGGAGGGTCCTTCATGCTGTGGGTGACTAGGTGAGACAGAGGGTCCTTCATGCTGTGGGTGACTAGATGAGACGGAGGGTCCTTCATGCTGTGGGTGACTAGGTGAGACGGAGGGTCCTTCATGCTGTGGGTGACTAGGTGATACGGAGGGTCCTTCATGATGTGGGTGACTAGGTGACACGGAGGGTCCTTCATGCTGTGGGTGACTAGGTGACACGGAGGGTCCTTCATGCTGTGGGTGACTAGATGACACATAGGGTCCTTCATGCTGTGGGTGACTAGATGAGACGGAGGGTCCTTCATGCTGTGGGTGACTAGATGAGAAGGAGGTTCCTTCATGCTGTGGGTGACTAGGTGACACGGAGGGTCCTTCATGCTGTGGGTGACTAGATGAGATGGAGGGTCCTTCATGCTGTGGGTGACTAGATGAGAAGGAGGGTCCTTCATGCTGTGGGTGACTAGATGAGACGGAGGGTCCTTCATGCTGTGGGTGACTAGATGAGACGCAGGGTCCTTCATGCTGTGGGTGACTAGGTGACTCGGAGGGTTCTTCATGCTGTGGGTGACTAGGTGACACGGAGGGTTCTTCATGCTGTGGGTGACTAGGTGAGACGAAGGGTCCTTCATGCTGTGGGTGACTAGATGAGACGCAGGGTCCTTCATGCTGTGGGTGACTAGGTGACTCGGAGGGTTCTTCATGCTGTGGGTGACTAGGTGAGACGGAGGGTCCTTCATGCTGTGGGTGACTAGATGAGATGGAGGGTCCTTCATGCTGTGGGTGACTAGATGAGAAGGAGGGTCCTTCATGCTGTGGGTGACTAGATGAGACGGAGGGTCCTTCATGCTGTGGGTGACTAGATGAGACGCAGGGTCCTTCATGCTGTGGGTGACTAGGTGACTCGGAGGGTTCTTCATGCTGTGGGTGACTAGGTGACACGGAGGGTTCTTCATGCTGTGGGTGACTAGGTGAGACGAAGGGTCCTTCATGCTGTGGGTGACTAGATGAGACGCAGGGTCCTTCATGCTGTGGGTGACTAGGTGACTCGGAGGGTTCTTCATGCTGTGGGTGACTAGGTGACACGGAGGGTCCTTCATGCTGTGGGTGACTAAGTGATACGGAGGGTCCTTCATGCTGTGGGTGACTAGGTGACACGGAGGGTCCTTCATGCTGTGGGTGACTAGGTGAGACTGAGGGTCCTTCATGCTGTGGGTGACTAGGTGAGACGGAGGGTCCTTCATGCTGTGGGTGACTAGGTGAGACGGAGGGTCCTTCATGCTGTGGGTGACTAGATGAGACGGAGGGTCCTTCATGCTGTGGGTGACTAGGTGAGACGGAGGGTCCTTCATGCTGTGGGTGACTAGGTGATACGGAGGGTCCTTCATGCTGTGGGTGACTAGGTGACACGGAGGGTCCTTCATGCTGTGGGTGACTAGGTGACACGGAGGGTCCTTCATGCTGTGGGTGACTAGATGACACATAGGGTCCTTCATGCTGTGGGTGACTAGATGAGACGGAGGGTCCTTCATGCTGTGGGTGACTAGATGAGAAGGAGGGTCCTTCATGCTGTGGGTGACTAGGTGACACGGAGGGTCCTTCATGCTGTGGGTGACTAGGTGACACGGAGGGTCCTTCATGCTGTGGGTGACTAGATGACACATAGGGTCCTTCATGCTGTGGGTGACTAGATGAGATGGAGGGTCCTTCATGCTGTGGGTGACTAGATGAGAAGGAGGGTCCTTCATGCTGTGGGTGACTAGGTGACACGGAGGGTCCTTCATGCTGTGGGTGACTAGATGAGACGGAGGGTCCTTCATGCTGTGGGTGACTAGATGAGACTCAGGGTCCTTCATGCTGTGGGTGACTAGGTGACTCGGAGGGTTCTTCATGCTGTGGGTGACTAGGTGACACGGAGGGTTCTTCATGCTGTGGGTGACTAGGTGACACGGAGGGTCCTTCATGCTGTGGGTGACTAGATGAGACGGAGGGTTCTTCATGCTGTGGGTGACTAGGTGACACGGAGGGTTCTTCATGCTGTGGGTGACTAGGTGACACGGAGGGTCCTTCATGCTGTGGGTGACTAGATGAGACGGAGGGTCCTTCATGCTGTGGGTGACTAGATGAGACGCAGGGTCCTTCATGCTGTGGGTGACTAGATGACTCGGAGGGTCCTTCATGCTGTGGGTGACTAGGTGACACGGAGGGTTCTTCATGCTGTGGGTGACTAGGTGAGATGGAGGGTCCTTCATTCTCTGGGTGACTAGGTGAGAGGGAGGGTCCTTTATTCTCTGGGTGACTAGGTGAGATGGAGGGTCCTTCATGCTGTGGGTGACTAGGTGACACGGAGGGTTCTTCATGCTGTGGGTGACTAGGTGAGATGGAGGGTCCTTCATTCTCTGGGTGACTAGGTGAGAGGGAGGGTCCTTCATGCTATGGGTGACAAGGTGAGACGGAGCGTCCTTCATGCTGTGGGTGACTAGGTGACACGGAGGGTTCTTCATGCTGTGGGTGACTAGGTGAGATGGAGGGTCCTTCATTCTCTGGGTGACTAGGTGAGAGGGAGGGTCCTTCATGCTATGGGTGACTAGATGACACGGAGGGTCCTTCATGCTGTGGGTGACTAGGTGAGACGGAGGGTCCTTCATGCTATGGATGACTAAGTGAGACGGAGGGTTCTTCATGCTGTGGGTGACTAGGTGAGAGGGAGGGTCTTTCATGCTATGGGTGACTAAGTGAGACAGAGGATCCTTCATGCTGTGGGTGACAAGGTGAGACGGAGGGTCTTTCATGCTGTGGGTGACTAGGTGAGACGGAGGTTTCTTCATGCTGTGGGTGACTAGGTGAGACGGAGGGTCCTTCATGCTGTGGGTGACTAGGTGAGACGGAGGGTGGCTCATGCCGTGGGTGACTAGATAATGGCCTCCAGCATTAAGGATTTGACCAATGAAAAAAAATGATGAGTTTACAATATACATACTGTATATACAACTCTTTTACAGACTTATAATAAAAAGGGCCCTAAACTCTAGAAATCTATACTCTACCATCAGATACACTTGTTCTTTTTGCTCCACACAGTAGACTGTTTTCTATGTCTGCCCCTCTTCGGTGATGTGTGTGTGTGAAGAGGACTGGATGATAGGTTTATTTTAATGACTATGTTTTTCGTTCACATAAGCATTTTTCTCACCTGCATTCTCACAGTAAAACCCAGGAGGACAGGATATGGGCTCTGTGGTGCCCTCCGGACAGTAGAAGCCAGGCAGGCACTTTCCCCCAGTGGAGGTGGCAGGACACAAGCAGTTGGCACTGGTGTAATTATCCAGGTCAAAGGGCTGCGGAGTCCAAGCAGCAAAAACACAAAACCAACCTAAAGAGAAGTAGACACACTTGGACACATCCCTCAATATCACTTACAGTACAGATGTAGCAGTGTGTACAGGGCTCCAGGTGATAGAGGTCCTATTCCTACAGTGGTCCTATTCCTACAGCTTTATGTAGTAAGTAATGTAATTGTAAGTACATGAAAGTCTACAGTCAGCCATTATTTTATTACAGGCAATGGATGCATTTTTCCATGTTAGTTGCTACCTTTAGTTAAAGTTTCATTGCTCATGACAGGTGGTTTGCAGGTTGCTCATAGTTTCAGAATTTTCACTTGTGGACTTGTTCTTCCCAGTTATACATGCTGGATTTGATGTCTGTGTTCACTAGATCTCGTGTATCAGAACAGCTTCATTCCTGGATTGATTTCCTCTTCTACAACTCATGAAGGATCATGTGCTTTTCTCTACAGAATGAGCTGCCCTCCCTTATTACTTGAATGCTTCCCCCCTCTCTGCAGTGTGCAACCTCCTAACAATCACCAACATAAAAGAAGGGGAGAGGAGAGCAAAAGTCAGAGACCAGAGCAGACAGATTTGTGTCAGCTAACTAGGCGAAGGACTTACATACTCTGCAGACGTAAAATGTTAGGAAATGCAAACTCACCGGGGTCACACTTTCCAGATACGGCGCTCAGTCCTTCCGCCCCGCAGTAATGCCCTGAGATACACGGCAAACAGCTATCGATACTGTGAGACCGAGGGTCAGGATTATAGTAGCCACGAGGACAGGGGAACTCGCAGGAATGCTGGGTTCCTGAAATTTTCCAAAAAGATCACTGTATTAGTATTAGGGCATGAACATTTTCAGTTTTATTTCAATTATCCACACATTAGTTAAGGAAAAAGTTAGCAACTTTCTAATATACTGTACGTTGTTTTCCATTATCTTCTATTTTCAAGAACTCTGCTTGCAACAAGTAAATGTAATCCATTGTTTACACCTTACAAGACAGGGCATTGATACACTGTAACGAGCCATGAATGTCTGACCAGGACACAATCATTTTTTTGTTTTTTTTTTAAATCAAATGTTTTTTATTGATTTATATAAAGATTTACACAAAGGGAAAAAAAAGAATAAAAAAAAAAAGGAAAAAAACAACAACAATCAGACAAACATTGGAGAAACACAATTCTCCACCCCCCAAAGAAGCATTAAACATGGGTTATTTATACATCTTGGCTCTGCAAAACCAGCATAATTAGATGAACAAATATTTGAACATAGTAACAATAGTCAATCCAATTACATATAACTTGTGGAAGTTAACATTTTAATTCATTTTCTGTGCAGATTAGCTATTCTCTGTATTATTGAGTTTTGGGGTACCGGACACAATCATTAGAGATTTTTTTTTTGCTACTGGATGTTAATAAGATTGTTTCCAGTCACTGATGTAAAGTTGACATCATAAAAATGATAGGAAATTGAAAAGGAGGGAATCTATCAAATATTTTTTTTATCACCAAGTTCCGGTTGGAAAAAAAATTAAATCCCCCCAAAAAAAACCCGGAGATTTTGTTGAATGCCATTTTTTGTAAAAAAAAATAAATTGTTCTTTTATTATTATTTATTTAGCCTATATAGCATCAACATATTCCGCAGCGCTGTGCAAGACAATCTTAAGAACAATTTATGAATTGCGCCAAAATCATTAAATGCTGGATGAATTTGCCGCAAATAACAAAAATGAAGCAAAACAGACTTGAAAAAAGTCTCGTTATGATTAATCCCCTCTCCCTAACCTCCTCCAAAGTATCAGAAAGTTATGCAGAACTTGATAAAATAAATAAAATGTAGTCACATAAAACCAGGATTGGGGGCTGGTGATGGAGGTCACTATTCTTTACTAATAATCAGTAAACAGATTAAAACCATCAGTCCCTCCGATAACCCCCTGCTTGGGAGCCGCAAAATTATTCATGAAAGGACATTACCCGGGGGCGATGGACAATGGCGTTTACAGCCGCCGTTCCTTTCTTTAGTTTTCATGCATATTCTGCCTTATTTAACATCCCGCACATTATTACTCACTGCGATTATTATTCAATACTGAGATTAAATATTTAGAGCTTTTATGTCCCCGATTGTTGTTCCATTTTATTGGTAGACGCATTATTTCATTGATTTTTTATTACAGAAGAACATTTAAATAAAATATTTAGTAATTAGGAATGTGCTCAGGAACACTGCCTGGAGAGAGGGAAGACTAGAAGCTGCAGGGAGCTAAATCTGTTCTCCGCTGTAATGGTTTATAGTGAGACGCTGCGGGGCGGACTACTGCACACAGCAAGCCAGGCAGCAAGGATGCTAAATCATACGCAAATATTACTTTGCAGGATAAGTTTTTTAATTGTAGTCTTAAAAAATTAGTATTAGTAATTGTTGCTACGAATGCTTCTGTGGACGACTGCAATAGTTACGCACATGTGATAACGCTGGACCTTCAATCTTTTTTTGCAAAAAGCATAGAATAAAATTGTTTTCATGAGATCACAAAACTATTATTGCTTTCTTACAGATACAGCGTCGCGCTTATACATGGGTTATGGCTGGTACCTGCAGAAGTGAGGGACACCCGACAACCCCTTTAAGCCTACCTACACCCGGGGAGCCTCTAAATGTCCGGTCAGTCAGCCAGAACACATGTGGCATTTCCTGCTAAATAGTGTTTTAATTTTTTCACATCAGTCAATTTCTGGGCTGGAAAAACCTTCCACAGAAAACAGAGATAGGATATAAAAAGCCTAACCCCATTAGACATCCATACAGTCTGATGACAGTATAGAACGGGCAGAATAGTGCACTATGGTGTGAATTTGCAGATGGCTTCAGAACTGATTATTCGGTCATCTTTTTTTACTGCCATATTAATGAATGGGATCCATTAAAAATGTATAAAGCCTCTGAAGTGTGCACTAAGCATTGCTTCTCACAAGTATACTACATTAAAACCCAACGAGGTCGAGCCCCATGGTGCCATTTAGGAAATAGCAAGGATGTACACATGGATTCACAACTTTCAGGTGAAGCATCTGCCAGGCTTCCTTTATCTCACCATAGCATAACTAAAAAATGCTTCCCTTTACTATCCACGCAGTGGGTATCCTCCTCACTTTCTTATTTCAGTGTCGAATCCTGACCCATGAATGCAGACTGAACCCATCTTTTCATACCTTCAGGGCAGTAAAACCCAGCCGGACACGGAAATTTGCTATAATCGCTGGTATTCTCCGCACAGAAGTGCCCAGCGGGGCACGGGAAGCAGTCGGGTTGATGAGTGAGGTTGTTATAGGTCCCTGCAGGACAGGCGTGTGGATGGGGACTTCCAGCTGGGCAATAATGACCTTGTGGGCAGCTACCTCCTTCTCCTGTAAATACTGGTCGGGACATAAAACCAGAACAAATAATATTCATTATTGTTTGGAAATACAATATTACATAGATTGTTTAGAAAATAAAGCAATATGTTTTAAGTTCTTTTAAGTTTTCGAAGAGTTTTGCACACTCCAAATATAAACTATATACTAATGGGCAATTTATCCCATTTATTTAACTCTACAGTGTAACATTGCTATAATGGTCATCATCTTACACTCTGCGGTGGGAGCTGATGAGGAGACCCCAAGGGAGCAGTAGTATCCAGCAAGGCAAAGTCCACTCGGGGCATCAAGGCCGACCGAGCTGCAGTAATACCCGGGCGGACAAGGCGTACATTGGGATGCCATGCTTAGATTGGACCTGTTCAGAAGATGATTAGATTGTGAGCTCATATGTGCACGGGTCTGGTACTAATAATCCCAAATAATCTGCGTCAGCGCTAATACGACACGTCTGCATTGTAATAAGACAGAAATTGATGTCTTAGTAGTAGTTAAGATGATAGTAACTGAAACTACAGCAAGACTTACTGCAAGACTCACCTGTCAGAGAAACTACCAGATGAACATGGAATTGGGGCAGCGGAGCCCGCAGGACAATAGTGGCCAACAGGACAAGGACCGCCAAAACTTTCATTCACGTGACCAGAAGGGTTTGGTACAAGGGATCCTAATAATCATAGCATAGTAAAAGTTTACAAAAGTTAAGAGTAGGTCTTCTATGGAAAAAGTATTAGATTGGGACACTTCTTTGCCTGAAGGGGACACAAGTAGCAGATGTACAGCACTGTGTAAAAGTTTTAGGCAGGTGTGAAGTAAATGCTGCACAATAGGAATAGAATAAAAACAGAAATGTTAATAGTTTATTTTTATCAATTAACAAAATGCAAAGTGAATGAACAGAAAAGAAATGTGAATCCCATCAAACATGAGTTCTTCTGGGTTCACTTACATGAAGTCAAAGATATGTAAGATTATAGTCTAATATGTGAATGTCCAATTATACTAAACTGAATTTGGTTACATTAACTGAAACAGAAATGGCTGTATAGGAGGCTTAAAACTGGGTGAGGAGCAGCCAAGCTCTGCACAAAGGTGAGGTTGTGGAAGACAGTTTCAAGTCACACACCATGGGAATATGCAGCTCAGCAACAAGACACAAGGTAGTTATAGTGCATCAGCAAGGTCTCTACAGGCAAAGATTTCAAGATGAGATATTCAAGGAGCGTAGACGCAGTGGTCAGCCAAGGAAAAACGTAATGAAGCAGATGAAAGACACAATAAGCAAAACTTCCCTTCCAAATCAGCTGAGGATCGGCAGCAACCAGGGGGTCCCAGCTTCACCCATTACTGTTCAGTGAAGTCTGTCCACAAAAAGCACTTAATTTCAACATGGACACAAGGCCCGGCGACTCAACTATGCACAAAAGCATATGAATTGGGGTGCAGAAAAATGGCAGCAGGTGGCAAGACTGCGGCATCAAAATTTAGCATATTTGGATCTAACAGAAGCAGTTTGTTCTCCGAAGGGCTGGAGAGCGGCACAATAATGAGGGTCTGCAGGAACAGTGACGCTTGGTGGAGGATCCTGCAAGTGTGTGGCTGGATTTCAGCAAATGTAGTTGAGGGATTTGGTCAAAATAAATGGTAACCTCAATGCTGAAAAATCCTGGCAGATACTTCTATATCATGTGATACCATCAGCAGGCGTCTGACTGCCTCCAAATTTATTCTGCAGCCGGACAACGACCCCCAAAATCCAAGCAATGTCATTAAGAATAAGGAACCCTGGAGGTGATGATCCGGCCCCTCAGAGCCCTGATCTCACATCATCCCGTCTGTCTGGGATCACATGAAGAGACAGAAGGATCCGCACAAGCCTCATACACAGAAGATATGGGAGCAGTTCTCCAAGATGTTTGGAACAACCTCCTGCCAAGATCCTTCATAAACTGTGTACAAGTGACTGAAAAGAAGTGATTGAGACGAGGGGTGATCACCAGATACTGATGATGGAAGCGACAGGCCGTCATCAGATACTGATGATGGAGGCGACGGGCGGTCACCAGATACTGATGATGGAGGTGTCGGGTGGTCACCAGATACTGATGATGGAGGCGATGGGCCGTCACCAGATACTGATGATGGAGGCGACGGGTGGTCACCAGATACTGATGATGGAGGTGACGGGCAGTCACCAGATACTGATGATGGAGGCGACGGGCCGTCACCAGACACTGATGATGGAGGTGACGGGCAGTCACCAGATACTGATGATGGAGGTGACGGGCAGTCACCAGATACTGATGATGGAGGCGACGGGTGGTCACCAGATACTGATGATGGAGGTGACGGGCAGTCACCAGATACTGATGATGGAGGCGACGGGCCGTCACCAGACACTGATGATGGAGGTGACGGGCAGTCACCAGATACTGATGATGGAGGTGACGGGCAGTCACCAGATACTGATGATGAAGGCGACGGGTGGTCACCAGATACTGATGATGGAGGTGACGGGCAGTCACCAGATACTGATGATGGAGGCGACGGGTGGTCACCAGATACTGATGATGGAGGTGACGGGCAGTCACCAGATACTGATGGGATTTACTTTTCTCTTTTGTTCATTCACTTTGAATTTTGTTAATTGATTGAACTGTTAACACTTCAATTTGAAAGCTTCTTACTCTGCAGCATTTTTTCCACAACTAACTATCACTTTTTGCACAGTACTATAAATCCTGGCAAACAGACACTATAGAGCGTGAGTGTATGAAGGAATGAATTGTATAAGTATATCTTTCCTATATTACTACAGTAACCGATAATACACAATCTAACAGTTCGGCTCTGCAGTTAGTACGGGGATGGTGCAATGCAGTAATAACTACTCATCAGGGAATGGTGGTCTCATTAAGTGCTAGCAATTATAAACCTTGCACTGTAAGGGAAGCGTTCTCCATCTTCAGGAGGCCATATCACACTCTCTGGCATACTGTTTAGGTGCGATATATAACAGCCATTCTGTGGACCACATTCAGCCCCCATTTGGCACGTTTTTGTTGTTTTGTTAGTGTTAGTATAATTTTCTCCCATAACGAAACAATATCGAGTTTTATTTTACCTCCACTGCAGAAAAATCCAGGTTCACAATGACCAGTAACCGCCCCAGAGCCCCAGTCACTGCAGAACATCCCTAAGAGAGAAAGTTTAGAAATTAGGTAGCACCGCTTCTCTGAGTCTACCGGGTCCCTCACCTTCTCAATGGTACCATTCAGAGCGTTAGGCATGGGTTTTAATACTGGTTTGTTGTGATGCATACTGTGATATTAGATATAGATGAGAATGACTGTAACCCATAGACAAACTTTAAACCTTACTTTGTATTTCTGTGTGTGTGCATAAACAGACAATCAGTAAGACTGTGGGCAAGGAGGCATCACCTGGTGGACATGGCTGGCATCCCTCTGCAGTGGTCAGTCGTAGTACTGGGCTGAAGCTTCCAGGTGGACAAGGAACTGGACCTGAAGTTGCCCCATCTGGACAGAAATGTCCTGCAGGACAGACTACAATATCCCCACCGAGACATATATGGCCAATGGGGCAGACGGAGCAAAGAGATCGACCTGAATTGGGAGAAAAAATAAATAAAGCTAAGGAAAAGTATAAGAAGTCCGGAGCTCTAATCTCACAATTCAGCTGCTCCATCTGCATCGATGTCTACAGTACCTGATATTGAGATTCTTACATAATAAATATCACGGTTTCGCATCATATAGATTCACTGGTTTATCCCTGTAATACATAGAGTTTGCCGCACCTGTTGAGTTGCTGTACATGCCGTCAGGACAAGGAACGGGCTTGGATGAACCTTCTAGACAGAAATGCTTTGAAGGACAGATGTCACCAGATATTCCTCCCTCTGGTCTAGGACTCGAAGAACCAAGAAGGCAAAAATACCCTAAACACATAGAGGTCATTAATTATATTTATCATGTTGGACTTGAGGTGTTGGGTAATGCTGAATGTAAAGTGGCTTCTCTCCAACCTGGATATCACTTTTAAAATTAATCGCCTGTTTAAGGAATTGATTGGGAAAGCAAACTCCACGAATCAGGCTGGAAATGATAAAAGTGCTGGTGGCCTTGGCAGTTCCAGATTTGTGGGATTATTTTATGGCATATCCATGGTTATTACGACTCTGGAGATGGGTGTGCACAGCGCCTTTGGCTTCAATGCCACTTTGGGTCATCTAGGCTATATGAGGCATTGGAAGCACATAGGCGTTACACGTAATTCACCGAATATGGTGGAAGGTGAGAATTTAGGGGCTTACATGGGTTCACACAATTTACTTCTCTGTGGGATCCCCCGTGCCTCTCTATTCTTTAAAAATTAAAGAGGTTGAAAAGCTGAGGCCTAAGGGGTCTTTACAGATCTCACATTTTAATAGGTGACATGTTTAAAGAATTTTCTCAATTGCAAAGTGAATTCGGAATATGTCACCATGAGTTTCCTTTTGGAAAGGCGCTATAGAAATCAAAAATAGTGTCTATTTAGTTAACATAGTCCCCTCGCCCCCTAGGTATGTGTATTGGGTTATATTGAAGATTAAACTACTGATGACCGTGGCAAGACGGCTGTGTCCCGCATGTTGTTTAGGAAATTAATAGCCCAATATTGGATATCAGATCAGGTGCCCACAATTTCGGAATTCATAAATAAAATCAATTGGTTACTAAACCTGGAGAGCAAAGTTTACTTAAAGAGAAATGCCATTACTAAATTCCAAATAACTCTGGGCCTCATGGATTGATGGATCAGGGTTAGCATAAGAGAGTTACGGAGATACTGCCTGGGTCCCTTTTCATTATTAGGATTGTTTATTTTTGCAGTTTATGCGGTATTAAATATTAAGATTTATAGATCGTTTCTCCTACATCAGCTGTAATTGGTTGACTACTGTATGCGGCAGCAATATGAATCTAATTGATTACTACGGTACTTTCCCTTTTTCCGAACTATGGAACTGTTTCCGTATTTGCCATATCTTGTTGTGTTATATTGTGGGGGAGGGATAGGGTTTGGGGATTGTCTATCTCTGTTTGTAATATTCTTAATTTTGAAAAAAAAAACATTTTAATAAAAAATACCTGATTTAAAAAAAAAGTGACCTTAGACTTACCAGGGTGACAAGGCCCAGCTGGTTCAGCTAATCCTGGCACATCACAGTAGGTCCCTGAAGGGCACGGCAAACACCAGGTAGTGTCCACAGCTTCCTCCCGGCTGTTCCATGTGCCAGGAGGACAAGCGATCCTGATACCATTAGAACAGTAGTGACCGGATGGGCAAAGGTCTCCAAATGGCATCTCTATCTGAAAAGAAAAATATTTCTACATAATAAAATAGGGTCAGTTTATATAAGCATTACATTACTCATCCTGTATTATACTCCAGAGCTGCCCTCACTATTCTGCTGGTGCAGTCACTGTGTACATCCATTACATTACTGATCCTGAGTTACATCCTGTATTATACTCCAGAGCTGCCCTCACTATTCTGATGGTGCAGTCACTGTGTACATCCATTACATTACTGATCCTGAGTTACATCCTGTATTATACTCCAGAGCTGCACTCACTATTCTGCTGGTGCAGTCACTGTGTACTTACATTACTGATCCTCAGTTACATCCTGTATTATACTCCAGAGCTGCACTCACTATTCTGCTGGTGCAGTCACTGTGTACATACATTACATTACTGATCCTGAGTTACATCCTGTATTATACTCCAGAGCTGCACTCACTATTCTGCTGGTGCAGTCACTGTGTACCTACATTACATTACTGATCCTGAGTTACATCCTGTATTATACTCCAGAGCTGCACTCACTATTCTGCTGGTGCAGTCACTGTGTACCTACATTACATTACTGATCCTGAGTTACATCCTGTATTATACTCCAGAGCTGCACTCACTATTCTGCTGGTGCAGTCACTGTGTACATACATTACATTACTGATCCTGAGTTACATCCTGTATTACACGCCAGAGCTGCACTCACTATTCTGCTGGTGCAGTCACTGTGTACATACATTACATTACTGATCCTGAGTTACATCCTGTATTATCCTGCAAAGCTGCACTCACTATTCTGCTGGTGCAGTCACTGTGTACATACATTACTGATCCTGAGTTACATCCTGTATTATACTCCAGAGCTGCACTCACTATTCTGCTGGTGCAGTCACTGTGTACCTACATTACATTACTGATCCTGAGTTACATCCTGTATTATACTCCAGAGCTGCACTCACTATTCTGCTGGTGTAGTCACTCTGTACATACATTACATTACTGATCCGAGTTACATCATGTATTATACTCCAGAGCTGCGCTCACTATTCTGCTGGTGCAGTCACTGTGTACATAAATTACATTACTGATCCTGAGTTACATCCTGTATTATACTCCAGAGCTGCACTCACTATTCTGCTGGTGCAGTCACTGTGTACATACATTACATTACTGATCCTGAGTTACATCCTGTATTATACTCCAGAGCTGCACTCACTATTCTGCTGGTGCAGTCACTGTGTACATACATTACATTACTTATCCTGAGTTACATCCTGTATTACACTCCAGAGCTGCACTCACTATTCTGCTGGTGCAGTCACTGTGTACATACATTACATTACTGATCCTGAGTTACATCCTGTATTATACTCCAGAGCTGCACTCACTATTCTGCTGGTGCAGTCACTGTGTACATACATTACATTACTGATCCTGAGTTACATCCTGTATTATACTCCAGAGCTGCACTCACTATTCTGCTGGTGCAGTCACTGTGTACATACATTACATTACTGATCCTGAGTTACATCCTGTATTACACTCCAGAGCTGCACTCACTATTCTGCTGGTGCAGTCACTGTGTACATACATTACATTACTGATCCTGAGTTACATCCTGTATTATACTCCAGAGCTGCACTCACTATTCTGCTGGTGCAGTCACTGTGTACATACATTACTGATCCTGAGTTACATCCTGTATTATACTCCAGAGCTGCACTCACTATTCTGCTGGTGCAGTCACTGTGTACCTACATTACATTACTGATCCTGAGTTACATCCTGTATTATACTCCAGAGCTGCACTCACTATTCTGCTGGTGCAGTCACTGTGTACATACATTACATTACTGATCCTGAGTTACATCCTGTATTACACTCCAGAGCTGCACTCACTATTCTGCTGGTGCAGTCACTGTGTACATACATTACATTACTGATCCTGAGTTACATCCTGTATTATCCTGCAGAGCTGCACTCACTATTCTGCTGGTGCAGTCACTGTGTACATACATTACTGATCCTGAGTTACATCCTGTATTATACTCCAGAGCTGCACTCACTATTCTGCTGGTGCAGTCACTGTGTACCTACATTACATTACTGATCCTGAGTTACATCCTGTATTATACTCCAGAGCTGCACTCACTATTCTGCTGGTGTAGTTACTCTGTACATACATTACATTACTGATCCGAGTTACATCATGTATTATACTCCAGAGCTGCGCTCACTATTCTGCTGGTGCAGTCACTGTGTACATACATTACATTACTGATCCTGAGTTACATCCTGTATTATACTCCAGAGCTGCACTCACTATTCTGCTGGTGCAGTCACTGTGTACATACATTACATTACTGATCCTGAGTTACATCCTGTATTATACTCCAGAGCTGCACTCACTATTCTGCTGGTGCAGTCACTGTGTACATTACATTACATTACTGATCGTGAGTTACATCCTGTATTACACTCCAGAGCTGCACTCACTATTCTGCTGGTGCAGTCACTGTGTACATACATTACATTACTGATCCTGAGTTACATCCTGTATTATCCTCCAGAGCTGCACTCACTATTCTGCTGGTGCAGTCACTGTGTACATACATTACTGATCCTGAGTTACATCCTGTATTATACTCCAGAGCTGCACTCACTATTCTGCTGGTGCAGTCACTGTGTACATACATTACATTACTGATCCTGAGTTACATCCTGTATTATACCCCAGAGCTTCACTCACTATTCTGCTGGTGCAGTCACTGTGTACATACATTACATTACTGATCCTGAGTTACCTCCTGTATTATACCCCAGAGCTGCACTCACTATTCTGCTGGGACAGTCACTGTGTACATACATTACATTACTGATCCTGAGTTACATCCTGTATTATACCCCAGAGCTGCACTCACTATTCTGCTGGTGCAGTCACTGTGTACATACATTGCATTACTGATCCTGAGTTACATCCTGTATTATACCCCAGAGCTGCACTCACTATTCTGCTGGTGTAGTCACTCTGTACATACATTACATTACTGATCCTGAGTTACATCCTGTATTATACCCCAGAGCTGCACTCACTATTCTGCTGGTGCAGTCACTGTGTACATACATTGCATTACTGATCCTGAGTTACATCCTGTATTATACTCCAGAGCTGCACTCACTATTCTGCTGGTGTAGTCACTCTGTACATACATTACATTACTGATCCTGAGTTACATCCTGTATTATACTCCAGAGCTGCACTCACTATTCTGCTGGTGTAGTCACTCTGTACATACATTACATTACTGATCCTGAGTTACATCCTGTATTATAACCCAGAGCTGCACTCACTATTCTGCTGGTGCAGTCACTGTGTACATACATTGCATTACTGATCCTGAGTTACATCCTGTATTATACCCCAGAGCTGCACTCACTATTCTGCTGGTGCAGTCACTGTGTACATACATTACATTACTGATCCTGAGTTACATCCTGTATTATACCCCAGAGCTTCACTCACTATTCTGCTGGAGCAGTCACTGTGCGCATACATTACATTACTGATCCTGAGTTACATCCTGTATTATACTCCAGAGCTGCACTCACTATTCTGCTGGTGCAGTAACTGTGTACATACATTACTGATCCTGTACTGATCCTGAGTTACATCCTGTATTATACCCCAGAGCTGCACTCACTATTCTGCTGGTGCAGTCACTGTGTACATACATTGCATTACTGATCCTGAGTTACATCCTGTATTATACTCCAGAGCTGCACTCACTATTCTGCTGGTGCAGTCACTATGTACATACATTACATTACTGATCCTGAGTTACATCCTGTATTATACCCCAGAGCTGCATTCACTATTCTGCTGGTGCAGTCACTATGTACATACTTTACATTACTGATCCTGAGTTACATCCTGTATTATATTCCAGAGCTGCACTCACTATTCTGCTGGAGCAGTCACTGTGCGCATACATTACATTACTGATCCTGAGTTACATCCTGTATTATACTCCAGAGCTGCACTCACTATTCTGCTGGTGCAGTAACTGTGTACATACATTGCATTGCTGATCCTGAGTTACATCCTGTATTATACCCCAGAGTAGCACTCACTATTCTGCTGGTGCAGTCACTGTGTACATACATTACATTACTGATCCTGAGTTACATCCTGTATTATACCCCAGAGCTGCACTCACTATTCTGCTGGTGCAGTAACTGTGTACATACATTACATTACTGATCCTGAGCTACTTCCTATATTATATTCCGGAGCTGCACTCACTATTCTGCTGGTGCAGTCACTGTGTACATACATTACATTACTGATCCTGAGTTACATCCTGTATTATACTCCAGAGCTGCACTCACTATTCTGCTGGTGCAGTAACTGTGTACATACATTGCATTGCTGATCCTGAGTTACATCCTGTATTATACTCCAGAGTAGCACTCACTATTCTGCTGGTGCAGTCACTGTGTACATACATTACATTACTGATCCTGAGTTACATCCTGTATTATACTCCAGAGTAGCACTCACTATTCTGCTGGTGCAGTCACTGTGTACATACATTACATTACTGATCCTGAGTTACATCCTGTATTATACCCCAGAGCTTCACTCACTATTCTGCTGGTGCAGTCACTGTGTACATACATTACATTACTGATCCTGAGTTACCTCCTGTATTATACCCCAGAGCTGCACTCACTATTCTGCTGGGACAGTCACTGTGTACATACATTACATTACTGATCCTGAGTTACATCCTGTATTATACCCCAGAGCTGCACTCACTATTCTGCTGGTGCAGTCACTGTGTACATACATTGCATTACCGATCCTGAGTTACATCCTGTATTATACCCCAGAGCTGCACTCACTATTCTGCTGGTGTAGTCACTCTGTACATACATTACATTACTGATCCTGAGTTACATCCTGTATTATACTCCAGAGCTGCACTCACTATTCTGCTGGTGCAGTCACTGTGTACATACATTACATTACTGATCCTGAGTTACATCCTGTATTATACTCCAGAGCTGCACTCACTATTCTGCTGGTGCAGTCACTGTGTACATACATTGCATTACTGATCCTGAGTTACATCCTGTATTATACCCCAGAGCTGCACTCACTCTTCTGCTGGTGCAGTCACTGTGTACATACATTACATTACTGATCCTGAGTTACATCCTGTATTATACTCCAGAGCTGCACTCACTATTCTGCTGGTGCAGTAACTGTGTACATACATTGCATTGCTGATCCTGAGTTACATCCTGTATTATACCCCAGAGTAGCACTCACTATTCTGCTGGTGCAGTCACTGTGTACATACATTACATTACTGATCCTGAGTTACATCCTGTATTATACCCCAGAGCTTCACTCACTATTCTGCTGGAGCAGTCACTGTGCGCATACATTACATTACTGATCCTGAGTTACATCCTGTATTATACTCCAGAGCTGCACTCACTATTCTGCTGGTGCAGTAACTGTGTACATACATTACTGATCCTGTACTGATCCTGAGTTACATCCTGTATTATACCCCAGAGCTGCACTCACTATTCTGCTGGTGCAGTCACTGTGTACATACATTGCATTACTGATCCTGAGTTACATCCTGTATTATACTCCAGAGCTGCACTCACTATTCTGCTGGTGCAGTCACTATGTACATACATTACATTACTGATCCTGAGTTACATCCTGTATTATACCCCAGAGCTGCATTCACTATTCTGCTGGTGCAGTCACTGTGTACATACATTACATTACTGATCCTGAGTTACATCCTGTATTATATTCCAGAGCTGCACTCACTATTCTGCTGGAGCAGTCACTGTGTACATACATTACTGATCCTGAGTTACATCCTGTATTATACTCCAGAGCTGCATTCACTATTCTGCTGGTGCAGTCACTGTGTACATACATTACATTACTGATCCTGAGTTACATCCTGTATTATACTCCAGAGCTGCACTCACTATTCAGCTGGTGCAGTCACTGTGTACATACATTACATTACTGATCCTGAGTTACATCCTGTATTATACTCCAGAGCTGCACTCACTATTCTGCTGGTGCAGTCACTGTGTACATACATTACATTACTGATCCTGAGTTACATCCTGTATTATACTCCAGAGCTGCACTCACTATTCTGCTGGTGCAGTCATTGTATACATACATTACATTACTGATCCTGAGTTACATCCTGTATTATACCCCAGAGCTTCACTCACTATTCTGCTGGAGCAGTCACTGTGCGCATACATTACATTACTGATCCTGAGTTACATCCTGTATTATACTCCAGAGCTGCACTCACTATTCTGCTGGTGCAGTAACTGTGTACATACATTACTGATCCTGTACTGATCCTGAGTTACATCCTATATTATACCCCAGAGCTGCACTCACTATTCTGCTGGTGCAGTCACTGTGTACATACATTGCATTACTGATCCTGAGTTACATCCTGTATTATACTCCAGAGCTGCACTCACTATTCTGCTGGTGCAGTCACTATGTACATACATTACATTACTGATCCTGAGTTACATCCTGTATTATACCCCAGAGCTGCATTCACTATTCTGCTGGTGCAGTCACTGTGTACATACATTACATTACTGATCCTGAGTTACATCCTGTATTATATTCCAGAGCTGCACTCACTATTCTGCTGGAGCAGTCACTGTGTACATACATTACTGATCCTGAGTTACATCCTGTATTATACTCCAGAGCTGCATTCACTATTCTGCTGGTGCAGTCACTGTGTACATACATTACATTACTGATCCTGAGTTACATCCTGTATTATACTCCAGAGCTGCACTCACTATTCAGCTGGTGCAGTCACTGTGTACATACATTACATTACTGATCCTGAGTTACATCCTGTATTATACTCCAGAGCTGCACTCACTATTCTGCTGGTGCAGTCACTGTGTACATACATTACATTACTGATCCTGAGTTACATCCTGTATTATACTCCAGAGCTGCACTCACTATTCTGCTGGTGCAGTCATTGTGTACATACATTACATTACTGATCCTGAGTTACATCCTGTATTATACTCCAGAGCTGCACTCACTATTCTGCTGGTGCAGTCACTGTGTACATACATTACATTACTGATCCTGAGTTACATCCTGTATTATACTCCAGAGCTGCACTCACTATTCTGCTGGTGCAGTCACTGTGTACATACATTACATTACTGATCCTGAGTTACATCCTGTATTATACTCCAGAGCTGCATTCACTTACAAGATGTAACTCAAGATCAGTATACAATGAATGCAGACAGTGACTTTACTTAGTATATTAATTATATCTAAATAGCATTTTACACTTGTAGAAGGCTTTTAGCAGGACACTTACAGGAACAGAAGTGTAAGACCCTCGTGTACAGTAATGACCCATCACACAGGGTCCTTCCGGCTGGGTCAGTCCAGGGAGGCTGCAGTACATACCCAAGGAGCAGAGCTCACAGTAGTTAATGCCTATGTTGCCAGACATGTTTGAAAAGGTTCCCTAAACAAAATAAAAACACTATTTATATAATGGATGACTAATAAATCTGCTATATACATATACACTGCTCAAAAAAATAAAGGGAGCACTGAAATCCCCCCTCCTAGATCTGAATAAATGAAATCTTCTCATTGAATACTTTGTTCTGTATAAAGCTGAATGTGCTGACAACAAAATCACACAAAAATCATCAATGGAAATCACATTTATTAACCAATGGAGGCCTGGATTTAGAGTCACCCCCAAAATTAAAGTGGAAAAACACACTACAGGCTGATCCAACTTTGATGTAATGTCCTTAAAACAAGTCAAAATGAGTCTCAGTATTGTGTGTGGCCTCCACGTGCCGGTATGACCTCCCTACAACGCCTGGGCATGCTCCTGATGAGGCTGAGTATTGTGTGTGGCCTCCACGTGCCTGCATGACCTCCCTACAACGCCTGGGCATGCTCCTGATGAGGCTGAGTATTGTGTGTGGCCTCCACGTGCCTGTATGACCTCCCTACAACGCCTGGGCATGCTCCTGATGAGGCTCAGTATTGTGTGTGGCCTCCACGTGCCTGTATGACCTCCCTACAATGCCTGGGCATGCTCCTGATGAGGCTGAGTATTGTTGTTGGCCTCCACGTGCCTGTATGACCTCCCTACAACGCCTGGGCATGCTCCTGATGAGGCTGAGTATTGTGTGTGGCCTCCTCGTGCCTGTATGACCTCCCTACAACGCCTGGGCATGCTCCTGATGAGGCCGAGTATTGTGTGTGGCCTCCACGTGCCTGTATGACCTCCCTACAACGCCTGGACAAGCTCCTGATAAGGCTGAGTATTGTGTGTGGCCTCCACGTGCCTGTATGACCTCCCTACAACGCCTGGGCATGCTCCTGATGAGGCTGAGTATTGTGTGTGGCCTCCACGTGCCTGTATGACCTCCCTACAATGCCTGGGCATGCTCCTGATGAGGCTGAGTATTGTGTGTGGCCTCCACGTGCCTGTATGACCTCCCTACAACGCCTGGGCATGCTCCTGATGAGGCTCAGTATTGTGTGTGGCCTTCACGTGCCTGTATGACCTCCCTACAACACCTGGGCATGCTCCTGATGAGGCTGAGTATTGTGTGTGGCCTCCACGTGCCTGTATGACCTCCCTACAACGCCTGGGCATGCTCCTGATGAGGCTGAGTATTGTGTGTGGCCTCCATGTGCCTGTATGACCTCCCTACAACACCTGGGCATGCTCCTGATGAGGCTGAGTATTGTGTGTGGCCTCCACGTGCCTGTATGACCTCCCTACAACGCCTGGGCATGCTCCTGATGAGGCTGAGTATTGTGTGTGGCCTCCACGTGCCTGTATGACCTCCCTACAACACCTGGGCATGCTCCTGATGAGGCTGAGTATTGTGTGTGGCCTCCACGTGCCTGTATGACCTCCCTACAACGCCTGGGCATGCTCCTGATGAGGCTGAGTATTGTGTGTGGCCTCCACGTGCCGGTATGACCCCCCTACAACACCTGGGCATGCTCCTGATGAGGCTCAGTATTGTGTGTGGCCTCCACGTGCCGGTATGACCCCCCTACAACACCTGGGCATGCTCCTGATGAGGCTCAGTATTGTGTGTGGCCTCCACGTGCCTGTATGACCTCCCTACAACGCCTGGGCATGCTCCTGATGAGGTTCAGTATTGTATGTGGCCTCCACGTGCCTGTATGACCTCCCTACAACGCCTGGGCATGCTCCTGATGAGGCTGAGTATTGTGTGTGGCCTCCACGTGCCTGTATGACCTCCCTACAATGCCTGGGCGTGCTCCTGATGAGTTTGCGGATGGTCTCCTGTGGGATCTCCTCCCAGACCTGGACTAAAGCATCCGCCAACTCCTGGACAGTCTGTGGTGCAACGTGACGTTGGTGGATGGAGCGAGACATGATGTCCCAGATGTGCTCAGCCGGATTCAGGTCTGGGGAACGGGCGGGCCAGTCCATAGCTTCAATGCCTTCATCTTGCAGGAACTGCTGACACACTCCAGCCACATGAGGTCTGGCATTGTCCTGCATTAGGAGGAACCCAGGGCCAACCGCACCTGCATATGGTCTCACAAGGGGTCTGAGGATCTTATCTCAGTACCTAATGGCAGTCAGGCTACCTCTGGTGAGCACATGGAGGGCTGTGCGGCCCTCCAAAGAAATGCCACCCCACACCATTACTGACCCACTGCCAAAAAGAGGCATACTGAAGGATGTTGCAGGCAGCAGATCGCTCTCCACGGCGTCTCCAGACTCTGTCACGTCTGTCACATGTGCTCAGTGTGAACCTGCTTTCATCTGTGAAGAGCACAGGGCGCCAGTGGTGACTTTGCCAATCCTGGTGTTCTGTGGCAAATGCCAAGCGTCCTGCACGGTGTTGGGCTGTGAGCACAACCCCCATCTGTGAACGTCGGGCCCTCATACCACCCTCATGGAGTCGGTTTCTAACCGTTTGTGCAGACACATGCACATTTGTGGCCTGCTGGGGGTCATTTTGCAGGGCTCTGGCAGTGCTCCTCCTGTTCCTCCTTGAACAAAGGCGGAGGTAGCGGTCCTGCTGCTGGGTTGTTGCCCTCCTATGGCCCCCTCCACGTCTCCTGGTGTACTGGCTTGTCTCCTGGTAGCACCTCCAGCCTCTGGACACTACGCTGACAGACACAGCAAACCTTCTTGCCACAGCTCGCATTGATGTGCTATCCCGGATGAGCTGCACTACATGAGCAACTTCTGTGGGTTGTAGAGTCCGTCTCATGCTACCACGAGTGTGAAAGCACAACCAACATTCAAAAGTGACCAAAACATCAGCCAGAAAGCATTGGTACTGAGATGTGGTCTGTGGTCCCCACCTGCAGAACCACTCCTTTATTGAGCGTGTCTTGATAATTGCCAATAATTTCCATCTATTGTCTATTCCATTTGCACAACAGCATGTGAAATTGATTGTCAATCAGTGTTGCTTCCTAAGTGGACGGTTTGATTTCACAGAAGTTTGATTTACTTGGAGTTATATTCTGTTGTTTAAGTGTTCCCTTTATTTTTTTGAGCAGTGTATAATGCAGAGTGCTGATTGGATGGTTTCAAACAAGATTACGACACATGCGGAATGTTTATACGCGCAGCTACAGATTAGATTTTCACAAGGCCGCTCCATTATTACAGACTTCTCTAATCATTCACACACAGAACTTCCATCCACAGTATTAGCACTAGTTAGTAAATTAGATAATTCAGCTCACGTTTGATAGTGGACACTTCCCATTCATCCTGACGAATATCTTACCATTGGGCATGGCGTTGGAGCAATGCTGCCAACAGGACAGAAATGACCTTGTAGACAGGAGGTAACTTCAGATAAACTGCTGCCATTACAAAAGTTTCCTGGAGGACACGGTGTGCATGATGACTGAGCAGGAAGCTGCATTACAGATGGGTACAATCGCCAGAGGATAGAGACAATTCCAGGTGGGTAGAGACAATAAATACAAAGCTGTGGCCTTTAATTCCATAGGGGCATGGTACTAGAACATTGTGGAGTCCTCTACTTACAGGCTGGAAGGTTCCCGGTGGGCAGGGTTCTGGCCGGTACGCCCCTTCTATTGAGTGGTGGCCTTGTGACACCTCATGCTGGATTGGTGAGGTAGAGCCCGCTGTGCAGTAATACCCAGGAGTGCAGTTACCGGTGGGACTGGCACGCCCTTGTCCATCGCAGAACATCCTGAATCGTAGAGGAGTTTATATTGATTTTGTGTCCGAGGTGTAAGTGAAAGGTATAAAGAATGAAAATACTCAGCACTCACCCCGGTGGGCATATTAAGCACTGATTGACATCTGTTAATCCAATCTGGTTACTGTAAGTGCCTGGGGGGCACAGGACTGGCCAAGCAGAGGAAGTGGGGCAGTAACTGCCAGCTGGGCACATTCCACCAGAAGGCGTCTATACCACAGACAAGGAAAAGAAATGCCATGAAATTCATTAGTGTAAGTGACCGATTCCCCTTCACCACCCTACAGAGTAAATGAAGCATTACACAATTCCCGTTGTCACAGGTTTACCGCGACGGAGAGAGGCCAAAAGACCACAGTGTCTGATTTCACATACTCCTGCACTAATTAGAAGCACTTCCATCTTATTAAATAGTGCAAGGGTTAATCTGTTCAGTTGTGAGTCTCTGAAGCTTACTGCTTTGATAGTATCAGCTGTTCAGTGTTGGCCACTCCCCTCTCCTATATATACTGGCAATCAGGGATTGCAAGTGTTAATTTCATGCTGCCTGGTTCTGGAGTTGGAGGAGCCTTTTGTTTGTGGAGGTGTTTGGAGTGTTTTTCTAAAGACTGTTGCTCGGTGATTTGTCTGTGTGCATATCCTCATCCTCTCCCATTTTTTTTTCCTTCTTTTACTTTCCAGTGTTCCGCTCTGTTGTTTGTGAGTGCATATTTGTATGATTGGTATTTTCATTTATCTTTGTACGTCTTCCCTTGTTAGTCTGATTTGTGTATTCTTATACACTACTACTCCCTACTTCAATGGGTGGGGGAGGGGACAGATAAGGGCTGATTCAGGAGCTCAGCAAGGCACGTGGCCCTGGAGTCTTCACCATTAGAAGTAATGTGCGGATGGCTAGGGCACCTATGCTTTAGGGATAGGGAAGGAGCCCCTGGTCCCAGGATATCCGACATCAATGCGGTGACAGACAGTTTATATCAATGAGCGGTCTGTGCAATTCAGGACCGGTCCGGTCCTCGGAAGGTGGAGGCACTATGTACACGCTGTCCACTCTGATCAAGAGTTGAAGAGAGGACCCTTCTCTATTAACTCAGAACCTCCCAGTACGGTGTAGAAAAATGGGATCTTTTAAAGGAAAAACAATTTTACTGTTTCAAGACCAGGATAATTTTTATGTTATTTTTATATTAGTATACTATTTTTTACATATACAGTACAGACCAAAAGTTTGGACACACCTTCTCATTTAAAGATTTTTCTGTATTTTCATGACTATGAAAATTGTACATTCACACTGAAGGCATCAAAACTATGAATTAACACATATGGAGTTATATACAACCCCTGGCAAAAATTATGGAATCACCGGGTTCGGAGGATGTTCATTCAGTTGTTTAATGTCGTTGAAAAAAAGCAGATCACAGACATGGCACAAAATAAAGTCATTTCAAATGGCAACTTTAGGGCTTTAAGAAACACTAAAAGAAATCAAGATTAAAAATATGGTAGTCAGTAAGGGTAATTTTTTTCAGACCAAGCAGGGGGAAAAAATTATGGAATCACTCAATTCTGAGGAAAAAATTATGGAATCACCCTTAATTTTCATTTCCAAAACTGACACCTGCATCAAATTAGATCTGCTCGTTAGTCTGCATCTAAAAAGGAGTGATCACACCTTGGAGAGCTGTTGCACCAAGTGGACTGACATGAATCATGGCTCCAACAGGAGAGATGTCAATTGAAACAAAGGAGAGGATTATCAAACTCTTAAAAGAAGGTAAATCATCAGGCAATGTTGCAAAAGATGTTGGTTGTTCACAGTCAGCTGTGTCTAAAATCTGGACCAAATACAGACAACATGGGAAGGTTGTTAAAGGCAAACATACTGGTAGACCAAGGAAGACATCAAAGCGTCAAGACCAAAAGCTAAAAGCAATATGTCTCCAAAACAAGAAATGCACAACAAAACAAATGAGGAACAAATCGGAGGAAACTGGAGTCAATGTCTGTGACCTAACTGTAAGAAACCACCTAAAGGAAATGGGATTTACATACAGAAAAGCTAAACACAAGCCATCATTAACACCTAAACAGAAAAAAACAAGGTTACAATGGGCTAAGGAAAAGCAATTGTGGACTGTGGATGACTGGATGAAAGTCATATTCAGTGATGAATCGCAAATCTGCATTGGGCAAGGTGATGATGATGGAACTTTTGTTTGGTGCCGTTCCAATGAGATTTATAAAGATGACTGCATGAAGAGAACATGCAAATTTCCACAGTCATTGATGATATGGAGCTGCATGTCAGGTAAAGACACTGGGGAGATGGCTGCCATTACATCTTCAATAAATGCCCAAGTTTACATTGATATTTTGGACCGCTTTCTTATCCCAACAATTGAAAGGATGTTTGGGGATGATGACATCATTTTTCAAGATGATAATGCATCCTGCCATAGAGCAAAAACTGTGAAAACATTCCTTGAAAGAAGACACATAAGGTCAATGTCATGGCCTGCAAATAGTCCGGATCTCAATCCAATTGAAAATCTTTGGTGGAAGTTGAAGAAAATAGTCCATGACAAGGCTCCAACCTGCAAGACTGATCTGGCAACAGCAATCAGAGAAAGTTGGAGCCAGATTGATGAAGAGTACTGTTTGTCACTAATTAAGTCCATGCCTCAGAGACTGCAAGCTGTTATTAAAGCCAGGGGTGGTGCAACAAAATACTAGTGATGCATTGGAGTGTTCTTTTGTGTTTGTTTTTCATGATTCCATAATTCTTTCCTCAGAATTGAGTGATTCCACAATTTTTTCCCCCTGCTTGGTCTGAAAAAAATTACCCTTACTGAGTACCACATTTTTAATCGTGATTTCTTTTAGTGTTTCTTAAAGCCCTAAAGTTGCCATTTGAAATGACTTTAGTTTTGTGCCATGTCTGTGATCTGCTTTTTTTCAACAACATTAAACAACTGAATGAACAATCTCCGAGCTGGGTGATTCCATAATTTTTACCAGGGGTTGTACTTAACAAAAAAGTGTGAAACAACTGAAAATATGTCTTATATTCTAGGTTTTTCAAAGTAGCCACCTTTTGCTTTGATGACTGCTTTGCACACTCTTGGCATTCTCTTGATGAGCTTGAAGAGGTAGTCACCGGAAATGGTCTTCCAACAATCTTGAAGGAGTTCCCAGAGATGCTTAGCACTTGTTGGCCCTTTTGCCTTCACTCTGCGGTCCAGCTCACCCCAAACCATCTCGATTGGGTTCAGGTCTGGTGACTGTGGAGGCCAGGTCATCTGGCGTAGCACCCCATCACTCTCCTTCTTGGTCAAATAGCCCTTACACAGCCAGGAGGTGTGTTTGGGGTCATTGTCCTGTTGAAAAATAAATGATGGTCCAACTAAACGCAAACCGGATGGAATAGCATGCCGCTGCAAGATGCTGTGGTAGCCATGCTGGTTCAGTATGCCTTCAATTTTGAATAAATCCCCAACAGTGTCACCAGCAAAGCACCCCCACACCATCACACCTCCTCCTCCATGCTTCACGGTGGGAACCAGGCATGTAGAGTCCATCCGCTCACCTTTTCTGCGTCGCACAAAGACACGGTGGTTGGAACCAAAGATCTCAAATTTGGACTCATCAGACCAAAGCACAGATTTCCACTGGTCTAATGTCCATTCCTTGTGTTCTTTAGCCGAAACAAGTCTCTTCTGCTTGTTGCCTGTCCTTAGCAGTGGTTTCCTAGCAGCTATTTTACCATGAAGGCCTGCTGCACAAAGTCTCCTCTTAACAGTTGTTGTAGAGATGTGTCTGCTGCTAGAACTCTGTGTGGCATTGACCTGGTCTCTAATCTGAGCTGCTGTTAACCTGCGATTTCTGAGGCTGGTGACTCGGATAAACTCATCCTCAGAAGCAGAGGTGACTCTTGGTCTTCCTTTCCTGGGGCGGTCCTCATGTGAGCCAGTTTCTTTGTAGAGCTTGATGGCTTTTGCAACTGCACTTGGGGACACTTTCAAAGATTTCCCAATTTTTTGGACTGACTGACCTTCATTTCTTAAAGTAATGATGGCCACTCGTTTTTCTTTACTTAGCTGCTTTTTTCTTGCCATAATACAAATTCTAACAGTCTATTCAGTAGGACTATCAGCTGTGTATCCACCAGACTTCAATACAACACAACTGAGGGTCCCAACCCCATTTATGAGGCAAGAAATCCCACTTATTAAACCTGACAGGGCACACTTGTGAAGTGAAGACCATTTCCGGTGACTACCTCTTGAAGCTCATCAAGAGAATGCCAAGAGTGTGCAAAGCAGTCATCAAAGCAAAAGGTGGCTACTTTGAAAAACCTAGAATATAAGACATATTTTCAGTTGTTTCACACTTTTTTGTTAAGTATATAATTCCACATGTGTTAATTCATAGTTTTGATGCCTTCAGTGTTAATGTACAATTTTCATAGTCATGAAAATACAGAAAAATCTTTAAATGAGAAGGTGTGTCCAAACTTTTGGTCTGTACTGTATATGTAGATTCTTCTTACAGTTTTTTAATAGCACAAAGTGCCTCAAAAAAGCATATTTCAATTGCAGTCATTGAATAGACAAGGGATGTGTAGTTTTGGGTTGCTTGAGCATTTATAGCGGTACTTTGCATTAGAGATGGTGCTGGGTTTCTTTGCATTTGTTCATAGTTTTTAGCCATTTTTTTTTTTACTTTGTGCCAACATTATGATCTCAGAGACTTTCGGGAGACTTCTTTACTAGGGTTGAGCGAGTATGTTCTGTCCGAGTATGCTCGGGCGAGCACCGAGTAGTTACAGCTGCTCGGTGATATGGTTGAATCGCTCCCGTGTGCATGATTTGCACTGTTTGACAGTTTTATTACATGTGAGGAATGTCTATTTCTTACACATTCCTCACATGTAATAAATCTGTCAAACAGTTGCAAATCATGCACACGGGAGCGATTCAACCTTATCACCGAGCAGCTGTAAATACTCGGAGCTCAGCCCGAGCATACTCGGCAAAAGGGTTAATAGAACATACTCGCTCAACACTAATCTTTACATAAAGTGACTTTTTTATTGCCTATTTTCCCTTGCACACATTTTCCACAGTTATCGGGGTAACCCAGCCACTGGACCCCTCCTGATCTGTATACAGGTGAACATTGAGACCTCTGTGTACAGCAATCGGGAAGGCAGGGAGAAATCAGAGGTCTTTGCAGTTGCAGATTCTGGTGAAGCTGTAGACCCCACAGAGATTTTTAGAAAAAAAAATATCTTTACACATAGTAATATCCAAAATGTGCCGCACTTACTGATTGCTTTCAGTGTATGGAATAGTTACCGCACTTGTAGATCCTTCAGGACAGGAGAATCCTTCCTGGCAGGGTCCACTAATGGCAGATTGTCCCATGCCTGCGCAGAATTTACCAGCTTCACATGGACGGCATTCAGCTCGTGTAGAGACCGCCTCAAGAGGATTATAGGTGCCCTCTGGGCAAGGATGTGGGCTAGGGCTGCCCTGGTGACAGTAGAACCCCTGAGACAAGGAAAGAATCAGAAAAGATGAAGTCATGTACAATCTGCCACCAAAGCCGTCATTTTATATACTGTATATTGCAAAAAAAAGTCCATCAAGACTTTTGCTGGATGCTTCTTACAAAAAATTGCACACTTAAAGGAATTGTCAAGGATTAGCAATACATGGATGCCTTCTTCCAAAAAGATGGTCTTTACAAAAGTCCATAAGAGGACAGATTGTAAAAATTAGTACAATATTAAAGTATTCCAGAAATTATGCATACTTACAGCTGGACAGAGCTTAGGCTCCAGTAAGGAGGGCACATCACAGAAGAAACCTGCAGGACATGACACACAGACTGATATTTCTACCCCCTGTTTGGTCATGTTCCAGTACGAGCCAGGCTGGCAGGGGTAAGACAGAGGAAAGCCTGTCCCTGGTGGGCAATAAAATCCTGGAGGGCATGGTCCGTTCTGCAGAGATTGGGACAGAATTTAGAGTCTCATCCAGCTCAGAGCATTGAACAAAGTGAAAATTTATAAAGACTCCATGTAGAACAGTCCAACTTTCTGACTAATGTCGCCCATCCGTCTTATGGCTGGAAAAAAAGAAGGAATCATCTTCTTCATTCCAAGTAGAGCTGGTAAGGAATTATCTGATCTTAGGACTTACTGGACTTTGAACTCCTCTCTGTCCATCTTGGTAACAATAGCTTCCTTCTGGACAGAGCAAACAGTCCTCTACTCCTCCCAGACCTGGCTGGAATCCATAAGTGCCATTTGGGCAAGGTCTGGCTTCCTGAAATTAATACAAAACCAGAGAATGGGCATCTTACCAACCGTGCAGAGAAAGGTAAAACTTCAATAGGTATGCCTACCCATGAACAATGGTGTACAGTTCATACGGTTGATATTAAAGAGTTTCTTCCATGTTCTGTCCTCAGGAGTGCACTGCTCCTCTGCCTCCTGCTTGCCAGGGGGCAGTGCGCTCCTGATGAGTGACAGTTGGAGCAGTGGCATGGTTGGGCTGCTGGCATGATCTTTCTTCTCTCCGATGCTGCAAGCAGAAGCAGCATTGCCTTTGCAGCATTGAGAAGCACAGAGGCAAGAAGATCACCAGATCTCGCAATATGGCACACTTCAGAGCAGCACTTACAAGCTCATAATGCAAAGTGTGAACAAATCCTGTGCAGACACTGAACAAGCAGAAAAAAATCTGGGAGATTTCAGCTTTGAAACTGGCAGAAATGTAGCTCTAGCCCATAATACAAGATTTAAGATCCTATTGAGGACTAATGCAAAGTGTTGGCAACATTTTTAAACGATCTATTTGTAGATTAATTCCATATTTCAGCTATAAAATTCAGATCAAAATGGCCAGATATACTATGATCTTCTGCAGCTTCTTACTCGGCACCCCTGAGGGCAGTAGTATCCCTGCGGACAAATGTAGGCATCTTCTCCTGGAAAGACTGCCATCCCTTTGGGACAAACTGTTCCGGCAGGGCACAGTAATTGCATCATGCGCTGTCTGCTGGTCCTGTCCTCGTTGCAGTAGTGTCCGGCTAGACAGGATAAGCATGTGGAGGATCCGGCATCCTAAAAATAGATTTATGTTCGGAGATTAGAAGAATACGTGTAGAAAAACATAAATGAAAACGAGTAAGGGGATAAGTGGTGGTCTGCACGGTAAAGGCCCCCATACACATTAGACTAATGTCAGCCGAACCTGTGGATATTGACGGGTCCAGCCGACAGTCTAATGTATATGAGGCGCTGGCCGACTGATGGTCAGGAGACAGGGCAATTGCCCATGTCCAATTTTGGACTGCCGATCTCACTGTTTTCCCACCGGCCGATGTGTCAATTGGAAGCTTTCTGAAATAGTACACAGAAGTGATCAGCTGAAGGAGCGAAACTGTGTATGGGAGTGTCCGACATCCATCTAATGTGTATCGGGGCCTTAAGGCTGAAGTTTGTTAATTTTAAAGAGAACCTGTCAGCAAGATTTTGTGATGTAAAGTAAATACATGGCTGCAATGTCGCTGTAATACTGATTACATTGATACCTTTGGTGAAGAAATCTGCTTTGTTGTTCTTCTGTAATCACCATTTGACGTTTTCTGCTAATTAGATTTCAGAGCACAGGGACTGGACTGTACACGGTGGTCTTCTCCTCACTGTCTGTTATTCCCCGGTCCCTCCGCCTGCCTCCGGTCCATGATTCCCCGGTCCCTCCGCCCGCCTCCGGTCCGTGATTCCCTGGTCCCTCCGCCTGCTTCCGGTCCGTGATTCCCTGACCCCTCCGACTGACTCAGGTTCGTGATTCCCTGACCCCTCATCCTGCCTTGGGTCTGTAATTCCCCGGACCCTCCGCCTGCCTCCGGTCCGTGATTCCCTGGTCCCTCCGCCTGCCTCCGGTCCGTGATTCCCTGACCCCTCCGACTGACTCCGGTTCGTGATTCCCTGAACCCTCATCCAGCCTTGGGTCTTTAATTCCCCGGACCCTCCGCCTGCCTCCGGTCTGTTGTTCCCTGGCCCCTCCGCCTGCCTCCAGTCTGTGATTCTCCGGCCGCTCCACCTGCCTCCAGTCCGTGATATTCCCTGGCCCCTCCGCCTGCCTCCGGTCCGTGATTCCCCAGCGCCTCTGCCTGTCTCCGGTCTGTGATTCCCCAGCCCCTCCGCCCGTTGAGTGACCTGCCTCCTCTAAGTGATCAGTCACTGCTGAGATTTCTCACAAACACAGGAGGTCGGGCAACCCCCAGATGAACTGTATTATTTACCGTTGAGGATATTGTAGTGTCACACCATTGCCCTCATTTAGCCTATATTTTATAGAAGTGGTACACTGAACTGACGACCGAGGTTTGTATTACAGCAGAAGTTAATGAAGAAATTGAACAGGCCACATAGACATAGCTGTCAGGAACGACAGGGACGACACCAGGGAGATCACACAATATCCCACCGCTGCCGTCACTTTGTAAGGGATTCGCGTGCACAGGATCCCGATTACTCACTACATAGCTATCGGAAAGCGAGGAGAAAGCGTATGGCATACACACCTCTGGATTCCAAACCATGGAATATGTGTACATGCCCCCGTACAGTCACTGCCAGCTTCATGATAGCCCAATTACAATTATTCGCTGCCACAACTGATCAGCTTTAAAATACAGGTCTGATCGGACTCCTGCTTTCTGGTAGCGTATGGCTTCGGGGGAGGAATGATAACAGGACAGAAGGAACAGACTATTAAATTTGTCAGGAATGACACTGGCGGGACCACACAATGTCCCACTGCTGCCACCAATTTGTCAGGGGCGAGACCGGGTAGATCACACAATATCCCACCGCTGCCACCAATTTGTCAGGATTGTCAGGGATTCGCACGCACACGATCCCGATTACTCCCTATGTAGCTATTGGCAAGCGAGCAGAGAGCGTATGGCGTACACACCTCCAGATTCCACCGCATGGAATATGTGTATATGCCCCCGTACGGTCACTGCCAGCTTCACGATAGCCCAATTACGATTATTCGCTGCCACCACCGATCAGCTTTAAAATACAATACAGGCCTGATGGGACGCCTGTTTTCTGGTAGCATATGGCTTCAGGGGAGGAACGATTACAGGACAGAAGGAACAGACTATTAAATTTTATATTTAATCCAAAAGGAAGGCAGTGTTTATGAAAAATATACAAAGGTTTTACAATCTGAGACAATACAATACAGGGTATACAGTTACACAAAATAAAAAGGATTAATAGAAGACTTACTAGACCGATCGCAGAGACGATTCAGTTTAGCTGGAGGGGAGGTGCTCCAATTGATTTGACCCCTTGCTTATAGAATACATACCTCCCAGCAATGAATATAGATCAATCTTCAGTTGGATCTTTTATGCCGAAGGGGGGGGACCTGCCCACACACTCCCCTGTGATGACCTCACGTGGGTTGGTCTCCACCCTTCATTTTATTAGAATATCTAACTTCCGCGATAACTCCTCACTGGTTGATCGCAGAAGCTCGCAAGTGATACCATATTTTCTATTACGAATTTACCCTTCTTTAGAGACCACACATGGCATAGCTGCAGTCCGTTATTTTGGTAATTTTGCACCACAGCTTACCGGAAGGGCTCACAGATCCGGAAAAATATACGTATTGTTCCTTAGCTGACCCTGCCACTAAAAGTACTTGTCCCATTACACAGGTCTACAAAAAAATATTTTTTGTAATCATCGCAGTTGACCTTGCGCTTTTCTGAATAATTTTTTTTCTCTGATTTCAAAAATGTATATAGTTTTTCTGTAGCAGGTATAGTTTCCACGGAGCAGCATCATTATTATAAGGTACAGGAAATATACTGGCGACATTAAGAAAACTGTCATCTACATATCAGAAAAAAAAGCTTGACCTTACAAAACAGTTTTTGTTGAACCAAAATAATTTCACATGCAAAATAGAAACCAAAATATGAGCAAAAATTAAAAGTGCTTGACATTAGACTGTCGATACGATTTTTCAGGGGTGTCCCTATATAACATCCAACAGTAATCTGCCATCATTGAGTCATTCCAAAAACCCTGGTAGCGGTGTTCCATTGCTTTAATGTCCTGGTGAAACCGCTCGCCTTGTTCATCGCTTACATCCCCAAGATTTGGAGGGAAGAAATCTAAATGTGAATGCAAAAAGTGCATTTTCAGAGACATGCGACATCCATGACACTGGTATGCATTTAACAGTTCCTCAACACCTTCAACATATTCTGGAGATTTATTTTTTCCTAAGAAATTTTCACAGATCCACTTGAAGCTTTTCCAATCTCTCAATTCCTTATCATTTAGAGTTCCTTCAAACTCATCATCTCATAAGCTCTCTGATGTGAGGACCAACAAATACCCCTTCCTTCAGTTTTGTTGGTGAAATGCTGGAGAATTTCTGTGAAATGTACTGAAACCCTTGTGAATTTGTCTTTGCCATGGCTTTCACAAAGTTTTTAATCAATCCCAACTTTATATGTAATGGAGGAAGAAAGATTTTTGTTGGAGCAACTAAAGGATTATGCTGCACATTGTGTCTACCTGGAGCATAGATGTTTCTCTGTCCCCGATCACGTCGAACATAATGCTCTACTGTATTTATACTGTCCCATAAACACAAGAAGCAACAATATTTTGTGAATCCTTCTTGCATTCCCATTAGAAGACCAATCATTTTCCAATCTCCACTGATATTCCATTGATGATGCTTATATTGTATAGCATCCAAAACAACGGACAGATTTTCATAACTTTCCTTTAGATGAGTGAGCGATGGTTTCATATTTCCACTGTGAAGCAACACTGCTTCCAAGCTTCTCTGGGATGAGTCACTAAACAATCGCCAATCTGCAACAAAATACTTAAGGCTATGTGCCCACGATGCAGAAATGCTCCGGATTTTTCCTGAGCGTTTCTGCATCTCCCTGGCATAAAAAAACGCATGCGGATTGTACACGCGGATTGTACATGCAGATTGTACATGCGGATTGTACATGCGTTTTCCTGCCAGTGACATGCGGAAATGAAGCGTTCTTCACTTGCATTTCCGCATGCGGGTTGACAAGCGATTTTAGCATCACTTGGAAAGTGCTTCACAACTTGGTCACACTATATAAAGCCATGCAAACAGTATGGATTTATATAGTGTGACCCAAGAGAATGTAAAAAAATAAAAAAATAAATCTATACTTACCCTCCGATGGCCCGCGCTGTCTTGCTTCACCGTCCCGGCTGCCGGCAGATCGCGGTACGCTGTACTGAAGGACCTGCCGTCACATGACTGTGACATCAGCGCAGGTCCTACAGATCTGCCCGCGATCTATCGGCAAGCACAGGGAAGGAGTCCGGGGGCCGGCGGAAGGTGAATATAATCTTTATTTTTTATTTTATTCTTTTCTACAGCTTTTAATGGTACCTGGGTGTGGAGGAGAGTCTCCTGTCCTCCACACCCGGGTACCATCCGCACATTAGAATGTGCCAATTACGCAAGTACAGATGCAGTCTTGCGGAATTGGCGCGTTCTAATGCAAGTCAATGGCGGCGAAAACGCAGCACTTCCGCAAAATAATTGGTAGTGCTGCGGTTTTTTCCGCAATGATAATCCGCAGTGGAAATTTCCGCAGCATGTGCACAGCACATGCGGATTATCATTGGGGGACATTGCAGACCTTTTACCATGCATTTTTTAAGCGTTTCTGCAGGGATTTTGCCACTGCGGAAACGCTTAAAAAACGCATCGTGGGCACACAGCCTGATTCAGTTCTTCAAAGAGGCCATTCACATTGTTCCAGTACACCATTGGTCCATCAACCGTGAACAATTGTGTTAGACTGTTATTTCTATTTCGGTAATAACACACATTGACATCATGAAGAAGATTCTTCTGTTTCAACCTAGATGCAAGAAGTTCGGCTTTATCTTTTGGCAATGACAGGTCTCTGATGAGATGATTTAATTCATGTTGAGTAAAGCGTTCTGGCTGCTTGGCCGCTCCATCAGGTACATACTCATCTGGACTTGAGGTCTCCATGCCTTCGCTAGTAGCTTTAGCTCCATATTCTACTTCAATTTCATCCAATCCCAACAACGGTGGTCCAGGAACTGGCAAGGTATCATCATGTGGTAGTGGCCTAATCGCAGATTCAATTCAGGGTAATTAATCTTGTGTTTGTTCTTTGTAGAAAAGCCCTTCAGTTTGACAAAACAAAAGTATCAGTCATCACTATGATTTTTGGGTTCTCTCCAAATCATGGGAACAGCAAATGGCATAGCCACTTTCCTCATATTTAACCATTAGAACAACTTGAGCATATCACATGAGCGGTCCAGCTTTTGTCTTAATCACCAAGTGGACAGTTAAAGTACATCTGGTACATCATGTTAATATCATGAGCGATTGAACGTACTTGGCCTTTTGGCGTAAAAGAACCACACACATGGCGGAATCTGTCCGGATGATGGATACACTGTCGGGGCATTTTTCTCCTTTAAAGCAGATTAAACAGTAGAGTAAGTTCAGTTCAGTGGTGGTGACAAACTCAAAAAAACAATGTGATGAGCCGATATGGAGATATTTCCCCAGAGATGACAGAGGCAGCTTGTATATAGAACTTATTTTACTGGAGGTAATCTGGTAGATCACTATATACAGGTGTGAGGTAAACGGCTCGGCCTATTCCTTACAGATAAACACTTGCAGACAGGCAGTTTCTCAGTGTGATATTGGCTGCTTTCAGGGTCTCTCTCTGTGGAGACCCTCACTCAGTTACACCTCAGTGTAAGATGCCTGTAGAGGCCGGCCTCCTGTCACAGTCTCACATACCAGTCCTTGCTGCCGTCACCATCCTTTTCTGACTGACCCAAATCTTACCACCTCATAACAGTTAGCTCCTCCCCATAACATGTGACTTTCCGAGAAGCCGTCATTGGCTGACTGCACTATCAATACTCCTTCCCATAAAACTCACTAAAAACTTTACTGATGTCATCCCTGTAAGACAATTCACAATTAAGTACGACAAGCAAAGAAATGGGAACATAGAAAAACCACATACACTGAAAATGTAGAAATAACGTAATAACAAAAATGCTTCTATATCAGAGACTTTATGTGGTAGAGCAAAACTAAGCATATTTTTGGAATCAGCATATCAAAGTCCATGAAACAGACATATTACCTTTGCTGAGGATTTTTTTGTGTTGACCAGTGTTCTTATCGGAAGTATAGAACTTCCGATATTCCATATTTCGTGTCGGTGCCGGCGAGACTGCAGATTGAACATATGTTCAAATGGGGATGCCCTGGGGGCCAGAGAGAATTCTTTTGAAGCTAGGAGCTGTGTCCTCCTCACCCAGGTGTATATATATCACAGGCCTGTGCTACCAGGACTACTTTCGTATGCTAATTAGAATGAACAATTGAGCTTGTCACCTCTCCTATGTACAGCGATTTGCATAGAAGCAGCTGGCTAGAGCATCAGCTCTTGTTCCCTTGACAAATAGTATAGATGAAGGGGGATGAGGGGTTTGGAGAAATTCTTAATATTTTCTATGACATTTCCCCCTCTTTGAGGTAGCGTAGGGGCCGATTTACAGATCGCCCCTTAAGCCTATGTAACGGGGCCGGGTGGTGGAACCTCTGTGCCTTGGAACAAGGAGGGACCCCGAGGGGCAGGTGTTATACTGGGGACGACCTTGTAATAGAGCAGGTGGCTCCCACGGGTCAGGTAGCTGGGACTGACCGGAGTAGCGGGTGGACACAACTGGTAGGTAGCAGTCTCTGGGTGAGTAGGCGGGTTGTCACGGGAAGTGACAGAAGAGCAGGTAAGAGTCTCTTGGCTGGCAGGCAGGCAGTCACGGCAAGTGACGGCTGAGCGGGTAAGAGTCTCTTGGCTGGCAGGCAGGTGGTCACGGCAAGTGACGGCTGAGCGGGTAAGAGTCTCTTGGCTGGCAGGCAGGTGGTCACGGCAAGTGACGGCGGAGCTTCCAAGTAGGCTAGCAGGCGGGTAGCAGGTGAGCGCTCCCAGGTGAGCGGGCTAGCAGGTACGGCAGGTAGCAGGCAGGTAACTGGCAGGTGCTTCCTGGTCCGCAGGTGGACTTGCCCATAGACAGACTGGCGGATGCAGGAGACAGACTGTGGGGCAGAAGAGAAGACAAGCAGGCAGACAGGACTGGTAGTCAGGCTGGCAACGGGACCTGAGGGCTGAAGCAGAGGTGAGTATGCTTTGCAACAACTTTGCTCGGGCACCTCCACTTTGGAGGAGGTGCCTTATTTATGGGAAGTCTTCCGGCTATTTGCCGGGGACTCCTTAGGACGGCGCGCGCCCTAAGCACAATGCCCGGGATGGAGCGCGCGCCGGCAGCAGCGAGGGAAGGAGCGCTGGAGGACGCCGTGCGCTGAACAGGAAGGTGAGAGGGACGACGTCTCTGCCTAGCAGGAGGCAGAGACGCCGATGCTACAGTACCCCCCCCTTTAGGCCCCCCCTTTTTTAGGCCAGAGAGAAATTTCTCAAGGAGAAGTGGAGTGTTGATGTTCTCCCTGGGTTCCCAAGTTCTTTCCTCAGGACCAAACCCCTTCCAATCCACCAAAAAAAAGGTTCTCCCTCTTACCCTCTTGGTGGCCAGGATACTCTCCACTTCAAAGACGTCCTCAGCAGAAACCGGAGTAGGAGGAGTACCTGGATTGTCGGAAAAAGTGTTAAGGACAACGGGTTTGAGGAGGGATACGTGGAAGGAGTTGGGAATGCGTAGGGTGGCCGGGAGTTTTAATTTGTAGGCCACTGGGTTAATTTGCCTGAGGACTTCGAAGGGTCCGATGAATCGAGGGCCCAACTTGTAGGAGGGTACTTTGAGCAGCACATGTTTGGAAGAGAGCCAAACCTTGTCTCCCGGACGGAACTCAGGCGGATCCAGACGTCTCTTATCAGCATATCTCTTCATCCGCTCGGAGGACAGAAGAAGAGCAGACCTGGTACTCTCACAAATAGTAGAAAATTCGCTGACAAGAGACTCCGCGGCAGGGTTGTCCACAGAAGTGGAGACAGGAACTGGAATCCGGGGATGTTGGCCACCGACTATAAAGAACGGGGATTTGGAAGAGGATTCGCTCTCATGGTTATTATAAGAGAATTCGGCCCATGGTAGGAGATCCACCCAATCCGAATGGTGGGCATTAACGAAGTGCTGGAGGTAGCTGGTCAGGATCTGATTGATCCGCTCCACTTGACCATTGGATTGTGGGTGGTAAGCGGAGAAGAAATCCAGGGTGACGTCTAGCAGCTTACATGTGGCTCTCCAGAAGCATGAGGTGAACTGAACCCCATGATCCGACACGATGTGGAGGGGTAGGCCATGGAGACGGAAGATGTGGCGGATAAAGTCTTTAGCCAGCTCGGGTGCAGATGGGAGACCAGGCAGGGGAATGAAGTGGGCCATTTTAGAAAAGCGGTCAGCGACCACCCAAATGACTGTACAACCGGCAGAAACAGGAAGATCGGTGATAAAGTCCATAGCAATGTGCTGCCATGGAGCAGCAGGTACGGGAAGGGGCAGGGGATGGCCAGCTGGTAGATGTCTGGGAACTTTGTTAAGGGCACAGAAAGAACAGGCCGCGACGAAGTCTACAACATCCTTACGCAGGGTAGGCCACCAGTAATGCCGGGTAATGAGCTGGAAGGTCTTCTTTTGGCCAGCATGGCCAGCT
Source organism: Phyllobates terribilis (assembly GCF_046119375.1). Lineage (NCBI taxonomy): Eukaryota > Metazoa > Chordata > Amphibia > Anura > Dendrobatidae > Phyllobates > Phyllobates terribilis. Next base: position 304,890,345 of record NW_027362772.1, read on the forward strand.
AGTTTAGAAGAATGTCCCCAGCGAAGAACCCTCTCCCGATCTGGTACTGCTACAAACGTCTCACCGGGTGGAAGACTAGTCAGATCCAAGAGGGCCACATTCATCACCTTGGAGGGGTCAATGATGTGCGTAGGCTCCTCCTCTTGATCGGAGGACAGGAAGGACCGGGACAAGGCATCAGCTTTGACATTCTTGTCCGCCGGGCAGAAATGAAGTATGAAGTCGAAGCGGGCAAAAAACAACGACCACCGGGCCTGGCGAGGATTAAGTCTCTGGGCATTTTGGAGATATGCCAGGTTTTTGTGATCCGTGTAGATGATCACCGGGTAAAGAGCCCCTTCAAGCAGATAGCGCCACTCCCCTAGTGCCAATTTGACGGCTAGCAATTCACGGTCTCCTATGGAGTAGTTGCGCTCAGACGAGGAGAAGATTTTGGAGAAGAAGCCGCAGGTTACCATTCTCCCGGTAGAAGATTTTTGGGTGAGTACCGCTCCGGCTCCGGCTCCGGAGGCATCAACCTCCAGGTAGAATTGTTTATTGCAGTCCGGTCGGTGCAGGACGAGGGGCAGAGGCGAAGGCTCTCTTTTAGGAAAGGAAGACCTCCTCGTCTTCAGGCGACCATACCTTGGGATTTGCCCCCTTATGGGTAAGCGCAGATATGGGAGCAGTCCGAGAAGAGAAGTGTGGGATGAAAAGACGATAGTAATTGGCGAAGCCCAGGAATCGCTGTATCGCCTTCAATCCCTCTGGATGGGGCCATTTTAGGACGGTAGAGAGCTTCTCGGGATCCATTTGCAGACCTGTCTGGGAGATAACATAGCCCAAGAATGGAAGGGAGGTCTGGTCGAAGAGGCACTTCTCATATTTGGCATAGAGGTGGTTCTGCCGAAGCCTAAGCAGGACCTGACGAACATCCCTCCGTTGTGTGGGGAGATCCGGAGAGAAGACCAAGATATCGTCCAGGTATACCACTACGCAGGAGTACAGGAGGTCACGGAAGATGTCATTGACCAGCTCTTGAAAGACAGCGGGGGCATTACAGAGACCAAAGGGCATCACAAGGTACTCATAGTGACCGTCCCGGGTATTGAATGCTGTCTTCCACTCGTTTCCTTGACGGATACGGACCAGGTTATATGCTCCTCGTAGATCCAGCTTGGAGAAGATCCTGGCGCCCTTGAGACGGTCAAACAATTCGGAGATGAGCGGCAGGGGGTATTTGTTTTTTACAGTGATTAGATTGAGTCCTCTGTAGTCAATACAGGGACGTAGCGAGCCGTCTTTCTTTTTGACAAAGAAGAATCCGGCTCCAGCCGGGGAGGTAGATTTTCAGATAAATCCCCTAGCCAGATTTTCTTCAATGTATTCAGACATGGCCCGGGTTTCGGCCGCAGACAACGGGTAGATACGCCCACGGGGAGGAGTGGCGCCAGGTACCAGGTCGATCGGGCAGTCATATGGCCTATGGGGTGGCAACGTCTCTGCTTCCTTTTTACCGAAGACGTCCGCATAGGGCCAATATGGAGCCGGGAGACCGGGTAGATTAGCTGGAGTAGGCGGAGGGCGAGCTGGGCGGACCGGAACCAGGCAGGTCTTAAGGACAGTCTGGACCCCACCGGAGTACTTCACCGGATCGCCATTTCAATACGGGTTCATGTGTCTGGAGCCAAGGTAGACCTAGCAACAGGGAGTGAGAGAGTCCGGATAGCACATGGAAGGTGATCTTCTCTGAGTGCAGCATTCCCACCTGCAGAGTTAAGGGTTCAGTGACGAGCAGGATGGGCACTGGAAGGAGTCTACCATCCACGGAGGTAACTGACAAAGGTTCAGTGAGAGGCTTGGTGGGAATACGGTATCTCTCTACCAAAGACTGGGAGATGAGGTTCCCTGCAGCTCCAGAGTCCAGGTGGGCGATTTCAAAGTGCCGATCCTCTCCCCAGGAGAAGGAGACAGACAAAGTCAGGGAGGGAGAGGACTTACTTTTGTCTAGGACGACCTCTCCGAGCGATCCTAGACACCGGCGTTTCCCGGCCTCTCCGGGCAGGAACGGATCAGGTGCTCCTTGCTGCCACAATAGAAACAGCTCCCCTCGGCCCGGCGTGACTCCTGGCGGGATTTGCCCAACTTGGTCTGGTCGACCTGCATGGGCTCGGGTGAGTGCACCTGGGGAGTGACTGAAGAAGAGACAGGTCTCTGGAAGTTAGGAGCAAGGCGGGGAAACCTTCTCTCACGGGTGGTTTCCTTGGCACGTTCCTGGAACCGAATGTCAATCCGGGTAGCAAGTGACACCAGGTCGTCCAGGGTGGTAGGGATGTCACGACCGGCAAGTTCATCTTTAATCCAACCGGAAAGACCCTCCCAGAAGACGGACAGCAGGGCCTCGTTATCCCAGGCAAGCTCAGAAGCGAGGGTACGGAACCGTATGGCATATTGGCCTACGGTGAGACTCCCTTGGCGGAGACGTAGCAGAGAGGAGGCTGACGAGGTCTTTCGTCCTGGTTCATCGAAGACTTTCCGGAAAGCAGTGAGGAAAGCTGACAAGTTGGAAACCAGGGGATCCCCTCTCTCCCACAGGGGATTTAGCCAAGCCAGTGCTTCCCCAGTGAGATGGGACATGATGAAGGCCACTTTGGCCCGGTCGGTGGTAAAGTGGTGTGCCAAGAGTTCAAAGTGCAGGGTGCACTGGTTAATGAAGCCTCGAGCCAAGGCGGGATCTCCACCAAAACGAGGCGGTGCAGAGAGCCGGGGACCCGGACCGGGTACCATGGCATTGATGGGCAGCGGCGCTGCCGGGGCGTGAGTCGTACGACTGGAGGCAGGTCCAGGTGGAGCAGTCAGTGTGTCCAGGCGGGTGTTGACATTACGCAGGTGGTTCAGGATGGATTCCTGTTGGGATCTCTGACGGGAGACTTCGTGGAACAGGTCAGAGAGCGAGGGAGCTTGGGTGCCACCGGGTTCCATGGCCCGAGCAAACTGTAACGGGGCCGGGTGGTGGAACCTCTGTGCCTTGGAACAAGGAGGGACCCCGAGGGGCAGGTGTTATACTGGGGACGACCTTGTAATAGAGCAGGTGGCTCCCACGGGTCAGGTAGCTGCCACTGACCGGAGTAGTGGGTGGACACAACTGGTAGGTAGCAGTCTCTGGGTGAGTAGGCGGGTGATCACGGGAAGTGACGGAAGAGCAGATAAGAGTCTCTTGGCTGGCAGGCAGGCGGTCACGGCAAGTGACGGCTGAGCGGGTAAGAGTCTCTTGGCTGGCAGGCAGGCGGTCACGGCAAGTGACAGCTGAGCGGGTAAGAGTCTCTTGGCTGGCAGGCAGGCGGTCATGGCAAGTGACGGCTGAGCGGGTAAGAGTCTCTTGGCTGGCAGGCAGGTGGTCACGGCAAGTGACGGCGGAGCCTCCAGGTAGGCTAGCAGGCGGGTAGCAGGTGAGCGCTCCCAGGCGAGCGGGCTAGCAGGTACGGCAGGTAGCAGGCAGGTAACTGGCAGATGCTTCCTGGTCCGCAGGTGGACTTGCCCATAGACAGACTGGCGGATGCAGGAGACAGACTGTCGGGCAGAAGAGAAGACAAGCAGGCAGACAGGACTGGTAGTCAGGCTGGCAACGGGACCTGAGGGCTGAAGCAGAGGTGAGAATGCTTTGCAACAACTTTGCTCGGGCACCTCCATTTTGGAGGAGGTGCCTTATATATGGGAAGTCCTCCGGCTATTGGCCGGGGACTCCTTAGGACGGCGCGCGTGGTCCCTTTAAGAGAGGGGGAGCGCGCGCACGCCCTAAGCACAGTGCCCGGGAAGGAGCGCGCGCCGGCAGCAGCGAGGAAAGGAGCGCTGGAGGACGCAGTGCGCTGAACAGGAAGGTGAGAGGGACGGCGTCTCTGCCTAGCAGGAGGCAGAGACGCCGATGCTACAGCCTACCTCGCGGCTCACCCTTCCTGCTAATCCGACAAGCCGTGGACCCAACTCACCCACCACCCTGACCAACTGGAGATCCAGCTTTCCAATCACCCTGACCGGTTTGAAGTACATTTTTCCCACACCTCTGACAGGCTATGGGTACCTTCTTCTCATACTCCTGACAGACAGTGGGACACACATTTCTTTTACCTTGCCAGTTTGTGGGACCTACCTTCCCATCCCTCATTGTTACCTGGGGAGCCGGGCTAACTATGGGGCAGCCCCGACCGGCCATGTCACAGTCCGTCATGCCACTGGTCGGCGGCACGGGACCACTTTCCTTATGATCCCCGTGTTTCTCCCCATCCTTTCCCGTTACCTCTGGAGCCGTTCTAGTCATGGGGCAGATACCACCAACCATGTCACCATCTGGCGTGACAGTGGTCACCTGCACGGGACGACCTGCTTCCTGGTGTCCGTGCCTGCTCCCATTGCCCATAGCACTTATACTGGCCTGTTTTATGGGATCCTCAGTAGCATCACCCCGCGGTGTGAGGTGGTTGAGTTCCCCTCTATCACAACACACATTTTTATTATGCATTACATCGAGGGAGAGGTAGATTTTCAGATAAATCCCCTAGCCAGATTTTCTTCAATGTATTCAGACATGGCCCGGGTTTCGGCCGCAGACAACGGGTAGATACGCCCACGGGGAGGAGTGGCGCCAGGTACCAGGTCGATCGGGCAGTCATATGGCCTATGGGGTGGCAACGTCTCTGCTTCCTTTTTACCGAAGACGTCCGCATAGGGCCAATATGGAGCCGGGAGACCGGGTAGATTAGCTGGAGTAGGCGGAGGGCGAGCTGGGCGGACCGGAACCAGGCAGGTCTTAAGGACAGTCTGGACCCCACCGGAGTACTTCACCGGATCGCCATTTCAATACGGGTTCATGTGTCTGGAGCCAAGGTAGACCTAGCAACAGGGAGTGAGAGAGTCCGGATAGCACATGGAAGGTGATCTTCTCTGAGTGCAGCATTCCCACCTGCAGAGTTAAGGGTTCAGTGACGAGCAGGATGGGCACTGGAAGGAGTCTACCATCCACGGAGGTAACTGACAAAGGTTCAGTGAGAGGCTTGGTGGGAATACGGTATCTCTCTACCAAAGACTGGGAGATGAGGTTCCCTGCAGCTCCAGAGTCCAGGTGGGCGATTTCAAAGTGCCGATCCTCTCCCCAGGAGAAGGAGACAGACAAAGTCAGGGAGGGAGAGGACTTACTTTTGTCTAGGACGACCTCTCCGAGCGATCCTAGACACCGGCGTTTCCCGGCCTCTCCGGGCAGGAACGGATCAGGTGCTCCTTGCTGCCACAATAGAAACAGCTCCCCTCGGCCCGGCGTGACTCCTGGCGGGATTTGCCCAACTTGGTCTGGTCGACCTGCATGGGCTCGGGTGAGTGCACCTGGGGAGTGACTGAAGAAGAGACAGGTCTCTGGAAGTTAGGAGCAAGGCGGGGAAACCTTCTCTCACGGGTGGTTTCCTTGGCACGTTCCTGGAACCGAATGTCAATCCGGGTAGCAAGTGACACCAGGTCGTCCAGGGTGGTAGGGATGTCACGACCGGCAAGTTCATCTTTAATCCAACCGGAAAGACCCTCCCAGAAGACGGACAGCAGGGCCTCGTTATCCCAGGCAAGCTCAGAAGCGAGGGTACGGAACCGTATGGCATATTGGCCTACGGTGAGACTCCCTTGGCGGAGACGTAGCAGAGAGGAGGCTGACGAGGTCTTTCGTCCTGGTTCATCGAAGACTTTCCGGAAAGCAGTGAGGAAAGCTGACAAGTTGGAAACCAGGGGATCCCCTCTCTCCCACAGGGGATTTAGCCAAGCCAGTGCTTCCCCAGTGAGATGGGACATGATGAAGGCCACTTTGGCCCGGTCGGTGGTAAAGTGGTGTGCCAAGAGTTCAAAGTGCAGGGTGCACTGGTTAATGAAGCCTCGAGCCAAGGCGGGATCTCCACCAAAACGAGGCGGTGCAGAGAGCCGGGGACCCGGACCGGGTACCATGGCATTGATGGGCAGCGGCGCTGCCGGGGCGTGAGTCGTACGACTGGAGGCAGGTCCAGGTGGAGCAGTCAGTGTGTCCAGGCGGGTGTTGACATTACGCAGGTGGTTCAGGATGGATTCCTGTTGGGATCTCTGACGGGAGACTTCGTGGAACAGGTCAGAGAGCGAGGGAGCTTGGGTGCCACCGGGTTCCATGGCCCGAGCAAACTGTAACGGGGCCGGGTGGTGGAACCTCTGTGCCTTGGAACAAGGAGGGACCCCGAGGGGCAGGTGTTATACTGGGGACGACCTTGTAATAGAGCAGGTGGCTCCCACGGGTCAGGTAGCTGCCACTGACCGGAGTAGCGGGTGGACACAACTGGTAGGTAGCAGTCTCTGGGTGAGTAGGCGGGTGATCACGGGAAGTGACGGAAGAGCAGATAAGAGTCTCTTGGCTGGCAGGCAGGCGGTCACGGCAAGTGACGGCTGAGCGGGTAAGAGTCTCTTGGCTGGCAGGCAGGCGGTCACGGCAAGTGACAGCTGAGCGGGTAAGAGTCTCTTGGCTGGCAGGCAGGCGGTCATGGCAAGTGACGGCTGAGCGGGTAAGAGTCTCTTGGCTGGCAGGCAGGTGGTCACGGCAAGTGACGGCGGAGCCTCCAGGTAGGCTAGCAGGCGGGTAGCAGGTGAGCGCTCCCAGGCGAGCGGGCTAGCAGGTACGGCAGGTAGCAGGCAGGTAACTGGCAGATGCTTCCTGGTCCGCAGGTGGACTTGCCCATAGACAGACTGGAGGATGCAGGAGATAGACTGTCGGGCAGAAGAGAAGACAAGCAGGCAGACAGAACTGGTAGTCAGGCTGGCAACGGGACCTGAGGGCTGAAGCAGAGGTGAGAATGCTTTGCAACAACTTTGCTCGGGCACCTCCATTTTGGAGGAGGTGCCTTATATATGGGAAGTCCTCCGGCTATTGGCCGGGGACTCCTTAGGATGGCGCGCGTGGTCCCTTTAAGAGAGGGGGAGCGCGCGCACGCCCTAAGCACAGTGCCCGGGAAGGAGCGCGCGCCGGCAGCAGCGAGGAAAGGAGCGCTGGAGGACGCAGTGCGCTGAACAGGAAGGTGAGAGGGACGGCGTCTCTGCCTAGCAGGAGGCAGAGACGCCGATGCTACAGCCTACCTCGCGGCTCACCCTTCCTGCTAATCCGACAAGCCGTGGACCCAACTCACCCACCACCCTGACCAACTGGAGATCCAGCTTTCCAATCACCCTGACCGGTTTGAAGTACATTTTTCCCACACCTCTGACAGGCTATGGGTACCTTCTTCTCATACTCCTGACAGACAGTGGGACACACATTTCTTTTACCTTGCCAGTTTGTGGGACCTACCTTCCCATCCCTCATTGTTACCTGGGGAGCCGGGCTAACTATGGGGCAGCCCCGACCGGCCATGTCACAGTCCGTCATGCCACTGGTCGGCGGCACGGGACCACTTTCCTTATGATCCCCGTGTTTCTCCCCATCCTTTCCCGTTACCTCTGGAGCCGTTCTAGTCATGGGGCAGATACCACCAACCATGTCACCATCTGGCGTGACAGTGGTCACCTGCACGGGACGACCTGCTTCCTGGTGTCCGTGCCTGCTCCCATTGCCCATAGCACTTATACTGGCCTGTTTTATGGGATCCTCAGTAGCATCACCCCGCGGTGTGAGGTGGTTGAGTTCCCCTCTATCACAACACACATTTTTATTATGCATTACATCGACATTGACAGTGGCATTACATGACATATCAGATCTGGGATGGTTGTTAGTAATGTATCGAGCAACCAACCGCCCCAGATCAGTCCCCAATAGCACATTAGTGGGGAGATTCTATGACATCCCCACTTCCCTAAACCCCCCTCCCCGCAGCCCAGTCCAGGAAAACTTGGGCCATCGGTATGGGATGGTGAACACCAATAAACCCAGTGACAGTCAGGGTCTTCCCATTGATGAGTTCCTCTGGTAACACAAACTCAGGGCGGATGAGGGTCTGTTCGGCTCCAGGGTCCTTGAGGCCAACAGTAACGGTGTTGCCTACAGTAACTGGTTGCAAGTTCTCACGGGCCCTGCCGACCGCAACAACCACAAAAAGAATGGCTGCAGTAGGCCCTGGGGCCTCAGGTGTGGGGTTCATCTTCTGCCTCTTCAACAAGACAAGGCTGATGTGACCCGTTTGGTCACAAATATAACACTTACGGGAGTCAAATGCAGGCCGGGTGCTGGAAGATGAAGCAGGACATGCTGAGGGCCAGCTGGCTGGAACACTGGGCGTGGTTGTAGGCTTACCCCTTCTCCAGCTGGCGACGACTGACTTCCACCTCTGGGGAGTGGTTGGCCTCATAGGCATCCATGATCTTGGCTGCTTTGGTGGCTTCCTTTGGCTCCCGATCCAGCACAAACTGCCTCACTTCCACAGGGCAAAGATGAAGAAACTGGGCCTTCACCATCAGATCCTTCAGGTCCTCAAAGGTGGTGACTGACAGTCCTTGGACCCACTGCTCAAAGTTGGTCCTGAGCCCATCTACCACATCGCCATAGCTGTCATGTGGTCCACGCTGGAAGGCTCTGAACTTTTTCCGGTAAACCACCGGAGTCAGCTGGTACTTTTTTAGCAGGGCCTGCTTGATGGCTCCATAGTCTCTGTGATGAACCTGTAGCCGCCATCTTGGTAATGATAAATCATATCCAGGGATGGCCACACTTCAGCAGCCCCCACCCTTGGGACCTTCTGTTAAAACGTCAACTAGATAGTTTCCCCCCATCCAGGCTCCTGTAAGATAAGAAGCCTACTTAACACTTGAATGCTAGGAGCTTCAAAGACTTCGAGAGGAAACACAGCCAGCAGGGGGGGGTGCTTCGTCTATCTGTACCTGACCATTTGTCCCATAGGACTAGTTTCTTTGTCTGTCACAAGCATGGAGGCATAAGATATAGAAACATGAATAGTACACGCATGTTGCGTGGGATGGGCCAATAAAAAAATATCACGGCGTCCCGGAGCCATTGCGCACACAAGCCTCCGCGGTAGACGTTTGTACGTGCTCTGGAAGCCAAGATATAGCGCGTAGCCATTCCTGAGGACCGTATGGTATCATAATTGATATCAAAAGGTCGGTTACGGCGGCCCGAATCCATGGGAACCCCTGGGGGTATCATGAGACCATCCCAGAAGAAGTTATTGGGTTCCATAGAATTTGGGCTTCTGATCGAAGTTAGACCTGAGGGTGGAGACTGAGCCAGCTGACCTCACCAGCAGTGGGCGGGACGGGGCAGGTAAGATAGCAGGACAGACAAGAGACAAGTCAGTTTTTGACCCAAGAGTGGTGTGCTGAACATCTGAGCACCAGCTGAGGCCACCAAGGGGAGGAGCAGTTTGACCATGCGGTGGTAGGCCTCAGCCTGTAACAAAGAACCGTGCCTGCGACCGCAGAATCCTCTCCCTGCGTCACAAGAAAATCAAGAAACCGGTAACTGATATGCTGTGGTGATTCTGTGTGTTGTATTCCATTGTTGTATAGTTTAGCCTGACCTTATACCTGTGTATATTTAGTTGTATATCGTGTATCTAGTGTATTATTATAATCAATTACCTCAAGTAATTGTGGGCCTGCCTTTTATTCTGCATAACGAACGCACGTCCGTGTGAGCTCGGCTCAAGCCAAAAACGCTACCCAGGGTTGGTTCCTGACCCGATATAGGCCCATTCACGGACTGGGCGTATATCTAAAATAGGGACTGGTGGCAGCATACCAACTGGGGATTGGGGAAGGCTGGTAGTGACGGTCGGAGGTTCAGATATATATATTCCTGGCGCGGCCAAGGAAGATATATATACCGCCCTCACTACAGAGGGCCCCGATACCCAGTAGGTTACAGGACAGTCTCCCTGGCGACCGCTTATCCTAGGTGCAGTTCCTTGACTGACCTGAGGCTAAGAGGGCGCTAGCGAGTTGTGCTGTGTAGTGACGTTACGGTTTAGTGACGTTGAAGGGATAACACACTACCGTGTTCCCTGCGCTGGTTGCAGCTTCCTGGCACTACTTTCTCTAGGTGCAGTACCTTGACTGACCTGAGAGGTAAGGGGGCGCCAGAGAGCTGCACCCACCGGCCGGCTTTCATCACATTGGTGGCAGAGCGGTGGGATTGCAGAATAATAGTGTTGTGGGACCCCTACTCCCAGGCACTAAAGACTGCCAGTGGTAACTTCCACTGCTGGAGTCTTAAGGTCAGCCCAACGTTAGACGGTCAGGCTAAAAGTATAACAAGGTGTGTGCAAACTCAGGGTTGCAGCGGTGTCGGTTACCAAGATGGCAGACGGCACCAGGAGCAAGACCCTGCAGGAGGCTAATGCTACGGTCCGTGTGGCAGGAGGGGAGGACATTGTTACTCATGGCGAGGAGGAGTCCAGCCCGGGCACCTCAGGGAGCCAGTCCCCAGTATACGGTCCCGCAGTGGGCTGCCCACCACCTACCCAGCCCAGCCTGTCCAGATCACAAGCCCTTTTACAAGCGGCTATGGCAAGTCTCCAGTCTCATGGCGATGCCGTCTACAAAACCCTCCTGGCAGCATCAGAGAAGGCAGCGGAGGAGGAGCGCGAAGCTGCAGAGCGCCGGGAGGCTGCGGAGCGTGAAGCTGCAGAGCGCCGGGAGGCTGCGGAGCGTGCAGAGCGAGCTGCGGAGCGCCAGCACCAACTGGACCTGGCCCAGCGGGGGCTTCCGCTAGAGCAACCAACCCATCAGGAGACCAAGTCGTCCAAAGTCCGAGCTGAGGACTTCCCTCTACTGGAGAAGGATGGGGACCTGGACTCCTTTCTGGTGGCATTTGAACGGACCTGTCTTCAGCACCATCTGGCCCGGGATCAGTGGGCCAGATACCTGACCCCCCGTTTGAGGGGTAAGTCCCTGGATGCCTTGGGGGACTTACCTGCCGGGGAGGTACAGAACTACGACTGCATCAAGCGGGCCCTGATCCGGCAGTACAACCTCACTCCCGAGTCGTACCGCCAGAAGTTCCGGAGCCTGCTGCGTGGCCCCAAGGACACCTGGACCGATCATATGCGGGCGCTGTTGAGAGCCGCAGAGCACTGGACCTCGGGTCTAGCGCTTACTACCCACCAGGAGGTCCAGGAACTGTTCGTCACGGAGCAGTTTTTGTGGAACTGCCCAGAGGACCTCCGACAGTTCCTCCGTGACCGAAAACCAACAGGGGCTTCTGCTACAGCCGCCCTGGCAGACGAGTATGCCAATAACAGGGCGCCTGAGCTGAAGAAGTCTGCCAGCAGCACCTGGAGAGGGGGTAAGCCCAGTCATGCCCCTGTTTCCCCGGCCCCTAGAACACAAGGGGTGTATCCCCCTGTTGCCCTCTCCAGGCAAGGACCAGACGTAAGACGTTGTCATCTATGCAACAAACCAGGACACTTTAGGGCTGAGTGTCCCCAGCGCCAAAAGACCCCATCCCAGTCCCAGAGAGCGCCCAATGTTTTGTGTGTGGGAGGGGGTGGTGGTAGGTCCCTGGACAACATCCAACCCGTCACCATAGGCCGTTCTGCGGTCATGGGACTGCGGGACACGGGCGCTGAACGAACACTGGTACGGCCTGAGGTGGTGTCCCCCCAGGACTTGGTACCAGGAAAGACTCTTTCCGTCTCCGGGGTTGGAGGCGTGGAGCCGGCACTTCCCGTTGCCATGGTGTATTTGGACTGGGGTGCCGGAAGGGGGATGCGGGAGGTGGGAGTAACGCCAAATATTCCCGCAAATGTTTTATTAGGGACCGACTTGGGGCGTCTAGTATCGCAGTATGTACCCTCTGAACCCCCAAGTTCGGCCCCCCAAGAGTGTATTGATTTGTCTGCTGCTAATGCCAACCATGTTGTATGTAGTGTGTGTCCTGCTGAGGAGGAGGGAGTGAAACCTGAGGGTAACACCTGCACAGACACAACACAAACAGGGTTAGTGAAAGCAGGTGGGGAGTGTGGGGATGCCCGCAGAGGTGCTCAGCCGGCGTGCCGTGACCTCTTGTCCTCCGGTGAGGGAGGGGGCGGGCAGGATTCTGTAGAGGGAAGCTCAGGGATGGAGAGGGGGGCAGCTACCGGCAGTGTAGGGCTCCCAGGGGTATCCAGGCTGCTGAGTATAGGCCCACTGCAGGGGGAGGAACAGGCCATGGGAGGTGGGGGTGTCCCAAGAGAGGAGCCGCCAGGTAAGACCCCAGGGCAGGAGTTCCCCACATCCGAGATGTCCAAAGGCCTAGGAAGCCTGCCTGATCGGGCGGCTTGGTCAGAAACAGAGGGGAAGCAGGCACTACCCACGGTCACAGCGGTCATAGCCGCTGTCACCAGGAGTGGGAGCGCCGGAGCCCAAGGAGCCTTGCAGAGGTCCGACGGCTTCCCCACTTCTGACCAAGTGTCTGCCGGGTCAGACAGCGGCCAGGTGACATGCCCGGAGGGGCTGACAGAGGATGTGGCAGTTTCGTCGATTCTGGCCACATCAAGTCAGGAATTTCAGGCTGCGTTGGAAGCAGACGACAGCCTGAAAGCTCTCAAGGAACAGGCGGCACAGCCTCCCATGGAGTCAGACTGCGAGCGGGTGGTCTGGGACCAGGGACGGCTGTACCGGGTAACGGTCCAGCAGGGTTCACCGGAGGCGTGGCCCAGGGACCGACAGTTAGTGGTACCCTATCCGTTCAGGGCGGAATTGTTGCGGATCGCACACGAGATTCCGATGGCCGGACACCTAGGGATCGCTAAAACCAAGGCCAGGATAGCTCAGCATTTCTACTGGCCTGGGATGGGAGCCGCGGTGGGTGCCTACTGCCGTTCGTGTGACACCTGTCAGAGGGTGGGGAAGGCGGGGCCGCGCCCCAAAGCCCCACTGGTAACTCTGCCAATCATCGAAGAGCCTTTCTCGAGGGTTGCTGTGGATCTTATTGGACCTCTGTCCACTCCCAGCCACTCCGGGAAATGCTTCATACTCACGGTAGTGGACTATGCCACCCGGTACCCGGAAGCGGTAGCTTTGTCGTCCATTCGGGCCGACAAGGTGGCTACCGCCTTACTGGAGATCTTCTCCAGAGTGGGTTTCCCCCAAGAAATGCTCACCGACCGAGGGACCCAGTTCATGTCGCGGCTGATGGAGTCCCTCTGTAAGCAAATGCAGGTGCAACATCTGGTGGCCAGCCCGTATCACCCACAGACTAATGGCCTGTGTGAGCGGTTCAATGGCACCTTAAAGCAGATGCTTAAGATGTTGGTCGACTCCCACGGGAGAGACTGGGAGCGTTACCTCCCACACCTCCTATTTGCTTACCGGGAGGTTCCGCAGGCCTCAACGGGGTTCTCCCCCTTTGAGCTCCTGTACGGGCGACGGGTACGGGGCCCCCTGGCTCTGGTGAAGGAAGCATGGGAAGGGGATTTGGCCACCCCCGAGGTGTCGGTCATCGAGTATGTCGTGCGCCACCGGGACAGGATGATGGCCTTGGCAAAGCTGGTGCAGGACAATATGGCCCAGGCCCAGGCCGACCAGAAGCGGTGGTACGACCAGAATGCTTGTGAGAGGACCTACCAGGTGGGTCAAAAGGTGTGGGTACTGGTCCCCGTACCACAGAACAAGCTTCAGGCAGCCTGGGAAGGTCCCTACTTCGTGCACCAGAAACTCAATGCCGTCACCTATCTGGTCACCCTGGATCACGCCCGTGGAAGGAGGAAGGCCTTCCACGTGAACATGATGAAGGCTCATCATGAGCGGGAAGCGACTGCCCACCCAGTGTGCAACCTTCCCGAGGAAGGAGAGGTAGAAACCCTCCTGGATCTGCTCACCCAAGCCAAGGCGGGTGGGTCCATCGAGGATGTGGGGGTTGGCCACCAGCTCACGGAGGACCAACGGTCCCAGCTGGGGACCACCCTGCACCCCTTCCGGGGGCTGTTCAGCAGCCTGCCCGGAAGGACTGAGATGGCTGTCCACGACGTGGACACTGGCGATCACCCGCCGATCCGGCGTTCAGCATATCGGGTCTCTTTCGAGGTGCAGGGAAACAGGCGCCAAGAGATAGACGAGATGCTGAAGCTGGGGGTGATCCAGGCATCCAGCAGCGCGTGGGCCTCGCCTGTAGTCCTCGTACCAAAGAAGGACCGAACTACACGGTTCTGCGTGGACTACCGGGGGCTCAACGCTGTAACGGCCACCGATGCGTTCCCCATACCACGCATCGATGACCTGCTCGATCGGATGGCCGGGGCTAAGTACCTGACCATCATGGATCTGAGCCGGGGGTACTGGCAGATTCCTCTGACCCCCGCGGCAAGGGAACGCTCTGCCTTTATCACCCCTTTTGGACTGTACGAGTCCACAGTGGTGCCATTCGGCATGAAGAATGCCCCTGCCACTTTTCAGCGGATGGTCAATACGCTGCTTGAGGGACTTGAAGGGTACGCGGCTGCGTACTTGGACGATATTGCAGTCTTCAGTCCCACTTGGGAGGATCACCTAGAGCACCTGCGGCAGGTGCTCGGTCGGATCCACCGGGCAGGCTTGACCATCAAGCCGGAAAAGTGCCAGCTGGGCATGAGTGAGGTCCTCTACCTGGGTCACCGGGTAGGCGGGGGGGTTCTGAAGCCAGAACCGGGGAAAGTGGATGCCATCGCATCCTGGCCCACTCCTAGGACCAAAAAGCAGGTGATGTCCTTCTTGGGGACCGCCGGGTACTATAGGAGGTTCGTCCCACACTATAGCACCCTGGCCAAGCCCCTGACGGACCTCACCAAGAAGAAGCTGCCCGTCGCAGTCGACTGGACAGTCGCCTGCGAGACAGCTTTCGGGGCACTCAAGGCCGCCCTAAGTAGCTCCCCTGTACTGCAAGCTGCCGACTTCGACCGGCCGTTTGTGGTACAGACCGACGCCAGTGACTTTGGCCTCGGTGCTGTGCTAAGTCAGGTCAACACGACAGGCCAGGAACATCCTGTCTTGTACCTGAGCAGGAAGCTACTGCCCCGGGAGGTGGCTTACTCCACGGTGGAAAAAGAATGCCTGGCAATTGTATGGGCCCTGCAGCGTCTGCAGCCCTACTTGTACGGGAGCCATTTCACCGTGGAGACGGACCACAACCCCCTCAGCTGGTTACACACGGTCTCTGGGTCGAATGGCAGGTTGCTACGCTGGAGCCTCGCTCTCCAGCAGTACCACTTCTCCATTCGCCACAGAAGAGGCCGTGACCACGGTAACGCTGACGGGTTATCCCGGCAAGGGGAGGGTGCAGAAGGACGCACGGGGGAACACAGGAATGTGCTACCCCCTCGCGCCCTCGTATAGGGGGAGGTGTGATGAACCTGTAGCCGCCATCTTGGTAATGATAAATCATATCCAGGGATGGCCACACTTCAGCAGCCCCCACCCTTGGGACCTTCTGTTAAAACGTCAACTAGATAGTTTCCCCCCATCCAGGCTCCTGTAAGATAAGAAGCCTACTTAACACTTGAATGCTAGGAGCTTCAAAGACTTCAAGAGGAAACACAGCCAGCAGGGGGGGGTGCTTCGTCTATCTGTACCTGACCATTTGTCCCATAGGACTAGTTTCTTTGTCTGTCACAAGCATGGAGGCATAAGATATAGAAACATGAATAGTACACGCATGTTGCGTGGGATGGGCCAATAAAAAAATATCACGGCGTCCCGGAGCCATTGCGCACACAAGCCTCCGCGGTAGACGTTTGTACGTGCTCTGGAAGCCAAGATATAGCGCGTAGCCATTCCTGAGGACCGTATGGTATCATAATTGATATCAAAAGGTCGGTTACGGCGGCCCGAATCCATGGGAACCCCTGGGGGTATCATGAGACCATCCCAGAAGAAGTTATTGGGTTCCATAGAATTTGGGCTTCTGATCGAAGTTAGACCTGAGGGTGGAGACTGAGCCAGCTGACCTCACCAGCAGTGGGCGGGACGGGGCAGGTAAGATAGCAGGACAGACAAGAGACAAGTCAGTTTTTGACCCAAGAGTGGTGTGCTGAACATCTGAGCACCAGCTGAGGCCACCAAGGGGAGGAGCAGTTTGACCATGGGGTGGTAGGCCTCAGCCTGTAACAAAGAACCGTGCCTGCGACCGCAGAATCCTCTCCCTGCGTCACAAGAAAATCAAGAAACCGGTAACTGATATGCTGTGGTGATTCTGTGTGTTGTATTCCATTGTTGTATAGTTTAGCCTGACCTTATACCTGTGTATATTTAGTTGTATATCGTGTATCTAGTGTATTATTATAATCAATTACCTCAAGTAATTGTGGGCCTGCCTTTTATTCTGCATAACGAACGCACGTCCGTGTGAGCTCGGCTCAAGCCAAAAACGCTACCCAGGGTTGGTTCCTGACCCGATATAGGCCCATTCACGGACTGGGCGTATATCTAAAATAGGGACTGGTGGCAGCATACCAACTGGGGATTGGGGAAGGCTGGTAGTGACGGTCGGAGGTTCAGATATATATATTCCTGGCGCGGCCAAGGAAGATATATATACCGCCCTCACTACAGAGGGCCCCGATACCCAGTAGGTTACAGGACAGTCTCCCTGGCGACCGCTTATCCTAGGTGCAGTTCCTTGACTGACCTGAGGCTAAGAGGGCGCTAGCGAGTTGTGCTGTGTAGTGACGTTACGGTTTAGTGACGTTGAAGGGATAACACACTACCGTGTTCCCTGCGCTGGTTGCAGCTTCCTGGCACTACTTTCTCTAGGTGCAGTA
Source organism: Phyllobates terribilis (assembly GCF_046119375.1). Classification (NCBI taxonomy): domain Eukaryota; kingdom Metazoa; phylum Chordata; class Amphibia; order Anura; family Dendrobatidae; genus Phyllobates; species Phyllobates terribilis. The sequence continues at coordinate 304,907,039 of NW_027362772.1, forward strand.
CCTTGACTGACCTGAGAGGTAAGGGGGCGCCAGAGAGCTGCACCCACCGGCCGGCTTTCATCACAGTCTCCATCCTGGGCTTGAGGGAGAGAAGCAAACACTTCCAGAGGTTTTCCTCTGAGCCCTGAAGTTAAATATTTATCCCACTGGTCTCTAAGCAGCTGGTACTGGCTTTTTCAAATCCCTGCAGAAATATGTCCAAGTCCCCATCCTTCTCCATTACAGGAAAGTGCTCAGGATGGGGTTTAAAGCAGTTGGCACTGTTGGACTCATGGGTCTGTGTGGGAGATGGCTCCTTATGAATCCGGGCTAGCTCCATCTGGTACAGACGCTCTTCTTGCCGCTCTCACTCAGCTCTCTCAGCCTCTCGGTCAGATTGGGCCCGTTGCTCTGTCTGCTCCTGGAATTTCAAGATCAGCTGCGGCGAGCTGCTCCAAGACCATCCGCAGGTGGGGGTCCACACAACCCTGGCTGCGGGTAGAGCTGGCAATCACAGGTGGGACCCCTGCAGCAGCGACATCTGGGCCTTGGCTGGCCGCCCTATCATCAGGGCTCTGCTGTTGGTCAGGCTCTGCGGCACCTTGCAACAGTTTAGCAATCAGTTGGGCCTTGGTTTTGCCCGTGGGGTCAATCTGTCCCAGCTCACAGAGGGCAGTGAGAGTGGCCTTCGACTGCTGGTGATACCCGGGCTCTCCACGTGTAGCAATTGTTGCCAAACAAAAAATAGGATAGAAAAACAAGAGAAGGGAGGGGAATACAACTGCTACACGTACAGTAATGTCCCAGATAAAAAAAATATTAAAACACTGAGTCTGGTTCCTTAAAACTTTGAACAGAATTCTCACAAGAACCGTGCCAGTTTTCAGTGACAGGCTCAATCCAGCCACTGATGTTCTGTAATATCCCACCACTTGCCACCAATTTGTCAGGGACGACACCGAGGAGATCACACAATATCCCACCGCTGCCACCAATCTGTCAGGATTGTCAGGAATTCGAGCGCACACAATCCCGATGACTCCCTACGTAGCTATCGGGAAGCGAGCAGAGCGCGTATGGCGTACACACCTCTGGATTCCAAAGCATGGAATATGTGTATATGCCCCGTATGGTCACTGCCAGCTTCACGATAGCCCAATTACGATTATTCGCTGCCACCACCGATCAGCTTTAAAATACAATACAGGCGTGATCGGACGCCTGCTTTCTGGTAGCGTATGGCTTCGGGGGAGGAAAGATTACAGGACAGAAGGAACAGACTCTTAAATAGAACACTTGCATAGAACAGGATAAGTTGAGAAAAGGGAAAAATGTAAGGAAGGACACATATCGCAACTGACAGGTAAGAACGTGGAGACAGGATTATAATTGCATACTCTCTTGGTTATTACATATTATCTAAGATGAGTTCACTTCTTAGGTCAAATAATTATTTCCATTATTTTTCCAATTAAATTGTGCAGCGTGTAATTACTTTACATTGGATGTGTCGACGACAGACTCAAGATTAGATTGAAGAAAATGTAAAATGGATAAAAGACACTCACTGAGAAATTACCAGCTCCACAAGGCACCGGGGATCTCATCCCAATATTAGTACATGAGGTGCCAGCTGGACAGACGTCACATTCACCCACATTCTGGGCACCTTGCTCGGCCCGGTAAGTTCCCCTAGAACACAAAAATCACTGAAGTAGAAAATGTACCGTAATTGCATAATTTAATATATTGATGTTATTAATATAATGTGGATGAATTCATATGTCGCACATTTTTCCAGTATAGATTTGGCAGCTGTAAATCTGCATGTAGTACATACAGGTTTTGCTGCAGATTTCCACCTTTGCATTGCAAAGTGTTACCTCATTGCCTAGTATGCAACAAAATTCTGCACGAAACACATTCATTGCCAAACCCATTGCAGAAAGCTTTGTCACATGTGAATGCACCCTGAGCCTTTTTCAGAGAGACTTTACTCACATTGGGCACAAGGCAGGTTTAGATGTTCCAGATGGGCAGTAAGATCCCACCGGACAAGCGCTGCACTCACCCACCCGGACGCTACCCAGTTTGAGGTTAAATGTCCCTGCTGGGCATGGAAATTGTGTTCCAGACTGAGAACCTTAAAATGTAGAAAAGGAATAAAAGTCAAAAATAATGCAACTTTATGTGTTTCCACATTGCAGTGTAAATAGCCTATAATATTGATATTTTTTTCTAACCCTGGTGATAGGGGTAATGTGTACAATACCTTTCCTTTGCACATACTGTATATATACAGTGGGTACGGAAAGTATTCAGACCCCTTTACATTTTTCACTCTTTGTTTCGTTGCAGCCATTTGCTAAATTCTAAAAAGTTCATTTTTTTCTCATTAAAGTACACTCTGCACCCCATTCTTGACTGAAAAAAACAGAAATGTAGAAATTTTTGCAAATTTATTGAAAAAGAAAAACTGAAATATCACATGGTCATAAGTATTCAGACCCTTTGCTCAGACATTCATATTTAAGCCACATGCTGTCCATTTCCTTGTGATCCTCCTTGAGATGGTTCTACTCCTTCATTGGAGTCCAGCTGTGTTTAATTAAACTGATAGGACTTGATTTGGAAAGGCACACACCTGTCTATATAAGACCTCACAGCTCACAGTGCATGTCAGACCAAATGTGAATCATGAGCTCATAGGAACTGCCCAAGGAGCTCAGAGACAGAGTTGTGGCAAGGCACAGATCTGGCCAAGGTTACAAAAGAATTTCTGCATTACTCAAGGTTACTAAGAGCACAGTGGCCTCCATAATCCTTAAATGGAAGAAGTTTGGGACCACCAGAAGTCTTCCTAGACCTGGCCATCCAGCCAAACTGAGCAATCGTGGGAGAAAAGCCTTGGTGAGAGAGATAAAGAAGAACCCCAAGATCACTGTGGCTGAGCTCCAGAGATGCAGTAGGGAGATGGGAGAAAGTTCCACAAAGTCAACTATCACTGCCGCCCTCCACCAGTCGGGCCTTTATGGCAGAGTGGCCCGATGGAAGCCTCTCCTCAGTGCAAGTCATACAGTTATATGAAAAAGTTTGGGCGCCCCTATTAATCTTAAGCTTAATGTTTTATAAAAATTGGTGTTTTTGCAACAGCTATTTCAGTTTGATATATGCAATAACTGTTGGACACAGTAATGTTTCTGCCTTGAAATGAGGTTTATTGTACTAACAGAAAATGTGCAATCTGCATTCAAACAAAATTTGACAGGTGCATAAGTATGGGCACCCTTATCATTTTCTTGTTTTAAATACTCCTACCTACTTTTTACTGACTTACTAAAGCACTTTTTTTGGTTTTGTAACCTCATTGAGCTTTGAACTTCATAGCCAGGTGTATGCAATCATGAGAAAAGCTACTTAAAGAGGCCACTTGCAAGTTGTTCTCCTGTTTGAATCTCCTCTGAAGAGTGGCATCATGGGCTCCTCAAAACAACTGTCAAATGATCTGAAAACAAAGATTATTCAACATAGTTGTTCAGGGGAAGGATACGAAAAGCTGTCTCAGAGATTTAACCTGTCAGTTTCCACTGTGAGGAACATAGTAAGGAAATGAAAGAACACAGGGACAGTTCTTGTTAAGGCCAGAAGTGGCAGGCCAAGAAAAACATCAGAAAGGCAGAGAAGAAGAATGGTGAGATCAGTCAAGGACAATCCTCAGACCACCTCCAGAGAGCTGCAGCATCAACTTGCTGCAGATGGTGTCACTGTGCATCAGTCAACTATACAACGCACTTTGCACAAGGAGAAGCTGTATGGGAGAGTGATGCGAAAGAAGCCGTTTCTGCAAGCACGCCACAAACAGAGTCGGCTGAGGTATGCAAAAGCACATTTGGAGAAGCCAATTTCTTTTTGGAAGAAGGTCCTGTGGACTGATGAAACCAAGATTGAGTTGTTTGGTCATACAAAAAGGCGTTATGCATGGCGGCAAAAAAACACAGCATTCCAAGAAAAACACTTGCTACCCACAGTAAAATTTGGTGGAGGTTCCATCATGCTTTGGGGCTGTGTGGCCAATGCCGGCACCGGGAATCTTGTTAAAGTTGAGGGACGCATGGATTCCACTCAGTATCAGCAGATTCTTGACAATACTGTTCAAGAATCAGTAACAAAGTTGAAGTTACGCAGGGGATGGATCTTTCAGCAAGACAATGATCCAAAACACCGCTCCAAATCTACTCAGGCATTCATGCAGAGGAACAACTACAATGTTCTGGAATGGCCATCCCAGTCCCCAGACTCGAATATCATTGAACATCTGTGGGATCATTTGAAGAGGGTTGTCCATGCTCGGCGACCATCAAACTTAACTGAACTGGAATTGTTTTGTAAAGAGGAATGGTCAAAAATACCTTCATCCAGGATCCAGGAACTCATTAAAAGCTACAGGAAGCGACTAGAGGCTGTTATTTTTGCAAAAGGAGGATCTACTAAATATTAATGTCACTTTTCTGGTGAGGTGCCCATACTTATGCACCTGTCAAATTTTGTTTGAATGCAGATTGCACATTTTCTGTTAGTACAATAAACCTCATTTCAAGGCAGAAACATTACTGTGTCCAACAGTTATTACATAGATCAAACTAAAATAGCTGTTGCAAAAACACCAATTTTTATAAAACATTAAGCTTAAGATTAATAGGGGTGCCCAAACTTTTTCATATAACTGTATGAAAGCCCGCATAGAGTTTGCTCAAAAACACATGAAGGACTCCCAGACTATGAGAAATAAGATTCTCTGGTCTGATGAGAAGAAGATAGAACTTTTTGGTGATAATTCTAAGCGGTATGTGTGGAGAAAACCAGGCACTGCTCATCACCTGCCCAATACCATCCCAACAGTGAAACATGGTGGTGGCAGCATCATGTTATGGGGGTGATTTTCAGCTGCAGGGACAGGACGACTGGTTGCAATTGAAGGAAAAATGAATGCGGCCAAGTACAGAGATATCCTGGTGAAAACCTCTTCCAGAGTGCTCTGGACCTCAGACTTGGCTGAAGGTTCACCTTCCAACAAGACAATGACCCTAAGCACACAGCTAAAATAACAAAGGAGTGGCTTCAGAACACCTCTGTGATCATTCTTGACTGGCCCAGCCAGAGCCCTGACCTAAACCCAATTGAGCATCTCTGGAGAGACCTGAAAATGGCTGTCCACCAACGTTCACCATCCAACCTGACGAAACTGGAGAGGATCTGCAAGGAAGAATGGCAGAAAATCCCCAAATCCAGGTGTGAAAAACTTGTTGCATCATTCCCAAGAAGACTCATGGCTGTACTAGCTCAAAAGGGGGCTTCTACTCAATACTGAGCAAAGGGTCTTAATACTTATGACCATGTGATATTTCAGTTTTTCTTTTTTAATAAATTTGCAAAAATTTCTACATTTCTGTTTTTTTTTCAGTCAAGATGGGGTGCAGAGTGTTACATTAATGAGAAAAAAAATGAACTTTTTAGAATTTACCAAATGGCTGCAATGGAACAAAGAGTGAAAAATTTAAAGGGGTCTGAATACTTTCCGCACCCACTGTATGTACACAACACTCGTCATTGCACTAAGGTCAGCAGTCCATTGTAAACAGCTTGAGCCCAAGCCATAGCTGACCCTGCCACGTAGCGGTGCCCCCTCTGCCATCAGCGCTTTGTAAATCTCTAGATGTTGCTGTTGTCCTGCAGTGATGAACATATGCATCTCTGGGTTTTTAATTCATATCTTCCAGCTGTATAAATCTGCTGTGCTAGATGAGACATGACAAGACCATTATACCCAAAATATCACTACAAAGCCTTCTGTATCCCTTTGAGTCTTTCCCCGTTTTGATATTAAATTCTTCAGACGCGGACTTTGATCAGATTCCTGGAAAATATTCTGAACATTATCATGCCGTGTCTCATGACGGATGAAAGTTTTTATGCATTTATCACTTATTCACTGCATTAAGCTTTTGTAATTTTTTATAAATGTTGTGTCTCAATCTCCTACCATTTTTCAGGACTTTCCTTGCTGTCAGTGAATGGAATATATGTATATATATTTTTTTCTAAGAACATGTACAGAGCAAATACTTCTCCCACCTGAGAGATGGACACACTTGCATCTAATCTAGGCAATTTTCTTAAAACATTGTACCAAACTATCAACCCAGGAGAGATGCTTTATTCACACAGAAAGGATTTTCTACGCTGGATACAGCTGTGGGCAACAATAGTTTTATATTTGGGAATGAATTACAGACAGCAACCAGAGATCTTGATAATGATAATGGATAAAAATACAGAAAAGGGAATTTTTTTTTTAGGCGTTAAAACAAAAAGGTAAGCTAAAAAATGTCGCTATAGCCACAACTGTGTCAGACTTGAAACTTGTTGCTGATTTTAGTTTCTCTCACTGCTTTCCAAAAGTGCTGCAAAATAATGGGTGCAGTTTACAGTGGGGGCGAGGCTTATTTACAATAACTTATGCCAGAAATTGGCATAAATTAAAGAGCAAATTTGTGCCAGCTCTTAGCCGGCGTAGATTGCATTTTCTGGTGCGCGAACATACAATGGCACATTTTATTCCAACGCTAATTCTAGTGAGTCCTTATTTCCCCCAGTTCCATAGAATTCACAGAATTATAAATTATGCAGTGATAAGTTTAATTCCTGTCCAAGCAGAAAACCAATTTCCCCCTGGATGTCACAGGCTGCACAAAATACATTTTCCCAAACTTTGCTGCCCATCTATTTCATAGCCGGCTCACCCTCAGGACAGAAGTATCCAGCGCTGCACTTTCCTGAAGGAGTTTCTGCTCCCGCCAAGCAGAACCAGCCAGCGGGGCACGGATAGCACTCTCGGTCAGATGCCAGGCTAGGTCTGTCGCTCCACGTCCCAGGAGGACACTTGTACTGGGAGCCATGCTTTGTTCCTGGAGGGCAGTAATGACCTCGAGGACAAGGGACTGGCGGCCTCTGTCTTCCTCCCGAACCTAAGACAATGCGTGTTTATTACGTGTGCATGCAGTCTGATCACAAAGACAAGGTATACCATACACGAATAACTGGCGGAGGTAGGGATGGGAGTACTCTGGCTCCGTATATTTTGCTAACTGAGAATACCCCAAGGTGCGTCATGACCACCAATACTTTTACACAGAAGATGTACCTGTTGAACAGAAAAATCTGGTTGGACAGATCTCGCATTGGGATTTATCGAAGAGGCTCTGGCTGTCACTGTAGGTCCCGACCGGACAGGCATTTTCGGATGATGTTGCAGATCGGGATCCCACTGGGCACACATACCTAGCACAACAAGTCACATTACTAAACACTATCAGTCTGCCATGTGCTGGTCGCACAAGGAGTCTTACCCACCCAGGAGAGCAGTCTGTATCTGGCTGGGTCAGTCCTGAACGGGTGCAGGCGCTTCCTGCTGAACATGGCGTGCAGTCTCCAGCTTCATCTTGTCCTTCCAAGTGGTTGTAGGTACCCGGAGGACATGGAATGGGGTAGCTGGTGTTTGACAGGCAGTAAAATCCGGCAGGGCACAGGCTGCATTCCTCTATTCCTTCAGAGAAAACATGAAGATGAGAAATAAAATCATGGAGCCAAGCGCATATTTGCATCGTGAGGTCGGGAGAGATGGCGGCAAGTATGGAAGGACATGAAACTGGACAACCCAACCCTGGAAATCTTAAAAACAGCCATAAGGCCCCTTACTATGGAGAGTTGTGTGATCTGCTCCGACGTTCAATCAGAAATGTGACCCCCATAAAATGTATTAGAATGACGCAGTAGCAGTCATGTAAGCGATGTGGAAGAAGTCGGGCAATTTATCTGCGATATCTCTATAACTGGCACAAGGACGTGCCCATCACAAGCAGCGGGTCCGGCTCATGCTGGCCTCCTGTCTTATAAATGGCGTCTGATGTTCCTCCACACAGTTTGGACGTTACTCCTTCTTTTGGCCGACTGTGTGTAAAGCTTTTATACTTAATACCAGAAAAGTCCTAAAGGAAAACTCAGCACAAAGCTTGCGGCTGATGAAATATGAACTATTTTTTACCCCAGGGTGATGATACGAAGAAGAATAAATGAAGCTTAATCCAGGCGCCGAAAACCTGCACAGCTGTAATACATCTCACAGCTGAGAGTTTGTGACAATGGTACTGTATCTAGTCTTTGATATTTCACTCACTGACCACAAACAATGAGCCAAAACAATAAGGGACTGAAACAAAGTAGAAGTTACTTATTTTTTTAATTTATTTATTACATTGCTTGTGTGTGAAGTGCCAGGGGCATAGTGATAGTGGATGCAGAGGTGGCAACTTGCACCCACAGGAAAGTCCTTGGTGGGCTACATGCCCAGGACCCCAGTAATGCAAGAAAATAGTGCTAACCACTGAGCCATTATGAATTTTTAATTCAAGGTTGTTACATTAAATTAAAAATCAAAAAGAAAAAAAGGTATTAAAAACAAAGCAACTATTCACTGGTTTGTGTATGCATCTCCACGTATCTCCTTCACCAGTGGGCTCCAATGCGAAAGCTCCTACGGGCCCCCCAATTATTGCAAGTCTTTTATAGTATTGGTCTTTTCATATGTGCCGGAGGGAAGTTTTGGGCTCCAGGGCCTGTGTGTGATTGTGTCCCCTGCACCTATTGTAGTTACGCCCTTATCCATCAATACAAAACGTGTGATTAGTTTTATTCTCTGCTCATGTCCTGCTGCGTCTCGCTACAGATGGCAGGTGAAGGGCAGATGCAAGAGAGTAGCACATGATTTCAGGCCGAGACCACCTACATATCAGGTGAGCCATGGAGAGCTATGTGGGAATTGCAGTACATAAAGACCACCTAACTCATCAATGTCTCTTCTGCAGCTCTACACGGTACAGAATGAAGTGAAAGACGCAAATATGGCAACAGCAGATTCTACAAATACATTGTCTGAAGAGCTGAGGCCCCTGTGCCATATCTACAGTATCGGTAAGAAATAACAGCAATGCAGCGACAGTGTCCATCACTCCCTGTGTGGCCGGGAACTCTGCCTTACATACCCATCGCACACACGACCCGTGCGCCACACACACAGGACCCCGTGCGCCACACACACATAGGACCCCGTGCGCCACACACACAGGACCCCGTGCGCCACACACACATAGGACCCCGTGGGCCACACACACATAGGACCCCGTGCGCCACACACACATAGGACCCCGTGCGCCACACACACAGGACCCCGTGCGCCACACACACATAGGACCCCGTGCGCCACACACACATAGGACCCCGTGCGCCACACACACATAGGACCCCGTGCGCCACACACACAGGACCCCGTGCGCCACACACACACAGGACCCTGTGCGTCACACACACACAGGACCCCGTGCGCCACACACACACACAGGACTCTGTGCGCCACACACACAGGACCCCATGCGCCACACACACAGGACCCCGTGCTCCACACACACACACAGGACCCCATGCGCCACACACACACACAGGACCCCGTGCTCCACACACACACAGGACCCCATGCGCCACACACACAGGACTCTGTGCGCCACACACACACACAGGACTCTGTGCGCCACACACACACACAGGACCACGTGCGCCACACACACATAGGACCCCGTGCGCCACACACACAGGACCCCGTGCGCCACACACACACAGGACCCTGTGCGCCACACACACACAGGACCCCGTGCGCCACACACACACACAGGACCCCGTGCGCCACACACACACACAGGACTCTGTGTGCCACACACACACACACAGGACTCTGTGTGCCACACAGATAGGACCCCGTGCGCCACACACACACAGGACCCCATGCGCCACACACACACAGGACCCCGTGCATCACACACACACAGGACCCCGTACGCCACACACACATAGGACCCCGTGCGCCACACACAAAGGACCAGTGCGCCACACACGACCCCATGCGCCACACAAACACACACACATGACCCCGTGCACCACACACACACAGGACCCCATGCGCCACACACACATAGGACCCCATACACCACACACACATAGGACACCGTGCGCCACACACACACAGGACCCTGTACACCACACACACATAGGACACCGTGCGCCACACACACACAGGACTCTGTGCGCCACACACACACATACAGGACCCAGTGCGCCACACACACACAGGACCCCGTGCGCCACACACACACAAGACCCCGTGCGCCACACAAACACACACACAGGACCCCGTGCGCCACAAACACACATGACCCCATGCGCCACACACACAGGACTCTGTGCGCCACACACGACCCCGTGCGCCACACAAACACACACACAGGACCCCGTGCACCACACACACACACACAGGACCCCATGCGCCACACACACAGGACCCCGTGCACCACACACACACAGGACCCCGTGAGCCACACAACACACACAGGACTCTGTGCGTCACACACACAGGGCCCTGTGCGCCACACACACACACAGGACCCCCTGCGCCACACACACAAACACAGGACTCTGTGCGTCACACACACAGGACCCTGTGCGCCACACACACACACACATGTGACACCCCAGGGGTCTGGTTGTCACAGTGATAGAGATATTACGTCTGAGAGCAGGTGGGAGGTCCTTTGGTCAGGGATCCTGTGCATGCCACACCTCCTGCCCAGCCTTGGGAGGGGAAGAACTTCCCCTGTATAAACCCGGGGCTGAGGCAGGGTTAGTGAGTCCAGGAAGAGTAGAGACAAGAGCAGCATAGGAAGCAGCAGAGTCACAAGGAGTCAGGGGCTGGCAGCTAAAGAGCTCGCCCTGACTAAGAAGATTCTTTACCGGACCCGGAGTCCGAGGCTGTGGGGACTAACTTCTACCCAGCAGCAGAATCCGTCAGGCAGGGGATTTCAGGTCCCCTGGCCCAGAAGCCCGAAGGCACGGTCACACGCGTGGGACCAGCACCGCCATCGTGGAGCGGAAGCCATTAGAAGGCCCCGAGTCACCGGCCATACGGGTGAGCACCACACGGTACACTCAGGGACGTGGGCTACTTACATCAGCTTCTAGCAAGGTAGCCAGAAGAGTACAGTCAGCTTGGGAGGCCTACAACTACGCCTGGCCAGGGGAGATCCCATCTGCTCAAGGACTGACCAGGCCCCGTTCGCTAGCAAGTACTCCGGGAGGGTCTATCGTTGTTACCAGTAAAGACCCTGAACGCTACCATACCGTCTCTGAGTGGTTCCTGCTACCCCCATCATCCACGTCGGCTGCCCTGAGGCCATACCCCTCCCGTTGGGGGTTATACTATCACGCTGCACCATCCTTCCACCGGCCTCAGCGGTCTGCCCTGCAGCAGCAGCCCCCTGGCTGCATTCAACGGGTGGCGTAGTCATCAACCATTTTCTACCGCTAACAGACTGCCGTCCAGTTTGACTCCCTGGGCACGGACCGGGTCACCGCCACGAGACTACAACCCTAAACAGATCCGGCTCCGGGTAAGCTCCCGCGTGCGCAACGCAGCGCGACACAGGCCCAGGGGCGCGTCAACTTTGGCGTAGTCGGCAGGATCACGTGCCCGCAACCACCGGGTACTGCGTGCCTGAAAAGCAAAGACTGTTCAAACTTACCAGTGGTGAAGATTCCCGCCATCGGTGAAGATTCCCGCCATCCGGCGCCATCTTCAGCCTTCTTCCCGCCATCCGTGGAGTTTTCCCGCCATTGGACGCCATCTTGAGGACGCCGCGCGGGAAGAAGAGGGGCGTAGACTCCGAAAGCGCGCGAGAACTGAAGCCCCGCCTCACGTCCGGACGTTGCGTAAGGTCCTGGAAGGAGCCCAGCAGACGCCGACGTCACAGGAGCGCGACGGAAGGTCCTCAACCCTGACGATCCACTGCGGAGCCGCGGCCTACGGAACAGGATCATCGCAAGGTAGGCCACGGTCCACTAGGGGGGAGGAAGATGTCGGATACGGAGGAGAGCTCCACTGCCTCAACCCCCGCCAGCGCTACCGCTGTTGCAGTTATGCCCTTCACCATGCCCTATATCCCGGGAGCAGCTTGGCTACCCCAGTACTCAGGGGAGTCACATACCCTGCATGACTTTAGAGAAAAGCTGGATAGCCTCTTCCAGGTGTACCCCCTCACAGAAGAGCAAAAAGTGAGCATCCTGGTGGCCCAACTAACTGGGGCAGCCAAAAGGGAAGTAAAATCCTGGCCACCTGGGAGGAAGACTGTCGCAGGGATACTAACCCGGCTGAAGGACACCTTTGATACCCGCACCTCAGCCGAGATTAAACTTAGATTCTACGGGTGCAAGCAGCGAGCGCATGAGAGTATAAGGGACTATGCACTCAACCTACAAGAGGCCCTGAGGGCCATTAAGCAGACCGACCCTAATGGAGTGGGAAACGAGGACAGGCTGTTGACCGAACAATTTATAGAGGGTTTATATTGCAATGCCCACCGCACCCAGTTGCGGGCAATGGCCTTACAGGACCCTCATCTAGAATTTGCACAGTTCAAGGACAGAGCCATCCGGGTGCTCCGAGAACCGGCACCAGGTGGCGTTGTGACCCACAGACGCCCCACTACCACTTACTACCAGGAGGCGGCGCCCTTGTCAGCAGGGCCTGTGGGAGCTGATGCGCAGGCTTTGGACAATGACCCGGCTCCAGACCTACACCATCAGGTCCAAGAGCTAGCTAAAAGCGTTACTGCGCTAACCCGAACTGTGCAGTCTTTACAGGTTTCCACTCCAGGGAAGATCCAGCTGGCATCCGGACCGGAGGACATCCCGTGGCGTCGACCAAGGAGGACCCCACCGGCCAGAGGAAGACCCAGTGACCGATACAGCGAGGACGGACGACCCATCTGCCGCCGCTGCAATCAACCCGGACATATGGAAAGGTACTGTTCTTTAAACGGGCACAACCTGGGGTAGAGGGCCAACCCCCAGGAAAAAGATCACCAGGCCCATCGAACTGGCGCGACAGATATGTGGGAGGACGTCCAGTCTTGCCTGTGGTACTGGATGGCATTCCCATGAGTGCCCTACTGGACACCGGGTCACAGGTCACCACCATCCCGTACGTGCTCTTCAAGCAGTACTGGAATGACTCGGATATTACCCGCTACCCTGACGACGACTTGAGTATCATCGCCAGCAATGGTCAGCCCGTGCCACAGATCGGATTTAAAGAGGTGACCATCAAAATTGGTAGAGTCGAACTGGCCGCACAGGGACTGATCATTGTAGATATTGACAAACATGAGAGTCACCCAAAAATAACTCTAGGAACTAATGTAATTGAAAATTGTCTTGCAGAGGTGATTTTCCTTTTACAGCAGGTTGCCAAGAATGCCAGCTCCGGCGAGCAGCGGGTGCTCCAGAAAGAGATCCGGGCACTGATGCAACGGCAACAAGTGGAACTCTCCGGCGGTGAGATTGGTAGCGTAAGAATGTGTGACCCTTTTCCTATTGCCATGCCCCCAAAAAGTGAAATGATGATTTGGTGCCGGGCAGCTATTGGTCTGAGAGGTAGAGATTACCAGGCAATGGTAGAACCAGTTTACTCAGACAGTAGGCCCACCATTTTGACAGCACGGGGGGTGGTCAATGTACGCCATGGGAGGGTGCCCGTTCGCATAATAAATATCGGGGAGAGGGAAGTGTACCTGCCCCGGTATGCCACGCTAGCCAAATTATATACCACTAATCAAAATTCTATACAATCTGTGGAACCCTTGCCTCCATCTCACCCGGAGGAAGGTAACGGCTCTAAGAAAGACATGGAGGACTGGTGTCAGCAACTACATCTGGGTACTGACTCCACTCCCTCACACCAGAAACAAGGAGTCTATCGGGTGGTTCAAGAGTATGAGAGAGTGTTTAGTAAACACCCGTTAGACTTCGGGCGAGTCAAGGGGGTAGAACACCGCATCCCCACGGGAGATCATCCTCCCATAAAAGAGAGGTATCGACCCGTACCCCCTGCACATTACCAACACGCCAAGGGGATGCTTAGAGACATGAAGGAGGCTGGGGTAATCCGGGATAGCTGTAGCCCCTGGGCAGCCCCACTAGTTTTAGTCAAAAAGAAAGACAACACCATGAGGATGTGTGTAGATTACCGGAAAATCAACCGTATCACACACAAGGATGCGTACCCCTTACCAAGGATAGAGGAGTCATTGGCTGCTTTAAGATCTGCTAACTTCTTCTCTACCTTGGATCTCACTAGCGGGTACTGGCAGGTTCCTGTAGCAGAGGCGGACCGGGAGAAGACCGCATTCACCACCCCGATGGGACTTAGCGAGTTCACCTGCATGCCGTTCGGACTCTGCAACGCCCCAGGAACCTTCCAACGATTAATGGAGTGCTGTCTGGGCCACAGAAACTTCGAGACGGTCCTGTTGTACCTGGACGATGTCATCGTATACTCCAAAACTTATGAGGACCACCTGAAACACCTGGCGGAGGTGTTCGAAGCTCTGGCGAGTTACGGCCTAAAGGTGAAACCCTCCAAGTGTCACCTCCTGAAACCAAAGGTGCAATACCTGGGACACGTGGTGAGCGCTGACGGAGTGGCTCCCGACCCCGATAAGATCACCGCAATCAAAGGATGGCCAAGCCCTTCCAGCGTAAAAGAAGTGCGGCAGTTCCTAGGGTTGGTAGGCTACTACCGAAGGTTTATTCCCGGTTTCACCAAAAAGGCAGCGCCTATGCAGGACCTCCTGATAGGCCAGTCCCGGAAGGCCAAGAACCAGAAGCCGCCCTTCAAATGGGAAGAGCTAGAAGAAGAGTCCTTCCGCCAGCTGAAGATGGCCCTCACGGGGGATGAAATCTTGGCGTACCCAGACTATAGCCAGCCCTTCATCCTCTACACCGACGCCAGTAACATCGGGCTAGGAGCCGTACTATCCCAGATTCAGCAGGGGAGAGAACGAGTGATCTCCTATGCCAGCCGAAAACTGCGACCCACCGAAAGGAACCCCGAGAATTACAGCTCATTTAAGCTAGAGTTCCTGGCCGTGGTATGGGCAGTCACCGAGCGCTTTAGGCATTACCTCGCTTCTTCCCGGTTCACCGTATACACGGATAACAACCCGTTGATACACCTGGACACGGCAAGACTCGGTGCCCTGGAGCAGAGGTGGATGGCCCGTCTGTCCAACTACGAGTTCACAATCAAATACCGGGCAGGACGCTCCAATACTAACGCGGATGCCCTGTCCAGGATGCCCAACCTGCCGGACGAAGGAGAAGATCCGGAGGGACTGGAAGAAGTTGAACTCCCTGCGTTCCACCGTCATGGGACTATCCAGTATTCCCACCGGGTAAGGGGTAAACAGGCTGCTACGTTGAACCCCTTACCCCACTACAACTGGGCGGAAACGCAAGACAGCGACCCTGCCGTCCGACTGGTGAAGGAGATGCTGACTCGGCCGGAGGCTCGACTTGAACCAGACGCTCCGGAGGAAGCCAAACAACTATGGGCGGAGAAGAGTCGACTATTCCTTTACAAGGGGAAGTTGTGCCGCAGAATGGTCAACTCCCGGACGCATGAACTACTCTGGCAAGTAGTGGTGCCACGAAGAGACGCAGCCATGGTGATGGAGGCATACCACGACGGAGCTGGACACTTCGGGTGGAAAAAGCTGGAGTTCCTGCTGCGCGAGCGGTTCCACTGGGTAGGCATGAGGGGAACCATCGAGAAGTGGTGCAGAGACTGTGGCCCGTGCAATCTGAGAAGGAAGGACCGGGCCAGCCAGAAGACTCCCCTGCAGTCCATCGTCACCCGGCAACCGTTGGAACTGGTAGCCTTGGATCATGTAAAACTGACCCCCAGCAGAAGTGGCTACGTCTACGCGTTAACCATCGTGGATCATTACTCCCGGTTTCTGGTTGTCGTCCCCGTCAAGGACTTAACGGCTCGAACAGCAGCTAGAGCCTTCCAGCAGCACTTTTGCCGTCCACACGGGTACCCGGACCAAGTGCTGACGGACCAGGGACCTGCCTTTGAAGCGGAGGTCTTCCAGGAATTCTGCAATCTGTATGGCTGCCGGAAGATAAGGACGACACCCTACCATCCGCAAACTAATGGACTTTGTGAGAAAATGAACCAGGTGGTAATGGATCTTCTAAAAACGTTGCCCCTGGAAGAACGCAGTCTGTGGCCTGAGAAGTTGCCCGATCTGGTGGACCTATACAACCACATCCCGGTAGGTTCCACCAACTGTACCCCGGCTTACCTAATGAGGGCAAGACCTGGTAAGTTACCTGTTGACCTGGAAATGGGAGTCCTGACGCCCGAGGACACTTCACCAGAAACAGACTGGGACACAGAGAGACAGCAGCAGTACCGGAAAGTACAAGAGAGCGTGGAGCGAAGTCTCTGTCAGGCTAGGGAAAGACAAGAGAAGACTTACAACCAGTATGCTCCCGCTGTTCCCCTGGTACCCGGAGAGCAGGTCTTGAAGAGGAAGAGACGGCTCCACAAGTTGGACGACCAGTGGGAGAAGGACCCGTACACCGTACTGCCCTCAAGCCACGAGAACCCGAAGGTCTGTACCATCAGTAAAGACGGAGGGGAAACCACAGCCATTGTATCCCGGGACCACCTGAAGAAGTGCCCCGAACAACTGAGGAACCCTGAGGAGGAACAGGAAGACCATCGACCCGTGGAAGAAAGGGAAGATATGGTTAGTACCGTGCTCGGGGACTTCCCTCGGTCTTGGACTCAAGTCAATGGTGCAGTTGTGGTACCCGTACTCACCTTCCTCCAACCATCATCCCAAGAACCTACGGAGCAACGGGTAGAGCTGGAAGAGCAGCCGGTCCAGGAGGCAGAAGACTCCACCCAAGCGGAACAGGAGAATCCACCCTCTGCTTATAGTGAGCCTGCCGTACCCCTAGTGAGACAAAGAGCCGGTAGACAGCTGCCCAGTTTACCCTTGACAGCTCCTACACCCTGTAGTTCAGGGCCAGACAGTCAGCTCCGTAGGTCCACTAGGGCCACTAGAGGCCAGTTACCCGCACGTTGGAGGATCTAAATGTTTAAGTTGTTTTACAATGTTTACCTGTTTATTGTTGCTTGTGTGTAATTTTGTGTTTCTAGTTGTTTTTAGGAGTCTTCGGTGGATTTACCGGGAATCCTTTGTATATAGTTGGAGCGTAACCCAGGATGGACTAGAGACTGTTAAGGACTCGGGGTAGGACAGACCCCTACCTGGTTACGTCTCCCTGTGTTGGTGAAATGGACACCTTTGCTTTTCTTCAAAGACTGCACCCGGTTGCGGACATCCGTGACCATCTTATTGTGTTTCCTTATTGTATTTTATTGTCCTTTGATATACCTTGTTATATTTTTCTAAAAAGTGTTTAGTCCCGGAGTACTAAATTTCACTAGGGGGGAGTGTGACACCCCAGGGGTCTGGTTGTCACAGTGATAGAGATATTACGTCTGAGAGCAGGTGGGAGGTCCTTTGGTCAGGGATCCTGTGCATGCCACACCTCCTGCCCAGCCTTGGGAGGGGAAGAACTTCCCCTGTATAAACCCGGGGCTGAGGCAGGGTTAGTGAGTCCAGGAAGAGTAGAGACAAGAGCAGCATAGGAAGCAGCAGAGTCACAAGGAGTCAGGGGCTGGCAGCTAAAGAGCTCGCCCTGACTAAGAAGATTCTTTACCGGACCCGGAGTCCGAGGCTGTGGGGACTAACTTCTACCCAGCAGCAGAATCCGTCAGGCAGGGGATTTCAGGTCCCCTGGCCCAGAAGCCCGAAGGCACGGTCACACGCGTGGGACCAGCACCGCCATCGTGGAGCGGAAGCCATTAGAAGGCCCCGAGTCACCGGCCATACGGGTGAGCACCACACGGTACACTCAGGGACGTGGGCTACTTACATCAGCTTCTAGCAAGGTAGCCAGAAGAGTACAGTCAGCTTGGGAGGCCTACAACTACGCCTGGCCAGGGGAGATCCCATCTGCTCAAGGACTGACCAGGCCCCGTTCGCTAGCAAGTACTCCGGGAGGGTCTATCGTTGTTACCAGTAAAGACCCTGAACGCTACCATACCGTCTCTGAGTGGTTCCTGCTACCCCCATCATCCACGTCGGCTGCCCTGAGGCCATACCCCTCCCGTTGGGGGTTATACTATCACGCTGCACCATCCTTCCACCGGCCTCAGCGGTCTGCCCTGCAGCAGCAGCCCCCTGGCTGCATTCAACGGGTGGCGTAGTCATCAACCATTTTCTACCGCTAACAGACTGCCGTCCAGTTTGACTCCCTGGGCACGGACCGGGTCACCGCCACGAGACTACAACCCTAAACAGATCCGGCTCCGGGTAAGCTCCCGCGTGCGCAACGCAGCGCGACACAGGCCCAGGGGCGCGTCACACACACAGGACTCTGTGCGACACACACACAGGACCCCGTGCACCACACACACACACAGGACCAAGTGCGACATACACGACCCCGTGCGCCACACACACATAGGACCCCGTGCGCCACACACACACACAGGACCCCGTGCACCACACAAACACACACACAGGACCCCGTGCGCCACAAACACACAGGACCCCGTGCGCCACACAAACACACATACAGGACCCAGTGCGCCACACACACAGGACACCGTGCGCCACACACACACACAGGACCCCGTGCGCCACACACACACACACACACAGGACCCCGGGCGCCACACACTTACAGGACCCAGTGCGCCACACACACACACACACACACACAGGACCCCGTGCTCCACACACACACAGGACCCAGTGCGCCACACACACACAGGACCCAGTGCGCCACACACACACAGGACCCCGTGCTCCACACACACACAGGACCCCGTGCGCCACACACACACAGGACCCCGTGCTCCACACACACACAGGACCCCGTGCGCTACACACACACAGGACCCCGTGCTCCACACACACACAGGACCCAGTGCGCCACACAAACAGGACCCAGTGCGCCACACACACACACAGGACCCCATGCTCCACACACACACAGGACCCCGTGCGCCACACACACAGGACCCCGTGCGCCACACACACTCACAGGACCCCCTGCGCCACACACACACACACACACAGGACTCTGTGCATCACACACACAGGACCCTGTGCGCCACACACACACAGGACCCCGGGCGCCACACACATACAGGACCCAGTGCGCCACACACACAAGACCCCGGGCGTCACACACATACAGGACCAAGTGCGCCACACACACAGGACCCCGTGCGCCACACACACAGGACCCCGTGCGCCACACACACACACAGGACCCCGTGCTCCACACACACACAGGACCCAGTGCGCCACACACACAGGACCCCGTGCGCCACACACACACACAGGAGCCCGTGCTCCACACACACACAGGACCCAGTGCGCCACACACACAGGACCCCGTGCTCCACACACACACAGGACCCAGTGCGCCACACACACAGGACCCCGTGCTCCACACACACACAGGACCCCGTGCGCCACACACACAGGACCCCGTGCTCCACACAAACACAGGACCCCGTGCGCCACACACACAGGACCCCGTGCTCCACACACACACAGGACCCAGTGCGCCACAAACACAGGACCCCGTGCTCCAAACACACACAGGACCCCGTGCTCCACACACACACAGGACCCAGTGCGCCACACAAACAGGACCCCGTGCTCCACACACACACAGGACCCCGTGCGCCACACACACACACAGGACCCCGTGCTCCACACACACACAGAACCCCGTGCGCCACACACACAGGACCCCGTGCGCCACACACACTCACAGGACCCCCTGCGCCACACACACACACACAGGACCCCCTGCGCCACACACACACACACAGGACTCTGTGCGTCACACACACAGGACCCTGTGCGCCACACACACACACACAGGACCCCGGGCGCCACACACATACAGGACCCAGTGCGCCACACACACAAGACCCCGGGCGCCACACACATACAGGACCAAGTGCGCCACACACACAGGACCCCGTGCGCCACACACACAGGACCCCGTGCGCCACACACACACACAGGACCCCGTGCTCCACACACACACAGGACCCCGTGCTCCACACACACACAGGACCCAGTGCGCCACACAAACAGGACCCCGTGCTCCACACACACACAGGACCCCGTGCGCCACACACACACACAGGACCCCGTGGTCCTCACACACACAGAACCCCGTGCGCCACACACACAGGACCCCGTGCGCCACACACACTCACAGGACCCCCTGCGCCACACACACAGGACCCCCTGCGCCACACACACACACACAGGACTCTGTGCGTCACACACACAGGACCCTGTGCGCCACACACACACACACAGGACCCCGGGCGCCACACACATACAGGACCCAGTGCGCCACACACACAAGACCCCGGGCGCCACACACATACAGGACCAAGTGCGCCACACACACAGGACCCCGTGCGCCACACACACAGGACCCCGTGCGCCACACACACACACAGGACCCCGTGCTCCACACACACACAGGACCCAGTGCGCCACACACACAGGACCCCGTGCGCCACACACACACAGGACCCCATGCTCCACACACACACAGGACCCAGTGCGCCACACACACACAGGACCCAGTGCGCCACACACACAGGACCCCGTGCTCCACACACACACAGGACCCAGTGCGCCACACACACACAGGACCCAGTGCGCCACACACACAGGACCCCGTGCTCCACACACACACAGGACCCCGTGCGCCACACACACAGGATCCCGTGCTCCACACAAACACAGGACCCCGTGCGCCACACACACAGGACCCCGTGCTCCACACACACACAGGACCCAGTGCGCCACACACACAGGACCCCGTGCTCCACACACACACAGGACCCCGTGCGCCACACACACAGGACCCCGTGCTCCACACACACAGGACCCCGTGCTCCACACACACACACACACACACACACACAGGACCCCGTGCTCCACACACACACACACACACACACACAGGACCCCGTGCTCCACACACACACACACACACACAGGACCCCGTGCTCCACACACACACAGGACCCCGTGCTCCACACACACACAGGACCACGTGCTCCACACACACACAGGACCCCGTGCTCCACACAAACACAGGACCCCGTGCTCCACACACACACAGGACCCCGTGCGCCACACACAGGACCCCGTGCTCCACACACACACAGGACCCAGTGCGCCATACACACAGGACCCAGTGCGCCACACACACACACAGGACCCCGTGCTCCACACACACACAGGACCCCGTGCTCCACACACACACAGGACCCCGTGCTCCACACACACACAGGACCCAGTGCGCCACACACACAAGACCCAGTGCGCCACACACACACACAGGACCCCATGCTCCACACACACACAGGACCCCGTGCGACACACACACAGGACCCCGTGCTCCACACATACAGGACCCAGTGCGCCACACACACAAGACCCCGGGCGCCACACACATACAGGACCAAGTGCGCCACACACACAGGACCCCGTGCGCCACACACACAGGACCCAGTGCGCCACACACACACACACAGGACCCCGTGCTCCACACACACACAGGACCCAGTGCGCCACACACACACACAGGACCCCGTGCTCCACACACACACAGGACCCCGTGCTCCACACACACACAGGACCCAGTGCGCCACACACCCAGGACCCCGTGCTCCACACAAACACAGGACCCCGTGCGCCACACACACAGGACCCCGTGCTCCACACACACACAGGACCCAGTGCGCCACACACACACACACAGGACCCCGTGCTCCACACACACACACACAGGACCCCGTGCTCCACACACACACAGGACCCCGTGCTCCACACACACACAGGACCCCGTGCTCCACACAAACACAGGACCCCGTGCTCCACACACACACAGGACCCCGTGCTCCACACACACACAGGACCCCGTGCTCCACACAAACACAGGACCCCGTGCGCCACACACACAGGACCCCGTGCTCCACACACACACACAGGACCCAGTGCGCCACACACACACACACAGGACCCCGTGCGCCACACACACAGGACCCCGTGCTCCACACACACACAGGACCCAGTGCGCCATACACACACAGGACCCAGTGCGCCATACACACACACACAGGACCCCCTGCGCCACACACACACACACAGGACTCTGTGCGTCACACACACAGGACCCTGTGCGCCACACACACACACACAGGACCCCGGGCGCCACACACATACAGGACCCAGTGCGCCACACACACAAGACCCCGGGCGCCACACACATACAGGACCAAGTGCGCCACACACACAGGACCCCGTGCGCCACACACACAGGACCCCGTGCGCCACACACACACACAGGACCCCGTGCTCCACACACACACAGGACCCAGTGCGCCACACACACAGGACCCCGTGCGCCACACACACACAGGACCCCGTGCTCCACACACACACAGGACCCAGTGCGCCACACACACACAGGACCCAGTGCGCCATACACACAGGACCCCGTGCTCCACACACACACAGGACCCCGTGCGCCACACACACAGGATCCCGTGCTCCACACAAACACAGGACCCCGTGCGCCACACACACAGGACCCCGTGCTCCACACACACACAGGACCCAGTGCGCCACACACACAGGACCCCGTGCTCCACACACACACAGGACCCCGTGCGCCACACACACAGGACCCCGTGCTCCACACACACAGGACCCCGTGCTCCACACACACACACACACACACAGGACCCCGTGCTCCACACACACACACACACACACACACAGGACCCCGTGCTCCACACACACACAGGACCCCGTGCTCCACACACACACAGGACCCCGTGCTCCACACACACACAGGACCCAGTGCTCCACACAAACACAGGACCCCGTGCTCCACACACACACAGGACCCCGTGCGCCACACACAGGACCCCGTGCTCCACACACACACAGGACCCAGTGCGCCATACACACAGGACCCAGTGCGCCACACACACACACAGGACCCCGTGCTCCACACACACACAGGACCCCGTGCTCCACACACACACAGGACCCCGTGCTCCACACACACACAGGACCCAGTGCGCCACACACACAAGACCCAGTGCGCCACACACACACACAGGACCCCGTGCTCCACACACACACAGGACCCCGTGCGACACACACACAGGACCCCGTGCTCCACACATACAGGACCCAGTGCGCCACACACACAAGACCCCGTGCGCCACACACACAAGACCCCGGGCGCCACACACATACAGGACCAAGTGCGCCACACACACAGGACCCCGTGCGCCACACACACAGGACCCAGTGCGCCACACACACACACACAGGACCCCGTGCTCCACACACACACAGGACCCAGTGCGCCACACACACACACACACAGGACCCCGTGCTCCACACACACACAGGACCCAGTGCGCCACACACACAGGACCCCGTGCGCCACACACACACAGGACCCCGTGCTCCACACACACACAGGACCCAGTGCGCCACACACACACAGGACCCAGTGCGCCACACACACAGGACCCCGTGCTCCACACACACACAGGACCCCGTGCGCCACACACACAGGATCCCGTGCTCCACACAAACACAGTACCCCGTGCGCCACACACACAGGACCCCGTGCTCCACACACACACAGGACCCAGTGCGCCACACACACAGGACCCCGTGCTCCACACACACACAGGACCCCGTGCGCCACACACACAGGACCCCGTGCTCCACACACACAGGACCCCGTGCTCCACACACACACACACACACACAGGACCCCGTGCTCCACACACACACACACACACACACAGGACCCCGTGCTCCACACACACACAGGACCCCGTGCTCCACACACACACAGGACCCCGTGCTCCACACACACACAGGACCCAGTGCTCCACACAAACACAGGACCCCGTGCTCCACACACACACAGGACCCCGTGCGCCACACACAGGACCCCGTGCTCCACACACACACAGGACCCAGTGCGCCATACACACAGGACCCAGTGCGCCACACACACACACAGGACCCCGTGCTCCACACACACACAGGACCCCGTGCTCCACACACACACAGGACCCCGTGCTCCACACACACACAGGACCCAGTGCGCCACACACACAAGACCCAGTGCGCCACACACACACACACGACCCCGTGCTCCACACACACACAGGACCCCGTGCGACACACACACAGGACCCCGTGCTCCACACATACAGGACCCAGTGCGCCACACACACAAGACCCCGTGCGCCACACACACAAGACCCCGGGCGCCACACACATACAGGACCAAGTGCGCCACACACACAGGACCCCGTGCGCCACACACACAGGACCCAGTGCGCCACACACACACACACAGGACCCCGTGCTCCACACACACACAGGACCCAGTGCGCCACACACACACACAGGACCCCGTGCTCCACACACACACAGGACCCCGTGCTCCACACACACACAGGACCCAGTGCGCCACACACCCAGGACCCCGTGCTCCACACAAACACAGGACCCCGTGCGCCACACACACAGGACCCCGTGCTCCACACACACACAGGACCCAGTGCGCCACACACACACACACAGGACCCCGTGCTCCACACACACACACACAGGACCCCGTGCTCCACACACACACACACAGGACCCCGTGCTCCACACACACACAGGACCCCGTGCTCCACACAAACACAGGACCCCGTGCTCCACACACACACAGGACCCCGTGCTCCACACACACACAGGACCCCGTGCTCCACACAAACACAGGACCCCGTGCGCCACACACACAGGACCCCGTGCGCCACACACACACAGGACCCAGTGCGCCACACACACACACAGGACCCCGTGCGCCACACACACAGGACCCCGTGCTCCACACACACACAGGACCCCGTGCGCCACACACACAGGACCCCGTGCGCCACACACACACAGGACTCTGTGCGCCACACACACAGGACCCCGTGCTCCACACACACAGGACCCCGTGCGCCACACACACACACACACACAGACTCTGTGCGCCACACACACCGGACCCGTGCGCCACACACACACACACACACACACACGCACACACACGCGCTCGACCCGTGCGCCACACACACACACATAGGACCATTTTTTTTAGCCTAAGTCCTGCAGATAAAAATTAGCCTTCTTGACAATGGATGTAATTGCCTAATTTCCCTACAGCGCCACTAGAGGTTAAATGAAACATTACAAGGTGACCATTTAGATCAGTGGGTTGTTTAATATAGGACCTCACTTGAGCGTGTGAGCGATGCTCTTTGTTATTACTCAAAACTCTGGAAAACAGATGAGGATCCTGAACAGGGAATACAAGGGCAGGTTAAATTGCCATTTTCCAGTAACCATGTTATTTTGCTATGCTTTGCCCTAAACAGATCGTACTTCTTTATTAACCTAGAATTCCCTAAATTTCACAGATTTGCTCAATACTACCCAATCAATGAATAACTACAGAAGCTGCTAATAGATTTGGCTATCCTGTAATACACCTATATGCCACCAGATGGCACTGATGCCCTATTGTCGTGTTTTAAGGCGCTCACTTCTTTACAGCATTTTACCTTTTCTTTGTATTTTATCTACATTAATATTCTTCTATAGAGAAAGTAGAGCAGTATCAAAGCTGCTACACAGCATTATTTGTGTGATCCGCAGGTGTTAATAATTCTTTCCGATAGCATTGGGGACCCCCATAAGACATTTAACATTCAGGTTTTAAAGATCACATACTTTTTACGAGCAGAAAAATATAAAACATTTGTAATTTTCCTTATGCCTCCCTATCTACTGTGGAACAGCTTTAGGCAGGTGTGAAAATAATGCTGCACAGTACAAATGCTTTCAAAACTAGAAGCGATAATAGTTTATTTTTATCAATTAAAAAAAATGCAAAGTGAGTGAACAAAAGAGAAATGTAAAGCCCATCAACATTTGGTGACCGATTTTGCTTTCAAACTTCAATTCTTCCAGGTACAATTGCCCACAGTGTTTGAAGGATCTCGGCAGAAGGTTGTTCTAAACATCTTGGAGACCTGACCCCAGATCTTCTGTGTATGAGGCTTGTGCGGATCCTTCTGTCTCTTCATGTGATCCCAGACAGACGGGATGATGTGAGATCAGGGATCTGTGGGGCCGGATCCTTCAGGACTCCTCTTTCTTCTTTTGTTATCTGCTGCAGAAAAAATTTGGAGGCGATCAGACTCCTCCTTGATGGTATTACATGATGGGTAAGTATCTGCCTGGATTTCACAGAGCTGAGGACACCATTATTCCTGATCCATTTGCTGAAATGCAGGGCCAGACTTGCAGGACCCTCCACTGTGCTTCATTGTTCCCGCGGACCCTCATTATTGTGCCGGTCTCCGGCCTCCAGTGAACAGACTGCTTCTGTTACAGGCAAATATTTCACATTTTGACTCAGTGCACCTGCTGCCCCGGTTCCTATGCTGTTGTGTACAGTTGAGCCATTCTGCGACATTTCCTTTTAGAAGGTATGGTTTTTGACCACAATTCTTCCATGAAAGCCACTTTTGGCCAGACTTTTCCAAACAGTAGATGAGCATAGCTGGGTCTCAACGGTTGCTGCCAAGTCTGAGCTGATAGCACTGCGGTAAATTTTACGATTTCATAGAGAAGTAGCATAATGTGTCTTTCATCCGCTGTACTAATTTTTTTTTCACATGTCCACGGCGTCTGCAGTCTTCACTTTGCCCATTTCTTAGCGATTCATCAAAAGAGAAAAGAGCTTGAACAGCACATCTTGAAACTCCAGTCTGCTATGAAATCTTTGCCTGGGAGAGACCTTGCTGATGCAGTATAACTACCTTGTGTCTTGCTGCCATACTTAGTATTGCCATAGTGTATGATCTGTGACATAAAAGAAAAACAAGGAGTCCGGGAAGTGACAATACGGCCTCCACAGATCCCAGATCTCACATTATCCAGTCTGTATGGAGGATCCGCACAAGCCTTATACACAGAAGATCTGGGGTCGGTTCTCCAAGATATTTGTTGAGTTCCTTTAAAATAACTGTGTGCAAGTGACAATGTATCAAGAAGAACTGATGCTTTAATGCTGTTCTGAAGGCAAAGTGTCATCACATCAAATATTGATGGGACTTACATTTCTCTTTTTCATTCACTTTGCATTTTGTTAATTGATAAAAATAAACTAGTATCACTTCTATTTATGAAAGCTTCTTATTTTGCAGCATTTCTTGAACACCTGCCGAAAACTTTTGAATGGTACTGTATATTCCTTGCCAATTAAAAAATCATCCAGAATGATAATGATATGGATGTACACTACATGGTATTGCCGCTCAGTCCCACTCACTTTAAAGAAGCAGAGTTTCAATTATAGGTACAACTCTTTTTTTTTTTTTAGGAGTAGAGCAGTTTTTTTCGACAGACAAGGAAAGTTTCTATTACAGGCACAACCCTTTTTTAGGAGTAGAGCAGTTTTTTTCGACAGACAAGGAAAGTTTCTATTACAGGCACAACCCTTTTTTAGGGGTAGAGCTGTTTTTTTTCGACAGACAAGGAAAGTTTCTATTACAGGCACAACCCTTTTTTAGGGGTAGAGTTGTTTTTTTCGACAGACAAGGAAAGTTTCTATTACAGGCACAACCCTTTTTTTAGGGGTAGAGTTGTTTTTTTTCGACAGACAAGGAAAGTTTCTATTACAGGCACAACCCTTTTTTAGGGGTAGAGCTGTTTTTTTTCGACAGACAAGGAAAGTTTCTATTACAGGCACAACCCTTTTTTAGGGGTAGAGTTGGTTTTTTCGACAGACAAGGAAAGTTTCTATTACAGGCACAACCCTTTTTTTAGGGGTAGAGTTGTTTTTTTTCGACAGACAAGGAAAGTTTCTATTACAGGCACAACACTTTTTTAGGAGTAGAGCTGTTTTTTTCGACAGACAAGGAAAGTTTCAATTACAGGCACAACCCTTTTTTAGGGGTAGAGTTGTTTTTTTCGACAGACAAGGAAAGTTTCTATTACAGGCACAACCCTTTTTTTAGGGGTAGAGTTGTTTTTTTTCGACAGACAAGGAAAGTTTCAATTACAGGCACAACCCTTTTTTAGGGGTAGAGTTGTTTTTTTCGACAGACAAGGAAAGTTTCTATTACAGGCACAACCCTTTTTTAGGGGTAGAGCTGTTATTTTCGACAGACAAGGAAAGTTTCTATTACAGGCACAACCCTTTTTTTAGGGGTAGAGCTGTTTTTTTCGACAGACAAGGAAAGTTTCTATTACAGGCACAACCCTTTTTTAGGAGTAGAGCTGTTTTTTTCGACAGACAAGGAAAGCTTCTATTACAGGCACAACCCTTTTTTAGGGGTAGAGCTGTTTTTTTCGACAGACAAGGAAAGTTTGTATTACAGGCACAACCATTTTTTAGGGGTAGAGCTGTTTTATTCGACAGACAAGGAAAGTTTCTATTACAGGCACAACCCTTTTTTTAGGGGTAGAGCTGTTTTTTTCGACAGACAAGGAAAGTTTCTATTACAGGCACAACCCTTTTTTAGGGGTAGAGCTGTTTTTTTCGACAGACAAGGAAAGTTTCTATTACAGGCACAACCCTTTTTTAGGGGTAGAGCTGTTTTTTTCGACAGACAAGGAAAGTTTCTATTACAGGCACAACCCATTTTTAGGGGTAGAGCTGTTTTTTTCGACAGACTAGGAAAGTTTCTATTACAGGCACAACCCTTTTTTAGGGGTAGAGCTGTTTTTTTCGACAGACAAGGAAAGTTTCTATTACAGGCACAACCCTTTTTTAGGGGTAGAGCTGTTTTTTTCGACAGACAAGGAAAGTTTCTATTACAGGCACAACCCTTTTTTAGGGGTAGAGCTGTTTTTTTCGACAGACAAGGAAAGTTTCTATTACAGGCACAACCCTTTTTTAGGGGTAGAGCTGTTTTTTTTCGACAGACAAGGAAAGTTTCTATTACAGGCACAACCCTTTTTTAGGGGTAGAGCTGTTATTTTCGACAGACAAGGAAAGTTTCTATTACAGGCACAACCCTTTTTTAGGAGTAGAGCTGTTTTTTTCGACAGACAAGGAAAGTTTCTATTACAGGCACAACCCTTTTTTAGGAGTAGAGCAGTTTTTTTCGACAGACAAGGAAAGTTTCTATTACAGGCACAACCCTGTTTTTAGGGGGTAGAGCTGTTTTTTTCGACAGACAAGGAAAGTTTCTATTACAGGCACAACACTTTTTTAGGAGTAAAGCTGTTTTTTTCGACAGACAAGGAAAGTTTCTATTACAGGCACAACCCTTTTTTAGGGGTAGAGTTGTTTTTTTCGACAGACAAGGAAAGTTTCTATTACAGGCACAACCCTTTTTTTAGGGGTAGAGCTGTTTTTTTCGACAGACAAGGAAAGTTTCTATTACAGGCACAACCATTTTTTTAGGGGTAGAGCTGTTTTTTTCGACAGATAAGGAAAGTTTCTATTACAGGCACAACCCTTTTTTAGGGGTAAAGTTGTTTTTTTCGACAGACAAGGAAAGTTTCTATTACAGGCACAACCCTTTTTTTAGGGGTAGAGCTGTTTTTTTCGACAGACAAGGAAAGTTTCTATTACAAGCACAACCCTTTTTTTAGGGGTAGAGCTGTTTTTTTCGACAGACAAGGAAAGTTTCTATTACAGGCACAACCCTTTTTTAGGGGTAAAGTTGTTTTTTTCGACAGACGAGGAAAGTTTCTATTAGAGGCACAACCCTTTTTTTAGGGGTAGAGCTGTTTTATTCGACAGACAAGGAAAGTTTCTATTACAAGCACAACCCTTTTTTTAGGGGTAGAGCTGTTTTTTTCGACAGACAAGGAAAGTTTCTATTACAGGCACAACCCTTTTTTTAGGGGTAGAGCTGTTTTTTTTGGACAGACATATTTTTCAAACCCTAGGCAACCCCTTTAATACATTGATTAAATCCTTTATGACTGGTTTGGAGAAAGTATTAAATACCAGCCAATGTATACTTTCAGACTTAGATTTGGCTTAATGTAACCTTAGAAGATTGGACATAAGGAGGCACGCCGCCAATATCCAAGACTGGTAGTAAATGGATTGAAACAATAAAAAATATAGGTATCCCAAGATGATTTCACCTTCAGAATCTAAAGAATAATAAGTAAAGGATCTGACTAATGATCTTACTGGAGGCCGCACTGTGTGGAGTGAAGGTCCCCGGAGGGCAGTCCTGTTCACGGCTGATGCCCGCTGGGCAGAACTTCCCTTTGGTACATGGAAAACCTGATACAGAGGAACCTGTGGAGACTAGATATATTTTATGTCATGCACCTAATAAGGACAGAATGCACCTTGAAAAAAGGTTGTCCAGAATTAGAAAAACATGACTTTTTTTTCTATCAGAAACAGCACCTCCTCTGACCATGGGTTGTGTCTGGTATTGCACCTCAGCTCTATTCAATTGAAGCCAAGCTGCAACACCACATGATCAGAGGTGGCGTGGTTTTTGAAAAGAAGCAGGCATGTTTTTGTAATTGTGGACAGCCCATTTATGAGTTAAGGGTGTATCCCTATGGTAAAAGGGGCGTGGTTAGATGAAATGGGGTGTGGTCAGGAGGAAAGGGGGGGCTTGAATGAATATGAGTGGGGCTTAAAATGCAAGAATATGCTTCAAATTGTGTCAACATCGAGGCAAAAATATGAGAGAACCCTTTTAACAATAGGCATCTATTAATTTTAAATTAACCCAGTAATCTGACGAATTTTAGTGACAGGAAAAGACCATCTTAGAACCCTCACCTTCTTGGCAGAAAAGACCCTCGGAGCAAATCTTGCAGCTGCCCCTGTGTCCTTGCCCAGGTTGGTCGTTGTAGGTCCCAGCAGGGCATGGATAGGCATGAGAATTTCGAGTGCCTATAGGACAATAAAAACCTGCAGGACACAGAGAAACTTCTCCTGGAGGCCGAGACATTCCCTCCAAACAGAAGAAGCCTGCAGATACACAACACTAAATCACTATCTAATGCATTACAGATGGTTCACTCAGAAGATACCAGGCTGACCTGCAGGGCAGAGGGTGCAGTCACTCTGCTGAAGGAGGCCTTCCTGCTCTGAGAAAGTGCCAGCTGGGCACGGGGTCTTGGCGGAGCCATCATTACAAAAATATCCTGAATGGAGAATAATTCATATCATATAAGAAATAAGGAGTCACTTCATACACCACATGATGGCTCAGACATATACTGCAGTGCTGCACGCACTATACTGCTAGTGGAAATACTATGTATGAACACAGTGACTGCACCAGCAGAATAGTGAGTGCAGCTCTGGAGTATAATACAGGATGTAACTCAGGATCAGTAATGTAATGTATGTACACAGTGACTGCACCAGCAGAATAGTGAGTGCAGTTCTGGGGTATAATACAGGAAGTAACTCAGGATCAGTAATGTAATGTATGTACACAGTGACTGCACCAGCAGAATAGTGAGTGCAGCTCTGGAGTATAATACAGGATGTAACTCAGGATCAGTAATGTAATGTATGTACACACTGACTGCACCAGCAGAATAGTGAGTGCAGCTCTGGAGTATAATACAGGATGTAACTCAGGATCAGTAATGTAATGTATGTACACAGTGACTGCACCAGCAGAATAGTAAGTGCAGCTCTGGAGTATAATACAGGATGTAACTCAGGATCAGTAATGTAATGTATGTACACAGTGACTGCACCAGCAGAATAGTGAGTGCAGCTCTGGAGTATAATACAGGATGTAACTCAGGATCAGTAATGTAATGTATGTACACAGTGACTGCACCAGCAGAATAGTGAGTGCAGCTCTGGAGTATAATACAGGATGTAACTCAGGATCAGTAATGTAATGTATGTACACAGTGACTGCACCAGCAGAATAGTGAGTGCAGCTCTGGAGTATAATACAGGATGTAACTCAGGATCAGTAATGTAATGTATGTACACAGTGACTGCACCAGCAGAATAGTGAGTGCAGCTCTGGAGTATAATACAGGAGGTAACTCAGGATCAGTAATGTATGTACACAGTGACTCCACCAGCAGAATAGTGAGTGCAGCTCAGGAGTATAATACAGGATGTAACTCAGGATCAGTAATGTAATATATGTACACAGTGACTGCACCAGCAGAATAGTGAGTGCAGCTCTGGAGTATAATACAGGAGGTAACTCAGGATCAGTAATGTAATGTATGTACACAGTGACTGCACCAGCAGAATAGTGAGTGCAGCTCTGGAGTATAATACAGGATGTAACTCAGGATCAGTAATGTAATGTATCTACACAGTGACTGCACCAGCAGAATAGTGAGTGCAGCTCTGGAGTATAATACAGGATGTAACTCAGGATCAGTAATGTAATGTATCTACACAGTGACTGCACCAGCAGAATAGTGAGTGCAGCTCTGGAGTATAATACAGGATGTAACTCAGGATCAGTAATGTAATGTATCTATACAGTGACTGCACCAGCAGAATAGTGAGTGCAGCTCTGGAGTATAATACAGGAGGTAACTCAGGATCAGTAATGTAATATATGTACACAGTGACTGCACCAGCAGAATAGTGAGTGCAGCTCTGGAGGATAATACAGGATGTAACTCAGGATCAGTACAGGATCAGTAATGTATGTACACAGTGACTACACCAGCAGAATAGTGAGTGCAGCTCTGGAGTATAATACAGGAGGTAACTCAGGATCAGTAATGTAATGTATGTGCACAGTGACTGCACCAGCAGAATAGTGAGTGCAGCTCTGGAGTATAATACAGGATGTAACTGAGGATCAGTAATGTATGTACACAGTGACAGCACCAGCAGAATAGTGAGTGCAGCTCTGGAGTATAATACAGGAGGTAACTCAGGATCAGTAATGTAATGTATGTGCACAGTGACTGCACCAGCAGAATAGTGAGTGCAGCTCTGGAGTATAATACAGGAGGTAACTCAGGATCAGTAATGTAATGTATGTGCACAGTGACTGCACCAGCAGAATAGTGAGTGCAGCTCTGGAGTATAATACAGGATGTAACTCAGGATCAGTAATCTAATGTATGTACACAGTGACTGCACCAGCAGAATAGTGAGTGCAGCTCTGGAGGATAATACAGGATGTAACTGAGGATCAGTAATGTAATGTATGTACACAGTGACTGCACCAGCAGAAAAGTGAGTGCAGCTCTGGAGTATAATTCAGAGGTAGCTCTATACACATTACTTTTCAGCATCACTTTGTACAATAATATTTGGGTTATAATATTATATTTCTAGTCTGTTTACAGTGAAGCAGTGCAATGACAGGAAACTTACATTAATATTAATGACCTTGATAGCAGATTTAATAAGTTTTAGGTCATATAGCTGGACTCCTGCTGAACACGTAACAGGTTGAGTTTCTCTTTCCAATAACATTTAATGGTGGAAGTATAGTTCGCTAATTAGCCGGTAGCACAATTAGTGGTCACTCCACTTCAGGCGCTAACCCAGCGAGATCTTACTGACAATTATAATGCACCATACCGAGTCTCCAAGGTCACATCTTGTGTATCATTAATTTCACCCATATAATATACTATCTGCCACTTTATTCCAGAGGGTATACATGGCACTGTGTTTATAATAATGGCGTTTTATAAATCTAACATTATTGCATACATTACAGTGCCATATTGTGCATATAAAATGCCTTACAGTTACAAATATGATATATGCATCATAAAGTGAACACATAATGGGGATGAGCAGTGTCTAATATAACTTTACCATGAAAAAAAGGAAATAAAAGTAGCATAAGGTACTGAATGACAGTACCATACAATGCTCACATAACAGTGCAATAAATGAGCATACACACAAGTCATAGCCACACAACTGTGCCACGAAGTGCCCTTATAATGCCACCACTCATACAGTACAGTGGAAAGGAATAATACTATATAATGAGAATGTGATATGACCATGTAACGCCTTCATTATAGCGTGATACCTGGGGGGCAGAGCTTGCACACTAATTGCTCTTCTGTAGTCACATAGTGCCCGGGGTGGCAGGTGACTGGCAGGTCAGTAGATTGATGAGGGTCCTCTACATCGAGGGTTGGGGGACAGTTACTACAAATGCAAGAACTTATCTGTCCGCTGCCATCCTTCAGAAATCCAGTGGGTGAAATGACTGTATGAATTGTCCCAGCAAAGGGACAATAACTACCTGGAAAATGACAAGAATGAAACTGGAGAGATGGTGGTCACAGATTACAGATCATTAACCTCTTCCCAAAATACAGAAGATCCCTCCAGACAGAAATCAGCCCTCGTTAAAGAGGTTTCTCTTTGATGAAAAGTTTGCAGATTTCTAATAAATGTAGGTACAGATTTATCAATACCATCTAATTCTTACAAAGTGCAAACTTAGGCTAGACCGTCCTAAAACGCGCCAGGTTTATCCCAGTGGTTCTTGATACATATGGCATATAGTAAGACTGTCTAGTATAAGTTTACACCATCAATTATTTGGCTTATTTTGTGGCAGAAATCTGCACCAAAATTTGAGCGCATTATTTGACCCCCGTTTGGAACAAGGTGCAGAGAATGTTTAAAACACCTGAACATGGTGCAGGTCATGAAAGACAGTTTTAGGGGCAAATTACACCAGAAATCTGGCACATTTGGCTTGATAAACATGTCCCATTATGTTTTCATTCTTTAAGATCTCTGTTTGCAAAGAAAAAATTTTTTTTTTAAGAGATTGAAAGTGAAATACTGTGTGACATGATGATAAGAACCATAAGAATAATACAAATATTAACAAGGTACATAACTTTAGGGAGATCACAAGTTTCCTTTAATATGAGGAATAACAAGTAGATGAACTGAAGTGCTCAGCCTTGCCAAGGGTGCACAATGTGCTGGGTTTGAACAGTCATTTTGTGCTGACAGACACCCTTTCATTTCCACTTTAAAAATGGTGGGTGCTAATAATAAATTTGATGCATTTTTAGATTCCTATTAAAAAAGTTGCTGAAACGGACACAGAGAACAAACAACTGATATTTAATAAAATCACAGAAAAGTAATGATATTGAGTTGCGAGCGTTCATTCAGCTTTGCCACCGCTAGCAGAATAATTAGCATACACTAAAACACAATTATATAGGCTAAAACACAGTTAAAAATTGATTAAGGGAACCCTCTGAGCCATTCCAAATAAAGATGATGTCATCAATGAAGCGGCGCCATAGGACCAGGTCGTCCCGCAGTGTGAACCCGGGTAGATGGTATGATGTTCCCACTCCCCCCCCATATAGAGGTTGACATAACTTGGGGCGAACCTGGTCTTCATGGCGGTCCCCCACAACTGGCAATAGACATCATTATTGTACCAAAAATGATTGTGTGACAGTATGAACAGTATACTTTCAATTATAAATTCATTTTGTCATGGTTGATATCTTCCACATGCTGTAAGAAAATATTGTGCTATTCCGCAGCCCTTTTCATGTGCAACGTATCTAATACAGGACTGTGCTAAATACGCAGTGAGTCATACTATGGACAATTGCTTTCTGATGATTATCTATTCATTTTATGTATTAGTATTCATGTACAAATGGCAATACTGAGGTCTAACCCTGTAGGGTGTTATTAACAATATGATCATTTATTTTGGCATATAATCAAGCGACATTTTGTACACCAAACAGGTTACATTTTTATAAGCCTATCACTATTATAATATCTAGTCACATAACCTGTTTGTTTTTTTGTATTTGCTTATGTGGGCTCCTGTGTTGTTGGGCCCCCAATATAACTGTGTTTTAGTGTATGCGACTTATACTGCTAGCGGTGGCAAAACTGAATGAACCCTCACAACTGAATATCATTGCTTCACTTTTCTGTCATTTTATTAAATATCGGTTGCTTGTTCTATCAGTGTCCATTTGATCAGCTTTGTAATAGGTGTTGTGAGGCAGTGACTGGGATCGTATACGAGGGACGTTATATATCCGCCAGAATGTGCACAGAGACCTATTAAATCCATTGGAGTGTATTGCAGTCATAGACACACCTGCTTCTGCAATGCAGGAATGAAGGTGAGCAATGACCTGGTCAGGCTATCCGGCTAAGGTAGATTAGTAAAACCCAGCAGGGCCTTCATTTCTTGGAGGAGGTCACAGGAGGCAGTGGGACGGCCTCCTCCCTTCAACCCGGGTTTTCCAGTGGCTCTTGCCACAGGTCCTTTAAAAACGTCGAGAGGCCCGGGACAAGGTTCACTCCACGTTGAGGAAGATGGGACCGGAGGACAACGTGGAAGCCTTCCTGACCATTTATGAGCGCACAGCAGAGTGGAGAAAACCTACCAGCCGGCCAGTGGGCAGAAGTGGTGGCTTCGTTTTTCGTCGGCGATGCCCAGAAGGCCTACTTTGACCTCAGTCGGGAGGATGCCCAGGACTACCAGAGGCTCAAAGGTGAGATCCTTGCCCAACTGGGGGTCAATACATAATACGTGAGGGCTCAGCGTGTATTTTCATGGGCCTATGTGGAGACCCGACCCGCCCGGTCTCAGGCTTATGACCTTCTGCAGCTGGTAAAGAGGTAGCTCCAGCCTGAGACTTTGGCTCCAGCCCAGATGGTGGAGAGGGTGGTGGTTGACCAGCTGGTGAGGACTCTGCCGGCAGCTATCCAACATTGGGTGGGGCAAGGGGACCCCGGCACACTCGACCAGTTGACCAGGCCGCCGGGTCTCAATGTATGCCCAGATCGTCTGCACGGCGAGTGCCGACCCCCGGACAGTGAACCCCAACTGTGCCAGGTACTGGTTAATGGGTACCCCACAGAGGCCCTCCTAGATTCGGGGAGCCTTGTGACTTTGGTACATGGGTCGCTGGTGGCAGGAGACAACCCCAGTGGACGGACAGTCGGGGTTGTGTGTATCCATGGGGACCTCCGAGAGTACCCAACCGCGGAGGTAGTTTTGTCCACGCCATGTGGAGACATAAAACATGTTGTGAGGGTGGTAAAAACTCTTCCCAATGGGACTATGTTGGGAAGAGACTTGCCCCTGTTCTGGACTCTGTGGAAAAACAAAATCCACTCTCCCCCCCGGTAAAAGTTATTATGGGCGCTGTACCCGAAGAACCCGAGTCACGGGTACCTGCCGTAGGGGTGTCCAACCTAGGGACAGAGTGTGACCCCGATAGGTTTCCCCTAGAGGTGCTGGCAGAAGAGGTCGAGGAGACCCCATCGATCCCCGAGCTGGAAGTGTCCCGGGACACGTTTGGGACAGCTCAGCTACAGGATCCCACCCTGACTCAGGCGCGGGAAAGGGTGTTAGAGGTAAATGGCGTAGCTCAACAGCCCGATGCAGATACTGTGTTTCCACGCATGGTGGTCAACGGTGAGTTGCTCTATAGGGTAGACAAAATCAGGGACGAGGTCGTGGAACAGTTAGTGGTACCTCAGTCGTACCGTTGGGCAGTTCTGGAGATGACACTCACCTACTGGGTGGACACTTAGGGGGTAAAAAGACGCAAGAGCGTATCTTGCAGGGGTTCTTTTAGCCGGGGATTTACACGGAGGTCCAAAAGTACTGCGAATCCTGTCCCGAATGTCAGCTGACCACACCCACCGCAAGCTTCCGCAGCCCATTGGTACCTCTGCCAGTGATAGAGGTACATTTTGAATGGATTGCAATGGACTTGGTAGGGCCCATTGTAAAATCCGCTCGTGGTCACCAACATATACTTGTGGTCATCGACTATGCCACCCGGTACCCGGAGGCTATACCGCTATGCCACACCTCGGCGAAACTGATTGTACGGGAGCTGTTTGCCATGTTCTGTCGCCTTGGGCTACATAAGGAGATCCTGACGGATCAAGGGACCCCTTTTATGTCCAAGGTGACCAGGGAACTGTGCAAACTGCTGAGAATAAAACAATTGCGCACCTCGGTGTACCACCCTGAGACCGACGGGCTAGTAGAACAGTTCAATAAAACCCTCAAGTCCATGTTAAAAAAGGTGGTTTCTAAGGACGGAAGGGATTGGGACATGTTGCTACCCTATTTGATGTTCGCCGTCCGTGAGGTACCCCAGGCTTCCACAGGGTTCTCTTCCTTTGAGTTATTGTACGGCAGACACCCTATGGGTCTGTTGGACGTAGCCAAAGAGACGTGGGAACAAGAGCCGACTCCACATAGGGGTATAATTGAACACGTGGCTAGTATGCAGGACCGGATCGCGGCGGTCATGCCCATCGTGAAAGAACATCTGTTAGATGCCCAGGCAGCCCAGAGGCGCACATATAATAAAAGAGCCACGGTCAGGTCTTTTAACAAGGGTGATCGGGTGTTAGTCCTGGTACCCACAGCCGAGAGTAAGCTCATGGCCAAGTGGCAAGGGCCATATGAGGTTCGAGAAAAGGTGGGGGAGGTAAATTACCGGGTGTATCAGCCCGAAAGGAGGAAATCTGAGCAGTTTTATCATGTAAACCTGCTAAAACCTTGGAAAGATCGAGAGTGTTTAGTTACAGACTTCACTCCGGGCATGCTGTCAGAGAGTTCTCTACCATCAGCCAGGAAAGCGTCCGGGGGAGAGGTCAGGATAAGTGATGCTCTCACTAAACAGCGGCGACGGGAGGCTCGCTCGCTGGTGCAGAGGAATAACGACGTGTTCTCAGAGCTACCGGGTAGGACTACGGTTCTCCAACATGACATTGTCACCGAACCTGGCGTAAGGGTACGAATGAGACCGTACCGGGTACCAGAGGCCCAGAGGCAAGCCATCACGGCTGAGGTAAAACAAATGCTTCAGCTAGGCGTCATAGAGGAATCACGGAGTGAGTGGGCGAGCCCCATCGTACTGATTCCGAAACCAGACGGATCGTTTAGCTTCCGTAACGATTTCCGGAAATTAAATGAAGTGTCGAAGTTTGACCTTTATCCAATGCCCAGGGTGGATGAGCTGATTAAGAGACTGGGGCAGGCCCAGTACTTTACCACGCTCGATCTCACCAAGCAGGTACCTCTCATGGAATCAGCAAAAGAAAGACCGCCTTCATAACTCCGGAAGGTCTATATCACTATGTGGTCTTACCTTTTGGGTTACATGGGGCCCCGGCTACATTCCAGAGGCTGATGAACATAGTGCTCAAGCCTCATCAGGAGTACGCATCCGCGTATCTAGATGATATTATCATCTTTAGCACCGACTGGTATACGCACCTATCCCAGGTACAAGCGGTGCTGGATTCTCTCAAAGCCATGGGGATAACGGCAAACCCAAAAAAATGTGCGATAGGGCTAGAGGAAGCCCGATATTTGGGGTATGTGATTGGCCGAGGAGTTAGCAAGCCCCAAATGAATAAAGTTGAGGCCATTAAAAACTGGCCTAAACCGTCAAGTACAAAACAGATGAGGGCGTTCCTTGGCATCCTTGGGTATTACCGCCGGTTTATACCTAATTTTGCTGGGAGAACGGCGGCCCTGACCGATCTCTTGAAAGGAAAAAAATCGGTAATGGTTCGGTGGAACCCTCAGGCAGAAGAAGCTTTTCAGTCCATGAAGTTGGCCCTGTGTGGACAGCCGGTCCTCATCAGCCCCAACTTCAAGGAAACCTTCATTGTACAGACAGATGCCTCGGAGGTAGGCCTCGGGGCGGTATTGTCACAAAAAGTGAATGGCGAAGAGCACCCGGTCACCTACTTGAGTAGAAAGCTTATCCCGGCAGAGAAAAACTATAGCGTGGTAGAGAAGGAGTGTTTGGCTATTATGTGGGCCTTTGAATCGCTACGTTATTATTTACTCGGGCGTCAGTTCCGCTTGGTGACGGACTACTCACCCCTGGTATGGATGAGGAACGCCAAAGAGAGGAATGCGCGAGTCACCAAGTGGTTCCTGTCACTGAAAAATTTCAGTTTCTCTGTGGAACATCGCCCTGGGAAGTCACAGGCAAATGTGGATGCCCTGTCCCGGGCACCCTGTATGGTGACAAATGTTCAACCCCACAAGTTTGAACAGAGGGGGGGGATATGTGAGGCAGTGACTGGGATCATATACGAGGGATGTTATATATCCCCCAGAATGTGCACAGAGACCTATTAAATCCATTGGAGTGCATTGCAGTCACAGACACAGCTGTGGCTGCATTGACCTGGTCAGGCTATCTGGCTAGGCAGATTAAGTAAAACCCGGCAGGGCCTTCATTTCTTGGAGGAGGCTACAGGAAGGCAGTGGGGCGGCCTCCTCCCGCCAACCCGGGTTTTCCAGTGGCTCTTGCCACAGGTCCTTTAAAAACCCTGCATTAAGGATTAGTGTTGTTCAGTGTTAGGACCTGCTAGGAACGTAGCAGGAAAGCTTGGCAGGTGTAACGGGCCTGGGAGGCGGAACCTCTGAGCAACTATACAAGGGGGCGGTCCTTGTAAGGAAGCGGGTGGCTCCCAGGGAAGACGGGCAGGTAGTCACGGCAAGTGACAGGGACAGTCTCTGGGTAAAAGGGCAGGTAGTCACGGCAAGTGACAGGGACAGTCTCTGGGTAGAAGGGCAGGTAGTCACGGCAAGTGGCAGGGACAGTTTCTGGGTAGAAGGACGGGTACTCACGGCAAGTGACAGGGACAGTCTCTGGGTAGAAGGACAGCAAGCAGGAGACTGGTGAGCGCTCCCAGGTGAGCGGGCAAGAGTCTCTGGACAGGCAGGTGGTCACGGCAAGTGACGGCAGAGCCTCCAGGTAGGCTAGCAGGCAGGTAGCAGGTGAGCGCTCCCAGGTGAGCAGGCAAGAGTCTCTGGACAGGCAGGTGGTCACGGCAAGTGACGGCGGAGCCTCCAGGTAGGCTAGCAGGCAGGTAGCAGATGAGCGCTCCCAGGTGAGCAGACAAGAGTCTCTGGACAGGCAGGTGGTCACGGCAAGTGACGGCGGAGCCTCCAAGCAGGCTAGCAGGCAGGTAGCAGATGAGCGCTCCCAGGTGAGCGGACAAGAGTCTCTGGACAGGCAGGTGGTCACGGCAAGTGACGGCGGAGCCTCCAGGCAGGCTAG
The DNA here is from genome assembly GCF_046119375.1 of Phyllobates terribilis. NCBI lineage: Eukaryota > Metazoa > Chordata > Amphibia > Anura > Dendrobatidae > Phyllobates > Phyllobates terribilis. The sequence goes on from NW_027362772.1 coordinate 304,948,258, forward strand.
CAGGCAGGTAGCAGATGAGCGCTCCCAGGTGAGCGGGCAGGCTGGTCCATAGACAGACTGACAGGTGTCGGAAGGCAGACCGTCGGACCGCAGGCTTGCAAGCAGGTAAACGGATATCAGGCAGGTATCAAGCAGGAATCTGACAGGTGACTGGCAGGTAACTGGTAACGGGACCTGAGGGCTGAAGCAGAGTGAAGGCTTTGCAACAACATTGCTCGGGCACCTCTATTTTGGAGGAGGTGCCTTATATATGGTGAGGTCCTCCGGCCATTGGCCGGGGACTCCTTAGGACGGCGCGCGCGGCCCCTTTAAGAGAGGGGGAGCGCGCGCGCGTGCCCTAAGCACAGTGGCCGGGAAGCAGCGCGCGCTGCCAGCAGAGCGGGAGGAGGACGCCGGGCACGGAGTGGAGAGGTGAGGGGAACAGCGTCCCTGCCTAGCAGGAGGCAGGGACGCCGACGCTACAGTACCCCCCCCCTTTAGGCCCCCCCTTTTTTAGGCCAGACAGAAATTTATCAAGGATGAGAGGGGCATGGATGTTCTCCCGGGGCTCCCACGTTCTCTCCTCAGGACCAAACCCCTTCCAATCTACCAGAAAAAAGGTTTTTCCTCTTACCCTTTTGGTGGCCAGAATGTTCTCTACCTCAAACTCGTTTTCAGCGGAAACCGGAGCAGGAGGCGTACCTATAGACTTGGAAAAAGAGTTAAGTACCACGGGTTTGAGGAGAGATACATGGAAGGAGTTAGGGATCCGCAAGTTGGCCGGGAGTTTCAATTTATAGGCCACTGGGTTGATTTGTTTGATAACTTCTAGTGGGCCGATGAACCGAGGCCCTAACTTGTAGGAAGGAATCTTGAGCCGGACATACTTGGACGAGAGCCAGACTTTATCTCCAGGACGGAATTGTGGAGGATCCAGGCGTTTTTTGTCAGCGTGTTTCTTCATCCGCTCGGACGACTGAAGGAGTGCGGATCGGGTACTCTCCCAAATGGAGGAAAATTTGCTAACGAGAGATTCCGCAGCCGGATTGTCCACCGAGGTGGAGACGGGAAATGGGATCCGAGGATGCTGACCGAAGACTACAAAAAACGGGGATCTGGAGGAAGATTCGCTCTCGTGATTATTGTAAGAGAATTCGGCCCATGGCAGGAGATCCACCCAGTCTGAATGGTGGGTATTAACGAAGTGCCGGAGGTAACTGGTCAGGATCTGATTGATCCGCTCCACCTGACCATTGGACTGTGGGTGGTATGCGGAGGAGAAGTCCAGGGTGACGTCTAGCAGCTTACATGTGGCTCTCCAGAAGCGTGAGGTGAACTGAACCCCACGATCCGACACGATGTGGAGGGGCAGGCCATGGAGACGGAAGATGTGGCGGATAAAGTCTTTAGCCAGCTCGGGTGCAGACGGGAGGCCTGGCAGGGGAATGAAATGAGCCATTTTGGAAAAGCGGTCAGCGACCACCCAAATGACCGTACAACCGGCAGAGACAGGGAGATCTGTTATGAAGTCCATAGCTATATGCTGCCAGGGGGCAGCAGGTACTGGAAGAGGAAGGAGGCGACCGGCTGGTAGGTGTCTCGGAACCTTGTTGCGGGCGCAGGACACACAGGCAGAAACAAAGTCTATTATGTCCTTGTGCAGGGTAGGCCACCAGTAGTGCCGGGTGATAAGCTGGAGGGTCTTTCTCTGACCGGCATGGCCAGCAAGCTTAGACGAGTGACCCCAGTGTAGGATCTTCTCCCGATCAGGTACCGTTACGAACGTCTTACCGGGAGGGAGATGATTTAGACTCACGGGGGCCACCTGCATTACTCTGGCGGGATCGATGATGTGTTTAGGTTCCTCCTCAAGATCAGACACCAGGAAGGATCGGGACAAGGCGTCAGCTTTGATGTTTTTGTCAGCCGGGCGAAAATGAAGAACAAAATCAAAGCGAGCAAAAAGCAAGGACCACCGGGCTTGGCGCGGGTTAAGTCTCTGGGCACTCTGGAGGTAAGCCAAGTTCTTGTGGTCCGTGTAAATTATTACCAGGTGAAGAGCCCCCTCGAGCAGGTAACGCCACTCCTCCAATGCCAGCTTAATGGCCAATAATTCTCGGTCTCCTATAGAATAGTTGCGCTCGGAAGAGGAGAAGAGTTTGGAGAAGAAGCCGCAAGTTACCATTCTCCCGGAAGACGATTTTTGGGTAAGTACCGCTCCGGCTCCAGAGGAGGAGGCGTCAACTTCCAGGAAGAATTGCTTGTTGCCGCCCGGGCGATGCAGCACCGGGGCGGAAGAGAAAGCCTGTTTTAAGGAAAGAAAGGCCTCCTCAGCTTCGGGCGGCCATTCTCTGGGATTAGTGCCCTTACGGGTGAGCGCAGAGATTGGGGCAGTCCGGGAAGAGAAGTGCGGTATGAAGAGGCGGTAGTAGTTAGCGAAGCCCAGGAACCGCTGAATAGCCTTCAACCCCTCTGGACGAGGCCACTTCTCGATGGCAGACAGTTTCTCAGGATCCATTCGTAGGCCGGTCTGAGAAATTATGTAGCCCAAAAACGGAAGCGAGGTCTGCTCAAAGAGGCACTTCTCATATTTAGCGTAGAGGTGGTTCTGCCTGAGCCTGAGCAGAACCTGACGAACATCCCTCCGGTGTGTGGGGAGATCCGGAGAGAAGACCAAGATGTCGTCCAGGTACACCACTACGCAGGAATAGAGAAGGTCCCGGAAGATGTTATTGACTAACTCTTGAAAGACGGCGGGAGCGTTACAGAGACCGAAGGGCATTACCAGGTATTCATAGTGGCCGTCCCGGGTGTTGAATGCCGTCTTCCATTCATCCCCCTGACGGATACGGACCAGGTTATACGCCCCACGGAGGTCCAGCTTGGTGAAGATTCTAGCCCCCCTCAGACAGTCAAATAATTCCGGAATGAGCGGAAGGGGGTATTTATTCTTCACCGTGATCTCTATACAGGGACGGAGTGAGCCATCCTTCTTTTTGACGAAGAAGAAGCCTGCTCCCGCCGGGGAAGTAGATTTCCGGGCCAGATTCTCCTCAATATATTCTGACATGGATCGGGTCTCAGCAGCGGACAAAGGGTAAATGCGCCCACGGGGAGGAGTAGCGCCGGGCATCAGGTCGATTGGGCAGTCATATGGTCTATGAGGGGGTAATGTCCCTGCCTCCTTTTTATTAAAGACGTCCGCATACGACCAATAAGGAGCCGGAAGACCAGGTAGATTGGCTGGAGTAGGAGAAGGACGGACAGGATGGACGGGAACTAAACAAGTCTTATGGCAGTCCTGTCCCCAGCGAAGGACTTCTCCGGTCTGCCAATCTAGCACGGGTGCATGTTTCTGAAGCCAAGGTAGGCCTAGCAATAGAGCGTGAGAGAGTCCAGGCAGAACATGAAAGAAGATGCTCTCAGAGTGCAGCATTCCCACCTGCAGGGTTATGGATTCGGTGATGAGTTGGATGGGATGTGGTAAGAGGCCCCCATCCACGGCAGCGACAGATAAGGGTACGGCTAGAGGTTTGGTGGGAATGTGGTATTTCTCTACCAGAGACTGAGAAATGAGATTTCCGGCAGCTCCAGAGTCAAGTTGGGCTAGTTCAAAATAACGGTTCTCCCCGCAGATGATAGAGACCGACAGCAACAGGGATGGAGAGGGTTTAGTCTTGTCTAGGACGACCTCTCTGAGCGATCCTAGACACAGGCGTTTCCCGACCTCTCCGGGCAGGAACGGATCCGGTGCTCCTTACTGCCACAGTAGAAGCAGCTCCCCTCGGCACGGCGTAACTCTTGACGGGTTTTGACCATCTTGGTCTGGTCGACCTGCATAGGCTCGGGTGAGTGCGCCTAGGGAGTAGCAGGAGAAGGGACAGGTTTCTGAAAGATAGGGGCTAGACGTGGAAACCTCCTCTCACGGGTGACCTCTTTGGCGCGTTCCTGGAACCGGATGTCAATCCGGGTGGCAAGAGTTATTAAGTCGTCGAGAGTGGTAGGTATGTCCCGACCAGCGAGTTCATCTTTAATACGGCCGGACAGACCCTCCCAAAAGACAGACACCAGGGCGTCGTTATCCCAGGCCAGCTCCGAAGCAAGGGTACGGAACCGTATGGCATATTGGCCCACGGTGAGATTTCCTTGATGGAGACGTAGCAGAGATGATGCGGATGAGGTCTTCCGTCCGGGTTCGTCGAAGACTTTCCGGAAAGCCGTGAGAAAGGCTGGCAGGTTGGACACCAGGGGTCTCCTCTCTCCCATAGAGGATTTAGCCAAGCCAGTGCCTCCCCCGTGAGATGGGACATGATGAAGGCTACTTTGGCCCGGTCGGAGATAAACTGGTGGGACAGGAGTTCAAAATGCAGGGTGCATTGGTTTATGAAGCCTCGAGCTTGAGCGGGGTCGCCTCCGAAGCGAGGAGGTGCAGAAAGCCGGGGTCCGGGGCAGGATGCCATGGTATTGGTGGGCAGCGGCGCTGCCGGGCTGCGAGTCATGACACTAGCGGTGGTTGCTGGTGGAGCAGTCAGAGTGTCCAGGCGAGAGTTGACATTCCGCAGATGACACAGGATGGACTCCTGTTGGGACCTCTGACGGGACAGTTCATGACATAGGTCCGAGAGCGAGGGAGCTTGGGTGCCACCGGGTTCCATGGCCCGAGCAAACTGTAACGGGTCTGGGAGGCGGAACCTCTGAGCAACTATACAAGGGGGCGGTCCTTGTAAGGAAGCGGGTGGCTCCCAGGGAAGACGGGCAGGTAGTCACGGCAAGTGACAGGGACAGTCTCTGGGTAAAAGGGCAGGTAGTCACGGCAAGTGACAGGGACAGTCTCTGGGTAGAAGGGCAGGTAGTCACGGCAAGTGACAGGGACAGTCTCTGGGTAGAAGGACGGGTACTCACGGCAAGTGACAGGGACAGTCTCTGGGTAGAAGGACAGCAGGCAGGTAGCAGGTGAGCGCTCCCAGGTGAGCAGGCAAGAGTCTCTGGACAGGCAGGTGGTCACGGCAAGTGACGGCAGAGCCTCCAGGTAGGCTAGCAGGCAGGTAGCAGATGAGCGCTCCCAGGTGAGCAGGCAGGCTGGTCCATAGACAGACTGACAGGTGTCGGAAGGCAGACCGTCGGACCGCAGGCTTGCAAGCAGGTAAACGGATATCAGGCAGGTATCAAGCAGGAATCTGACAGGTGACTGGCAGGTAACTGGTAACGGGACCTGAGGGCTGAAGCAGAGTGAAGGCTTTGCAACAACATTGCTCGGGCACCTCCATTTTGGAGGAGGTGCCTTATATATGGTGAGGTCCTCCGGCCATTGGCCGGGGACTCCTTAGGACGGCGCGCGCGGCCCCTTTAAGAGAGGGGGAGCGCGCGCGCGCGCGCCCTAAGCACAGTGGCCGGGAAGCAGCGCGCGCTGCCAGCAGAGCGGGAGGAGGACGCCGGGCACGGAGTGGAGAGGTGAGGGGAACAGCGGGCCTGTGTGTAGCTGAACCTACGCCTGGGAAGGCTCTGCACCCATCACGCTCTGAGCAGTCCGGAGCGGCCGTTGCCCACGGCAAGCGTTGCTACGGACTTATGTTAACCCGGCTGCGAACCGGAGAACTTTCTGTTTACCCATAAGTTGCTGAATAAAAGCTGTTTATGTTGGACTTGCTTGGGTCACTGCCTCAGTTACTGCACCGTGTGAACACCGCCGCCTTACAGTGTGTACTTATAGTTCTTTTAGCGCAGTGGCAATTTGTCTTTGTCTACTATCTCTGTTTTCATATACACCTACAGGGGTGTATGTTTCTACTTGCTGCTTTAACGTTTGGTTTCTTGAGGATCGAGTACACGCGGGTGCTATTGTAATAATATAGACTGCATTTTTAGATTCTCCAAGGATGAGCACAGCCGTTCTTTTTTGGAGCAGATCAATAATACATTTGTTTAAAATAATTTGCACCAAAATTAAAAAAAAAAATTCACGCAGCAAAACTTTGATGTTTATACCCTGTGCCTCATCAATGGAATTCGACATTTTTTTCTGCCACAATCAATAAGTGGGCATGGTTTAGTGCGAAAGGAGCTGGCTTTGGGTGAAGTGAGTGACTTATGCCAAAATTTACTGCAAAAGAGTGCAATCAATAAGTGGTGTAAAATTAGAAAAAAGTACCTAAAGCTGCGCCTCACCATCCAGCATGAGCCTCTGCGATGAATTAGAAATATCAGACTGTCTAGTCCGGACAGGTTTAGTAAATCTGCCCCCATGTGCTATTATAAGGGACGTGTGCAGCACTCAGGAGTCCCGCGCTCTGGCTATTACAGGCCATGTTGGGTTTCATCCGCTTAGTTACACTCTATCCTCTTTGCCTTTGTGCAGTCAATGCTATGAGCGGTGGGAGTTCTCCATTATGAAGGGTTTAGCGTAAGCCCCCTCTCCACCATCACGCAGCGGCCGGTGACTTCAGCAGAGCAGGGGTTAAGCGCAGTACCTGCTGCTCGTCAGATCCCAGGAAATCTCTTTAATGAGGACGTCTCTGCTCCGCTCATCATTTTTCCCTTCCTGACAGTTTGTGCCTCTCTGAAGGTACGCTTCATTATTTAATGAGAGGGCCTAATTATCGCCTTATTTATCTCCCTGCCTAGCTCAGTAATCGCTTCATTTTCTCGTTACATTGTTCCAGAATGGAGTGAAAACAAATCCTAAAAGAGTCCTAGACCTCGCTGTGTCAGGTTATTTACTGGTAATGAAGGCTCCTGACACCACCATCGCATGAGAGCCGCACGCTCCAGGCCTGGGTCACATCATCTCTGCTCATCTTCACTCGGGAACAAGGTGATGCCTTGTATATGTCCTAACAACTGGACTCGGGCGGTAATGCCAGCTCCCTAATTTGCCAATGGGAACGTTAGTAACTATGTTATATAGAACTAGTGGCCTTCAAAAACTCCTTACACCTGCTATTATATTTCTTTGGTGCGTTCATTACGGCCTTACTTGAGCGCTATATTGGGCAGCAACTAGGATCAGTGACTCCAGTTGAGTCACTGATCCTAGTTGCTGGGACCCGTTGAAGCCTCCGGAAGGGAGCGAAACGGCCGTCGTCCTCTCTCTCACTTCCCCGCACACCCTCAGGGATCTCCGTCCTATGCCGCTAGCTAACATGTACCGTGAGTACAAATAAAGGACATCTCTGGAACTATTGATGACTGCTACCTTTATTTTTGCTTTTGCACCATTTGACTCCAGTTTAGCTGCATTGTCTGTTGGAGTCTATGGTAGTCCGAAATCCATCTTCTGCCTTGTGGCTTAGACTGCTACCACACTTTACACTTTACAGAAATAATTATAAATTATGAGCTGCACTATTAGTTAACTATATAGCCGCCAACCACAGACCAAGGGAATGAACATTTGCAGTCATACCATCATTTTTTGGGACATTCCACAAGATAAAACTGCCCTTATTGCTTTTCATATAGGGTGTCAGGCTGCTTGTTCATAGCAACTAGTCTGTTAAAGATCCCTCCGGTCTACAGCTCAGGGGGGATATGGCGCTGCAGGACGGCCTCATTTATAAAAATAAATCATGACTGAGAAAGTAAATATCCCTATAACAATATGGAAGCTTTGTGCCACCAGGGCTGTAACTACAACCGGGGCACTGCCCTGGGGCCCCAACCACCCAAGGGGCCCCAAACTGATGGTAAAAAAAATTTCCAAACATATTCACTGAATATTTAACTTCTAAAACTTGCATCATAAACAACAAAATCTATTAAAGGTCTTGCGGAACGTGGTGAAGCCTGTGTGCTGTATACAACAATGCGTAGCAGGCTTCACCATGTTCAGCACAACCTCTAGTGATTGAAATGTTGAGGGGCCCCACTATGAAGTTTTGCCCCGGGGCCCCGAAGTTTATAGTTACGGCACTGTGTGCCACCTCATCATAAGGAAAAATAATTAAATGAAATAAAGGATAGAAAAAAAAAAAAAGACTCTCAGACACAGGGGATACCTGGCAGACAAGGCAGACATGTCGATGAGCTCCAAGTAGAGAAGAATCCAGGGGGGCAGTCAGCGCAGCGAGTGCGATTCTCTGCCGGCTCCTGTCCTGGAGGACACAGCTGGAATGAAAGAACCATCACTAAGGATTGGACAGCCCCACAGACCTCTACTGTTTCCTGTGCTTTTTTGGATTTTAATATTAGGAAAGTGTATGCATATTTTTAATTAGTTTAATTTGAGTTCCTGACAGTTTACAAGATCTCTGTTTGCTTTCAGGGAATCTGACACATTTTACTGCCATTGTAGCCAAACATAAATTAAGAAAATTCTCAGTTTTAGGTTTTGGGATGCAATGTTTCCATTCCCTGACAGCAGATATGGTGCAAACTGGAACACCTCAACATTTTTCATAAATCCAGAGTAACATTTGCATTTATCATACGCAGATTTTGCTTAAGACTGAACCCTCCTAGAGATGTAGCAGCTGTCGGATGGACCACAGCCATGCTGCGCTAATAGCAGAGCGGCCGCAGCGCTTTACGGTATTAGCATAGCACGGCTGTGATCAATCACTCTGAATGGTGTATGAGCGCTACACTAATGTCGTAGCTGACCGTTGCCTGTCAAGTTAGCAAGCTTTCGAGACAACTCAGGTCTCTTCTTCAGGCTAATAATTATTAGCCTGAAGAAGAGACCTGAGTTGTCTCGAAAGCTTGCTATGTTTACCATCTTTTCAGTTAGCCATTAAAAGGTATCAACCACTGAGGACTCTCAGATTCCAATATTGTTCTATCTACTGGCTAACACGGTATAAATATTCTTTACTACGTTTTTAGAAATCCCAATGCACTTATTAAAATACAACTACGAACCTTCCAATCTCGACCGTCAGGACACACAAATCCATCAGGACAAGGGAGACAGTGCAGCTCGCCTTCCCTGGAGTAATAGCCGGGGTGGCAGGGATTTAATAGACCTGAAGTGGGATCGCAGGAGTAGCCAGATGGGCACGGTCTGCAGGTGCGGCCTGAGTCCAAATTAATGAGACCCAGTGGGCAGTCCTATGGGAAAAGCAAAGGTGGCAGTGAGTCAGAGAACAGAATGTAGTACACATGAAATCCCATATGGTCTTCATCTTACCTGACAATCTATTAGGGCGCTCTTCCCTGGATCGGGGTTCACTGTACCCGCTGGGCATGGTCTTAATGCAGCAGAGCCTCCTGGGCAGCTAGAAAACACAAGACATTATTAGAGATGCTCTTTTATAAAAGCTATATAAAATCTTACACATTCACCCCTGCTGCGTTGATGGTACCTTCTTCTAGGACTCTTATACACTGTGGAATTTCCTCATCATAAAATCAGCAGCAAAATCCACATCGGCATAAACCGCTAAAAATTTTGTTGTGAAAATTTGGGGCTTTGCAGCGTTTCACCTTCTGGCATTGCAAACATAGATTGACATGCTGCAGATTTCACTCTGCAGAGCCATTGATTTTAAGCTGCAGATTTTATCTGTGGTTTGTGGATAGCTTTGTAAATCTGTAACACTCAGTGTATTTTCTGCATGCAAATGAAAATCTGTTTTGTGTAGGGAAAACGCCCCGAGAGTGGTGCAATCTAATAAAAATCGACAGCACTTCTGCAACAATCTACACGTCACATATCCGCAGAATGTAGATGAGATTTCGCTACCATTGGCTTCTCAAATCAGCAGCAAATCCAACCTTCATATAAAATCAGAGGCATACGGAGGTACTATAGGTCCCCATAGAAGTCCACGGTGACTAACACTATAACAATGGGAGTTTGGGAGCCTTGACGTGAATTATTAGGAATATGGAGTCAGAATGAGCGTATTGCCCCCCGCTATGTAATCAGAAATACTTTTACTCCATAAACCTTAATTTAACATTTTTTGCTGTAATGGAAGGCGGTGGAGTGGGCAGGATATTAGCGCGTCTTGTCATCTGAGCTACTTTACACATAATTACTGTGATACTAGATAAACGTATATATCTGCTGTACTCGGCAGCAGCACGTCCCCCCGGGCGCTTCCCATTATACGCATGTAAAAATGTAGGACAGATAAAATGAGAAATAAATGGGGAAAAAAAATAATCCTTCCCTCCAAGATGATTTCACGTAATCAATATCACAAGATGTCCCAGTGACCTCCGAGATATATTGTATCCATCAATCACAGATCGTGTGATTTACACCGAGAAATCCAGAAAATATGAATGAGACAAAGGGAATTTTATTAATGGAACAGAATAATATGTCAGGTTTGTGGGGTCTCTGGGGACGCTTCTCCTGCAGCTGGAGTCAAACGCAAGCGTCAAACCGAGTAACGCTGAATACTAAAATATCAGCAAGATCAATGGAAGGAGCGGTGCGATAATATGGGACACATCACGTCGTGGCATGATTGAATGGGAGCAGTTTAATACCGCAGGCAAGCTTGTAATAACCAGGCAAACTAGGCACATGTCTAGGGCAGCACAGCTATACCATCCCTAAATATATCATAAAACCCAGCATTAATGCAATTAGCAAGACATAGGAGTAATGAGTTTTATTGCACACTTGTCTATAGGTTTAATGTGGTATTGTAGCTCTCCGCCATTCACTATAAAGGTGCTGAGCTGCAATACAATCCCCGATCTGTGAACAGGGACGGAGCAGCTTATGGGACAGACCATGCATGTTTTGCTAATCCTGAGTAACCCCTTTAGTCCAAAGTGAAAAATAACCCAGCAATTTAGACTATACTTGGACTTACAGGGGATCCGGTGCTGCTCACTTCAGCCCAAGACGTTATGACCCCATACACCTGCCGAGTAGCATGCACCATGGCTGGTATTGTCCTTATGTCCTGTGCATTAGAATAGGACGTATGCGTATTGGTGCTGTTACTGGAAGAAGGCGACCATGTTTTTCTAACATCTTTAAGTTGAGCTGGAAGTGGTCTCCTGCAGAGTAGATCCATACAGTCATTGACTAGTGGCTCATTGAGTGGCACCTTGGGTAGTCACGTAGTCATTTAATATCTGCATTCCCATGTACTATTTCATATTCGAACAGTGTTGACAGCATCTTAAAGTTTTATTTCCGTCTTCATAGATGGATATTGTCGTATAGTGCTTGTAAACATAAGCACTTTTTGCAATTTACTGCTTATAAAAATTTGCAGCCATTCTTGAAATATTCACACTTTTCTTTTGTTTACAGCTAGTTGCTTAGGAGACCGACCACCGCTGCTGTTTATCTTGTAATAAATGAACAGAACCTGGCTGGGATTAGGAGGTAGCAGTGCACTCCAGCGATCCCAGAAAGGTTCAAAACATTGCTGACAAGCTCAACAGAAAGAAGCTTGTAAGCGCTGTGCATGTTCCGCTGTCCAGCAGTAGTGGTCGGTCTCCAAAGCGACTAGCTGTAAACAAAAAGAACAGAAAAGTATTAATACTTCCAAACCAGATGAAAATTGTAATAAGGAGTAAATTGCTAAATTGCTTGTTTTTACAAGCATTATCCAACAATACCCATTTATGAGAATGGGAATATCCCTTTAAGTCTATTAGAAACTGCAACAAAGTAACCAATCCAGGGGCGGACATATCATTTGAGCAGCCGCATAGGGGCCCAAGAGGTCAGGGGCCCATTTTGACCTCCAAAGCAGGTGATATTGTGCATTATAATGAGCTATTGGCCCATAAATTGTTCTTGCACAGGGGACATTTTCAGGCTGTGTTTACCAGTGAATCAATCAATATAAACAGTAAACTGTACACCTAGGTGCACACATGATATTTGTGAGTACACAGCAGTATGCAGCCCCAAGGCAGTATGCAGCCCCAAGGCACAGCAGTATGCAGCCCCAAGGCACAGCAGTATGCAGCCCCACGGCACAGCAATATCCCATGAACTCTTACATTATGATGAAAATGTGAATAAGCATTGAGGATGGTTAGAAAGAACAGATTTTCTTGCGGAGAATGTATTTGGAAAAAAAATGGAAGTAGCCAATTCTTTATATAAAACATAAATTATCTACACACTTTCCACTTACTAAAATCCAGGGGGGCACTCCCAGCAGCTGCCAGAGGAGAAGTGCGTGCCTGCCGGGCAGTCCAGGTGACAGTCACAATTGGGATGGTACCCAGTGGATTGACACCGAACACCTAAGGAACAAAGAGAGGCGTCTTCCATCTTAATATTACTGAGGATATGTCACGTAGAGGCGTCTATAAATCTCATTACCTGCCTCATTCCTCTCTGTCTCATTATACCTCATTTCTTCAAACCTCCCACCAATTGTCCCCGCTCTCCTCGCCATTCATTTCCATTTTATTCTCTATAGTAAATCCATCATTCCCGAAGATTTATGGATTTTAATATTGGTCATGCCACAGGCTGTGCCACTCATTACTGTCCTCAGGGAATTCTACAAACCTCCTTTGGGAGCCAAAGTAAATTTCACACATGAATGAGATATATCTCTTTTCCTTTAGTCTGGACGCTGTGATTCTTACAATGTAACAGGTTTTGGCATGTGGAATTGAGAGAATAAAATAAAAAAAATATATATATCTATTTGCTTCATTTGCATGAGATATACAATACACACAAACAGTTATTGTCCTACATGTAACAGTAATGTAAGAAATGAACAATGACGCTGCAGATACAATGCAGCAATTAATTACATGCAATAAAGAAGACACTGATTGCTACATGGAAACCATCAAAAAGAAGGGTAGTTTCTGAAAACAGTTCTGATATTACTTATATTCTATAATGAATTCTATGCAATAAAAAGGTATTCTATCTTGTAAAGAGAGGATATGTTATCCCGTCATAAGGGGTGGGGGGTCCGTTCTCTGGGGTCCCCAGTCATCCTGAGAATACCGCTAGTACTGGTGAAGGAGGGAGTGGTCTGGGACCCCTACAGAGCCTAAGACTAATGGGGGCACAGAGACAATTAAGAATTGCATTCCCTTATAAGTCTTGCCCGCACTGCAGCTCCTCGGCCAGAAGGGATCAGATTAAGCTGTGATGTGTATATAAATGAAGATTAACACCATTTCTGGTCCTTATATAACTCAAATTTTGCATTTTCATCATTTGTCCCTTCTGCAGGCTTCATCTCTGATTTTTACATCTCGGAGTTAGTGAGTGGAGACTAGCTGCTGTGATGTCTCCCATACTCAGCGCACACAGAGATGAGGGATTACTGTTCTCTTGTCAGTAAGTAGCAGGGGTTCAGAAGCAGCATTAGCATAGAGGACATTATACAGCAGTACTGAGCAGAGCAGCTGTGAATCCAGCTAGAAAGCATCTGCATAGTCTGTGTACATGGCCTCTGCCAGTTTCACTCTGCTCCTCCCTCCTCCGTAGACTTCAATAGGCACCTGTGATATGATCCCATCCTAAGCTTGCGAGGGGAATATAACTGGAGAAAGAAGGATAATTTTCTCACAAGAAATATTAGGCAGATTCCTATATTTGCCATTTAAGGTGTCATGAGCCATCAAACACAGAAAGATACAAGCATGCCAAATGGAAAATCACATATCCATTTACAGCAAATTGTGGACCGTTTCAGTATACCAGCAATTTTCCACATTGCACAAAATGTAAATAATATAGAGGTAAATGTAATCATTTTTCCCATGAAGTCCCCCCACTCAGAATTTACTGTCTAAGCCTGAATGGCTAGTAACTGTACAGAAGTGACTTCCTTCTGGTGGACTCAGGTTGCCTTTACATTATATGCACAACCATTCATTTTAAGGGGCCCATGATTATTATAGCACATCACTACATCTCCCCTAACAAAACGGTTTGTTTCTTAAAGCGCACCTGTCAGCAACATTGTGCTCCGTAAACCACATACACTATCAGGTGGGCGACATTACACTGATTAATATGATACCTTGGTTGATGAAATCCGTCCTGTGTTTCTTGTGTAATCTTTACTTTTTTTACATAATGCATCTAGTAGTGCGGGGCTAGGTAAAATAAGAGGCAGGTCGGTGAAGGATCAGTGAGCTGTCATAAGAGCATACAGATGATTATGTAAGCAGAGCACCAGATAAAGCGCCCCCCACAGGCCGCCCCGGAGCACGAGCATATCATTATCTCCAAACTGAAAGTAAAGATTACACAAGAACCTCAGGATGGATTTCATCAACCAAGGTATCATTTTAATCAGTTTAATGTCGCCCACCTGACACTGTAGTTTACTGAGCACAATCCTGCTGACAGGTGCGCTTTAATTTATTTTTTTTGACAATTGTGATCCTTAATTTCCTTGCAAAGATCACATCATCCTGTTGATAATATATCTACAAGCCGAACAGGAAATAAAGATATAATTGTACACATTAAAACAAGACAAGCATGAAGAGTTGTAGGAGAAAGGGGCAAGAAGTAAGGGCATCAGACATAACGTAATTTTGCAAATAGCATTGTGCACTCCGACACCTCCGCCCTCATATGTATCCCCCTCGCAGAGATTCTGATAAGTTTACTTCTTCAGTCTCTATCTATGATCTACAATATTTGTCAAAACCGATGGAGAAATGGTTTGACAAGTTTAACAAATAATAGTTCAGAACATAAATACAGAAGGAAGCAGAGACTCAGGACGATCATACAGAGAAGTGATGAAATCTCTATCTGGAGAGCGATTACACTGTACTTGTACACGTCCTAAAGCGAGACCCAGAAAACCCAATCCAACTTAATGGCCTATCAAAATAATAAATTGCCCGACCTTTGTGATGTCATGTTTGGCACCATTGATCAGTGGATGTTATGAGGCGCATTTGTCAATGTCACCCGGGAGAGGAAAGGGGAAAAATCTGGAATAAACTGATAAAGCGTAGGTAGAGAGAACGTGCTTACTACAATCAAAATCTAGATTGCATCACTGATGGAAATGCAGAAGTCTGCATCATGCCAATCAGTGTGACTCTGCCGAAATCATAGGCAAGAGCATAGAGAAAATGGGCTGGGTAGTTCCTTGATATAATGCTCGAAGCCTTACGGTGCCTGCTACAAATCACCAGAGATGATGATAATGTTTTCAGGTGAGGGCATTTATCACGCGTTTGCTAAGCATACTTAAATGGTTATTCAACAAACTTTGCAAAAAAAAAAGAAGAAAAATGCATCAACAGTAAAGTGAATAAGAAATTCTGTAACACATCTTATCAAAAAATGTGCTTCTCTCTCCATCTCTCTTCACTTATGAGCTGCCATTTCCTCCTCCTGCTGCCTCCTAAAATCACCATCCACTCTGAAAATCTGCTAAAACCCATTCTGCTTAAAGGGGTGGTCCAGGCTTGGGCTCAAGGATGCACTCATTCTACTGGTGGAGCAGGGAGATGACAGGTCCTTCATTCACAGTTCAGTCTATGAAAAGTCCTGCAAGGACCTATGAGTCACATGACTAGCAGAGATGAAGAGTGAAGAGGAGCAGGACACAGGCAAAGTGAGTTTTTGTGTCAGAGCTGAATTTATACAGGTGCTTCTCACAAAATTAGAATATCATCAAAAAGTTAATTTATTTCAGTTCTTCAATACATAAAGTGAAGCTCATATATTATATAGAGTCATTACACACAGAGGGATCTATTATATAGAGTCATTATACACAGAGGGATCTATTATATAGAGTCATTACACACAGAGCGATCTATTATATAGAGTCATTACACACAGAGGGATCTATCATATAGAGTCATTATACACAGAGGGATCTATTATATAGAGTCATTACACACAGAGGGATCTATTATATAGAGTCATTACACACAGAGGGATCTATTATATAGAGTCATTACACACAGAGGGATCTATTATATAGAGTCATTACACGCAGAGGGATCTATTATATAGAGTCATTACACACAGAGGGATCTATTATATAGAGTCATTACATACACAGTGATCTATTATATAGAGTCATTACACACAGAGGGATCTATTATATAGAGTCATTACACACAGAGTGATCTATTTCACGTGTTTATTTCTGGTAATGTTGATGATTATGGCTTCCAGCCAATGAAAACACAAAAGTCATTATCTCAGTAAATTAGAATATTTTATAACAGCTTGAAATATGTTTTTAAAATCTGAAATGTTGGCCTACTGAAATGTATGTTCAGTAAATGCCCTCAGTACTTGGTCGGCTCCTTTTGCATCAATTACTGCATCAATGCGGCAATGTGGCATGGAGGGATCAGCCTGTGGCATGGAGGGATCAGCCTGTGGCATGGAGGGATCAGCCTGTGGCCCTGCTGAGGTGTTATTGAAGCTAGCGCCGGACTGGAGTACTTGGGGACCACCAGGAAAAAATCAAACTTGGGGCCCACCAGCACCATGCAGTTACCGTATATAGGAATAACATAAGTCCACAAACTCTTTCAAAATGAATCAACTTTATTAACCAATAAATAACCAATATAATTAATAAATAACAAACTAAAGAAACACTCCTGGCAAAAGAGGAACACTGTTATCTTATTCACACCAGTGTGTGATATAGTGCCATAACAGAACAATAACAATAAATACTTTCAAGGTACATTCTCTTAAAGTATAAGTGCCACAAATTGAACCTGCATCTATCTGGCATCCCAGCAGCCAGCATCATTGTAGCAGCACCAAACTTGGCCCACTGGGAAAACTTAAAGAATTCTGTAAGTATTTTGGAAGTTTGAATTGCATGTTTTCCTCTCCTCTATAATACAATAACATTCAATTGTTAGTGAAAGGCCCAAAACAACAAATAAACTCACACTAACAGTCATTCAGCAGCAAAATTACAAAAGTTTTTTTTTTTCAGAACAGAAGATGACATTGCATACTTCTTAATAATGTCATCATAGTCTAAGTTCCTTGAAATGTCACACTCAATGTTCAACAGAAGGAGTGACTCTAAAAGCTCCTGTCCAATCAAAGACCTCAGACGATATTTTTAACAATTTTCAGCTTTGAGAACACTCTTTCACATGAAACCTGGGTGCAAGCAAGTGTAAGAAGTGTCTTATAAACTGCAAAAATGTTTGCGTAAGCAGCAGAATGTAAATTGTAGTCATATACAAGTCTGTAGCAGCAGGAAAGACAGTTTTTTTGCGGGACGAGTTGTACTTTCAGATGCAATCATTTATTTTACCATATAGTTAGTGTACAGGGAAATGGCAACAAAAATTCCAAGTGCAGTAAAATTGAAAAAAAAAGTCCAATTACACGTTTGTTTATTGGGTTTTTTAGTCACCATGTTCACTATATGGAAAAACCGACGTGACAGGGTGATGCCTTGGGTCAGTACAAGTTCGTAGATACCAAACATGTATACCTTTACTGGTATCTAAGTGGTGAAAACAAATTCATTAGTTTGAAAAAAAAAATCACACTTTTCACGCCATGTTCTGCGCACCGTAGATTTCTCATTTTTTGGATCTGGGGCTGTGTGACGGCTTATTTTTTGCGCCTTGAGCTGACGTGCATCTCTGCTGCTGTGTAGTAGTCACAACACAGGGAGAGGTTAAACATCCAAGTATTTAATATGTATTGCAAATAAAGAATGTTCCCATTCTTAATATCCGAAAAAAACAAATGACTGACAACCATCCCTAGACTAATAATATATACCATATAGAAGAGAGAAATACCGCCACACCATGACCAGAACACATACCACCACATAGTGATCAAATACTACCAAGTACAAGGTATATATACTGCCACACCATGAGAAGACCACATATTACCACCACATAGTGACTGTCCGAATAATACCACATACAAGGGACAAATGCCGCCACGCCATGACCATAGCACATAATGGCACCAGATAGTGACTGATAATGAAAATGTAAAAAAGCTCTGTATATAGTCAGTGTACAGATAATGTAGAGATTATCAGTGACATTATACACAGGAGCTCTTGTCAGTGTAGAGGTAATACAGTGATCACCAGTGACATTATGCACAGGAGCTCTGTGTATAGTGTCAGTGTAGAGGTAATACAGTGATCACCAGTGACATTATACACAGGAGCTCTGTGTATAGTGTAAGTGTAGAGGTAATACAGTGATCACCAGTGACATTATTCACAGGAGCTCTGTATATAGTGTCAGTGTATGTTATGTTCTGCTACCAAAGCTAAGGAAAGAGAGGAGATCTGTCCCTACTATAAGACTCAGCTGAATCCCTACGATGTAACAGGGAACCTGATCCTGCGATCAGACCTGCTAAAGTCCTAATCTAGTCTGTACGGAGACCTATAGATTTGGGGAGGGAATCCCTACAAGTACTAAGGACTGGGAGGAATATGGGACACCTCCTAACAGAAATAGCAGCAGACAGACGAACAAACAAAATAGATAGAACCTAGAGGTCCGTAGACCAAGCAAACTAACAGAGTTAGATACAGAGCACAGGCTAGCTAGAAAGTAGATATACAATGAAGTCCAGCAAAGCCAGAAGGGCGGAGCAGGATTAAATAGGCCAACAAGGTCATGTGACCAGCAAAGGAAAAAAAACCTAACAGCAAGGTTCTAACAGTGTACAGGTAATACAGGGATCACCAGTGGCATTATACACAGGAGCTCTGTGTATAGTGTCAGTGTACAGGTAATACAGTGATCACCAGTGACATTATAAACAGGAGCTCTGTATATAGTGTCAGTGTAGAGGTAATACAGTGATCACCAGTGACATTATAAACAGGAGCTCTGTATATAGTGTCAGTGTACAGGTAATACAGGGATCACCAGTGACATTATACACAGGAGCTCTGTATATAGTGTCAGTGTAGAGGTAATACAGTGATCACCAGTGACATTATGCACAGGAGCTCTGTGTATAGTGTCAGTGTAGAGGTAATACAGTGATCACCAGTGATGTCTCTAGGTGAAGTTCTTTATCTGCAGACCGATATATCACATCTTCTATGCAGGACTTATCTCTGCAGAAAATAACATAGTTAGCTATAACTGAACACTTCCAGAGCACAATCCACACTTTTCCCAAGATTTCTTCACTGCATGAAATGACAAAAAAATAAACATAGTGCGGCACTACACAGTAACAGTGCTCCAGTGTCATTCTGTGCCTGCTCATCTGTCAGCAGACATATTTGTCTGATGGCAAAGATGTAGCAGAGCTGAAGACGGAAGACCTATGGATTACGATGGCGTGAGGATTTTTCTTTATTAAAGATGAAGTCCCTAAATGTGTTTTATTTTTAATAAAAAAAAATAATTCTGAAATTCAAGGTGGCTATGTCTAATATGGCATGACACCATGAATTTCGGGCTTAGTACCAGCTGATAATACAAAGCTGGCCTGGTACTAACCATATTATTACCCAGGGTGCCACTCACCACCAGGGCCGCTGGAGGAGCCGGGTAAAGCACCTGGAAATGGTGCTATGATGAATGCGCCATTTTCAGGGGTGGCTGCGATTTTCAGCGTGGGGGGCCAAGAACGCTTGGGCCTTACCATGCTGCGAATCCCAGCCCCCAGATGCCTTGTTTTATCTGGCTGGCGATCAACATATGGCGGGAGCTGGGCAATGGTCATGATTATCAAATAATATATATCTGACAGGAGCCCATAGATTCTGCTGGCTCCAATAATATATACCTGACAGGAGCCCATACATTCTGCTGCCTCCAATAATATATACCTGACAGGAGCCCATAGATTCTGCTGGCTCCAATAATATATACCTGACAGGAGCCCATACATTCTGCTGCCTCCAATAATACATACCTGACAGGAGCCCATAGATTCTGCTGCCTCCAATAATATATACCTGACAGGAGCCCATACATTCTGCTGCCTCCAATAATATATACCTGACAGGAGCCCATGGATTCTGCTGCCTCCAATAATACATACCTGACAGGAGCCCATAGATTCTGCTTGCTACAATAATATATACTTGATAGGAGCCCATACATTCTGCTGCCTCCAATAATATATACCTGACAGGAGCCCATGGATTCTGCTGGCTACAATAATATAGACTTGATAGGAGCCCATACATTCTGCTGCCTCCAATAATATAAACCTGACAGGAGCCCATAGATTCTGCTGCCTCCAATAATATATACCTGACAGGAGCCCATAGATTCTGCTGCCTCCAATAATATATACCTGACAGAAGCCCATACATTCTCCTGCCTCCAATAATATATACCTGACAGGAGCCCATAGATTCTGCTGCCTCCAATAATATATACCTGACAGGAGCCCATGGATTCTGCTGCCTCCAATAATATATACCTGACAGGAGCCCATAGATTCTGCTGCCTCCAATAATATATACCTGACAGGAGCCCATAGATTCTGCTGCCTCCAATAATATATACAGTACCTGACAGGGGCCCATACATTCTCCTGCCTCCAATAATATATACCTGGTAGGAGCCCATAGATTCTGCTGCCTCCAATAATATATACCTGACAGGAGCCCATGGATTCTGCTGCCTCCAATAATATATACCTGACAGGAGCCCATAGATTCTGCTGCCTCCAATAATATATACCTGACAGGAGCCCATAGATTCTGCTGCCTCCAATAATATATACAGTACCTGACAGGAGCCCATACATTCTCCTGCCTCCAATAATATATACCTGGTAGGAGCCCATAGATTCTGCTGCCTCCAATAATATATACCTGACAGAAGCCCATGGATTCTCCTGCCTCCAATAATATATACCTGACAGGAGCCCATGGATTCTGCTGCCTCCAATAATATATACCTGACAGAAGCCCATACATTCTCCTGCCTCCAATAATATATACCTGACAGGAGCCCATAGATTCTGTTGCCTCCAATACTATATACCTGACAGGAGCCCATACATTCTGCTGCCTCCAATAATATATACCTGACAGGAGCCCATAGATTCTGCTGCCTCCAATAATATATACCTGACAGGAGCCCATAGATTCTGCTGCCTCCAATAATATATACCTGACAGGAGCCCATAGATTCTGCTGCCTCCAATAATATATACCTGACAGGAGCCCATGGATTCTGCTGCCTCCAATAATACATACCTGACAGGAGCCCATGGATTCTGCTGCCTCCAATAATATATACCTGACAGGAGCCCATAGATTCTGCTGCCTCCAATAATACATACCTGACAGGAGCCCATAGATTCTGCTGCCTCCAATAATATATACCTGACAGGAGCCCATAGATTCTGCTGCCTCCAATAATATATACCTGACAGGAGCCCATAGATTCTGCTGCCTCCAATAATATATACCTGACAGGAGACCATACATTCTCCTGCCTCCAATAATATATTCCTGACAGGAGCCCATAGATTCTGCTGCCTCCAATAAATATATACCTGACAGGAGCCCATAGATTCTGCTGCCTCCAATAATATATACCTGACAGGAGCCCATACATTCTCCTGCCTCCAATAATATATACTTGACAGGAGCCGATGGATTCTGCTGCCTCCAATAATATATACTTGACAGGAGCCCATGGATTCTGCTGCCTCCAATAATATATACCTGACAGGAGCCCATGGATTCTGCTGCCTCCAATAATACATACCTGACAGGAGCCCATGGATTTTTCTGACTCCAATAATATATACCTGACAGGAGCCCATGGATTCTGCTGCCTCCAATAATATATACCTGACAGGAGCCCATGGATTCTGCTGCCTCCAATAATACATACCTGACAGGAGCCCATGGATTCTGCTGCCTCCAATAATACATACCTGACAGGAGCCCATGGATTCTGCTGCCTCCAATAATACATACCTGACAGGAGCCCATGGATTCTGCTGCCGCTGCCTGGGGCGACGCCGGGTCCGTCCTCCACAGCGCGCACAGGAAGCAGTCCCAGGGCCATGACGTCATCACCCTGAGACTGACTTCCTGCGCACGCGCCGGCAGTGTCGCGCTGTGCAGAGGAGGCAGAGGGGCACTGCGGCAGCAGGCAGAGCAGGGAGCTCGCTCTCCCTGCTTTGCCACTGCAGAGGGCCCATCACTAATCATATCGGCAGTGCTGCCGATATGATTAGCGAACCGGGGGGGGCACTCTGTTCTCTGTAGGGAGGCGGGGCTTGGGGGTGTAGCCAATGGGACCCGGGGCCCACCGGGGGTTTTTCCTATCCTCCGGTGGGCCAGTCCGCCCCTGATGGTAGCCCAGGTTGCTTTGATAGCAGCCTTCAGCTCGTCTGCATTGTTGGGTCTGGTGTCTCTCATCTTCCTCTTGACAATACCCCATAGATTCTCTATAATAGATTCTCTATGGGGTTAAGGTCAGGCGAGTTTGCTGCCAATCAAGCACAGTGAAACTGTTATTTGTAAACCAGGTATTGGCACTTTTGGCCGTGTGGACAGGGGCAAAGTCCTGTGTGTGGTGGCTCTTGAAGCAATGACTCCAGCAGCAGTCCACTCCTTGTGAATCTCCCCCAAATTTTTTAATGGCCTTTTCTTAACAATCCTTTCAAGGCTGCGGTTATCCCGGTTGCTTGTGCATCCTTTTCTACCACACTTTTTCTTCAACTTAACTTTCCATTAATATGATTAGATACAACACTCTGTGAACAACCAGCTTCTTTAGCAATGAGCTTTTGTGGCTTACCCTCCTTGTGGAGTGTGTCAATGACTGCCTTCTGGACATCTGTCAAGTCAGCAGTCTTCCCCATGATTGTGGAGCCTACAGAAACAGACTAATGGACCTTTTTAATCGCGTAGGAAGCCTTTGCAGGTGTTTTTTGTTAATTATTCTAATTTACTGAGATAATTACTTTTGTGTTTTCATTGACTGTAAGCCATGATCATCAACATTAACAGAAATAAACACTTGAAATAGATCACTCTGTTTGTAATGACTCTATATAATATATGAGTTTCATTTTTTGGATTGAAGAACTGAAATAAATTAACTTTTTGATGATATTCTAATTTTGTGAGAAGCACCTGTATAAATTTATATATGTATATCATTGCTAAATATGGGTATGTCAATGGAACAATGGAGTGGCCACTACCTGTATATATTGATGGTGCGCTAACTAAAATATGTGTAAGGGAGATACATAAAAAAAAGACACATATAAAAGATTGCATGCACTTACAAGATTTAAACAATATTGTGATGAACGGCTAGAGAGATCCTGCAGAATCCCACCGCTGCCACCACACGTGAAGGAACCCCACCGCGCCTCCCGCCTGACGTCGCTATTATGTCAGACGGATCACGTGATACGGAGCTGCACTTTGCACCAATGTGACGTTCCGCACCACCTCGGGGACACATAAGGTCAGATTGGTACAGTTCTACACAGACACCCCATGTCCTCACGGGTTCAGGAAGGGGCCGGGAGTGAGAAGAGGTGGCCCACTCAGTCACTGACGTTGTACCACACTCGCTCACACCCCTGACAGGCCGAGATACCCTTCTCACAACAGAACCTTAGCAGCCTGGTAGAGCTGCCACCAGTTCCTATTCGACATAAGCCCCGGTCCGTAATGGGAATTATATTGAGCCAGAAACCAGCCCTGGTAGCATGCGAGTTGAACAAAACAAAGGACGTGTAGATTCATGGATCGAGACAAAAGAGTAGCCCAAGGTTAAATTATATATTTAATAGCCTTAAGGGCACACTAGACAATACACTATATACATAAGGGTTATACATACATATTGGTCAGTGATGCAAATACAATAGTAGTGGTACAAAAGTATGCAGATATTAAGAGTCAGTTACCAGTCAGATGAAAGGCCTGGAATGCGGGGGAGGGGCTGCCAAATGCTAGGTTTGTGGTTCCCTCTGTTGGGTAACTTCTCCCACACGATGTGTTGTCACAGCCTCCCAGAGAAAAAGCGATAGGCCAAATGCTGACGGAGCTTTTTATCCCCTCTGGGTAACCCCCCTAAATCTCCACCCCTGGCTTCTAGCAGCTAGAAACTTCAGAAACTAAGGTGGGTCATAACTCCTTAATCGACGGTCCTAGGGAGCCGTTTCTGGTGTCAGCAGATCCAACCAGGCCCCTGCTACGCATGGAGACTAAACACAGTGGCCCTTGTGGTTTCCAAATGGCTGTGCCGTGTATCTCCCTATCCCTATGTGCTAGACTGGGTTGAGACCCAAGCGGACCTTTACCATTTTCTCCAGATTTCAAAAATCTATTCGGTGTATGGCTAAGACAGGAGCCCATGGATTCTGCTGTCTCTAATAATACATACCTGACCTGACAGACCAAAAGTTTGGACACACCATCTCATTTAAGAGATTTTTCTGTATTTTCATGACTTGGAAAATTGTACATTCACACTGAAGGCATCAAAACTATGAATTAACACATGTGTAATTATATACTTAACAAAAAAGTGTGAAACAACTGAAAATATGTCTTATATTCTAGATTCTTCAAAGTAGCCACCTTTTGCTTTGATGACTGCTTTGCACACTCTTGGCATTCTCTTGATGAGCTTCAAGAGGTAGTCACCGGAAATGGTCTTCCAACAATCTTGAAGGAGTTCCCAGAGATGCTTAGCACTTGTTGGCCCTTTTGCCTTCACTCAGCGGTCCAGCTCACCCCAAACCATCTCGATTGGGTTCAGGTCTGGTGACTGTGGAGGGCAGGTCATCTGACGTAGCACCCCATCACTCTCATTCTTAGTCAAATAGCCCTTACACAGCCTGGAGGTGTGTTTGGGGTCATTGTCCTGTTGAAAAATAAATGATGGTCCAACTAAACACAAACCGGATGGAATAGCATGCCACTGCAAGATGCTGTGGTAGCCATGCTGGTTCAGTATGCCTTCACAACAGTGTCACCAGCAAAGCACCCCCTCCACCATCACACCTCCTCCTCCATGCTTCATGGTGGGAGCCAGGCATGTAGAGTCCATCCGTTCACCTTTTCTGCGTCGCACAAAGACACGGTGGTTGGAACCAAAGATCTCAAATTTGGACTCATCAGACCAAAGCACAGATTTCCACTTGTCTAATGTCCATTCCTTGTGTTCTTTAGCCCAAACAAGTCTCTTCTGCTTGTTGCCTGTCCTTAGCAGTGTTTTCCTAGTAGCTATTTTACCATGAAGGCCTACTGCACAAAGTCTCCTCTTAACAGTTGTTGTAGAGATGTGTCTGCTGCTAGAACTTTGTGTGGCATTGACCTGGTCTCTAATCTGAGCCTGCTGTTAACCTGCGATTTCTGAGGCAGGTGACTTGGATAAACTTATCCTCAGAAGCAGAGGTGACTCTTGGTCTTCCTTTCCTGGGGCGGTCCTCATGTGTGCCAGTTTCTTTGTAGCGCTTGATGGTTTTTGCAATTGCACTTGGGGACACATTCAAAGTTTGCCCAATTTTTCGGACTGACTGACCTTAATTTCTTAAAGTAATGATGGCCACTCATTTTTCTTTACTTAGCTGCTTTTTTCTTGCCATAATACAAATTCTAACAGTCTATTCAGTAGAACTATCAGCGGTGTATCCACCTAACTTCTGCACAACACAACTGATGGTCCCAACCCCATTTATAAGGCAAGAAATCCCACTTATTAAACCTGACAGGACACACCTGTGAAGTGAAAAACATTTCCGGTGACTACCTCTTGAAGCTCATCAAGAGAATGCCAAGAGTGTGCAAAGCAGTCATCAAAGCAAAAGGTGGCTACTTTGAAGAACCTAGAATATAAGACATATTTTCAGTTGTTTCACACTTTTTTGTTAAGTATATAATTCCACATGTGTTAATTCATAGTTTTGATGCCTTCAGTGTGAATGTACAATTTTCAAAGTCATGAAAATACAGAAAAATCTTTAAATGAGAAGGTGTGTCCAAACTTTTGGACTGTACTGTATATATATATATATATATATATATATATATATATATATATATATATAGCAGAGCTGAGTATATGCATTTTAGATGTAGCAGAGCTGAGTGTATGTATGTGTGGACACTGTGGAAGACATCATACTGTGTGGTGGGGTCTGTGGCAGGTATCATACAGCATGGAGGGCACTTTGGTGGCCATATACTATGTGTGGGGGCATCTTACGGTATAAAAATCAGGGTGCTGCTGGGAAATGTAGTTTTAGCAGACAAGAATAACACTGCTCATTTAGCTTTGTGAAGCTGGATGCTCAGAGAGACAGATAGAGATGAAAAAGGCACAAAGGTACAAGAAAGAAACTTTATGTTGGGCTTGTACTGAATATTAGTAATAGTTATGCAGATAACTGCTTTGTAAAAAAATATATTGCCATTGTCTTTAAATTTGTGGTATGGCTGTATAGGTCCTAGTACAGCATGGAAAACGATATCAGTCATTACCTGGTGGTCAGTGCTGAAAATTGAAGCTTTGAAGCCATGTGTGCACTTACAGGTTAATATGCATGTGGCTTTGAAGCTCAGTCTTTTAGAGCTGGTATATGGGATTACTACAAGACAGGTATATTTTTTATTGCTGTAGAAAGATTTATACAGGTTCTAGAAATCTGGTATGTGTGGAAAGCCCCAAGTCAGGTCAGAGTATGGTGAAGGCCTGAAGAGTGCACAAGAGACCACCAGTATATAGTAGATTAATAGCAGGGACTCAACATTTCCAGATATGTGAATGAAGGTGAAACTTTACAGCAGTGTGAAGGTTGTACACAGCATAGTGATTATTCTGCCAGAGACACCAAGTTTCATTAGTTATCATTAGAAAATAATCACCATATTAATTGTAAAGACATAACACAAGGACAGACCTGATTAACAGAAGCTGTCATAAAAAACTGTGAACGCAGAGCAACAAGTGGGAAAATGTGGCACCCCAGGGGTCTGGTTGCCACAGTAATAGAAATATTATGTCTGAGAGCAAGTGGGAGGTTTCTCTGGTCAGGAGCCCTAAGCATGCAACACGGCCCACCCAGACCTGGGAGGGGAGGAATCTGCCCTTATAAACTGGGTCTGGGGCGGGATTAAATTAGTTCCAGACACAGGGAGAGTTACAACAGGAGCTCTGTAGGAGCAGGAGCGAGTGCCAGAGGCTGGAAGCTAGAAAGCTCACCTTGGCTGAAGACACTAAACCCGGACACGGAGTCCGAGGCTGTGGGGACATCCAGGTCCAGCAGCAGAATCCAACCGGCACGGGATTCCATGTCCTCTGGCCATAGAAGCCCGGAGGCACGGTCACAAGCAAGGGACCAGCAACGCCATTGTGAAGCGGAGGCTAACAGAAGGCCCCAAGTCACCGGCCATACGGGTGAGCACCACACGGTATAATCAGGGACATGGGCTACTTCTACCCACATAGAGCAAGGTAGCCAGGAAAGAGTGCAGATAGTCGGGGAGGCCTACAACTCCACCTGGCCAGGGGAGATCCTGCTTGCTCACAGACTGACCAGACCCCTACTGCTAACCAGTACTCCCGGGAGGGTCAGCTTTATACCATCAGTAAAGACCCTGAACTGCACCACACGTCTCTGTGTTTCATCGCCGCACCAGCACCATTACTACTGGGACGCTCACACCATCACTCCCATCATCCACAGTAGCTGCCCTGAGGCAATACTTCTCCCGTGGGGAGTTATTCCATACTCGGCTGCGCAAATTACATCAGCCTCAGCGGTCTGCAGCGCAGCGGCGGTCCCCACTGACCGCAATCCACGGGTGGCCTAGTCGGACATTGTTATTACTTAAGACTGCCACTGGTTTGACAGCCCTGGGCACGGACCGGGTAACCGCCACACTGAGAC
Source organism: Phyllobates terribilis (assembly GCF_046119375.1). Classification (NCBI taxonomy): domain Eukaryota; kingdom Metazoa; phylum Chordata; class Amphibia; order Anura; family Dendrobatidae; genus Phyllobates; species Phyllobates terribilis. Next base: position 304,975,997 of record NW_027362772.1, read on the forward strand.
TACAACCCCCAGCGATCCGGCTCCGGGTATCCCCTGCACAACACAGGCCCAGGGGGCGCGTCAACTTTGGCGTAGTCGGCAGGATTTCGTGCCCGCAACCACCAGGTACTGCGTGCCTGAAAAAGACTTTTATACTTACCTGTGGTGAAGTTTCCCGCCGTCCAGAGTCGTTTCCCGCCATCAGACGCCATCTTGGACCGTTTCCCGCCGTCTTCTGCCGTCTTCCCGCCATCCGCAGCTGCTTCCCGCCATCGGACGCCATCTTCAGGACGCCGCGCGGGAAGAAGAGGGGCGTGGACGCCGAAAGCGCGCGAGATCCGAAGCTCCGCCCCACGCTCCGACGCTGCGTAAGGTCCTGGAAGGGAGGAAGAGCGACGCTGACGTCATCGGAGCACGACGCCAGGTCCTCAACCCCGACGATCGACTGCGGAGCCGCGGCCTACGGAAGAAGAGCATCGCAAGGTAGGCCACGGTCCACTAGGGGGGAAGGAGGATGTCGGACACCGAGGGGAGCTCCACTGCCACAGCCACCGCCAGCGCAACCGCTGCAGCGGTCATGCCATTCACCATGCCCTATATCCCGGGGGCAACCTGGCTACCCCAGTACTCAGGGGAGTCACATACTCTAAATGACTTTAGAGAAAGACTGGATAGCCTCTTCCAGGTATACCCCCTCACAGAAGAGCAAAAAGTGAGCATCCTGGTGGCCCAGTTAATCGGGGCAGCCCAAAGGGAGGTAAAGTCCTGGTCACCTGGGAAGAAGAGGACTGTCAGAGAAATACTAGCCTGGCTGAAAGACACATTTGATACCCGAACCTCAGCCGAGATAAAACTAAGATTTTACGGGTGCAAACAGCGGGCACATGAAAGTATAAGAGACTATGCTCTAAACCTACAAGAGGCCCTGAGAGCCATTAAGTAGGCAGACCCTGACAGCGTGGGAAATGAAGACAAGCTGTTGACCGAACAATTTATTGAGGGTCTACTGTGCAATGCCCACCGAACCCAGTTGCGGGCAATGGCCTTACAGGACCCTGACCTGGACTTTGCACAGTTCAAGGACAGAGCCATCCGGGTGCTCCGAGAACCAGCACCAGGTGGTGCTGCGACCCACAGGCGCCCTGCTATCACTTATCACCAGGAGACGGCGCCCTTGTCTGCAGGGCCTGTGGGAGCTGATGCGCAGGCTTTGAACAGTAATCCGGCTACAGACCTGCACCATCAGGTCCAAGAGCTGACTAAGAGCGTTGCCGCGCTAACCTGAACTGTGCAGTCTTTACAGGTCTCTTCTCCAGGAAAGATCCAGCTGGCATCCGGACCGGAGGACGTCCCGTGGCGCCGACTGAAGAGGACCCCACCGGCCAGAGGAAGACCCAGCGACCGGTACAACGAGGATGGACGACCCATCTGCCGCCGCTGCAATCAACCCGGACATATGGCAAGGTACTGTCATTTAAACGGGCGCAACCTGGGGTAGAGGGCCAACCCCCAGGCTTAAGATCATCAGGCCCATCGAACTGGCGTGACAAATACGTAGGGGGACGTCCGGTCTTGCCTGTGGTACTGGATGGCATTCCTATGAGTGCCCTACTAGACAATGGGTCACAGGTCACCACCATCCCATACGTGCTCTTCAAGCGGTACTGGAATGACTCGGACATAACCCGCTACCCAGATGACGACCTGAGCATTATAGCCATCAATGGTCAGCCCGTGCCCCAGATAGGATTTAAAGAGGTGACCATCAAGGTCGGTAAAGTTGAACTGCCGGCACAAGGACTGATCATTGTGGACATTGACCGTCGCGAGAGTCACCCAAAAATAACCCTAGGTACTAATGTAATTGAAAACTGTCTTGCAGAGGTGATTCTTATTTTGCAACAGGTTGCCAAGAATGCCAGTTCCAGCCAGCAGCGTGTCCTCCAAAAAGAGATCAGGGCACTGATGAAGCGGCAACAAGTGGAATTATCTGGTGGTGAGATAGGTAGCGTGAGAATGTGTGACCCGTTCCCTATTGCCATGCCCCCGAAAAGTGAGATGATGATTTGGTGCCGGGCAGCTATTGGTCTAAGAGGTAGAGACTACCAAGCAATGGTAGAACCCGTCTACTCAGACAGTAGGCTTACCATTTTGACAGCACGGGGGGTGGTCGATGTACGCCATCGGAGGGTGCCCGTCCGCATAATAAATATCGGGGAGAGAGAAGTATACCTGCCCCGGTATGCCACGCTAGCCAAATTGTTCACCATCAACCAGAACTCTGTACAGGCCATGGAAGCCTTGCCTCCATCTCAACCAGAGGAAGGTAATGGCTCTAAGAAACCAATGGAGGACTGGTGTCAGCAACTGCATTTGGGTACTGACTCCACTCCCTCACACCAAAAACAGGGAGTGTACCGGGTGGTTCAAGAGTACGAGAGAGTGTTTAGTAAACACCCGCTGGACTTCGGGCGAGTAAAGGGGGTAGAACATCACATCCCCACGGGAGACCATCCTCCCATAAAGGAGAGATACCGACCCGTACCCCCTGCACACTATCAACACGCCAAGGGGATGCTAAAAGACATGAAGGAGGCTGGGGTAATTAGGGACAGCTGTAGCTCCTGGGCAGCTCCACTAGTCTTAGTGAAAAAGAAAGACAACACCATGAGAATGTGTGTAGACTACAGGAAGGTCAACCGTATCACACACAAAGATGCGTACCCGTTACCAAGGATAGAAGAGTCCTTAGCTGCATTAAAATCTGCTAACTTCTTCTCTACTTTGGATCTCACTAGCGGGTACTGGCAGGTTCCTGTAGCAGAGGCGGACTGGGAGAAGACCGCATTCACCACCCCGATGGGACTCAGCGAATTTAACTGTATGCCGTTCGGGCTCTGCAACGCACCAGGAACCTTCCAACGGTTAATGGAATGCTGTCTGGGACACCGGAACATCGAGACGGTCCTACTATACCTGGACGACGTCATCGTCTATTCCAAGACCTATGAGGACCATCTGGAACACCTGGCAGAAGTGTTTGAAGCCCTGGCAAACTATGGCCTAAAGGTAAAACCCTCAAAGTGTCATCTACTGAAGCCAAAGGTACAGTACCTGGGACACGTGGTGAGTGCTGACGGAGTAGCCCCCGACCCTGACAAGATCACCGTGATTAAGGACTGGCCAAGACCATCCAGCATAAAGGAAGTGCGGCAGTTCCTCGGGTTGGTAGGCTACTACCGAAGATTCATTCCCGGTTTTACCAAGAAGGCAACTCCTATGCGGGACCTCCTGATAGGCCAGTCCAGGAAGGCCAAAAACCAGAAGCCACCCTTCAAATGGGAAAAGCTGGAAGAAGAGTCCTTCCGCCAGCTGAAGATGGCCCTCACGGGGGATGAAATCCTGGCGTACCCTGATTACAGCCAGCCCTTTATCCTCCACACGGACGCAAGCAACATCGGGCTAGGAGCCGTACTGTCCCAGATCCAGCAGGGAAGAGAACGGGTAATTGCTTACGCCAGCCGAAAACTGCGACCCACGGAAAGAAACCCTGAGAATTACAGCTCGTTCAAGCTAGAGTTCCTGGCAGTGGTGTGGGCAGTAACCGAACGTTTCAAGCATTACCTTGCCTCTTCCAGGTTCACCGTGTACACGGACAACAACCCATTGACACACCTGGACACTGCAAGACTGGGTGCCCTGGAACAGAGATGGATGGCCCGCCTGTCCAATTTTGAGTTCACGATCAAATACCGGGCAGGACGCTCCAATACCAACGCGGACGACCTGTCCAGGATGCCAAACCTACCGGACGAAGGGGAGGATCCAGAAGAATTGGAAGAGATCGAACTCCCTGCATTTCACCGTCATGGGATTACCCAGTATTCCCACCGTGTGAGGGGCCAGCGATCCGCTACGTTCAACCCCTTACCCCACTACAACTGGGCGGAGACACAAGACAGTGACCCCGCAGTCTGTCTGGTGAAGGAAATGCTGACCCAGGCTGACGCCCGCCTGGACCCAGACGCTCCGGAAGAGACCAAGCAACTGTGGACGGAAAAGAGCAGACTGTTTCTCTACAAGGAGAAGTTGTGCCGCAGAATGGTCAATTCCCGGACACATGAGCTGATCTGGCAGGTTGTGGTACCGAGACGGGACGCAGCTATGGTGCTGGAGGCCTACCACAATGGGGCAGGGCACTTCGGATGGAAGAAGCTGGAGTTCCTGCTGCGTGAACGGTTCTACTGGATAGGCAGGAGAGGAGCCATTGAGAGGTGGTGTAGAGACTGTGGCCCGTGCAATCTAAGAAGAAGGGACCATGCCAGCCAGAGGACTCCCCTGCAGCCCATCATCACCAGGCAGCCGCTGGAATTGGTCGCTCTGGACCATGTTAAACTGGCTCCAAGCAGAAGCGGGTATGTCTACGCCCTAACCATCGTGGATCACTACTCCCGGTTCCTGGTGGTGGTCCCTGTTAAAGACTTGACGGCTCAGACAGTAGCCAGAGCCTTCCAGCGGCACTTCTGCCGCCCACACGGGTACCCGGACCAAGTGCTGACGGACCAAGGACCAGCCTTTGAAGCGGAGGTCTTCCAGGAGTTCTGCAACCTGTATGGCTGCAAGAAGATAAGAACAACGCCCTATCACCCCCAAACCAATGGACTCTGCGAGAAGATGAACCAGGTGGTGATAGATCTGCTAAAAACATTGCCCCTGGAAGAACGCAGTCTGTGGCCTGAGAAACTGCCCGATCTGGTGGACCTGTACAACCACATCCCGGTAGGTTCCACCAACTGTACCCCGGCTTACCTAATGCGAGCAAGACCTGGTAAGCTGCCTGTTTACCTGGATATGGGAGTCCTGATACCCGAGGACACCTCGCCAGAAGCAGACTGGGATACAGAACGGCAGCAGCAGTACCGGAAAGTACAGGAGAGCGTCGAGCGAAGTCTCTGTCAATCAAGAGAAAGGCAGGAGAGGACTTATAACCAACATGCTCCCGCTGTTCCCCTGGTACCTGGAGAGCGGGTCTTGAATAGAAAAAGGCGGCTCCATAAGTTGGACAACCAGTGGGAAAGGGACCCGTACACCGTACTGCCCTCAAGCCACAATAATCCAAAGGTGTACGTCATCAGCAAGGATGGAGGAGAGACCACAGCCACTGTCTCCAGAGACCACCTGAAAAAGTGCCCCGAGAAGTTGCAAAGCACGGATGAAGATCAGGAAGACCCTCAAACCGTAGAGGAAAAGGAGGAAATGATCACCACCGTACTCGGAGACTTTCCCCGGTCCTGGACACAAGTAAACAACTCTATCGTGGTGCCCGTCCTCACCTTTCTCCAGCCAGCCCCTCAAGTGCCTACAGAAGACCAGGTAGAGCTGGAAGAGCAGCCAGCCCAGGAGGCAGAAGAGTCCACACCAGCAGCGCAGGAGAATCAACCCTCTGCTAGTAGTGAGCCTGCCGTGCCCCTAGTGAGCCAAAGAGTGCGCAGACAGTGGCCCAGCTTGCCCATAACACCTCCTACACCCTGTAGTGCAGGACCAGTTACTGCGCTCCGTAGGTCCACTAGAGTCACTAGAGGTCAGATGCCCGCTCGCTAGAAAATCTAAACTAATGCACTGTGAATTTATCAGTTTAACTGTTTATGGTTTATGTTTGTTGCCTGTTATTAATTATGTTTCTCAGTTACCCTGCAGATTTCTATGGACTAACAGGTTATGGACACTGGATAACCGGAACAATTCTTGTAGATAGTTGCACATAGTGCCTCTTGCGAAGACGGCCGCAGAATAGAAAACCTGTCTGGCGTGGCCTCCTTGCGGCCCAAAGTAGCTAGCTCCAGCCTTGCAGCCACGCCCAAGGCCAACGCAAGGGGTTTGCTTTGGACAGGTCCCCTACTTCGCTTAAAACTTCACCTTGGGTGACATGGACACTCTCTAGTTTCACAAACTTCACCTTGGGTGATATGGACACCCGGTTGCGGACACGCCGTGACCTTTAAAGAACTAAAGCTTCTTGTAAATATGTTATTGTATTATCGTTTATACCCTGCATTTATGTTTCTTTAAAAATGTGTTTAGTCCCGGAGTACTAAAATTTACTAGGGGGGAATGTGGCACCCCAGGGGTCTGGTTGCCACAGTAATAGAAATATTATGTCTGAGAGCAAGTGGGAGGTTTCTCTGGTCAGGAGCCCTAAGCATGCAACACGGCCCACCCAGACCTGGGAGGGGAGGAATCTGCCCTTATAAACTGGGTCTGGGGCGGGATTAAGTTAGTTCCAGACACAGGGAGAGTTACAACAGGAGCTCTGTAGGAGCAGGAGCGAGTGCCAGAGGCTGGAAGCTAGAAAGCTCGCCTTGGCTGAAGACACTAAACCCGGACACGGAGTCCGAGGCTGTGGGGACATCCAGGTTCAGCAGCAGAATCCAACCGGCAGGGGATTCCATGACCTCCGGCCATAGAAGCCCGGAGGCACGGTCACAAGCAAGGGACCACCAACGCCATTGTGAAGCGGAGGCTAACAGAAGGCCCCAAGTCACCGGCCATACGGGTGAGCACCACACGGTATACTCAGGGACGTGGGCTACTTCTACCCGCATAGAGCAAGGTAGCCAGGAAAGAGTGCAGATAGTCCGGGAGGCCTACAACTCCACCTGGCCAGGGGAGATCCTGCTTGCTCACAGACTGACCAGACCCCTACTGCTAACCAGTACTCCCGGGAGGGTCAGCTTTATACCATCAGTAAAGACCCTGAACTGCACCACACGTCTCTGTGTTTCATCGCCGCACCAGCACCATTACTACTGGGACGCTCACACCATCACTCCCATCATCCACACTAGCTGCCCTGAGGCAATACTTCTCCCGTGGGGAGTTATTCCATACTCGGCTGCGCAAATTACATCAGCCTCAGCAGTCTGCAGCGCAGCGGCGGTCCCCACTGACCGCAATCCACGGGTGGCGTAGTCGGACATTGTTATTACTTAAGACTGCCACTGGTTTGACCGCCCTGGGCACGGACCGGGTCACCGCCACACTGAGACTACAACCCCCAGCAATCCGGCTCCGGGTATCCCCTGCACAACACAGGCCCAGGGGGCGCGTCAAAAGCATAAACCAAGGGTGAAAGTCTTAAGACTCCATTTACATGGGCAACCGCCGATCTGATACATACTAGCCAATCGGTCGGTTATTAGCCTCTTTCGACCAAACAACCTGAACTCTAACTGCACAGAATATTGTTAATATTATCGCTCTGTGTCCATGCAATATCTTATCGGCAGCACATGACCTGTTTACAAAAAAACAATGAGCTGCCGATGATAAAAGTCATCACGCGGGACAAATAAGCGTTTTACTCATTTGTTGGGTGATTATGATCTATTTATCAGGTCTGAAAATCACAATGCTTTTCAATATACTATACACTGAATTGCAGCCTAACATATGTACAGTACATAGTGACTGCACCAGCAGAATAGTGAACGTAGCTCTGGAGCATAATACAGGATGTAACTCAGGATCAGTAATGTAATGTATGTACACAGTGACTGCACCAGTAGAATAGTGAGTGCAGCTCTGGAGTATAATACAGGATGTAACTCAGGATCAGTAATGTAATGTATGTACACAGTGACTGCACCAGCAGAATAGTGAGTGCAGCTCTGGAGTATAATACAGGAGGTAACTCAGGATCAGTAATGTAATGTATGTACACAGTGACTGCACCAGCAGAATAGTGAGTGCAGCTCTGGAGTATAATATAGGATGTAACTCAGGATCAGTAATGTAATGTATGTACACAGTGACTGCACCAGCAGAATAGTAAGTGCAGCTCTGGAGTATAATACAGGATGTTACTCAGGATCAGTACACGATAAGTAATGTAATGTATGTACACAGTGACTGCACCAGCAGAATAGTGAGTGCAGCTCTGGAGGATAATACAGGATGTAACTCAGGATCAGTAATGTAATGTATGTACAGAGTGACTGCACCAGCAGAATAGTGAGTGCAGCTCTGGAGTATAATACAGGATGTAACTCAGGATCAGTACAGGATAAGTAATGTAATGTGCACAGTGACTGCACCAGCAGAATAGTGAGTGCAGCTCTGGAGTATAATACAGGATGTAACTCAGGATCAGTAATGTAATGTATGTACACAGTGACTGCACCAGCAGAATAGTGAGTGCAGCTCTGGAGTATAATACAGGATGTAACTCAGGATCAGTACAGGATAAGTAATGTAATGTGCACAGTGACTGCACCAGCAGAATAGTGAGTGCAGCTCTGGAGTATAATACAGGATGTAACTCAGGATCAGTAATGTAATGTATATACACAGTGACTGCACCAGCAGAATAGTGAGTGTTGCTCTGGAGTATAATACAGGATGTAACTCAGGATCAGTAATGTAATGTGCACAGTGACTGCACCAGCAGAATAGTGAGTGTAGCTCTGGAGTATAATACGGGATGAATTTGCTTCAACCTTCATCAAAATATAACAAAAACTCACCATTAAGAAGAAAGAACAAAAGGAAAAAATGCACTTGTCCCATTTTGTCAAGTATCATATCAACAGAGGGCTGAAAAATAAAATAAAACAGCAACAAGTATCCACAAACAGATAGGAGAACATAACTGGAGTTGTATCAGTTTCTTGGAGCTGCGTACAGGAGCTCAGGGAGAAGATGCTGTAGTGACTTCAGGTGTTGCTCCCCTTTGTTGCATGAAATCAGGTGAAACAAAACCCTCAGATAGACTTGTAAACTGGATATCATGTCATGAAAGAGAAAACCACAAGATCATTTTACAGTGAAATCATCCACAGAGGACATTGGCCCGAGAGCATCTAAATTATTGAATCCTGCACATTAGGCCTTTCTAGATATAGGGATAATACAAGCACATTTGTGACTTGTCTCTTTGCCTTGTTTCCCTATTAGGCCACGGACCCAGTATCAGTATTTGATCAGTATTCGGTCAGTATTTTTCCTCCGGAGTGGGAGCCAAAACCAGGTGAGGAACAATCAGAGAAAAGGTAGAATAGAAACAAGTCACCAATTCTGCATTTATCACCCACTCCTGAGAAAAAATACTGACCGAATACTGACCAAATACTGATAGTGGGGCCGGGGCCTTAGACATTTGTCATGCTCAGAAATAGTAAAAAAAAATGGAAGGAAATTTGGTGCAAATGCTATATACAGTGTCAGGGTATGTGGACACGTTCAGTAATCGCAACAGATAAACCTGCTGCAAATACTGAAGTTATGGCAGTAAAACATTGAGTAAAATACGCACGTTTTGTGCTGCGTTTGTTTGCATTTTTTATTTTAATGCGTTTTTTCCAATTTATTGGAATGGGTGAAAAATGCTGCAAACCGCTGAAAGAATAAACATGCTGCAGATTTGAAACTGCTTGAAATCTGTGCATGAGACTTCAGAAATCTCATTCACTTTGCCGGTACTGTAAAACGCAGCATTTTTTTTCACAGCAAAAACTTTTGGAGAAATATAATGAAAAATGCAACGTGTGAATACAATCTTACTACGGCTGTAGAGCTCATACAGACGTATGATGGATTCATATTCTAGGGATCCATACTACAGCAATGAGATGTCAATAAGTCCATACTATGCCTATACATTCAGAATCAGGACTTTTTCTTGCAGATTTATACAAGTTCAGTGGTCGCTGTACTACAGATATCCTCACGATAGGCATTGCATTTAAAGGGGAACACCAGATTTTACAGAGATCCCATAGGGTGAGTATGGCTCTGGATGGTACAGTTAACTGTAGGACTGTTATGGAGGAATTTTACTCTTTTTGGGGAACACTTTTAATAAAGGTAACAGTTCTAGGAAGACCCCCTGACACAAATTTTCCACTACTATGGGGCTACATCTATCTTATCATTAATGTTAGGTCACGGTTTTAGCTGCAGACATACGTCAGATCTACCGCACATTGCATTGCAAGGTTGAAATCTGTGGAGACCTCTGCAGTTAAAATTTGGATTTGGTGAAATCTAATCAGCAATGCCGCTATTGTAATACACATCTACGTTGCGGATTTGCTGCTAAATTTTCTTCATGTGCCGGTATGCCGCAGATTTCCCTCTGCATTGCAAACGATGAGGTCCATGATGAAATCCGCACATAGAACTGACACACTGTGGATTGTAAAATTTGAGCCACAAGTCAAATTCTGAACACAAAGCTGCAGAAAATGTAGATAAACGTTATTGAATTCTCATCTGCTTAGTTGGTACTTTATTACACTCTGCACACTGAAAATTGCAGCATATATGCAACATGTGAATAAAGCTGGAAAAACCTTGATGTTGGGGTCCAAGTGCCCTACATTAATTATATTCCACATTAGTGAACTTTTTAATAAGATCACAACATTATCGATGCTGATTCAATTACGAATCCTCAAAAGGATTACCAACGATTGGGGTGTCTTCACTTCAAAATGTGGCTAATAATGGTCTCCCAGCCCGTGGCAGACAACGTGGAGTCTTCTGTGTGCAGATTTATATGCCCCCCCATGATGTCATGGAGTCCTCCGGAGCTGTGCCATCATTATCTGCAATCATCCTGGAAACATTCTGTAACTGTATCAGTTCCTGCAGTGTTACAGCCTCAGGACAATGAGCACAACATTATTCTATACCAGGCTGTGCTAATGAGGCGACTTGCAGATCCAGACGCTATAACTGGGGACACCATTAAATGTGGGGGATTTATTTTCTAACAGAATCACATTATATATGCGAGTCAGTACACGGGATGGAAAAATCATGGGACATGTGATAAATTAATCTGGTCATTTTTACAGGTGTAAAAGTAAACCATAAACGAAAGCAGAGCAATAAAATGGAAGTAGGTCTCTGAAACAACACTGATGGCTCCAGAGCTGCACTCACTATTCTGCTGGTGCAGTCACTGTGTACATACATTACATTACTGATCCTGAGTTACATCCTGTATTATACCCCAGAGCTTCACTCACTATTCTGCTGGTGCAGTCACTGTGTACATACATTACATTACTGATCCTGAGTTACATCCTGTATTATACTCCAGAGCTGCACTCACTATTCTGCTGGTGCAGTCACTGTGTACATACATTACATTACTGATCCTGAGTTACATCCTGTAGATCTTTTATTATGAAAATGAAAAACATAACAATAATAATAACAGAAACATAACAAAATGAATAACCAGAAAATAAACAATGTAATGAAACTGGTCCAGCCGCTCTCTCTCTCCTCACACACATATTATACATATATACACAATAATAACTACCTACACCATGACATCTGGTCCGGTTACCAAACAAATAATAACAATATAATAAACAATAACCGACAAATTATATACAAACTAATATATACATTCTTTTTTTTTTTTTTTTTAAATAAAATAAATACTAACTATACAAATATATACAAGACAAAACAAAACCCCCCACACTCGAGCCCACCAGTCCCTCCCCGGCACTGACCTGAGAGCTGCTTCTGCGCCTCATGCCTCAGTCCAACGTCCATAAGCCAGATCAGGCAGTGCCAGTTTTTCACCCAAATAACCAGTGTCCCACAAGATGAACCCACCTCCCCCCTTTTCCCTCCACCCAACCTAACACCTCCACCCAAACCCATATATACAATATATACAGAAACAAACAATTCAATAACCACAACTGACAAAGCCCAAGTTCGGCGCCTGCAGCCCTACATCACTGTCTACTGATCAATAAAACAAAAATCTATGGTGTCAGCAGCAGCCCACCACCAGGAGAGGAGATGACCAGACTAGGGCACACTAAAAGAAAAGCCCCTCCAGAGGAGAGCGGCCCTCCGTGCAGGGTCGGACTGGGGTGTCTGGGGCCCACAGGGAGAACTGACTCTAGGGGCCCACCTACAGCCATATGCAAATATCTGTTATCCGCTCTCCCTGTTATAGTGGAGCATTGACTGGCGGCTCCTGCACATCTACTGTGCACCACTATAACTGGGATGTACAATTACGGTAGTTTGCATTAAAGGGCTTCTTTGGTTAAAACAAGTTATCACCGATCCATGGGATCCACAGGATCGGTGATCACTTATTGATCGTTTGGGTCCGAACATTGGAAAACGCGCCTATCAGAAGAATGGGGAAGTTTCATCCCTGACAGGACACTTATCCCCATTTTAAAATGCAGCTTCCAAAAAAGAGCAGCGCTCACAGTCACTGAGGGAATGACTGGATGAGTGGTCGCATCTCACATGCCGCTCCAGTCTAATGGGGAGAAAAGCTCCACATTCTGCCGATTGTGTCCCAGCAGTCAGACCCCCACCAATCAATATCATCACTGATCCTGTGGAGAGGTGATTACTTGTTTTCACCAGAGAACCCCTGTAAGTGCATCTCTGCCGCTCTGGTCCAAGTGACGCGCCCCTGGGCCTGTGTCGCGCTGCGTTGCGCACGTGGGAGCTTACCCGGAGCCGGATCTGTTGAGGGTTGTAGTCTCGTGGCGGTGACCCGGTCCGTGCCCAGGGAGTCAAACTGAGCGGCGATGTATCAGCGGTAGATGTTGGACGACTACGCCACCCGTTGAGTACAGCTAAGAAGCTGCTGCTGCAGGGCAGACCGCTGAGGCCGGTGGTAGGATTGTGCAGCGTGATAGTATAACCCCCAACGGGAGGGGTATGGCCTCAGGGCAGCCGACGTGGATGATGGGGGTAGCAGGAACCACTCGGAGACGGTACGGTGTAGTTCAGGGTCTTTACTGGTGACAAAGATAGACCCTCCTGGAGTACTGGCTAGCGATTGGGGCCTGGTCAGTCCTTGAGCAGATGGGATCTCCCCTGGCCAGGCGGAGTTGTAGGCCTCCCAAACTAACTGTACTCTTCTGGCTACCTTGCTAGAGGCTGGTATAAGTAGCCCACGTCCCTCAGTGTACCGTGTGGTGCTCACCCGTATGGCCGGTGACTCGGGGCCTTCTAGTAGCTTCCGCTCCACGACGGCGGTGCTGGTCCCATGCGTGTGACCGTGCCTTCGGGTTTCTTGGCCAGAGGACCTGGAATCCCCTGCCTGACGGATTCTGCTGCTGGGTAGGAGTTAGTCCCCACAGCCTCGGACTCCGGGTCCGGTAAGAAATCTTCTCAGTCAGGGCGAGCTCTGCAGCTGCCAGCCCCTGACTCCTTGTAACACTGCTCCCACAGAGCTCCTGATGTTCTGTTCCTATATTTGCTTCTTTTCTCTGTCTCTACTTCTTCTCTACTCACTAACCCTGCCTCAGCCCCAGTTTTATATAGGGGAAGTTCTTCCCCTCCCAGGACTGTGCAGGAGGTGTGGCATGCATAGGATTCCTGACCGAGACCTCCCACCTGCTCTCAGACGTAATATCTCTATCACTGTGGCAACCAGACCCCTGTGGTGTCACATTCCCCCCTAGTGAAATTTAGTACTCCGGGACTAAACATATTTTAGAAAAACATAACAAGATATAACAATAACAATACAATAAAGAAACACATAAAGGTGGTCACGGCATGTCCGTAACCGGGTGCAGTCTTTGAAGAAAGCAAGGTGTCCATTTCACCAAAACAGGGAGACGTAACCAGGTAGGGGTCTGTCCTGCCCCGAGTCCTTAACAGTCTTTAGTCCGTCCTGGGTTACGCTCCAACTATGTACACAGGATTCCCGGTAAATCCACCAAGGACTCCTAAAAATAACTAGAAACACATAATTATTTACAAGTAACAGACAGGTGACCACAAATAAAACAATTTAAACACTTCAAATCCTCCAACGTGCGGGTAACTGGCCTCTAGTGGCCCTAGTGGACCTACGGAGCTGACTGTCTGGCCCTGAACTACAGGGTGTAGGAGCTGTCAAGGGTAAACTGGGCAGCTGTTTACGGGCTCTTTGGCTCACTAGGGATATGGCAGGCTCACTGCAAGCAGAGGGTTGATCCTCCTGATCTGCTGGTGTGGGGTCTTCTGCCTCCTGGACCGGCTGTTCTTCCAGCTCTACCTGTTGCTCCGTAGGTGCTTGGGATGCTGGTTGGAGGAAGGTGAGTACGGGTACCACAACTGCACCATTGACTTGAGTCCAAGACCGAGGGAAGTCTCCGAGCACAGTACTAACCATATCTTCCCTTTCCTCTACGGGTCGATGGTCTTCTTGTTCCTCTTCAGGGTTCCGTAGCTGTTCAGGACACTTCTTCAGGTGATCCCGGGATACAATGGCTGTGGTCTCCCCTCCGTCTTTACTGATGGTACAGACCTTCGGGTTCTCGTGGCTTGAGGGCAGTACGGTGTATGGGTCCTTCTCCCACTGGTCGTCCAACTTGTGGAGCCGTCTTTTCCTCTTCAAGACCTGCTCTCCGGGCACCAGGGGTACAGTGGGAGCATACTGGTTGTAAGTTTTCTCTTGTCTCTCCCTAGCCTGACAGAGACTTCGCTCCACGCTCTCCTGTACTTTCCGGTACTGCTGCTGCCTCTCTGTGTCCCAGTCTGCTTCTGGTGAAGTGTCCTCGGGTGTCAGGACTCCCATATCCAGGTCAACAGGTAACTTACCAGGTCTCGCCCTCATTAGGTAAGCCGGGGTACAGTTGGTGGAACCTACCGGGATGTGGTTGTATAGGTCCACCAGATCGGGCAGCTTCTCAGGCCACAGACTGCGTTCTTCCAGGGGCAACGTTTTCAGAAGATCCATTACCACCTGGTTCATTTTCTCACAAAGTCCATTAGCTTGCGGATGATAGGGTGTCGTCCTTATCTTCCGGCAGCCATACAGATTGCAGAATTCCTGGAAGACCTCCGCTTCAAAGGCAGGTCCCTGGTCCATCAGCACTTGGTCCGGGTACCCGTGTGGACGGCAGAAGTGCTGCTGGAAGGCTCTAGCTGCTGTTTGAGCCGTTAAGTCCTTGACGGGGACGACAACCAAGAACCGGGAGTAATGATCCACGATGGTTAACGCGTAGACGTAGCCACTTCTGCTTGGGGTCAGTTTTACATGATCCAAGGCTACCAGTTCCAACGGCTGCCGGGTGACGATGGACTGCAGGGGAGTCTTCTGGCTGGCACGGTCCTTCCTTCTTAGGTTGCACGGGCCACAGTCTCTGCACCACCTCTCGATAGTTCCCCTCATGCCTACCCAGTGGAACCGCCCGCGCAGCAGGAACTCCAACTTCTTCCATCCGAAGTGTCCAGCCCCGTCGTGGTATGCCTCCATCACCATGGCTGCGTCTCTTCGTGGCACCACTACTTGCCAGATTAGTTCATGCGTCCGGGAGTTAACCATTCTGCGGCACAACTTCCCCTTGTAAAGGAACAGTCGACTCTTCTCAGCCCACAGTTGTTTGGCTTCCTCCGGAGCGTCTGGGTCAAGGCGAGCCTCTGGCCGAGTCAGCATCTCCTTCACCAGTCGGACGGCAGGGTCACTGTCTTGCGTTTCCTCCCAGTTGTAGTGAGGCAAGGGGTTAAACGTAGCGGCTTGCTTACTCCTTACCCGATGGGAATACTGGATAGTCCCATGACGGTGGAACGCGGGGAGTTCGACTTCTTCCAGTCCCTCTGGATCTTCTCCTACGTCCGGTAGGTTTGGCATCCTGGACAGGGCGTCCACGTTGGTATTGGAGCGTCCTGCCCGGTATTTGATTGTGAACTCGTAGTTGGACAGACGGGCCATCCATCTCTGCTCTAGGGCACCGAGTCTTGCCGTGTCCAGGTGTGTCAACGGGTTGTTATCCGTGTACACGACGAACCGGGAAGAAGCGAGGTAGTGCTTAAAGCGTTCGGTGACTGCCCACACCACTGCCAGGAACTCTAGCTTAAATGAGCTGTAATTCTCAGGGTTTCTTTCGGTGGGTCGCAGTTTTCGGCTGGCGTAAGCGATTACTCGCTCTTTCCCCTGCTGGATCTGGGACAGCACGGCTCCTAGCCCGATGTTACTTGCGTCGGTGTAGAGGATAAAGGGCTGGCTGTAATCCGGGTACGCCAGGATTTCATCCCCCGTGAGGGCCATCTTCAGCTGGCGGAAGGACTCTTCTTCCAACTTCTCCCATCTGAAGGGCGGCTTCTGGTTCTTGGCCTTCCGGGACTGGCCTATCAGGAGGTCCTGCATAGGAGCTGCCTTTTTGGTGAAACCGGGGATGAACCTGCGGTAATAGCCTACCAACCCGAGGAACTGCCGCACTTCCTTTACACTGGAGGGACTTGGCCATTCCTTAATTGCGGTGATCTTATCAGGGTCGGGAGCCACTCCGTCAGCGCTCACCACGTGTCCCAGGTACTGCACCTTTGGTTTCAGGAGGTGACACTTGGAGGGTTTCACCTTTAGGCCGTAGCTTGCCAGAGCTTCGAACACTTCCGCCAG
Organism: Phyllobates terribilis; assembly: GCF_046119375.1. NCBI lineage: Eukaryota > Metazoa > Chordata > Amphibia > Anura > Dendrobatidae > Phyllobates > Phyllobates terribilis. Next base: position 304,992,369 of record NW_027362772.1, read on the forward strand.
GTGTTTCAGGTGGTCCTCATAAGTCTTAGAATATACGATGACATCGTCCAGGTACAACAGGACCGTCTCGAAGTTTCTGTGGCCCAGACAGCACTCCATTAATCGTTGGAAGGTTCCCGGTGCGTTGCAGAGTCCGAACGGCATACAGGTAAACTCGCTAAGTCCCATCGGGGTGGTGAATGCGGTCTTCTCCCGGTCCGCCTCTGCTACAGGAACCTGCCAGTACCCACTAGTGAGATCCAAGGTAGAGAAGAAGTTAGCAGATCTTAAAGCAGCCAAAGACTCCTCTATCCTTGGTAAGGGGTACGCATCCTTGTGTGTGATACGGTTGATTTTCCGGTAATCTACACACATCCTCATGGTGTTGTCTTTCTTTTTGACTAAGACTAGTGGAGCTGCCCAGGGGCTACAGCTATCCCTGATCACCCCAGCCTCCTTCATGTCTCTAAGCATCCCCTTGGCGTGTTGGTAGTGTGCAGGGGGTACGGGTCGATACCTCTCTTTTATGGGAGGATGGTCTCCCGTGGGGATGTGGTGTTCTACCCCCTTGACTCGCCCGAAGTCTAACGGGTGTTTACTAAACACTCTCTCGTACTCTTGAACCACCCGATAGACTCCCTGTTTCTGGTGTGAGGGAGTGGAGTCAGTACCCAAATGTAGTTGCTGACACCAGTCCTCCATTGTTTTCTTAGAGCCGTTACCTTCCTCCGGGTGAGATGGAGGCAAGGGTTCCACAGATTGTATAGCATTTTGGTTAATGGTATATAATTTGGCTAGCGTGGCATACCGGGGCAGGTACACTTCCCTCTTCCCGATATTGATTATGCGAACGGGCACCCTCCCATGGCGTACATTAACCACCCCCCGTGCTGTCAAGATGGTGGGCCTACTGTCTGAGTAAACTGGTTCTACCATTGCCTGGTAATCTCTACCTCTCAGACCAATAGCTGCCCGGCACCAAATCATCATTTCACTTTTTGGGGGCATGGCAATAGGGAAAAGGTCACACATTCTCACGCTACCAATCTCACCGCCGGAGAGTTCCACCTGTTGCCGTCGCATCAGTGCCCGGATCTCTTTTTGGAGCACTCGCTGCTCGCTGGAGCTGGCGTTCTTGGCAACCTGCTGTAAAAGGAAAATCACCTCTGCAAGACAATTTTCAATTACATTAGTTCCTAGAGTTATCTTTGGGTGACTCTCGTGTTTGTCAATGTCTACAATGATCAGTCCCTGTGCTGCCAGTTCGACTCTACCGATTTTAATGGTCACCTCTTTAAATCCAATCTGTGGCACGGGCTGACCATTGCTGGCGATGATACTCAAGTCGTCGTCAGGGTAGCGGGTGATATCCGAGTCATTCCAGTACTGCTTGAAGAGCACGTACGGGATGGTGGTGACCTGTGACCCGGTGTCCAGTAGGGCACTCATAGGAATGCCATCCAGTACCACGGGTAAGACTGGACGTCCTCCCACATATTTGTCGCGCCAGTTCGATGGGCCTGGTGATCTTTTTCCTGGGGGTTGGCCCTCTACCCCAGGTTGTGCCAGTTTAAAGGACAGTACCTTGCCATATGTCCGGGTTGATTGCAGCGGCGGCAGATGGGTCGTCCGTCCTCGTTGTATCGGTCGCTGGGTCTTCCTCTGGCCGGTGGGGTCCTCCTTGGTCGACGCCACGGGATGTCCTCCGGTCCGGATGCCAGCTGGATCTTCCCTGGAGTGGAAACCTGTAAAGACTGCACAGTTCGGGTTAGCGCAGCAACGCTTTTAGCTAGCTCTTGGACCTGATGGTGCAGGTCTGGAGCCGGGTCATTGTTCAAAGCCTGCGCATCAGCTCCCACAGGCCCTGCCGACAAGGGTGCCGCCTCCTGGTGGTAAGTGGTAGTGGGGCGTCTGTGGGTCACAACGCCACCTGGTGCCGGTTCTCGGAGCACCCGGATGGCTCTGTCCTTGAACTGTGCAAATCCCAGATGAGGGTCCTGTAAGGCCATTGCCCGCAACTGGGTTCGGTGGGCATTACAATATAAACCCTCTATAAATTGTTCAGTCAACAGCCTGTCCTCGTCTCCCACGCCGTCAGGGTCGGTCTGCTTAATGGCTCTCAGGGCCTCTTGTAGGTTCAGGGCATAGTCCCTTATACTCTCGTGTGCTCGCTGCTTGCAGCCGTAGAATCTAAGCTTGATCTCGGCTGAGGTGCGGGTATCAAAGGTGTCCCTCAGCCGGGTTAGTATCCCTGCGACAGTCCTCCCCCCAGGTGGCCAGGACTTTACCTCCCTTTGGGCTGCCCCAGTTAATTGGGCCACCAGGATGCTCACTTTTTGCTCTTCTGTGAGGGGGTACACCTGGAAGAGGCTATCCAGCTTTTCTCTAAAGTCATGCAGGGTATGTGACTCCCCTGAGTACTGGGGTAGCCAGGCCGCTCCCGGGATATAGGGCATGGTGAAAGGCATGACTGCAGCAGCGGTGGCGCTGGCGGGGGTTGAGGCAGTGAAGCTCTCCTCCGTATCCGACATCCTGCTCCCCCCTAGTGGACCGTGGCCTACCTTGCGATGATCCTCTTCCGTAGGCCGCGGCTCCGCAGTAGATCGTCAGGGTTGAGGACCTTCCGTCGCGCTCCTGTGACGTCGGCGTCTGCTGGGCTCCTTCCAGGACCTTACGCGACGTCCGGACGTGAGGTGGGGCTTCAGTTCTCGCGCGCTTTCGGAGTCCACGCCCCTCTTCTTCCCGCGCGACGTCTTCAAGATGGCGTCCAACGGCGGGAAAACTCCACGGAAGGCGGGAAGAAGGCTGAAAATGGCGCCGGATGGCGGGAATCTTCACCGATGGCGGGAAGAAGGCTGAAGATGGCGCCACAGGTAAGTTTGAACAGTCTTTTTCAGGCACGCAGTACCCGGTGGTTGCGGGCACGATATCCTGCCGACTACGCCAAAAGTTGACGCGCCCCTGGGCCTGTGTCGCGCTGCGTTGCGCACGTGGGAGCTTACCCGGAGCCGGATCTGTTGAGGGTTGTAGTCTCGTGGCGGTGACCCGGTCCGTGCCCAGGGAGTCAAACTGAGCGGCGATGTATCAGCGGTAGATGTTGGACGACTACGCCACCCGTTGAGTACAGCTAAGAAGCTGCTGCTGCAGGGCAGACCGCTGAGGCCGGTGGTAGGATTGTGCAGCGTGATAGTATAACCCCCAACGGGAGGGGTATGGCCTCAGGGCAGCCGACGTGGATGATGGGGGTAGCAGGAACCACTCGGAGACGGTACGGTGTAGTTCAGGGTCTTTACTGGTGACAAAGATAGACCCTCCCGGAGTACTGGCTAGCGATTGGGGCCTGGTCAGTCCTTGAGCAGATGGGATCTCCCCTGGCCAGGCGGAGTTGTAGGCCTCCCAAACTAACTGTACTCTTCTGGCTACCTTGCTAGAGGCTGGTATAAGTAGCCCACGTCCCTCAGTGTACCGTGTGGTGCTCACCCGTATGGCCGGTGACTCGGGGCCTTCTAGTAGCTTCCGCTCCACGACGGCGGTGCTGGTCCCATGCGTGTGACCGTGCCTTCGGGTTTCTTGGCCAGAGGACCTGGAATCCCCTGCCTGACGGATTCTGCTGCTGGGTAGGAGTTAGTCCCCACAGCCTCGGACTCCGGGTCCGGTAAGAAATCTTCTCAGTCAGGGCGAGCTCTGCAGCTGCCAGCCCCTGACTCCTTGTAACACTGCTCCCACAGAGCTCCTGATGTTCTGTTCCTATATTTGCTTCTTTTCTCTGTCTCTACTTCTTCTCTACTCACTAACCCTGCCTCAGCCCCAGTTTTATATAGGGGAAGTTCTTCCCCTCCCAGGACTGTGCAGGAGGTGTGGCATGCATAGGATTCCTGACCAAGAGACCTCCCACCTGCTCTCAGACGTAATATCTCTATCACTGTGGCAACCAGACCCCTGGGGTGTCACACAAGTATTTAATCTCTAAGGCTGCGGCCCCACTATCAGTATTTGGTCAGTATTTTTTCTCAGGAGTGGGAGCCAAAACCAGGTGAGGAACAATCAGAGAAAAGGTATAATAGAAACAAGTCACCAATTCTGTATTTATCACCCACTCCTGGTTTTGGCAGCTACTCCTGAGAAAAAATACTGACCGAATACTGATGGTGGGGCTGTGGCCTAATGGAAAAAAATCTTTTCCTAGTTAATATCAGCAAGAACAAAATGACTGCCATACACAACACAGTCCACTATATCAACACCAATAATACCACATACAAAAGAGACAAATATCGCCACACCATGACTAGATCACATATTACCACCACATAGTGACCGAATAATACTACATACAAGGAACAAATACGGCCACACCATGACCAGACCACATATTACCACCCCAAAGTGACCAAATACTACAATACTGATCATGAATACAAACCACAATACTAACAACACTGTTATTACCACCAGTGACATTATACACAGGAGGTCTGTATATAGTGGCAGTGTACAGGTAATACAGGGATCACCAGTGACATTATACACAGGAGCTCTGTATATAGTGTCAGTGTACAGGTAATACAGGGATCACCAGTGACATTATACACAGGAGCTCTGTATATAGTGTACAGTGTACAGGTAATACAGTGACCACCAGTGACATTATACACTGGAGCTCAGTATATAGTGTCAGTGTACAGGTAATACAGGGTTCACCAGTGACATTATACACAGGAGCTCTGTATAGAGTGTCAGTGTACAGGTAATACAGTGATCACCAGTGACATTATACACTGGAGCTCTGTATTTAGTGTACAGGTATTACAGTGGTCACCAGTGACATTATACACAGGAGCTCTGTATATAGTGTACAGGTAATACAGTGGTCACCAGTGACATTATACACAGGAGCTCTGTACATAGTGTATAGTGCACAGGTAATACAGTGGTCACCAGTGACATTATACACAGGAGCTCTGTATATAGTGTACAGATAATACAGTGGTCACCAGTGACATTATACACAGGAGCTCTGTATATAGTGTACAGGTAATACAGTAGTCACCAGTGACATTATACACAGGAGCTCTGTATATATTGCACAGGTAATACAGTGGTCACCAGTGACATTATACACAGGAGCTCTGTATATAGTGTACAGATAATACAGTGGTCACCAGTGATATTATACACAGGAGCTCTGTATATAGTGTACAGATAATACAGTGGTCACCAGTGACATTATACACAGGAGCTCTGTATATAGTGTATAGTGTACAGGTAATACAGGGATCACCAGTGACATTATACACAGGAGCTCTGTATATAGTGTCAGTGTACAGGTAATACAGTGATCACCAGTGACATTATACACTGGAGCTCTGTATATAGTGCATAGGGAATACAGTGGTCACAAGTGACATTATACACAGAAGCTCTGTATATAGTGTATACATAATATAGTGATCACCAGTGACATACACAGGAGTTCTGTATATACTATATACACACGTGGTCAGAATTGTTGGTACCCCTCGTTTAATGAAAGAAAAACCCACAATGGTCACAGAAATAACTTGAATCTGACAAAAGTAATAATAAATTAAAAATCTATGAAAATGAACAAATGAAAGTCAGACATTGCTTTTCTGCTTCCACTGAATTTAAAAAAAAAATTAAACTCATGAAATCGGCCTGGACAGAAATGATGGTACCCCTGAAAATAATGTGACAAAAGGGACATGTTAAATAAAGTTGTGTCCACTAATTAGCATCACAGGTGTCTACAATCTTGTAATCAGTCAGTGGGCCTGTATATAGGGCTACAGATACTCACTGTGCTATATATAGGGCTGCAGATACTCACTGTGCCTGTATATAGGGCTACAGATACTCACTGTGCCTGTATATAGGGTTACAGATACTCACTGTGCCTGTATATAGAGTTACAGATACTCACTGTGCCTGTATATAGGGTTACAGATATTCACTGTGCCTGTATATAGGGTTACAGATACTCACTGTGCTTGTATATAGGGCTACAGATACTCACTGTGCTTGTATATAGGGCTACAGATACTCACTGTGTTGTTTGGTGACATGGTGTGTACCACACTCAACATGGACCAGAAGAAGCAAAGGAAAGAGCTGTCTCAGGAGATTAGAAAGAAAATTATAGAAAAGCATGTTAAAAGGTAAAGGTTATAAGACCATCTCCAAGCAGCTTGATGTTTCTGTGACTACAGGTGCACATATTATTCAGAAATTTAAGATCCATGGAACTGTAGCCAACCTCCCTGGACGTGGGTGCAGGAGGAAAATTGATGACAAATCAAAGAGACAGATAATATGAATGGTAACAAAAGAGCCCAGAATAACTTCTAAAGAGATTAAAGGTGAACTTCAAGCTCAAGGAACATCAGTGTCAGATCGTACTATCCACCGTTGTTTGATCCAAAGTGAACTTCATGTAAGACGACCAAGGAGAACACCATTGTTGAAAAAAAAAATAGTAAAAAAGCCAGACTGGAATTTGCCAAACTACATGTTGACAAGCCACAAAGCTTCTGGGAGAATGTACTATGGACAGATGAGACAAAAATTGAAGTTTTTGGCAAGGCACATCAGCTCTATGTTCACAGATGGAAAAATGAAGCATATCAAGAAAAGAACACTGTCCCTACTGTGAAACATGGTGGAGGCTCTGTTATGTTCTGGGGCTGCTTTGCTGCACCTGGCACAGGGTGTCTTGAATCTGTGCAGGGTACAATGAAATCTCAAGACTATCAAGGGATTCTAGAGAGAAATGTGCTGCCCAGTGTCAGAAAGCTTGGTCTCAGTCGCAGGTCTAGCAACAGGATAATGACCCAAAACACACAGCTAAAAACACCCAAGAATGGCTAAGAGGAAAACATTGGACTATTCTGAAGTGGCTTCTATGAGCCCTGACCTAAATCCTATGGAGCATCTTTGGAAAGAGCTGAAACATTCTGGAAAAGGCAACCTTCAAACACGAGACAACTGGAGCAGTTTGCTCATGAGGAGTGGCCAAAATACCTGTCGAGAGGCGCAGAAGTCTCATTGACAGTTACAGGAATCGTTTGATTGCAGTGATTGCCTCAAAAGGTTCAACAAAATATTAAGTTAAGAAGAAGAACCATCATTTCTGTCCAGGCCGATTTCATGAGGTTAATTTTTTTTTAAATTCTGTGGAAGCAGAAAATCAATGTCTGACCTTCATCTCTTCATTTTCAAAAATTTGTAATTTATCAGATTGAAGTTATTTCTGTGACCATTGTGGGTTTTTCTTTCATTAAACGAGGAGTACCAACAATTTTGACCACGTGTGTAGTGTAAGTGTACATGTAATACACTGACTCACCAGTGATGTCTCTAGGTGAAGTCCTTCATCTTCGCTTTTCTTCTTCATCTGGCACAGACAGCCATCACTTCTTCCAGCCAGGAATCATCTCTGCAGAAAATAACACACAGTTATTAATAACTGATCTCTTCTAGAGAATATTCCCACTCCCCCCCCCCCGACCTCTACACCCCCCCCTTTGCGTGTCCAGCCAGGGTTCCCCCCTCGTGTGTCCAGCTTGGCCCCCTCTCGTGTGTCCAGCTGGGCCCCCCTCGTGTGTCCAGCTGGGCCCCCCCTCGTGTGTCCGTCCAGCTGGGCCCCCCCTCGTGTGTCCGTCCAGCTGGGCCCCCCCTCGTGTGTCCGTCCAGCTGGGCCCCCCCTCGTGTGTCCGTCCAGCTGGGCCCCCCCTCGTGTGTCCGTCCAGCTGGGCCCCCCCTCGTGTGTCCGTCCAGCTGGGCCCCCCCTCGTGTGTCCGTCCAGCTGGGCCCCCCCTCGTGTGTCCGTCCAGCTGGGCCCCCCCTCGTGTGTCCGTCCAGCTGGGCCCCCCCTCGTGTGTCCGTCCAGCTGGGCCCCCCTTCGTGTGTCCGTCCAGCTGGGCCCCCCTTGTGTGTCTGTCCAGCTGGGCCCCCCCTTGTGTGTCTGTCCAGCTGGGCCCCCCCTTGTGTGTCTGTCCAGCTGGGCCCCCCCTTGTGTGTCTGTCCAGCTGGGCCCCCCCTTGTGTGTCTGTCCAGCTGGGCCCCCCCTTGTGTGTCTGTCCAGCTGGGCCCCCCCTTGTGTGTCTGTCCAGCTGGGCCCCCCCTTGTGTGTCTGTCCAGCTGGGCCCCCCCTTGTGTGTCTGTCCAGCTGGGCCCCCCCTTGTGTGTCTGTCCAGCTTGGCCCCCCCTTGTGTGTCTGTCCAGCTGGGCCATCCCTTGTGTGTCTGTCCAGCTGGGTCCCCCCTTGTGTGTCTGTCCAACTTGGCCCCCCCTTGTGTGTCTATCCAGCTGGGCCCCCCCTTGTGTGTCTGTCCAGCTGGGCCCCCCCTTGTGTGTCTGTCCAGCTGGGCCCCCCCTTGTGTGTCTGTCCAGCTGGGCCCCCCCTTGTGTGTCTGTCCAGCTTGGCCCCCCCTTGTGTGTCTGTCCAGCTGGGCCATCCCTTGTGTGTCTGTCCAGCTGGGTCCCCCCTTGTGTGTCTGTCCAACTTGGCCCCCCCTTGTGTGTCTATCCAGCTGGGCCCCCCCTTGTGTGTCTGTCCAGCTGGCCCCCCCCTTGTGGGTCTGTCCAGCTGGGCCCCCCCTTGTGTGTCCTGCTGGCCCCCGCCTTGTGTGTCCAGACCATTACACACACACACACACACACCTCTTACCTTCCTGCGATCCCGTGCGGTGTCCTCCTTCTCCTGAGTTGCGCGCCTCCTTCACAGCAGGCGCATGACGATGACGTCATACGCCGGCCGGTGAAGGGAGACACGCAGCTTCAGCTGCTTCACTGGGACGTGCGCCGCGGTGGTTCAGGTAATGAACGCTGCGTGCGCGCGTCCCTGCATACACTGTGCCTGCGCTTTTAAAGGGCCCGTGCCCCTTAAAACCGCAGGATTTTTTTTTGTTCTCTTCTCCCCCCTCTACTCTGCAGCAGGGGCGGTTCCCACCGGGAAATTTCCCGGTATCCCGCCAGCCCAGACCGACCCTGCCTCCGTGTACCCAGTCTCTCATACTCCAGAGAACGCACCTTCACCAGGTCACCGAGTATGGTCCTAAACACATCGTCCACTGGGAGGATTTTCCACTGCGTCGATACTAAGCACCGTGCGTTCCACGTGTGATACCTAACCACTGCGCTAACTAGAAATAAGGTGCAGCGGTCCCGACCACCCAGGTCCCCGAATGCTCCATAGGCCCATTCCGCATAAGAGAGACCGGCCAGCCGGGGCCAGCCAATGGAGGCGCCCACCCTGTTGTACACCTCTGTATTAAAGGGACAACGAAGCAGGAAGTGGTCCATGCTTTCAAGCATGGTACCACAATGCTCCCGAGGACAGTTCCTGTCCTCAGAGCTCCTACACTTCAGATTGTCCCTCACACACAGTTTCCCATGGAAGCAGCGCCAAGCCAAGTCCCAAACCTTCGAGGGGATCCTGATAGAATTCAAAAGATGCAGACCCACCCCAAGATCCCGACTTGGGCAATCCCTGAGCGCCAGAGGCCTCTGAAAATGGGTCAACAGAACCCTTTTGTCAAGGAGCTTCCTTGGCAGAGTCCTGACCTCCCACATTCCCAGACCCCACTGGCGAATTACCTTCAGAACCACGGTAGCGTAAGCCGGGAGATGTCCATGCGGTGTGCGGAGATCCTTCACTTGCCCTCCTGTCTCCCATTCCTGGAAGAAAGGCTGAAACCATCCCTTACAGGAGAATACCCACGGAGGAGCCCTCTGTTTCCAGAGGTTTGCAATATTGATCTTAATGAAGGTATTCACAAGGAATACCACAGGGTTGACCATACCCAACCCTCCTAGTCTCCTTGTACGGTAAGTAACCTCCCTCTTGACCAGGTTCAGTCTATTCCCCCATAACAGTTGAAAGAACAAACTGTAGACCCGAGTCCAGAGAGGCTCTGGCAAGATGCACACACTGCCCAGATAGATCAGCAAAGGGAGCAGGTAAGTTTTGATCAGGTTTACCCTTTCCCTTAGGGTCAAAGACCAACCCTTCCATTGGTTCACCTTCTGAGTGGCGATCTCTAGCCTGCTGTCCCAATTTTGTTTGGGGTAATCCCCCTGGCCAAATTCGATGCCAAGAACTTTTGAAGAGACTTTGGGTTCTGGAAGGGTGTCTGGGAGATCAAAACCAGGATCTCCTCCTCCCAGCCAGAGACTCTCACACTTATCCCGGTTGATCTTAGACCCGGATGCCTCCGAGTAGCGATTTACCTCTGACATCAGCCATTCTGCCTCCCCATCAGAGGAAACAAAAACGGTGACGTCATCGGCATACGCCACCACTCTCAGAGTGGCTTCCGGTGCTGCCCGGTCCATCCCGATCCCAGCCAACGGTCCACGCTCCACCCTCCTAAGAAGTGGGTCAATCGCAAACACGTACAGTAGCGGGCTCAAGGGACAACCCTGGCGAACACCACACCCAACCTCAAAAGAGCTGCCAATCCAACAGTTCACAAGCGGGAAACTCTCTGCCCCAGAGTACAAGGTCTTAAGCCAATCAACAAACCCCCCCGGCAGGCCATACCTCAGAAGGACAGACCAGAGATACTCATGATTAACCCGATCAAACGCTTTTGCCTGGTCCAATGACAGCATGTACCCCTTCCAGTGACCAGCCCTACCCTGCTCCACCGCCTCTCGGACACAGAGTACAGCACTAATTGTACTGCGGCCCGGAACAGAGCAATGCTGGGCCCCCGAAAGGAGCTGGGGTGCAAATTTCACCAGCCGATTAAACAGCACCTTTGCCAAAACCTTCCTGTCTGCATTGAGAAGCGCTATGGGACTAATTCTCAATGCAAGATGGGTCCTTACCCTTTGACAAGATGATCAGGGCAGACCTCCTCATTGACTTTGGCAGAGTGCCCGAGGAAAGACACTCATTGAATACCTCAGTCAAGAGGGGAACCAAGGCGTCCTTAAAGGTCTTATAGAATTCAGATGTTAAGCCATCCGGACCGGGAGATTTCTTCAGGGCAAGCCCTTCAATCGCCAACTTAACTTCCTCTTCCCTGATCATCTCTGTCAAAACGCCAAGAGAGGGGTCTACCCCTGGTTCGGGGACGGCTTCAGCCAGAAAAGCCGACATCTCATCCCAATCCAGATCCCTCTTCCCCAAGAGGTGCGAGTAGAAGGATCTGACGACCTCCAGGATCCCTGATCTGGATCTTTTCAGGGACCCCGCAGTGTCAACCAGTCCTGTAACAACTTTACTATTCACTGACATCTTGCAGTTTCTGTAAGGGTCGGGCGAGCGGTACTTCCCGTAATCCCTCTCAAAAACCAAAGATGCGTGTCTATCATACTGACACCTCATTAGCAAAGATTTCACTCTGGAGATCTCCTCGCGGCTACCTCCAGTTGAGACAAGATGCTCGAGTTTCCTCCTCAGGCCCTGATACAGGCGGTACCTGTCCAGGCTCCTGAGGCTCGAGAGCTGGGGAAGAATCTCGCCACCCTTTTCTTAAACATCTCCCACCACTCTGACTTACTGCTACAAAGATCCAGTAAGGGTACCTGGCTCTGAAGAAATTCCTCAAAGGACTGTCTTATCTCCGCTTCTTCCAAGAGAGACGAATTGAGCCTCCAAAAGCCTCTTCCCATCCGGGGGGTCTCTGTAACATTCAGGGAAAACAAAATCAAACAGTGATCGGAGAACTCCACCTCAACAACAGATACTGCTGAAGAGACGGCTTCCTCCTTTAAATAAAACCTGTCTATCCTGGACCTACAGTTACCTCTATGATAGGTGAACCCCTCGTGGCCTGCGGTGTGCCGGATGTGGACATGGACCAGGCGAGCCTCACTAGCTATACTATTAAGGGCGACGCTATCATAAGTCAGCTTGTCTCTGGAACCTCCTCTATCCCGGGGCCTCGTGACAGTGTTGAAGTCCCCTCCAAAGACGACCTGCCGACTCGTAAAAAGGTAGGGCTTGATCCTCATAAAGAGACACTTCCGGTCCCATTTAGATTGGGGACCATAGATGTTAATGAGCCGAAGCTCTTGTCCCTTCATGAGGACATCTAATATCAGGCACCTCCCCATTTCTAACTCAATAACCCGTCGGCATTCTACCGGTGCGGTAAAAAGGACCGCCACTCCGCTATACGGCTCGGCCGCAAGAGACCAATAGGAGGGCCCGAGTCTCTACTCCCTCTTAGCTATAAACACCTCTGCCATATTTGGCAGCCTGGTCTCTTGCAAAAAGAAAATGTCAGCTTCAACCCGGCTGAGAAAATCAAAGGCCGCAAATCTAGCCAGCGTCAACGGAGTGGGTACCGCCATCATTGGTGATTGAGTTAGATGGCTTTCTTCTTCCCACTCCCCTTATCCTCTGCCTCAGAGGAGGAATCCTTCCCCCTCTTTAATGACACAGAGGTGTCCATTCCCACATTTTTCCTTCTTTTTTCGTCCTCGTCTCCGGACTCTGGGCCAGTCCCTCCCCCCAAGGACCTTGCATCCCAAGGAGAAGGAGACTCGGCGCCCCCTGTAAGCTCCGCTGAAGCCGGAACCTCACCCTCAGCCTCCTCCTCAGAGGAAGAGATGTTATCAAGGGCTTGGAACCGGTTAGAAAGACCAACTAGAGGGGAGTCGGTTTTACCTTCCTTAGGTACCTTGGTCAGAGCGGGAGAAGATGTTTTATCTCCCTTCTTTCTCTTCTTTTTGGTGCCCAGCTTACGCTTGTGCTCTAGCCACCGCTTATTATCCTCATCCATACTTTCATAATGGGAGGATTCTGAAGCAGAGGCAGTTTCCTCCCTGTGGATCCTCCTGACCTCCTCATCCAACTCATCATCCCTCGGGGCCTCAGCAGCAACACTGGCATCCAGGACTGGGGCTGCCCCGGTAGTCTGGGGCTCGCCCCGCTCCCTCTCCTGTCTGCGCTTGTCTAGACGCCTCAGCTGGGCAGGCGTCTTTTTATTGCTTTTCTTCCCTGGCCCCTCAGCTCCCCCACCCCTGCTAGTCCCTTCTCCAGCAGAATCGGCCTCACGGCTTACTCCCACCGGGGTCTCGACTGCATTAGCAAAGGAGCGAGGACAACGGCTGAATGGGTGGCCTAACTCACCACACAGGTGGCACCTAATCTCCACACAAGAGGCGGCAAGATGGCCGACACCCCCACACAACGCGCATTTCTGCACGGTGCAGTTTGCACTGAAGTGTGTGGGGTCGCCTCACCTGTGACAGAGCTTCGGTTGCCCCTGGTAGAAGACCAGGATACGATCCCTACCCAGGAAGGCAGACGATGGAATGTGGGCAACCGTACCACCTGAACGCTTAAGTTTTACCATAAACGTCCAGGCCCCTGACCAGATACCAAACTCGTCGCGGTTTTTCTTTGGCATCTCCACCACCTCTCCATACCGACCAAGCCACGTCATGATGTCATAGCAAGAAAGCGACTCGTTATGAGTCATCACGGTCACTTTCTTGATCTGGTTTTGGCGAGACACTGCCTGAACGGCAAAGTCTCGCCAGCTGGGCTCATTTTTTGCCAACTCATAATTCGCCCAGAAGAGCTCAAGCCCCTCCGGCCGAACAAAGCTGACATCAAACTCAGGCGTGGAATAGGGATGTATCAAGGCGTAGATGTCAATCGCCTTGAAGCCCATCCTCAGCAGGAGCTCCACAACTTTAGACCTTGGCGGACATGCATCACTGCCCCTCCACCGAAGACGGACCACATTCCTACGCACACTGCCTGGCCCGGCTGTTGGGAGGGACCACACTGTATCTCCCCCTTTTTGCTCTCGGAAGGCCCCGAGGCCATGCCTCTCTATCCAGAAGGATAGATCAACCTCTCGACCCTCTACCATTAGTGATCTCTCCCCCTTCTTTAGAGCCTCCAGAAGGCGCCGTTGCAACATGCCGTCCCCAAAGCCCGGAGACGAGGAGGATGCCCTATTTGCCCCGGAGGTGACACTGGCATAACTCTGGACAGGTGCTGCCACCCCCGGGGGGGCAACCGGACCAGTGACCACATCAGCCCCAACAGTATCACCATTACCCACCTCCATCTCACCCTCCACCAAACCAGCAACCACACCACTAGACAATGAATTATCCTCATTCACCTCCACCACCACATTCATTCCTGCTGGACCAGTAACAATGGTGGATGACCTTTTGACCTCCGCATCAGGCACAAGGGGCTCAGTCACCTCCATAGAACTGGAGGCGACCTCACCCCCGGTCTTATGTGTGCTCTCCACATCATCGGTCGGTAATTTCCGCTGTTTGGCATTTGGTATAATTTGCCGCTGATCTCTAGCTGCAGTTAGGCGCCGCTGATCTTTAGCATCAGGATCTTCCGGACCAGCGACGCCAACACAAAATAGCACTTTCGTGGGAGGACCGGAACGCTCAGCCCCAACTGCCCCCTCACACTGCCGCCGCTTCTCAACTAAGTGATCAGCGGCAACAGCATTCAGAGGCGCCGAGGCTACCGGAGCTGCCCCCGACACCGGGCTGCTCCCCCCTCCCACTGAGGAGCGCACCACAGCATCGTGGCCTGATGGAACGCCCACCGCCGGGCCGCCCTCACTGTCCAGCCTCTCGGCTGATGCACCTCCTGCTGCGTCCCCACTACTACAAGCAGAGACGGAGCTCTGTGCCTCACTACCGCGCTCTGTAATCTCCCCGCGCCTTTGCACCGGATCCACAGCAGAACCCGGGCTGGGCTGGGCAACGGGGCTTATACAGCGAGCTGAGCCTGCCGCCGGCTCAGGGGGTACAGGGAGGGGGGCATATACGTATCTTACCGCTTCCTGCAGCTTTGGCTTGGTCTTCTTTGCCTTTTTGTGGCCCCCAGGTGCCTCTTCTGGTAGATCGTCACCAAGATGGAAGTTTTGGAGGCACACTGGGGACTCCAGGAGCTTAATCTCCGCCATTAGCGCCCCTCCCTGGCCGCTGCTGTCACTGTCCTCCCCAGAGCCAGCAGAACTGCGACCGGATGTCACTGTCGCCTGTCCTGCAGGGAGCTCGCTGCACGTGGCCTGCGGGTGACTTTGCAGGCTGCCAGGTGGGGCTTCCTGCTGGTCATCATCACTCTCATCATCCACCTGGCTCTCAGGCTGCAGCCCTATCTGCCTTTGCTCTCTGGTATCAGCCATTTCTCTAAAGCGGTCTTCATTCATAAGTTTTTCTTTGAAAGGACCACTCTGCTCTCTGATGTTGGCTTTCCTAAGTTCCAGGCGTTGAATTTCACTGCTCAGTCTTTTTACCTCGGCTTGGAGTTTTGCCTTCCTTGGTTTGGAGGCCCCCGCAGCTTTGGCGCTTGTGCAGCGCAGCTCCTCCCGGAGCCTCCTGATGAGCTTACTGGCATCTTCATACTCACGGAGGCGGATCATGACCCGGGAG
The DNA here is from genome assembly GCF_046119375.1 of Phyllobates terribilis. NCBI lineage: Eukaryota > Metazoa > Chordata > Amphibia > Anura > Dendrobatidae > Phyllobates > Phyllobates terribilis. The sequence goes on from NW_027362772.1 coordinate 305,007,750, forward strand.
GCATAGGTGGACACAGACTCCCGGGGTCCCTGCAGCGCCCATTCCCCCTCAGGGAGGTCAGCCTCACCTCCGTGAGCACTCAGCTTTCCTCCGGAAGGAGCGCCATCTTGCACGCCGCTGTCAGGCTTTTCCTCCATGCTGGAAGCCTTGCGGCTTCTGGGGGTCTCCACAATCCCGGGGGGAGTAGGAGCCACATTGCTGCGACTCCTGGTGCAGCGTCTCACCCCCGAGTCCTCTGATGTGCAGGCCGGTTGCTGGTTTCTTCTGCCCCCCACCGGCCTGGTTCGGGAAGCAGAAGCCTGGGACTTGGCTCCATCACTCATCCCAGAAACCCGCTCCCTCCCTGGGAAAGAGAGAAAGCAGGTCCCCAGGTGGAGAGGTGTTGGTTCTCAGAGATCAGGAGCTCACAGCAGGATCTGCAGCCACCACACCCGTAATCACCACACTGACTAGCAGCTGATCAGAGCTGCACCCAGTATGCTGCTGGTGCAGTCACTGTGTACTTACATTACATCACTGATCCTGAGTTACATCCTGTATTATACTCCAGAGCTGCACTCACTATTCTGCTGGTGCAGTCACTGTGTACATACATTACACCACTGATCCTGAGTTACATCCTGTATTATACTCCAGAGCTGCACTCACTATTCTGCTGGTGCAGTCACTGTGTACATACATTACATTACTGATCCTGAGTTACCTCCTGTATTATACTCCAGAGCTGCACTCACTATTCTGCTGGTGCAGTCACTGTGTACATACATTACTGATCCTGAGTTACATCCTGTATTATACTCCAGAGCTGCACTCACTATTCTTCTGGTGGTCACTGTGTACATACATTACATTACTGTTCCTGAGTTACCTCCTGTATTATACTCCAGAGCTGCACTCACTATTCTGCTGGTGCAGTCACTGTGTACATACATTACATTACTGATCCTGAGTTACATCCTGTATTATACTCCAGAGCTGAACTCACTATTCTGTTGGTGCTGTCACTGTGTACATACACTACATTATTGATCCAGAGTTACCTCCTGTATTATACTCCAGAGCTGCACTCACTATTCTGCTGGTGCAGTCACTGTGTACATACATTACATTACTGATCCTGAGTTACATCCTGTATTATACACCAGAGCTGAACTCACTATTCTGTTGGTGCTGTCACTGTGTACATACATTACATTACTGATCCTGAGTTACATCCTATATTATACTCCAGAGCTGAACTCACTATTCTGTTGGTGCTGTCACTGTGTACATACATTACATTACTGATCCTGAGTTACCTCCTGTATTATACTCCAGAGCTGCACTCACTATTCTGCTGGTGCAGTCACTGTGTACATACATTACATTACTGATCCTGAGTTACCTCCTGTATTATACTCCAGAGCTGCACTCACTATTCTGCTGGTGCAGTCACTGTGTACATACATTACATTACTGATCCTGAGTTACATTCTGTATTATACTCCAGAGCTGCACTCACTATTCTGCTGGTGCAGTCACTGTGTACATACATTACATTACTGATCCTGAGTTACCTCCTGTATTATACTCCAGAGCTGCACTCACTATTCTGCTGGTGCAGTCACTGTGTACATACATTACATTACTGATCCTGAGTTACATTCTGTATTATACTCCAGAGCTGCACTCACTATTCTGCTGGTACAGTCACTGTGTACATACATTACATTACTGATCCTGAGTTACCTCCTGTATTATACTCCAGAGCTGCACTCACTATTCTGCTGGTGCTGTCACTGTGTACATACATTACATTACTGATCCTGAGTTACCTCCTGTATTATACTCCAGAGCTGCACTCACTATTCTGCTGGTGCAGTCACTGTGTACATACATTACATTACTGATCCTGAGTTACATCCTGTATTATACTCCAGAGCTGCACTCACTATTCTGCTGGTGCAGTCACTGTGTACATACATTACATTACTGATCCTGAGTTACATCCTGTATTATACTCCAGAGCTGCATTCACTATTCTGCTGGTGCAGTCACTGTGTACATACATTACATTACTGATCCTGAGTTACATTCTGTATTATACTCCAGAGCTGCACTCACTATTCTGCTGGTGCAGTCACTGTGTACATACATTACATTACTGATCCTGAGTTACCTCCTGTATTATACTGTAGAGCTGCACTCACTATTCTGCTGGTGGAGTTTCTGTGTACTTATATTATGTATACTGTACTGATCCTGAGTGAAATGTTGTATTATTTATACTCCAGAGCTGAAATCACTATTCAGTACAGTTGACGGAAAATTAAAAGTGGTATGAGTCTTTGGATGCAGTTACAACTGGTTCAGTTTCTGTACAGATTGCTCTGGGGATTTGCATTGTACAAATCATATTTACATATATGGTGATTAGCTAAATATTTATGATGACATTTGTACATAAGCTATAAGCTGAAAATACATAGGCTGATAGGTGCTGGTCTTAGCTCTCGGACCCTCAATTTTCAGGAAAATTGGGGTCCTATCCTGCCTCTCCAAAGTATTTGTTTTTCCCGGACTGCCTATCTAAGTCTTTGGGGTAACGTTTCTCCTTGTGGAGGGTGACATACCAGCTCTGGCGGCTTATTCGCCGTGCAATGCTCCTCTGGGAAATTTAATATGCAAATTTCCTCTTCAGAGAGGAAGAGGACTTGAACTCTATAGCGCCACCTGTTGGAAGCAGCGATCCTACAAGTCACAATCGACCCTTTAACGAGTCTTGCAATATGGAAGTTATGGAAGCAGCAATATCTTGTGTATTGCGATAAAGCAGACATGTTAAAACCCCTGACGACCCAACATGATGGCACAATAAGCGGTTTCAAATATCAAACCCAGTTCTACTACACAAAAACCTGTGCCCTGCTCCACCTGTATGGTGAATCTCTCTCTTTATATGCTACATTCCCATATAAAAAGCACAGTCGATGTTCAGACTCAGTCATGCCAGTGACATAACACCTGTAAGACGAGGGTGACTAAAAAGGACGTCCGACGATAATTACTATTGTCACCAGCTGTACAATGATAGCATAAATGACTGTATACAGTGCCAGGACTGATATCGCTAATTAATTACGCTTCCCCTCACCCTCCGAGCTGCTGTCAGAGCCACTTTGCGGATCCTTCCATCAGCGCACAATGGTGGAGAAACGGGTTAAGGTTCAGGATGAGATGTGAACCCCTCACTGTTCAGGGTTTGTAATTAACTTTTCTCCTGGCTGCTTTAATTATGAAATCTCATCTCCCTCCCGCTTCTTGTTTACTAGTCGCGCTGTTTTTCTTGCAGGCATCTAGTACCCAGCGGACGCTTTCACCCGGACTCATGCTTCTGTGGAGTCTAATTTCCAGAATTGTGCAACAATATTGGATAGGATACAATTCTGCAATCAATAATGATATAAAATAGGGACAAATGTGCCATAATAGTGGTATGGTCTGATTTAGAAAAATGATGCAACAGATCATCAGATTTTCTATGCAGCCTCACCCATTCATATCAATGAGGCCGGGTTCACGCAAATGTTTTTTCATGGTTCGTATAAGGACAGCAATGCCCTGTCTGGCTGTGGTTCTCCCAACCCGAGCTTACAGTCTCATGTCTATTAGGGGAGAGTCAAACTGCTGTCAGACGAGGATCGCAACACAGTGCTTGGACTGGCTGATGGCTCTCCTGACTTGAGCATGACCACATGTATTTTTATACAGCCGTCACGCTCGGGTCCGGAGAGCTGCCAGCCAGTCTGAGCACTGCGTTGCAATCCTCGTCCAAAATATACGGCCGTCTGACTCTTCCCTTAGGCTGCAAGTTCGAAACGGGAGACCCCAGGTCAGACTGAGCATCGCGGTCCGTTAAAAAAAATGACAGCACACTAATACCAATAATTATGCTTGCTTCATTCCCGACAGATACTGGCTGTGCTATACAGCCTCTAACATCAGCGAATAGAGCCCACTGCTGTTAACTTCTACGGGGGACGAGCCGTTCCATGTGCCCCCCTGTGACACAATTGTGGGGTGCTGATTTGTTGCTATAGCAGGCAGAGGTCTGCTCAACCCCCGTTCCTGCTACTACAATAATCCTCTGAAGACCAGCTTGAGGGTCATATTCATAAGGGATCCCGATTTTCATTATGAACTGCAATATACAATACATACTATATACTGTACTACAGTAGAAAGTACAAGCGATCAGATGAACAAGTCCCCTAGAGGAATTACAAAAAAAAGAAAAAATGTATTGAAAAATATGGAAAAAACTAAAAAAAAGTTACATAATATGATCTATCAGAATACAGTGGGTACGGAAAGTATTCAGACCCCTTTACATTCTTCACTCTTTGTTTCATTGCAGCCATTTGGTAAATTCTAAAAATTTCATTTTTTCTCATTAAAGTCCACTCTGCACCCCATCTTGACTAAAAAAAACAGAAATGTAGAAATTCTTGCAAATTTATTAAAAAAGAAAAACTGAAGTATCACATGGTCATATGTATTCAGACCCTTTGCTCAGTATTGAGTAGAAGCCCCCTTTTGAGCTAGTACAGCCATGAGTCTTCTTGGGAATGATGCAACAAGTTTTTCACACCTGGATTTGGGTCTCCTCTGCCATTCTTCCTTGCAGATCCTCTCCAGTTCCGTCAGGTTGGATGGTGAACGTTGGTGGACAGCCATTTTCAGGTCTCTCCAGAGATGCTCAATTGGGTTTAGGTCAGGGTTCTGGCTGGGCCAGTCAAGAATGGTCACAGAATTGTTCTGAAGCCACTCCTTTGTTATCTAGCTGTGTGCTTAGGGTCATTGTCTTGTTCGAAGGTGAACCTTCGGCCAAGGCTGAGGTCCAGAGCACTCTGGAAGAGGTTGTCATCCAGGATATCTCTGTACTTGGCCGAATTAATGTTTTCTTCAATTGCAACCAGTCGTCCTGTCCCTGCAGCTCAAAAACACCCCCATAGCATGATGCTGCCACCACCATGTTTCACTGTTGGGATTGTATTGGGCAGGTGATGAGCAGTGCCTGGTTTTCTCCACACATACCACTTAGAATTATCACCAAAAAGTTCTATCTTCGTCTCATCAGACCAGAGAATCTTATTTCTTATAGTGTGGAGGTCCTTCATGTGTTTTTGAGCAAACTCTATGCGGGCTTTCATATGTCTTGCACTGAGGAGCGGCTAAAGGCCCGACTGGTGGAGGGCTGCAGTGATAGTTGACTTTTGTGGAACTTTCTCCCATCTCCCTACTGCATCTCTGGAGCTCAGCCACAGTGATGTTGGGGTTCTTCTTTACCTCTCTCACCAAGGCTCTTCTCCCATGATTGCTCAGTTTGGCTTGACGACCAGATCTAGGAAGACTTCTGGTGGTCCCAAACTTCTTCCATTTAAGGATTATGGAGGCCACTGTGCTCTTAGGAGCCTTGAGTAATGCAGAAATAATTTTTTATAACCTTGGCCAGATCTGTGCCTTGCCGCAATTCTGTCTCTGAGCTCCTTGGGCAGTTCCTTTGAGCTCATGATTCTCATTTGGTCTGACAGGCCCTGTGAGGTCTTATATATGTATTATCGGCGTCTCTGCCACCTGACAGGCAGAGACGTCGTCCCTCTTACCGCCGCGCTCCCTGCCCGGCGTCCTCCGGCGCTCCTGCTTCTGCTGCCAGCGCGCACAGCTTCCCGGGCACTGTGCTTAGGGCACGCGCGCGCTCCCTCCCTCTTAAAGGGGCCGCGCGCGCCGTCCTAAGGAGTCCCCTCGTATAAGGAGAGCTCTCGTATAAAAGGAACCTCCTCCAAAATGGAGGTGCCCGTGCAAGGTTGTAGCTTTGTGTGTTAAACTCCGCTTCAGCCCTCAGGTCCTACTACTAGACTGACTCCGCCAGCCTGACTACCAGTCCTGTCCGCCAGCCTGACTACCAGTCCAGTCCGCCAGCCTGACTACCAGCCCAGTCCGCCAGCCTGGCTACCAGCCCAGTCCGCCAGCCTGGCTACCAGCCCAGTCCGCCAGCCTGGCTACCAGCCCAGTCCGCCAGCCTGACTACCAGTACTGTCCGCCAGCCTGACTACCAGTACTGTCCGCCAGCCTGACTACCAGTCCTGTCCGCCAGCTTGTCTACTCTCCTGCCCGACAGTCTGTCTATGGGCCCTGCCCGCCTGCTTACCTGGAGGCTCCTGCTTGTTACCTGCGGGGCCTACCAGCCAGCCTACCTGGAGGCTCCTGCTTGTTACCTGCCGTGTCTGCCAGTCCGTCTACCCGGATCACCCGTCAGCCTGCCTGCCGTGCTCATCTGCTGTACCGGTCAGTCCCTGCCTTCTGACCCGTGGAAGTCACCTGCTCTCTTACAAGGTCTGGCCCAGAGTAGCACCTGGTCCCTCTGCTCGGTCCTTCCCTAGTCACGGAGTCGATTGAGCCGCCGTACGACCTTGGTCAGTCCGAGTTGATACCTAGTTTCGCCCCTCTGGTCCCTCCTTGCACCGCAGCACAGAGGTTCCACCACCCGGATCCGTAACAATATAGACAGGTGTGTGCCTTTCCAAATCAAGTCCTATTAGTTTAATTAACCACAGCTGGACTTCAGTGAAAGAGTAGAACCCGCGTCAGGCCCGGTGGTCTTTGTTCTTCGCCCGCTTCAACTTTACCCTACATTATCGCCCGACGGACAAGAACATTAAAGCCGATGCCTTGTCCCGATCCTTCCGATTAAGAGGAGGAGCCTATGCATATAATCGATCCCTCCAAAGTGATGAATGTGGCCCCCTTGGACCTGTCTCGTCTCCCACCAGGTAAGACGCTTGTAGTGGTTCCGGATCGTAAGAAGGTTCTTCACTGGGGTCATTCATCCAAACTAGCCGGCCATGCTGGCCAGAAGACCTTCCTGCTCATTACCCGGCATTACTGGTGGCCTACCCTGCGTCAGGATGTGGTAGACTTCGTCACGGCCTGTTCGTCCTGTGCCCGCAACAAGGTTCCCAGACATCTTCCAGCCGGCTGTCTCCTGCCTCTTCCCGTACCTGCTGCCACGTGGCAACACATTGCTATGGACTTTATTACTGATCTCCCTGTTTCTGCCGGTTGTACGGTCATTTAGGTGGTCGCTGACCGCTTTTCTAAAATGGCTCACTTCATCCCTCTGCCTGGTCTCCCGTCTGTATCTGTGCTGGCTAAAGACTTCATCCATCACATCTTTCATCTCCACGGCCTACCCCTCCACATTGTGTCTGATCGGGGGGTCCAGTTCACTTTGCGCTTCTGGAGAGCTACGTGTAAGCTGCTGGATGTCACCCTGGATTTCTCCTCTGCTTACCATCCGCAGTCCAATGGCCAAGTGGAATGTATCAACCAGATCCTTACCAGCTTCCTCCGGCACTTCGTCAACGCTCACCATACCGATTGGGTGGAGCTCCTACCATGGGCCGTGTTCTCCTATAACAACCATGAGAGCGAATCTTCTTCCAAGTCCCCGTTCTTTGTGGTCTACGGTCAACATCCCCGGATTCTGTTTCCCGTTTCCGCTTCAGTGGACAACCCTGCCACGGAGTCTCTGGTCAGCGAATTTTCCACTACTTGGGAGGACACTAGATCCGCACTTCTTCAATCCTCCGAGCGGATGAAGAAACATGCTGATAAGAGACGTCTGGATCCACCTCAGTTCCGTCCGGGAGACAAGGTTTGGTTCTCCTCCAAACATGTTCGTCTCAAAATACCCTCCTATAAGTTGGGTCCACGGTTCATCGGTCCATTTGAAGTCCTCAAGCAAATCAACCCAGTAGCCTACAAGTTAAAACTCCCGGCCACCTTACGGATTCCCAACTCCTTCCATGTATCTCTCCTCAAACCAGTTGTGCTTAATTCTTTTTCCGACAATCCAGGTACCTCCCTAGCTCCGGTCTCTGCTGAGGACGCCTACGAGGTAGAGAACATTCTGGCCACCAAGAGGGTAAGAGGAAAAACCTTTTTTTCTGGTGGATTGGAAGGGGTTTGGCCCAGAGGAGAGAACTTGGGAACCCAGGGAGAACATCCACGCCCCGCTTCTCCTTAAAAAATTTCTTTCAGGCCTAAAAATGAGGGGGCGTAAAGGGGGGGGTACTGTAGTATCAGCATCTCTGCCCCCTGACAGGCAGAGACGCCATCCCTCTTACCGCCGCGCTCCCCGCCTGGCGTCCTCCAGCGCTCCTGCTTCTGCTGCTGCTAGTGCGTGCAGCTTCCCGGGCACTGCGCTTAGGGCGCGTGCGCTCCCTCCCTCTCAAAGGGGCCGCGCGCGCCGCCGTAAGGAGTCCCCGGCCAGTGGCCGGAGGACCTCTCATATAAAAGGCACCTCCTCCAAAATGGAGGTGCCCGTGCAAGGTTGTAGTTTTGTGTGTTAAACTCTGCTTCAGCCCTCAGGTCTCTTTGCTAGCCTGACTCCGCCAGCCTGACTACAAGTCCAGTCCACCAGCCTGACTACTAGTCCTTTCTGCCAGCCTGACTACCAGTCCAGTCCGCCAGCCTGAGTACCAGCCCAGTCCGCCAGCCTGACTACCAGCCCAGTCCGCCAGCCTACCAGCCCAGTCCGCCAGCCTGACTACCATCCCAGTCTGCCAGCCTGACTACCAGTCCTGTCCGCCAGCCTGACTACCAGTCTTGTCCACCAGCTTGTCTACTCTTCAGCCCGACAGTCTGTCTACAGTCCAGTCCGCCAGTCTGTCTATGGGCCCTGCCCGCCTGCTTACCTGGAAGCACCTGCCTTTTACCTGCCGTGCCTACCAGCCAGCCTACCTGGAGGCTCCTGCTTGTTACCTGCCGTGCCTACCAGCCAGCCTACCTGGAGGCTCCTGCTTGTTACCTGCCGTGTCTGCCAGTCCGTCTACCCGGATCACCCGTCAGCCTGCCTGCCGTGCTCATCTGCTGTACCGGTCAGTCCCTGCCTTCTGACCCGTAGCAGTCACCTGCTCTCATACAAGGTCTGGCCCAGAGTAGCACCTGGTCCCTCTGCTCGGTCCTTCCCTGGTCACGGAGTCGATTGAACCGCCGTACGACCTTGGTCAGTCCGAGTTGATACCTAGTTTCGCCCCTCTGGTCCCTCCTTGCACCGCAGCACAGATGTTCCACCACCCGGATCCGTAACAATATAGACAGGTGTGTGCCTTTCTAAATCAAGTCCTATTAGTTTAATTAACCACAGCTGGACTCCAATGAAGGAGTAGAACCATCTCAAGGAGGATCACAAGGAAATGGACAGCATGTGACTTAAATGTGAGTGTCTGAGCAAAGGGTCTAAATACTTATGACCATGTGATATTTCAGTTTTTCTTTTTTAATAAATTTGCAAAAAGTCTACATTTGTTTTTTTTCAGTCGAGATGGGGTGCAGAGTGGACTTTATTGAGAAAAGAAAATGAACTTTTTAGAATTTACCAAATGGCTGCAATGAAACAAAGAGTGAAAAATGTAAAGTGGTCTGAATACTTTCCATACCCACTGTACAAAATTAATTAACCCAATCGTTAAACGTTGTTAAGAGAAATAAAATCAAAATGCCAGATTTGCATTTTTTATTCGTCACAAAAAAAGACAAAAAGACGTGATGAGGACGCCATATCTACTGCAAAATGGTATAATTAAAACGGCAGCTCACCATGTAATACACCATCGCTCCATCAACTAAAAAATAGATCATTACTAAATTTATTTTTTTATGAATTTCAGATTTTGTTTTCACCATTTAACCCCTTTCTGACATAGTATGTAATAATTCCTTCCCCTGCCCTGGGCCTTATGGACCAGGTACATATTAATACGTCTTGGCGATTGCACCCACCTGTGTGATTCTGACAGCTGACACCCAGCACTCAGTGCCAGGAGCTGCGATCACAGAGTTTAGCGAGCAAGCAGAGGGACAAAAGCCCCTCTGCTCTTGGATCGGAGACCCTGCGACGTCAGCGTGGGGTCCCCTTCATTGCCATGGTGACCCGATGTCGTCATGACGACATCCGGTTCACCAGGCACCTGGAAGTTAGTTTGATCATGCGCAGTGCATGATCAAACTAACTTGTGTCTGCAGCACTGACAGTTATGAGGTATAGCAATGATCCTGCATTGCTATACCTTATAACTGCGATCAGACTGCAGAAAGTGAAAGTCCCATAGTTGGACTAAGAAAAAAGTGAGAAAAAAAACTAAAAAAAAAAAGTTGTAAAAAATTATATATATATTGTACCCATAAATAAATAAATATGAAAAAAAAAAAACAATAAAAGTACACATATTTGGTATCGCCATGTCCAGAACGACCATACCTGTAAAACTGCTCCACTAGTTAACCCCTTTAGTAAACACAGTAAAAAAAAAAAAAACCTAAGCAAAAAAACGGTGCTTTATCATCATATCGCAGAACAAAAAGTGGAATAAAACGCGATTAAAAAGATGAATGTAAATAAAAATGGTACTGCTGAAAACGTCATCTTGTCCCGCAAAAAACAAGCTGCTGCCAAACAGCTCCATCAGCCGAAAAATAAAAAAGTTATAGCTCTCAGAATAAAGCGATGCAAAAAAATTTATTTTTTCTATAAAATAATTTTTGTATGAAAGCTCCAAAACATAAAAAAATATATAAATGGTACCGCTGTAATCGTACTGACCCGAAGAATTAAGCTGCCTTATCAATTTTATCACACACGCAACGGCATAAAAAAAAAAACAATTCCTGAATTGTTGGTTTTTGATTATTCTGCCTCCCAAAAATCGGAATAGAGAGCGATCAAAAAATGTCACGTGCGTGAAAATGGTACCAATAAAAACGTCAACTTGTCCAGCAAAAAACAAGCCATCACATGACTATGTCGGCCGAAATATGGAAAAATTATAGCTCTCAAAATATGGCGATGCAAAAACTAGTCTTTGCAACAAAAAAAACACGTTTTTTAGTGTGTGACAGCTGCCAAACATAAAAACCCGCTATAAATCTGGTATTGCTGTAATCACACCGACCTGAAGAATAAAGTCGTCTAATCACTTATACCACATGAGGAACGGCGTAAAAAATAAATAAAACAAATTCTTCACCTGCTGATGATTTGTTCATTTTGCCTCCCAAAGATCGCAGTATGGCTTGGCACACATTTATCCTGCGCTCTGCGCTGAGCACTTACACGGGGGTTTTCGTGTAAATCTCTGAAATATGTGATTCAGAATATGTGATTCAGACGGAACTGTGTCACCCAGGGGGATATATAGGGGACTCGGTACCCGGGCCTTTTACCTTGTTTAGGAGGTCACGGCAGTCGGCTCACGGGCCCGTACTCTGGGTCTCTCTTTTAAAAGGGGTTTTAGTGTACAGTTTGTCTCGTGACGCCACCTGTGGTTTCCGGTAATGGTTACCGGCACTGCTGCAGACCTCCGGGGGTGATGGGATGGCAGCTGTTTCTGCTCCCCACAGGCGGAGCGGGCCCCCGGGGCAGTGTAGGTGCAGATAGTGGTGATGCTGGGGCTTGTAGTGCAGGAGAGATGGCGCAGCAGGAGTAAATGACAGAGACAGGGGATTCACTTCAGTACCTTTACTGGTGCGGATGTCAGGTACGGTCCAGGGTACTCGGTAGGAAGGGTGCGCTTCAGGACTTCTCCCCAGTGAGCGGGTATAAGGCCTCCTGGTCCGTGTCTCCCTCTCTCTAAGCTCCTGGCCAGCCTGCAACTGGACCTAGCTTCTGTGTCGTGCTGTTCCTTCACCTGTCGCTTGGTAGTAGGACCTTTCTCTGGCAACCACTATCCCTGGACGCCGGGGCCTTCGTGGTTCCTAGTCCTGTCAAGGGTTTAGCTTCAGGTCGACCAGGGACTTGTAGTCCTCCTGGTATGCTAGGCGGACCCGGTGTCCGATTTGTGTCTTAGGGTGAGCCTATGATGCTCCTCTGCCCCCCTCAACTCCTTTCTCCTCTTCTCTTTGCCTCCGGCCACACTCGGGGCCCTCAATACAACAGCAGACGTGCTGCGTCTTCGCTGCTCTCAGCGTCAGCACGCTCTCTCTCAGACTAACTGAACTTCTGACTGAACTGCCTGGCTCCACCCTCCATATGTATATCCCTAACAGGGCTCCCTCTGGTGGTATGAGGTGGAAGGGTGGAGGTGTTTGTTTGTAATGAGGGCCTCTTGTGGAGAAGTCCATCCATGCACCCTTTTGGGTCCTGTGGTACCTGTTGTAGCAGGGTGCCACAGAACCCCCAGTGGAAGATTCCCTATAATGAGGCAGATGGAGGCACCGTGGACGCTGCCTGACCTGTGATCCCGTGTCCGTCTTTTTATTAGGCGTGTATAAAAGTGCCGTCGACCACAGTTTTGTGAACCTCTGAAAAAAAGGACACCACTAAAAAGAGGCCAGACGGAGTCCAGAGTAAGGCTGGTTTCACACGTCCTGATATTTCCGGTACTGGAAAAAACAGTACCGGAGATACCAGTGTCCGTGCGCACCTGTGTGCCATACGTGTGGAAACCTTGTGCCACATCAGGAGCACACGTACCAGCGCATGGGAATCAGCGGTACAATTAGCTCTGTTCCCAAGCGCAGGGTGCTGAATGCTGCCTTCATTATTGTCCCCTGTCGGTGCTGCGATCAGCGCGAGCAAGGGACAATGTTGAGAGTAGTATTGTGCTCCCGCTGTGTCGTGGTGTAAAAATAAGAATAAAATAAAGATTCTTACACACCCCTGTCCGAAAGATGTCCCCCGCTGTAACCCATCTGACTGCTCACGCCAAGGAGCTGTGGAAAAATGACTCGCTCCAGCGAGCAGGCCCCGGAATGATTGTAGAGCAGAGAGTGCGGCACTTACAGGCTAGAACATTACATGAATACAGCATTATCAGGGCAGGAGGCTCCTTAACTCATCTATTGCAGTAATGGATCTCTTACCTGTGGTCTCACATATGGTACAGGTCTGCAGGAAGCTGACCGAGGATCGACAACACCTGAGGTGGCCGGGAGAAGCGAAACCTTCTCCAGTGCAGATCACCAGTCACATGCTGCACCTCCTGACTGCTGCACATTGCAGGCTGCTGTACATGGTCAGTCAAGAGAAAGTTTTTTTTCTTTTTATGCATTAACACATATACATGCATCTGTCTACATCCAGTCCAGGTAAAATGTATCTGAAAGTCTACACATTATCTAGACTGGATTCAACTGTAACAAACCCTCAGCAGTGACTAGTATTAGGTCTGCACAGTCCTGATGTAAAAAAAAATCTTCCAATTTACTGCCAGCAAGCAGAGATATTTCCAAAGGTGAGAAATTGAACCAATAGATCTGCACCCACGGGCCCCGATTCATCACTGGCATTTTATAATATATGTATATTTCTTTAAAAAGGGATATTCCCATCTCCAAGATCCTATCCCAATATGTAGTAGGTGTAATAACATTAGCAAATACCTCCAGTTAGAAATGTAATATAGTTCTTCTGATAAGCTGTATTGCTTACCCCATGTGCAGGTTATTGCAGTAGCTTAGGTATCCATGGTTACGACCACTAGCAACTAACTGTCACTATATGAGTGGTCGTAACCATGGATATCTAAGCTACTGCAATGCCCTGCACATGAGGTAAGCGACATAGTGAATCAGAAGAACTATACTACATTTCTAATCACTAGTATTATAATTGTTACACTTAGGATCTTTTAGATGGGAATACCCCTTTAAAGTCAGGGTTTATCAGTTTTTTAATGCTAATGCTTTCACCCCAAAAAAACGCAATAAGAATCATGCAAAAACACGCGTATTTTTCGCAGCTTTTCCTGCAAATACATCACTATTTGCAAGAGATTAACCCCTTTATGACATAGGGCGTATTAGTACGTATCTGTGCCCTGGGCCTTATGGACCAGATACGTATTAATACGCCCTATCTTTAATGCGGCACCGCGACCGAAGTCGCGGTAACAGCATTAAAATTCCGGTGCCATCTTACCTTAGGGTAGATGGCGCCGGCATCTCGGGGGTGTCGCCGCGCCTTCCCACCCACGATCGCTGTGATTGGCTGTTCAATTCTGAACAGCCAATCACAGCATTTCTCACTGTTTCCGGCAATCAGATTGCCGGAAACAGTGATGTGCAGCCTAGGATCGATGCTCCTAAGAGCACCGATCCTAGGCTGTCGCCTAGTAACCCCAGCCCTCTCCCCAAACTGCTAGGATCGGTGCGATCGCCGATTGAATCCATCGCACCGATCACAGCGGGACCGCGCGCTAACAGGGCGGTCACGGGGCGGTGACCGGCTTGTGACCTGCCTGTCACCTCCCCATGACCCCCTGTGATGTAATAGAAGCCCCAGCCAGCTCTGATTGGAGCGATCGATGATGACATTGATCGCTCCAATCAGAGTACCTGAACACAGGTGACAGGGCGGTCACAGGGCGGTGACCGGCTTGTGACCTGCCTGTCACCTCCCTGTGACCCCCAGTGATGCTGCCCAGGCCCCAGCCATCTCTGATTGGTGCGATCGATGATAACATGATAATCAGAGTACCTGACCGGGTGGTGACCGGCCTGTGACCTGCCTGTCACCATCCTGTCCCCCCCCTGTGACCGCCCTGCAGATCCTCACACTTGGTGAGGATTTCTACAGAGTGGTCACGTCTGATCTGCGCTGTGCTGGGCCTTGTAGTGCCACAGATTCTTCTGTTACACTACAAGACCTTTCTCCTACCTGCTCCTGTCGCTGCTGCTGCTCCGGCATCCTGCTGCGGTCTCCAGGGTCCTGGATCTCCCGCTCCGGCGTCCTGCTGCAGTCTCCAGGGTCCTGCATCTCCTGCTCCGGCGTCCTGCTGCGGTCTCCAGGGTCCTGCATCTCCTGCTCCGGCATCCTGCTGCGGTCTCCAGGGTCCTGCATCTCCTGCTCCGGCGTCCTGCTGCTGTCTCCAGGGTCCTGCATCTCCTGCTCCGGCGTCCAGCTGCGGTCTCCAGGGTCCTGCATCTCCTGCTCCGGCGTCCTGCTGCGGTCTCCAGGGTCCTGCATCTCCTGCTCCGGCGTCCTGCTGCTGTCTCCAGGGTCCTGCATCTCCTGCTCCGGCGTCCAGCTGCGGTCTCCAGGGTCCTGCATCTCCTGCTCCGGCGTCCTGCTGCGGTCTCCAGGGTCCTGCATCTCCTGCTCTGGCGTCCTGCTGCTGTCTCCAGGGTCCTGGATCTCCTGCTCCAGCGTCCTGCTGCTGTCTCCAGGGTCCTGGGTCTCCTGCTCCGGCGTCCTGCTGCTATCTCCAGGGTCCTGGATGTCCTGCTCCGGCGTCCTGCTGCTGTTTCCGGGGTCCTGGATCTCCTGCTCCGGCGTCCTGCTGCTGTCTCCGGGGTCCTGGATCTCCTGCTCCGGCGTCCTGCTGCTGCCTCCAGGTTGCTGGGTCTCCAGCTCCTTATCCTGCTGCTGCGGATCCTGCTTCAGAGCCTCTTCCAGAACCTGCTGCTGATCCTGCTGAAATAAGAACAGAGAAGACTTTGGTAAGTCCATCTCTGTTCTCCCCTCATCCACCCCTCTCCCCCCCTCCTCCTCTCCTCCCTCTTTTTACCTCCAATCCTCCTCCCCCCCAGTTTTTTTTTTTTCGTGCGTCCTGCAGCGGCCGAGCGCTGAGCAGTGTCTACGTCACTGATCAACGTCCGTGCTCGCTGCTTTTCAGGACTTTTTCTTGTCCCTGTCAATTCTCCCCCCCCCACCTTTGCACCACATCCGCGCACACACCCAGCAGCTGCCGAGAGTTGATTGGTGACATAGTTCACCGATCCGCACTCGTGCTCGCTGTTTGCACCACCTACTGTAGTTCCTTTTTTTCTCTTTTTTTTCAGAAAAAAAAAGTTTACACCAAGCACACTGACACACACACACTCTAAATAAAGTACTGACACACACGCACCACATACACGAGAAAAAAAAAATGTCCAACTCATCCCTAACTCGCTATTGAGCGGAGCAAGCATACGCTATTGTTGCCTCCGACACTGAGACTGACAGTGAGGGCGAGGATCCCACATTTCTTTACTTTTCTGATACCTCATCGTCCTCCTCTTCCTCCACCTCTTCCTCCTCACGTGCTGCTGGACCGCCCCGCAGTCGTCGCAGGAGAGAAGATGTTCCAGCGCCCCCCACTACTGACCCCATATGGACCTCGCCCCCTGAAAATTTTGAGCCACTGATTCCTGATTTCGTGGCGGAATCAGGAATCAAGTTTGACACCACCGGCCTCACAGAAATAGACTTTTCAAAGTCTTTTTCTCTGAGGATTTTATAAACCTCATGGTGGGCCAAACTAATTTGTATGCTCATCAATTTTTGGAACAAAACCCCTCTTCATAATTTTCTAACTGGTCTCCTGTAGACGCAGAAGAAATGATGAAGTTTTGGGGCCTGGTCCTTCATATGGGCATCCTGAAAAAAACAGAGGTTTGGCAATACTGGAGTGTTAACATTTTGTATAACACTCCAGTGTTCCGAATGGTCATGCCCCGGACACGTTTTGAGGCCATCCACAAGTTCTTGCATTACCAAGATAATGCAAGGTGTCCTGCACGCGATGACCCGAACTTTGATCGTCTTTTCAAAGTTCGGCCGGTCATCGAGCACTTCAACAACAAGTTTGGTGAAGTGTACGTGCCCAAAAGGGACATCTGCGTGGATGAGTCCTTAATTTCTTTTAAGGGGCGGCTTGGATTCCGGCAGTACCTGCCCAGTAAAAGGTCCAGGTACGGGATCAAGCTGTATAAACTTTGTGAGAGTACCTCAGGGTACACTCACAAGTTTAGAGTTTATGAAGGGAAGGGCTCCCGGATTGAACCCCCTGAGTGCCCCTGTTCTGGGAGTGAGTGGGAAAATTGTGTGGGACTTGGTGCACCCACTGCTAGATAAAGGTTATCACCTGTACGTGGATAACTTTTATTCAAGTATCCCGCTCTTCAAGTCCCTCTCTGCGCGACATACCGCAGCTTGCGGTACTGTCCGCAAAAATCAGAAAGGCCTCCCAAAGACGCTAATTGGGCAGCTGCTCAGAAGGGGTGAGAGCAGAGCCCAATGTAGCGACCACCTGTTGGTGGTCAAGTACAAGGACAAGAGGGATGTCCTTCTCTTGACCACCATACATGGTGATGGCAGCACCCTCAGCACTGTAAGAGGTTCCACTACACAGGTCGCCAAACCAGACTGTGTAGTGGGGTACAACAAGTACATGGGGGGAGTTAATCTCTCCGATCAAGTCCTCCAGACGTACAGTGCTTTGAGAAAGGCCAAGGTATGGTATAAGAAGCTGGCCATGCACATTGTTCAGATGGCAATGCACAACGCTTTCCTTCTGTCAAAATGTGCAGGCCAGACTTCTGCGTCGTACCTTCACTTCCAGGAGACAGTTATCAAGGCCCTGATATTTGGCAGTGGTGGCGGAGCGGGCCCCACTACTTCTGGAACTGAAGGACCTCGAATTGTACCGGGCCAGCATTTCCCGGGGCAGATCCATCACAGCGGAAAAAAAGGTAAGTCACAAAAGAAGTGCCGAGTGTGTTACCGAAGGGGAATACGCAAGGACACCATTTACCAATGTGAAACCTGCCCCGACAAACCTGGCCTCTGCATGAAAGAATGCTTCAAAAGATACCATACTTCCATGGACTATTGAATTAATTTCTGACGTATGACAACCTGACGAACACTACACAGCTGACGTAGTGTTCGTCAGGTTGTCATACTTCAGTTGTGTAGTGTTTGTCAGGTTGTCCTACACAACTGGTGTTTAACACTACATTATAAAATTGACAAATCAGGTATCCGTTCCAAAAAGGGGGCACTTGTTGGGCATTTCCACTGTTTAGGCACATCAGGGGCTCTGAGAACGTGACATGATGCCCGCAGACCATTCCATCAAAGTCTGCATTCCAAAGTGTCACTCCTTCCCTTCCGAGCCCTGACATGCGCCCAAACAGTAGTTTTCTCCAACATATGGGGTATCAGCGTACTCAGGAGAAATTGCACAACAACTTTTGGGGTCCAATTTCTCCTAGTACCCTCGTGAAAATAAAAATATTTCGGCTAAAAGAGCGTTTTTGTGGAAAAAAAATGATTTTTTTTTTTCACGGCTCTATGTCATAAACCTTTGCAAAACACTTGAGGGTTCAAAGTGCTCACCACACATCTAGATAAGTTCCCTGAGGGGTCTAGTTTCCAAAATAGGGTCACTAATGGGGGAGCTCCAATTTTTAGGCACACAGGGGCTCTCCAAACGCGACATGGTGTCCGCTAACAAATTGGAACCATGTCGCGTTTAGAGAGCCCCTGTGTGCCTAAACATTGGAGCTCCCCCACAAATGACCCCATTTTGGAAACTAGACCCCGTAAGGCACCTATCTAGATGCATAGTGAGCACTTGGAACCCCCAGGTGCTTCAAAAATTAATTCGTAAAAATAAAAAAGTGTTTTTTTTTTCCACTTTTTCATTTTTACGAATCAATTTGTGAAGCACCTGGGGGTTCCAAGTGCTCGCTATGCATCTAGATAGGTGCCTTGGGGGGGTCTAGTTTCTAAAATGGGGTCACTTGTGGGGGAGCTCCAATGTTTAGGCACACAGGGGCTCTCCAAACGCAACATGGCGTCCGCTAATTATTCAAGCAAATTTTACAATCAAAAAGTCAAATGGCGCTCCTTCCCTTCCGAGCCCTGCCGTGCGCCCAAACAGTGTTTTTTCCCCACATATGGGGTATCTGCGTGCCCAGGGGAAATTTCGCAACACATTTTGGGGTCCATTTTTTCTTGTTACCCCTGCGAAAATAAAAAAAAATTGGGTCTAAAGTAACATTTTTGTGAAAAAAGTTAAATGTTCATTTCTTTCTTCCACATTCCAAAAATTCCTGTGAAGCACCTGAAGGGTTAATAAGGTTCTTGAATGTGGTGTTGAGCACCTTGAGGGGTGCAGTTTTTAGAATGGTGTCACTTTTGGGTATTTTCTGTCATAAAGACCTCTCAAAGTGACTTCAAATCTGATGTGGTCCCTAAAAAAATGGTTTTGTAAATTTTGTTGGAAAAATGAGAAATCGCTGGTCAACTTTTAACCCTTATAACTCCCTAACGAAAAAAAATTTTGGTTCCAAAATTGTGCTGATGTGAAGTAGACATGTGGGAAATGTTATTTATTAACTATTTTGTGTGACATATCTCTCTGATTTAAGGGCATAAAAATTAAAATTTAGAAAATTGCAAAATTTTCAAAATTTTTGCCAAATTTCCGTTTTTTTCACAAATAAATGCAAATGATACCGAAGAAATTTTACCAAAATCATGAAGTACAATATGTCACGAAAAAACAATCTCAGAATCAGGGGGATCCGTTGAAGTGTTGCAGAGTAATTACCTCATAAAGTGACAGTGGTCAGAATTGTAAAAATTGGCCCGGTCATTAACGTGCAAACCACCCTCGGGGGTAAAGGGGTTAAGCAATGAAGATATACGTCACCATTGCAACTACTTTTACTTCAGAAAAAAGGCACAAAAGCGACAATGAATCGGCCATGGATCCCGTGTTACGTGTATACAGCTTATTACTGGAGTGGGAAGGTGCGGACATTACCTAGCAGAGCAGTCCTCCACTATCACATACGCCATGTTGTACTCACACAACACAACACAACTGCCCTCCGCAGAAAAACACCCGATAATGGCCTCAGTCATTTCTTACACTGCTGAGGTAAAATGAAAGCTGAGCTCTGATTGGTTGCTGTGCTGTGGTAGACTGAAAGGTGAGCTCTGATTGGTTGCTGTTCTGTGGTAGACTGAAAGGTGAGCTCTGATTGGTAGCTGTGCTGTGGTACATGGAAGGGTGAGCTCTGATTGGTTGCTGTGCTGTGGTAGACTGAAAGCTTAGCTCTGATTGGTTGCTGTGCTGTGGTAGACTGAAAGCTGAGCTCTGATTGGTTGCTGTGTTGTGGTACATGGAAGAGTGAGCTCTGATGGTTGCTGTGCTGTGGTAGACTGAAAGCTTAGCTCTGATTGGTTGCTGTGCTGTGGTAGACTAAAAGTTGAGCTCTGATTGGTTGCTATGGGCCACAGACAATTTTAATGTAATACAGTTTCTAAACAATCCCTTATACAATTATAAGGCATTTACTAATTATTATGATGATTGTAATAGAGATATTGCTAAAATCTAAAGTACCTTAGGTCATTATAGTCTCATAACGTGCGTCTTGCTCCTCTAGGCAGATTAATGAAACAGTCTTGGCTTGCCATAGCAACCAATCACAGTGCAGCTTTCATTGTTCAAGAGCAGACCTTGAAATAAAAGCTGCACTGTGATTGGTCTACATTGAGAACACGTCAGCGCCCGCCATTGTCCTCAGTCCTACGGCTTTTCCTCTGAAGTGACATTACTGCTGCGGTTTTGATTTTGGGTTGGATCCTGGTGTTTCTATGTAGAGGTTTCTTCTGTGTGCCCAGGAAATCTCAGGTACTCGCTGCGCTGTCACCAGAACAAGGACGCCACAAAAATAGCTGACCTTTACCGAGTCTGTATGTGACAAATGAGGTTTACTTCTCAAAAGGAGGTAAAAACAGCAGGGATCAAGCGGGACGAGAGCGAGCGGGTACAGAACCGCCGCCTGCGACAGACCGAGAAATCACACACTATATATATATATATATATATATACACTGTAAATTATATAACTGTGCCGTGTATCTAATCCTATCCTGTGTGATACTGTCTACTGAGCCGTGTACCTAATCCTGTCCTGTGTGATACTGTCCGCTGAGCCGTGTATCTAATCCTCTCCTGTGTGATACTGTCTACTGAGCTGTGTATGTAATCCTATCCTCTGTGATACTGGCTTCTGGGCTATGTATGTAATACTGTCCTGTGTGATAGCGTCTGCTCAGCCGTGTATCTAATCTTATCCTGTGTGATACCGTCTGCTTAGCCGGGTATCTAATCTTATCTTGCATGATACTGTCTGCTGAGCTGTGTATCTAATCCTATCCTATGTGATACCGTCTGCTTACCCGGGTATCTAATCTTATCTTGTGTGATACTGTCTGCTGAGCTGTGTATCTAATCCTATCCTGTGTGATACTGTCTGCTGAGCTGTGTATCTATCTTATCCTGCGCGATACTGTCTGCTGAGCTGTGTATCTAATCCTATCCTGTGTGATATTGCCCACACCTGTTACTTGCCACAGGTGAGTGTGAACGAGCATCACATGCTTGAAACTAAGTTGTTTACCCACAATTTTGTCCGGCCCATTTTTGGGCTTTTATGTGAAATTATGTCCAATTTGCGTTTTTTGTCTCTGTGTGTATTGGAACAGCAAAAAAAAACAAAGGAAATAAACATGTGTGATTCCAATAATGTTCTGGGAGAAATACTTCATTTTCTGGAACAATTTCAAGGGTGTGAACACTTTTGGCCATGACTGTAATTATAGCCGATGGTCTGCAAAAAAATAAATTCCATGACTTACAAATTTGCAAACTAAGCTTCTCCAGGTGAGTGAGTTTGCAAATTAACCAGCAGACGGATGTCTGTTACGCGAGCAGCATCTGTCAGTGTGTATGGACTGGTCGCTGCGAGAAACTCGGGAAACAGTTTTCATTTCATTCGAGAAAAACGATTGACACTCGGATGGTAAAAACGGACATAGCTGGGTCTGTACGAGAAGAAAAAATCTGCATTGCCAAACCTCAGACAATGCCACATGTCTCGTGTGAAGCTGCCTGACCTATACTGCAAGAAAAATGCGGAAAAGGCTTTATGCACCACATAAACCTGCATGAAACTCGGGGCATAGTTGGTTTATCTCCAGGCTGTTACTCCATGGGACTCGTTGTAGAGAAAAATTAAAAATCCATGAAGACATCTCCAGAGGGGGACATATCGCCTTCACATTAAACATATGGGATTAATTATAACTTCGGAAAAGAGAAACTAATTATAAGGCTGTGTGCCCACGATGCAGATTTAATGCATTTCCACTGCAAAAATGCATTGAAAACGCTTAAGTTGTCTGCCATGTTTCCCAAAGATAATCCACTTGTGCTGTGCACATGCTGCGGAAATTTCCACTGTGGATTATCATTGCGGAAAATTCCGCAGCACAACCATTTATTGTGTGTAATCGCGGCAAAATCGCCGCCATTGACTTGCGGTGACATCATTTTGTCATGTGACTGCTGACATCAGCGGTCACGTGACCTGTCAGCTAAATAAATGACATCACCGCAGGTCCTTTCAGAACACCGCGGGATGCCGAGGACAGAGGACACCGCCAAAGAGGAGACCGGGGGCCGCCAGAGAGGTAAGTATAATATTTTTTATTTTTTACGTTTTAATTCTTTTTTTTTACTATTGATGTTGCATTTAAAGCAGCATAAATTGGTCACACAATATAAATCCATGTCAGTTGCATGGATTTATATTGTGTGACCAACTTGTCAAGCACTTTTCCAAGTGATGCTCAAAATCGCTTGGAAAAACGCTTGAAAAATGCATGCAAAAACACATGTAAAATCTGCATGCGTTTTTTTCTGCCAGGGAGAGGCAGAAACGCTCAGGAAAAATCTGCATCAATTCACATAGCCTAACTGGGGAAGTGAGAGAGCTTACACTTCCACCTCAATTGAAGTAGGGACCTCCAATTACAGCAACGATCTTCTGTGGGAGCCAGACACTAAACCTGGGATTTGTTTATTCAGTGGCGGAGAAGTACACTTGATGAATTTTGCAGTTTGCATCGATCCGATATTTACGGCAGATATATTTTCGGTATTGTAGCGAAGGGATGAACATAATTCATTCACTCACATCACCGTAAGGCCATTCTAACCCCTCCAACTTAATAATAGTCTAATGGAAGGTGCTATCCATGCCATGCTTCGCCTCTATAAAAAGGTAAAATCACGATAGGAAACATTATGACAATATCTACCACTTGAGACCTCCAGGTGTGAAGATATCCTGAGAGTTGGGGATCTCATAATCTGCTAAAAGACCTAGCACATCCCACAACCAGCCACCATATGAGCTCACCAGTAGGAGGTATGTGGATGTAACCTTGATCTATTAAAAAGCAGAATTTGGGTTTTTGAATTTTGTCAGTCCTGGAAAGTACAGCTTGCTGAGCGTTCTGTCCGTTTTCCTAAGGAGCACCTCCCTACACTAAACTCTGAGCCATTTCCGTGACAAACGTTTAGTACTTTTCTTTTGTTATCCCTTTTATTTTATGTAATTTTATATACAGTGGTGGCCAAAAGTATTGGCACTCCTGCAATTCTGTCAGATAATACTCAGTTTCTTCCTGAAAATGATTGCAATCACAAATTCTTTGGTATTATTATCTTCATTTAATTTGTCTTCAATGAAAAAACACAAAAAGAATTGTCCTAAAGCCAAATTGGATATAATTCCACACCAAACCTAAAAAAGGGGGTGGACAAAAGTATTGGCACTGTTTGAAAAATCATGTGATGCTTCTCTAATTCATGTAATTAGCAGCACCTGTAACTTACCTGTGGCACCTAACAGGTGTTGGCAATAACTAAATCACACTTGCAGCCAGTTAACATGGATTAAAGTTGACTCAACCTCTGTCCTGTGTCCTTGTGTGTACCACATTGAGCATGGAGAAAAGAAAGAAGACCAAAGAACTGTCTGAGGACTTGAGAAACCAAATTGTGAGGAAGCATGAGCTATCTCAAGGCTACAAGTCCATCTCCAAAGATCTGAATGTTCCTGTGTCTTCCGTGCGCAGTGTCATCAAGAATTTTAAGCCCATGGCACTGTGGCTAACCTCCCTAGATGTGGACGGAAAAGAAAAATTGACGAGAGATTTCAACGCAAGATGGTGCGGATGGTGGATAAAGAACCTCGACTAACATCCAAACAAGTTCAAGCTGCCCTGCAGTCCGAGGGTACAACAGTGTCAACCCGTACTATCCGTCGGCGTCTGAATGAAAAGGGACTGTATGGTAGGATACCCAGGAAGACCCCACTTCTTACCCCGAGACATAAAAAAGCCAGGCTGGAGTTTGCCAAAACTTACCTGAGAAAGCCTAAAACGTTTTGGAAGAATGTTCTCTGGTCAGATGAGACAAAAGTAGAGCTTTTTGGGAAAAATCATCAACACAGAGTGTACAGCAAAAAAAAAGATGCATTCAAAGAAAAGAACACGGTACCTACAGTCAAACATGGCGGAGGTTCCCTGATGTTTTGGGGTTGCTTTGCTGCCTCTGGCACTGGACTGCTTGACCGTGTGCATGGCATTATGAACTCTGAAGACTACCAACAAATTTTGCAGCATAATGTAGGGCCCAGTGTGAGAAAGCTGGGTCTCCCTCAGAGGTCATGGGTCTTCCAGCAGGACAATGACCCAAAACACACTTCCAAAAGCACTATAAAATGGTTTGAGAGAAAGCACTGGAGACTTCTAAGGTGGCCAGCAATGAGTCCAGACCTGAATCCCATAGAACACCTGTGGATAGATCTCAAAATGGCAGTTTGGAGAAGGCACCCTTCAAATATGAGGGACCTGGAGCAGTTTGCCAAAGAAGAATGGTCTACAATTCCAGTAGAGCATTGTAACAAACTCATTGATGGTTACCGGAAGTGGTTGTTCGCAGTTATTTTGGCTAAAGGTTGTGCAATCAAGTATTAGGCTGAGGGTGCCAATACTTTTGTCTGGCCCATTTTTGGAGGTTTGTGTGAAATGATCAATGATTTGATTTTTGCTTCATTCTCTTTTGTATTTTTTCCTTGCAAGCAAATTAAATGAAGATAATAAGACCAAAGAATTTGTGATTGCAATCATTTTCAGGAAGAAACTGAGTATTATCTGACAGAATTGCAGGGGTGCCAATACTTTTGGCCACCGCTGTATCATGTTGTTTTGTTTCCATTTTTAATCATCTTTGTATATTTTTTATAAACACTGTCTATTTTTCCGGATTAAATATATAAAATTTAATAGCTCTCTTCCTCTTGCTCTGTAAACCACATCCCTGAAGCTTCGTGTAACGGGTGTCCAGTATAAAAGATTGGTGGTGGCAGTTAGTAGTTTCTTTTATTATATTTTGTTATTGTGGAGCTGGCAGTCACAATCCTGGGGTATATATACAGAGTGGTCCAAAAGTAGGTGGACAGAAAGTGTAATAAGGTTATGAAGGGGGAGATTTATCAAACATGGTGTAAAGTGAAAGTGGCTCAGTTGCCCTTAGCAACCAATCAGATTCCACTTTTCATTCCTTACAGACTCTTTGGAAAATGAAAGGTGGAATCTGATTGGTTGCTAAGGGCAACTGAGCCAGTTTCACAGATCTAGTTTTCACAGATAGATCTCCCTCAAATCTGTTTTCTTTTCAGATAATTCAGATAACACATAATGGCAAATAATTTAAATACAGATCAAAGAAAATGGATTTTAACAGATAATTGGAAATTTCAAAATGCTGAAACCGTTAGAGCAAATTGGGTTGAAACATTTGGTACTCAAGCCCCAAAGAGACAAACCATTTACCGCATTCTCGACAAATTCAATGCCACTGGCTCAATCCTTAATGCTCCAAAAACTGCTCGACCCAAAACAGTCTGTACAGAAGATAATAAACTACTTGTTGCTGAAACATTTGTTCAGAGTCCAAAAAAGTCCACAGAAGAGCCTCTTTGGAATTGGGAATTTCACGAGCTTCTATCATGCGAATCCTGAAATCTATTGGGTGGAAAGCTCATCGTCCACGTCTAATTCATGGTTTATTGGAGGATGATCCAGACAGGCGGTTGCAATTTACTGAGATTATGCTTAACGAAATTGAAGAAAATCCAGTAATTTTAGATAACATTATGTGGAGAGATGAAGCTTCTTTCACATTATCCGGCCATATTAACAGACATAATTGTATTTACTGGTATAATGAGAACATGCATTTAACATTAAAGCAACAACTAAATGAGCCTGGTGTCAATGTTTGGGGTGGTATTTCAAGTTTTGGTGTTTTAGGACCAATATTTTTTGATGGAACAGTCACAGGAGATAAGTATCTCGAAATTCTAATGAATCAAGTTGTTCCCCAGTTACAGCAACAGCCTAATTCAAATGACCTTTATTTCCAACAAGATGGGGCCCCTCCACATTATTCAAGAGTGGTCCGCGAGTATCTGGATGAAACATTTCCTAATAAATGGATTGGCCAAAGAGGCCCACTTGATTGGCCGGCACGTTCACCAGACTTGACCCCAATGGATTTTTTCTTTTGGAGAGTACTCAAGGACAAAGTTTATAGTCGAAAACCAAAAAGTGTCAGTGATTTGAAAAGTTACATAAGAGATGCATTTCAAGAAATTATTACCCAAAGAGACTTGTGCAAAAAAGTTTGTCGAAGCGTAAGAGGCCGACTTCAAAGCTGTGCAAATTGTAATGGAAAACAGTTTGAGCACCTGCGTGGATAAAATTTAAGGGCTTTTGTATTATTGTTCAGAATAAAATGTAATTGTCAATGTTATGCTTGTGTTAGTAAATATAATTTTATATATAAATCAAAATAAATGTTATTATTTTCTGTCCACCTACTTTTGGACCACCCTGTATATACACTGCTCAAAAAAATAAAGGGAACACTCAAATAACACATCCTAGATCTGAATGAATGAAATATTCTCATTGAATACTTTGTTCTGTACAAAGTTGAATGTGCTGACAACAAAATCACACAAAAATCATCAATGGAAATCAAATTTATTAACCAATGGAGGCCTGGATTTGGAGTCACCCCGAAAATTAAAGTGGAAAAACACACTACAGGCTGATCCAACTTTGATGTAATGTCCTTAAAACAAGTGAAAATGAGGCTCAGTATTGTGTGTGGCCTCCACGTGCCTGTATGACCTCCCTACAACGCCTGGGCATGCTCCTGATGAGGCTGAGTATTGTGTGTGGCCTCCACGTGCCTGTATGACCTCCCTACAACGCCTGGGCATGCTCCTGATGAGGCTCAGTATTGTGTGTGGCCTCCACGCGCCTGTATGACCTCCCTACAACGCCTGGGCATGCTCCTGATGAGGTTGTGGATGGTCTCCTGTGGGATCTCCTCCCAGACCTGGACTAAAGCATGCGCCAACTCCTGGACAGTCTGTGGTGCAACGTGACGTTGGTGGATGGAGCGAAACATGATGTCCCAGATGTGCTCAATCGGATTCAGGTCTGGGGAACGGGCGGCCAGTCCATAGGTTCAATGTCTTCATCTTGCAGGAACTGCTGACACACTCCAGCCACATGAGGTCTAGCATTGTCCTGCATTAGGAGGAACCCAGGGCCAACCGCACCAGCATATGGTCTCACAAAGGGTCTGAGGATCTAATCTCGGTACCTAATGGCAGTCAGGTTATCTCTGGCGAGCACATGGAGGGCTGTGCGGCCCTCCAAAGAAATGCCACCCCACACCATTACTGACCCACTGCCAAACCGGTCATGATGAAGGATGTTGCAGGCAGCAGATCGCTCTCCACGGGGTCTCCAGACTCTGTCACGTCTGTCACATGTGCTCAGTGTGAACTTGCTTTCATCTGTGAAGAGCACAGGGTGCCAGTGGCGACTTTGCCAATCCTGGTGTTCTATGGCAAATGCCAAGCGTCCTGCATGGTGTTGGGCTGTGAGCACAACCCCCATCTATGGACGTCGAGCCCTCATACCACCCTCATGGAGTCGGTTTCTAACCATTTGTGCAGACACATGCACATTTGTGGCCTGCTGGAGGTCATTTTGCAGGGCTCTGGCAGTGCTCCTCCTGTTCCTCCTTGCACAAAGGCGGAGGTAGCGGTCCTGCTGCTTGGTTGTTGCCCTCCTACGGCCCCCTCCACTTCTCCTGGTGTACTGGCCTGTCTCCTGGTAGCGCCTCCAGCCTCTGGACACTACGCTGACAGACACAGCAAACCTTCTTGCCACAGCTCGCATTGATGTGCCATCCTGGATGAGCTGCACTACCTGAGCAACTTCTGTGGGTTGTAGAGTCCGTCTCATGCTACCATGAGTGTGAAAGCACAACCAACATTCAAAAGTGACCAAAACATCAGCCAGAAAGCATTGGTACTGAGATGTGGTCTGTGGTCCCCACCTGCAGAACCACTCTTTTATTGTGTCTTGATAATTGCCAATAATTTCCATCTATTGTCTATTCCATTTGCACATCAGCATGTGAAATTGATTGTCAATCAGTGTTGCTTCCTAAGTGGACAGTTTGATTTCACAGAAGTTTGATTTACTTGGAGCTATATTCTGTTGTTTAAGTGTTCCCTTTATTTTTTTGAGCAGTGTATATTATATATTCCATGTGTTGGAATTGGAGATGTATATACCATACTCTTACTATGATTTCCCCAATAACCGGTCTAGTGGTGGAAACAACCGCAGCCTCATCCATCACTCATCAGTCAATTGCGTAATTGTCCTGACGATTGGAGGCAGTGGAGTTGCGTCCCCTGACAAAGTGGTGGCGGTGGAGGGATCTGCGTGATCTCCCTGCTGTTACCCGTGACAAACTGGTGGAAGTGGTGGGATCCTCTCAGTTGTCATCTTTGACACTCTGCAATCAATTACCGTATACAGTTTTTTTTTTCGAGACCCCTATAGTAACTGGCTGACACTCATTACATGTGATATGCACTGACGCTGATTGACAGGAACACTAACACTGCCGTCTGCAAATGAATCCGACTTGCTGTAAACATTCAGATAACACGGCTGAAAGCATTGAGCCACAGTAAGATGGATATTTGTTACAGGCTTCTCCTCTCTATCACAAATGACACAAGCCATCGAGGCTACTTACACCAGCCATGCATTTACCTGACTGCAAGAGCTGCACAAGAGGAGGAAAGGAGACGATCAGGAACCCCACAAAGAACAATGGTGATATCAGAGGTCACCTGCAAAACAGTAACGTCCTGGAATAAGAAGACACTGCATATTATATACTTACAAAGTATCTGCAAAAATCTTCCAAAATCCAACAATTTCAGTAACATTATTAAAAAAATTAAGTGCGGTTTCCCATTGTACTATGGTAAGGTAGGATTGGGTCTAGTTTAGTACGGTAATTAAAGGGGTAATCCAGCTTCATTCACTTCTGCATCGGGAGGTTAGCCGTCATATCTACTGAGACGTGCTGAGACCAAATGCGTGAGCTGCAGGTATAATGCACCTGTCCTATTACCAGTGATATTCTGGCTATGCGGTTCACCCTGTCAATTTATTGTGTGGATTTTCACTGTGGAGTCCCCCTTTGCAATATACATTACATGCAGATTTTGATGCTGATCTGCAGTGGATCAATAGCAAAATGTGCAGTAGACACTTTTGTACAAGTGAACAAACCTAATAGATTTTGCCCCCGGTAACGTATGCATTATATATAGACGGATATAACTATAAATGCTCATATAGGCACAAGAGTAGAGTACACGTACATCAGTGCATAAATAAAGGGGTTGTCCAGGACTTGCATATTAATAAACTATCCTTAGAATAGGTCATTAAGATTAAGATTGGTGGGGTCCAACTCTAGGCATCCTCAACGATTAGCAAAGGCAGCTGTTCGGTAAGGATGACCCCCCACCATTTTGATATTGATCATCTATGTTAAGAATAAGTAGTCAATATAAGTCCTAGACAACGCCTTTAATTTTACACCTGGGTCTGGGTAACCTGGAGGACCCAGACAGGATGGGCGGTGAGAGGCTGGGGAACTTCTGTGACAGCTATGGCTACATTTTTCATTATCTGTGTGTTTGCCGCTGAAGTTGGCTCCAACTGGTTGGACTACATGCTCCTCTTATGTACCAGTCTCCGGGAAAACAAGAAAGTCATTGTTGCCATTTTAAAAGGTTTTCGTCAATTTCACAGAGATGGAGATATGAGACGGCCATAGAAACAGAAGTCATGAGCTTTGTCTGTGGACACTGGAGTCAGGTCACCAGATGTCTCAGAGGACAGAGAGTCTTTGGGAAATCCTTCTGAGACCAAAGATGAAGTATGAAAGTAGACAGTGCTGCTGACACGGTACTAGCCCGGCCATCGAGTGTGGACAAGGACGTGTCAGGGTTAGATAATCAAACGAAGTGTAGCCACCAAGGAGAATCATTTAATAGTCAGGTCACAAGTATGGAAACCATCAGTACGTGTGGAAGCTGAAGGAAGAGTGAATATGTTATGATGCCTTCACAGTATCATACAGTGAGAGGTCAAATTTATCAGTCCACAACAGTGTCTCCCAACCAGGATACAGCCCCAGGGGTGTCACAACACTCCGGTTAAAAATTTGAGTGGTAGCACAGTGCAGAGTGCTCGGCAGAAAACTGCTGATTTACTCAATTGACTCTGAGATAACTGCTAGATCTGCAGCGAGAAAACCGGGATTTTATCAAAATGGCAAAAAGCTGTAAAGTAAGTGAAACATCGCTGGAAACAGGGTCTCTGCCCCTACATTATGCTGCTCACAGATGGGGTAGCAAAAACCTAAGGACACATTGTCTTTAACATGCAGATGCAAAAAAATAAAGCCGTGGAACCAAATTCGGCTTCCTACCTAGTGCCCTCATGTCTTTGCTAAAATGACGCTGGTGGTCCAATGAAGTCATTGGGCAATGAGCATCATTGAGTAGGATAGAACACCGGACTTCCTGAGGTGAGTGCCTTTTCTTTCTAAATTACAGGGGGTCACAGTTAAGGATGAGGAGGCCCGTGGAAGTTTGGGTTGCCACCGCACCAGGGCAATCAGGAAGAGCCAAGGCTAAGCGCCAGAACTGGCGCATCTAATGGATGTGCCATTTCTGGGGCAGCTGAGGGCTGGTCTTATAAGGCTGGGAAGGGGCCAATATCCATTGCTCTTCCCAGTCTATTAATATCAGCCCGCAGCTGTCTGCTTAGCCTTTGCTGGTTATTTAAAATAGGGGGGACCCCACGTCATTTTTTTAGGATCCCCCATTTTTAATAACCAGCTAAGACAAAGCAGACAGCTGGGGGCTGATATTAATAGACTGGGAAGGTCCATGGATATTGGCCCCTTCCCAGTATAATAAGACTTGTCTGCTCTAATTAAGACTTCAGTATGCCTCCTTATTATGATGAACTGGATTTAGCCTCAGTGTTAGGCCATGTTCACATGTTCAGTATTTCACATCAGTATTTGTAAGCCAAAACCAGGAGTGGGTGAATAATGTAGAAGTGGTGCCATGTTTCTATTATACTTTTCCTGTGATTGTTTCTCTCCTTATTTTGGTTTACAAACACTGATGTAAAACACTGACGTAGCCTTACTTTCAGATTTGGGTTAAGTTTTGCTTTCAAGATCACCATTTAGTCAGGGTGAAATCGACAGCAATTCAGCAGCAAATTTGCATCCAAATTTGCATGTTATGACGCGCCCCCTGGGCCAGTGTTGTTTGGGGGATACCCGGAGCCGGATCAGATGGGGGTTGTAGTCTCCGAGTGGCGGTGACCCGGTCCGTGCCCAGGGTGTCAAGCTCAGTGTGTGGCAGTCCTACAGATGTTGCTGGATGTTCTTTAGTGTCGACTACGCCACCCGTTGATTTGCGGTCAATACGGCCGCCGCTGCAGCAGGGTCCGCTGAGGCTGGTGGTGTGTGTGCAGCTTCTGGTAGTATAACCCCCAACGGGAGGGGTATAGCCTCAGGGGGTCAGTTGTAGAGGGTGGTGGTTGTGGTGGTGCAGTGAGGATGGTAATAAGACTCAGAGTCGGGCTGTGCAGTTCAGGGTTTTTACTTACTGCTGTTGTGCTGGTCACTCCGGCCTTGAGTGACCGCCCGAGCCGTGCTGCGTCCACCAGGTCCTGGACTCGGCCAACCCCCAGGTAATTCTGGAGCGTGATCCTGAGCTCCCTTTCTGACGTTCCTTTTCTCTGGCCTTCCCCACCAGGGATCCACTTATGTCCGGCTCCCTCGGGCCTCTTGTTGGTAAAACCCTTGTCTCTGGGTTCCCTGACCCTATACTCGGTGTGCCTTCGCAGTGGATTTAGTGGGGGGTCGTGGCAGATCCTGCCCACAACCTCCGGTCTCTGGCTGAGGATTAGTGCCCTCCACCAGCTTGGGATCCGGTACCCTTGTGCCAACCCTTCACCCTTCTGGTTGTATTTGGGCTCTTGGGGTTCCCTCTTCTTCCCCTCTGGGTCCTTTTCTTCTCCTCTCTCTCTTCTTTCAGGACTGCTTGACCCTCTACAAAAGACTGACTGGTAACTGTCTGCCTGTCTGACCCTGATCTAAGATGGTTCCCACCTTATATACTCCCTCTATGTGTGAGCTCAGGTGACCAGCACCCAATGAGCTCCTAGCATTACCCAGACTGCTCCCCCTATCTGCCCCTACACTACTGGGATGTTCCACCCCCCTCCCACTCCAGCCAGGGACAGACACTGTCGTACCTGCACATATACCTAGTGGGAGCACCATTGATCTGTCCCCCGGAAATGGGATGTATGTAGTGCATGCAGCCTACTGAGCTCAGTTCCACACTCCATCCTTACCCGGGAGTGGAATATCACACCTCTGGCTTGAGGTGCAATACCCCTGTAGCAGCCGAATCCTCAGGGTGCTACATTCCCCCCTGGTAGACCACAGCACGTCCTCGGGCTGTAAGAGAATAAAAACATCAAACATACAAATTTTCATAACAACAATAACATATAAAACATTATATATATATTAACACTCTTGCTCCTCCGGCCACGGTGCAACTTGTGACCGGGAAAGTGCGACAGTCTCTTGTAGAAAAACGGTTTCCTTATAAAACCAGTAGGGGGCGCCTTAGAAAGCGCAACTATATACAGGGGGAAAGTGGCCGCTCTCAGTCCTCGGCCAGGTATAAGGAAGGAATGACTGCTCTCAGTCCTCGGTCAGTGGGATTAAGGGACATACGGGTAACAGTTTACACTTGTCCCAACGGGGACATATTTAAAGCAGCAACAGTTCACTGTACCCCGACGGGTAACTATTTACAGTCTCTTTACCGTACTTTAACGACGGCGTCCTCCTGCTCCTTCTTTGTCTTCAGACCCGTCCGGGTCCTCTTGCTCCTCCTCACACCGCAGCTCCTCCTCCGTCAGGCGATGCACATGGAGGGCGTAGGGTCCTTTGGCACACTTGTGCCGGGTGAACGTGACCTCGTCCCCTACGTACAGGTCACGACCTCTGTGTCCCTCCGGCAGATGGCTTTCTACGTCTCTGCGGGTTACAAAGACATCGCCGGGGGTATGATGGTCTCTTATGAAGCCCCACCCATGCTGCAGGTTGAATTTAATCACAGTCCCGGTGGTACGGGGACCATGAGCTGCACGGGGGTTCCTCCTGGTCCGGCTCTTCTGCCCTGCGCTCTGTTCCTGCAGCCGCTGCTCACGGATCCGCCTCTCTTTCCGCTCTTGCTCAAAGGCTGCCAACTGCTGGCGGCAGCACTCCACTCGCTCTGCTGCAGCTGCCCGCGTTTCTTGAGTGAACCCCATGAGGTCTCCTTCGGTGGGGTCCCACTCGAATTGTGCTTCTTCTAGCGGGAGCGGGGTTCTCCTGACGGGCTTCGGAGCCGGAATCAGGGGCTCGCACAGGGGCCTTGCTCTTTGGAGTTCCAGTTGGTAGTACTCCTGGGGCCATACAAAGGGCTGCCCATCCGGGCACGTGTGCTGGGCAAATAGATCTTCGCCCAGGTGCGGCACTCGAGATGTTGAGGGCGCGTTGATGGTAGCGGCGCCCGGGTTGACCAGGCCTTGCGACCAGGCTTGGGGCACCCTAAAGGTAAAGGGCACCGTAAGGACGGCGGCGCCCGGGGGTACTCGGCCCTGCGACCAGGCCGGTGGCTCCGCGGAGGTAAGGGGCGCTGTTGGAATTGCGGCGCCCGGAGGTACTAGACCTTGCGACCAGGCCGATGGTATTTCCTGTTTGGTCGCGCTCAGGGTCGAGGCGTGTGACGTCACAGGGGTCGCGGCCGCGGCTTCTACTTGAGGCCTAGTCCGGCACGGTGACGATGCAGCGACGGGCACGGCAGGGGGAATTTCGGGCTCTGCGACGGGGAGCTGGGGCAGGCACGCGGTTTCTCGGCTCGGGGTAGTGACGTCCCCTTTACCTGCCTCCATCTGTTCAGCTCCCTCTTCGGCGCCGTCTCCGGCCTTCACTCCTCCTGCACCATCCTCAGAGGCGGTCTGTCTCCTCGTCTCGGGTGGCGTGCTCCGCTGACGGGTTCCGGTCTGCTGGGCCATCTCACGGCTCCACTCCGTCAGCGTGTCTTGCTGCACCTGGGCCATCCTCCGTGCGAGGCCCTCCAGCGCGGTCTGTGCACACTCCCGGTCTCGGGGGAGCTGTGCTAGGATCTCCACTAAGCCTAGTGGGGTTGTTGCTTGCAGCAGGCTCCTGACCACTGGGTCGGTGCTGCCTGTCTCTCCCTCCATCTCCGGGTACGACTTCTCCGGAGTCCTCTCCAGACTTCTTGTCTCCGGGTGCGCTCCCTCCAGACTCCTCCAGGCTGCACCCATCTTCGCTCTTTTGTTCCGTCTCCGCCCACATTGAGGGTGGTCCCGGGGCAACTTTGTGATTGTCAGTTCCAGGGGCAGTTCTCTCACGCTGATGGACACTTCCAACATCACAGTCTCTGTTGGTGGGCGCGGTTTCCGCTTTTGGCGCCATTCTTCGACCTGGCCCACGATGGGAGGTGGCCTTTTGCCACCCTCTGGCACGCCCATAATGGCGTCCGCTCTTCCAAGGCGGGAAATCTTTGGAAATGGCGGGAATCGTCTCCCAGTGGCGGGAAACTCCATGGATGGCGGGAAAAAGCTGCAAATGGCGGACAACCGGCGGGAAACGACCTGTGATGGGGTCCGTTGGCGGGGACCCTCCGGAACCGGCGGGAGACTTCTTTTTGAGGTAACGGTGAACTTTTCTTCAGGCATGCAGTACCCGGTTGTTGCGGGCACGTAATCCTGCCGACTACGCCAAAGTTGACGCGCCCCCTGGGCCAGTGTTGTTTGGGGGATACCCGGAGCCGGATCAGATGGGGGTTGTAGTCTCCGAGTGGCGGTGACCCGGTCCGTGCCCAGGGTGTCAAGCTCAGTGTGTGGCAGTCCTACAGATGTTGCTGGATGTTCTTTAGTGTCGACTACGCCACCCGTTGATTTGCGGTCAATACGGCCGCCGCTGCAGCAGGGTCCGCTGAGGCTGGTGGTGTGTGTGCAGCTTCTGGTAGTATAACCCCCAACGGGAGGGGTATAGCCTCAGGGGGTCAGTTGTAGAGGGTGGTGGTTGTGGTGGTGCAGTGAGGATGGTAATAAGACTCAGAGTCGGGCTGTGCAGTTCAGGGTTTTTACTTACTGCTGTTGTGCTGGTCACTCCGGCCTTGAGTGACTGCCCGAGCCGTGCTGCGTCCACCAGGTCCTGGACTCGGCCAACCCCCAGGTAATTCTGGAGCGTGATCCTGAGCTCCCTTTCTGACGTTCCTTTTCTCTGGCCTTCCCCACCAGGGATCCACTTATGTCCGGCTCCCTCGGGCCTCTTGTTGGTAAAACCCTTGTCTCTGGGTTCCCTGACCCTATACTCGGTGTGCCTTCGCAGTGGATTTAGTGGGGGGTCGTGGCAGATCCTGCCCACAACCTCCGGTCTCTGGCTGAGGATTAGTGCCCTCCACCAGCTTGGGATCCGGTACCCTTGTGCCAACCCTTCACCCTTCTGGTTGTATTTGGGCTCTTGGGGTTCCCTCTTCTTCCCCTCTGGGTCCTTTTCTTCTCCTCTCTCTATTCTTTCAGGACTGCTTGACCCTCTACAAAAGACTGACTGGTAACTGTCTGCCTGTCTGACCCTGATCTAAGATGGTTCCCACCTTATATACTCCCTCTATGTGTGAGCTCAGGTGACCAGCACCCAATGAGCTCCTAGCATTACCCAGACTGCTCCCCCTATCTGCCCCTACACTACTGGGATGTTCCACCCCCCTCCCACTCCAGCCAGGGACAGACACTGTCGTACCTGCACATATACCTAGTGGGAGCACCATTGATCTGTCCCCCGGAAATGGGATGTATGTAGTGCATGCAGCCTACTGAGCTCAGTCCCACACTCCATCCTTACCCGGGAGTGGAATATCACACCTCTGGCTTGAGGTGCAATACCCCTGTAGCAGCCGAATCCTCAGGGTGCTACAGTTACACATGAGAATTCTGAGCTGGATTTGCTGCAGCCTAATCCATGATGTAAAAATACGCTACAGAGATGTACTTCAGAGGTACGTGCCCTGTTGGACCCAAACTGTAAACGCACCAATTTCACCTGCAAAGAGCTTCCAAGAGCAATTTCCAGAGAACCCATTTAACCCCAAAATAAACGGTGGATGCTCCCACATAAATCTGACGCGTTTCCTTAGATAGGTCAGTATGCACCAATATTTTGCAGCAAAAAATGGTGCATGCCATTAATAAATGTAGATTATGTGATTCCTCTTTGCAAACCCCCTTCTGATGTCATTTTGGAAAAAGTTGCAAAAAAAGATCAACAACATGCAACACATTTTGCGCTTATATAATTCACTTTTATAGTGCAATTTCCATACACTTTCTTTAGTAAATCGCCTCCAGTATTTTTTAAAAACTATGAAATCCGATTTCTTTAGATGCAATTTCAGGGATATTTCTGGAACTAATCGTTAATTAAAGCGCCCGCCATGGCGTTAGAACTGTAATATGGCGACTCGTGAACTGACGTCAGCTCTTGATACCCATCTAATGGATGTGTGGTCCTGCAGCGCTTGGTCTGTGAAATGTCGGACTATTGCGTGTTTTTTTTCAATGCATGGTGCGTTTTCGACTGATTGCCGTTATAACATGTGATGACATATGACAATACAATGTCAATGATAAAAGCTTTTAGTGGTGGGAAGAATTCAGCCAGCGGAGGCCCAGGGACGGGGTGTCCACCCCTCCTCCTAACCGCAGCCTATTCATACAGCTCCGCCGCCCTTTCATAAATCAATAGTGATAGATGGCTAATGGGAGAGCGCTTAGGATTAATGTATGTAAATGGACAGCAAATCTCAATTTAACACCAGTGCTTTGTGCAATAAAAAGGTAGTGACAACACAAACCAGGGCTGGATAGGACTCCTTATGTGGCAGCCGCTTCAGTCTGCACTGCTGTCATTCTCTGTTTGTGGGACGGCTGTCATTAATATCTTCCGAACTCACAGTCTGGAATTAATTTTTTAGTTTTCTGCTTACATTTTTGTCAAAAAACTGAATGCAGAGTGGAGACTTATCATGCAGCCTATGCGGGCTTAATAAAGGGGTCTGTACAGTGTGCTGCATACAGGGGCATGGTAGGGGGTATGATCCAATCATATATGTATTATATCACAGGACAGAGTATCACATTCCTATCTTCTCTGAAATGACCTCAGGAAAAAGAAATACTGGCAGCTAATCTTCCGTAACAGACAAAACCTTAACAAGAGCATGACCACAACAGCGGAGGCAAGAGTGTGGCCAATAGCAGTGACAGCCAGAGCATAGTCATAGCAGTGACAGCCAGAGCATAGTCATAGCAGTGACAGCCAGAGCATAGTCATAGCAGTGACAGCCGGAGCATAGTCATCACAGTGACAGCCAGAGCATAGTCATAGCAGTGACAGCCAGAGCACAGTCATAGCAGTGACAGTCAGAGCATAGTTATAGCAGTGACAGCCAGAGCATAGTCATAGCAGTGACAGCCAGAGCATAGTCATAGCAGTGACAGCCAGAGCATAGTTATAGCAGTGACAGCCAAAGCATAGTCATAGCAGTGACAGCCAGAGCATAGTCATCATAGTGACAGCTATAGCATAGTCATCGCAGTGAAAGCTATAGCATAGTCATCGCAGTGACAGCCGGAGCATAGTCATCGCAGTGACCGCTAAAGCATAGTCATAGCAGTGACAGCCGGAGCATAGTCATCGCAGTGACAGCTATAGCATAGTCATCGCAGTGACAGCCGGAGCATATTCATAGCAGTGACAGCCAGAGAATAGTCATAGCAGTGACAGCCAAAGAATAATCATAGAAGTGACAGCCGGAGCATAGTCATAGCAGTTTACAGCCGGAGCATAGTCATAGCAGTGACAGCCGGAGCATAGTCATAGCAGTGACAGCCGGAGCATAGTCATAGCAGTGACAGCTGGAGCATAGTCATAGCAGTGACAGCCGGAGCATAGTCATAGTAGTGACAGCCAGAGCATAGTCATAGCAGTGACAGCCGGAGCATAGTCATAGAAGGGATAGCCAGAGCATTGTCATAGAAGGGATAGCCAGAGCATTGTCATAACAGTCATAGCCAGAGTATGCTGTCAACAGTAGCGGCCAGAGTGCGACCCTCAACAGCGGCCAGAGTTCGTCCCACAACAGTGACAGCCAAAGCATAGTCATAGCAGTGACAGCCAGAGCATAGTCATAGCAGTGACAGCCAGAGCATAGTCACAGCAGTGACAGCCGAAGCATAGTCATAGCAGTGACAGACGAAGCATAGTGATAGCAGGGACAGCCACAGCATAGCCATAGCAGTGACAGCCAGAGCATAGCCATAGCAGGGACAGCCAGAGCATAGCCATAGCAGTGACAGCCAGAGCATATTCATACCAGTGACAGCCAGAGCATAGCCATAGCAGTGACAGCCAAAGCATAGCCATAGCAGTGACAGCCAAAGCATAGCCATAGCAGTGACAGCCAGAGCATAGCCATAGCAGTGACAGCCAGAGCATAGCCATAGCAGTGACAGCCAGAGCGTAGTCATAGCAGTGACAGCCAGAGCATAGTCATAGCAGGGATGCTCTGGCATGCCCTCAACAGTAGCGGCCAGAGTGCTGCCCACAACAGCGGTGCAAGAGAGTGGCCCACAATGACAGCCAAAGCATGGCCATAGTGGTGACAGCCACAGCAAGAGTATAGCCAGTGCATGCCCGCAATATAAGCACAGCCATGATGGTGACGGTCATGGCATAGCCATTACAGTGATGACGAGATGCACCCATTGCAGTGACAAGGGTATGCTGGTTCCCATACACATTTAGTGGTCAGTAAGCCGGGCCATATTCATGAGAATTTCATGGCAGCTTTAGCAGCAGAATATCTTTGAGATGAACATGAAGCTGCATTGACGAGATTTTTTTTATGTTTCTAACATAATTAGTGGCAGCAGGGGACGGATATTTCCGGGCCATCGCTGAGCCATCTCATCATAGGCTCTTCCATCTCACACTGACATCAAGCATAGACTCCTATCAGACAGGTCAATGAATCAGTGGCACGGAGTGATGGGATCGCACAATCTGATATATCTAAGCCGCACTTCTGCATTGTTCAGGCATGAGGCCCTGACCGCAGAGGGCGAGAGACTGATACTGGATGTGTACAATGACCTGAGATGTGCACGACATGGCCTCCTCTAATCACACGTGGTGGTGGAGGAGATTGTGGTGTCATTCTGGAGAAGGCTGGTGAGGGGGTCACTTAATTATTAACCATCTCGGTATTACTCCAGTACAGTCCTAGATATCATAAACTGGAAATGTCCTAACATTCGGCAAAAGCTTATAGTGAGGGGGTTCACAGAGGTGGGGGGACGCCAATCATGGGACAGCTTGACATAGTTCTCTCCAATGTCACAGTGATGGATTCACTTACAGTACATGTTCTCTTCATGTTTTTCATGGACAAAACTCATGCACAAGATCTTAAAAAATCAAGACCCAATCACCAAGGCAGATGTCTTTCCTTACACCCCTGCTGCCACCTAAAATCTAATATATATATCCCGTCTGTCTGACCTTCTGTCCAGGAAATCCCGCGTCACTGATTGGTCCGGCCGCGGCCAATCAGCGACGCGGGATTTCAGAAACAGATGGCGGCCGTTAGCGGCTCATCATCCGCACAGAGGTCAGCGGCGATGCAGCCGAGAGATGAGTGGTGCTAGCCGGTCATCTCCCGGCTGCTAGCAGCAGAAGGACCCCGCCGGTCGGGATACTTCTGCTGCGAGCAGCCGGTCATCTCCCGGCTGCTCGCAGCGGAAGTACCCGCACAGGCAGCGCCGCTCCCCGGTCCTCACTAATAGGATTCGCTGATTGGTCGCGGCCGCCGGCCGCGCCCAATCAGCGATATTGGCGCCAAATTTAAACACTGCTCTGCTAATGGGTCGCGGTAGCCGGCCGCGACCAATCAGCATTATTGGCGCCAAATTTAAACAGCGCTTTGCTGATTGGTCGCGGTCGCTGGCCGCAAACAATCAGCATTATTGCCGCCAAATTTAAACACCGCTTTGCTGATTGGTCGCGGTCGCGACTAATCAGCGATTTTGGCGCCAAATTTAAATACCGCTCTGCTGATTAGTCGCGACCGCCGGCCGCGACCAATCAGCGATATTCGTGTCAAATTTAAACACCACTCTGCTGATTGGTCGCGGACGCCGGCCGCGACCAATCAGCATTATTGGCGCCAACTTTAAACACCGCTCTGCTGATTGGTCGCGGTCGCCGGCTGCGACCAATCAGCATTATTGGTGCCAAATTTAAACACCGCTTTACTGATTGCTCGCGGTCGCCGGCCACAAACAATCAGCATTATTGGCGCCAAATTTAAACACCGCTTTGCTGATTGGTCGCGGTAGCGACTAATCAGCGATTTTGTCGCCAAATTTAAACAAGCTCTCCAGTCCTCACTAACACAGTTCGCTGATTGGTCGCGGCCGCCGCCCGCGACCAATCACCGATATTGCTGCCAAATTTAAACACCGCTTTGCTAATTGGTCACGGTTGCCGGCCGCGACCAATCTGCATTATTGGTGCCAAATTTAAACACCGCTCTGCTGATTGGTCGCGGTCGCCGGCCGCGACCAATCAGCATTATTGCCGCCAAATTTAAACCCCGCTCTGCTGATTGATTGGTCGCGGCCACGACCAATCAGCGATATTGGCGCCAAATTTAAACACCGCTTTGCTGATTGGTCGCCGGCCGCGACCAATTAGCGATTTTGGCGCCAAATTTAAACAACGCTCTCCGGTCCTCACTAACACGGTTCGCTGATTGGTCGCGGTCGCCGCCCGCGACCAATCACCGATATTGCCGCCAAATTTAAACACTGCTTTGCTAATTGGTCACGGTTGCCGGCCGCGACCAATCAGCGATTTTGGCGCCAAATTTAAACAACGCTCTGCTGATTGCGCCCGGTCGGCCGCATACATATTCTAGAATACCCGATGCGTTAGAATCGGGCCACCATCTAGTATATTCATATTTGCTAACAATGTTGCTGCCATACCAGGACTAGATAATACTCTAATACTTTTCTGAAGAAAACATGCTATACAAAGACAATTATCAAAAACGGCACTATAATAGGCCCAAATAATACCACCACACTATAATCATTACATAGAGAATAATAATACTTCTACAGAACAAAACATCATACAAAGACCAATAATACCGCTATACACCTCTATATATACAACTACAGTGACTT
The DNA here is from genome assembly GCF_046119375.1 of Phyllobates terribilis. NCBI lineage: Eukaryota > Metazoa > Chordata > Amphibia > Anura > Dendrobatidae > Phyllobates > Phyllobates terribilis. The sequence goes on from NW_027362772.1 coordinate 305,049,259, forward strand.
AACTGCATCAACTGTTACTAAGTAAAAAGAAAATAATAAGAAAAATCAATATTTCTGCTGTACAAGGACCATATAGTGGTAGCTACCAGTTTTGCATACCATATAGGCGATTACTGTACAGATATACAGTGGGGAAAATAAGTATTTGATCCTCTGCCGATTTTACAAGTTTTCCCGTCTAGAAAGAATGGAGAGGTCTGTAATTTTTATCGTAGGTCACTTCACCTGTGAGAGACAGAATCTAAAAATAAAAAACAGAAGATGACATTGTATGATTTTTACATAATTAATTGGATTTTATTGCATGAAATAAGTATTTTATACAATAGATAAACAGAACTTAATATTTAGTCCAGAAACCTTTGTTTGCAATTCCAGAGGTCAGACGTTTCCTGTAGTTCTTCACCAGGTTTGCACAAACTGCAGCAGGGATTTTGGTCCCCTCCTTCATACAGATCTTCTCCAGATCTTTCAGGTTTCGGGGCTGTCGCTGGGTAACATTGAGTTTCAGCTTCCTTCAAAGATTTTCTATTGGGTTCAGGTTTGGAGACTGGCTAGGCCACTCCAGTACCTTGAAATGCTTCTTACAGAGCCACTCCTTAGTTTCCCTGACTGTGTTTTAGGTCATTGCCATGCTGGCAGACCCATATTCAATGCTCTTACTGAGGGAAGGAGGTTGCTGGCCAAAATCTTGCGATACATGACCTTCCCTTCAATACGGTGCAGTCGTTCTGTCCCCTTTGCAAAGAAGCACCCCAAAAATATGATGATTCCCCCACCATGCTTCAGGATTGGGATGATGTTCTTGGGGTTGAACTCATCCGTCTTCTTCCTCCAAACACGGCGAGTGCCGTTGATACCAAAAAGCTTTATTTTAGTCTCATCTGACCACATGAACTTCTCCCATGCCTCCTTTGGAACACCCAGATGGTTATTGGCAAACTTCAAACGGGCATGGACATGTGCTGGCGTGAGCAAGGGGAGCTTGCGTGCCCTGCAGGATTTTAATCCATAACGGCGTAGTGTTACTAATGGTAATGTTTGAGACTGTGGTCCCAGCTTTCTTCAGGTCAATGATCAGGCCCTCCCATGTAGTTCTGGGCTGATTCCTGGCCTTTCTCAGAATCATCCTTACCCTACGAGGTGAGATCTTGCATGGAGCCCCAGTCCGAAGAAGATTGACAGTCATCTCGTGTTTCTTCTATTTTCTAATAAGTGTGCCAACAGTTGTTGTCTTCTCACCAAACTGCTTGCCTGTTGTCCTGTAGCCCATCCCAGCCTTGTGCAGGTCTACATTTTTGTCCTTAGTGTCATTAGACAGCTCTTTGGTCTTGGCCATGGTGGAGAGGTTGGAGTGTGACTGAGTGTGTGCACAAGTGTCTTTTATACAGGTAACGAGTTCAAACAGGTGCAATTAATACAGGTAATGAGTGCAGAGCAGGAGGGCTTCTTAAAGAAAAACTAACAGGTCTGTGAGAGCCAGAATTCTTGATGGTTGGTAGGTGATCAAATATTTATTTCATGCAATAAAATGCAAATTAATTATTTAAAAATCATACAATGTGATTTTCTGGATTTTATTTTTAGATTCTGTCTCTCACAGGTGAAGTGACCTACGATAAAAATTACTGACCTCTCCATTCTTTGTAGGTGAGAAAACTTGCACTGTATATAGTGACTTACAGGCAACATTCTTTCTGATTGTTGTCGCTCACTTTTCCCATCTTTTCTATGATGTCCTGACCGATACGACTTCTTGAAGACTTTTGTCTGCGGTTTGTAACAAAGACACATTTTACTTCTCACATTTTCAGTACAGTCGTCACCCATTAGCAACTTACTCAAACTCCTGTTGAGGGAGGGCAATGGCCCTTCACGGTTGACCAAGTGAGTGTCAAATTATTATGTTGATTGCGCAATCCACAGAAAACCAAACGGAGGCAATGCTCTGTATGGGAGGATTCAAAGAATCTCTGATCCCGTTTATTTTGCTTAGCATTTTATATTGTTTTGAGTTTATTAATGTCCAATCATCTACAGCCGTACTACAGGCTTGAACCAATGTTAGTACAATTACTACGGAAACACATATATGGTCATATTATCGTTAGTTCGAAGCACGCTGGAAATTTACAAGGTCAATCCTGGCCTAGACTAGTTAGATAACAGGAGCAGGATGTCTGACAAAATGTTCTTGTGAGAAAAGGTTAGTATGGGAACGTTGCATGGGAAGAGAAAGAAAGAATGTATGTTATGCAAGGAGGGATAATAACATGATTTTAAAGCAAGCAGACAAAATGGAGTTGCTCTAGCATGAGTATCAATATGTCCTTTACACTCCCAAACCTAATGCTTCCCCCTATTTTTTGGTCCTCTTAGTAATGCCCCCAGACTGCCCCCCCAGTAATAATGCCTCCCGATTGCCCCCTCCAGAAGAAAGTTGCGAACAAGAACCATGAAGAGGATTGAAATCATGATCGTTTTCTTTGCACCAGCCCTTTCACATTATTCACGCTATGCATGGGGCCCTTACTATGGCTGGGGCCATCACTTCCATAGGCTCCATAACTGCTGCCAAGGCCACCTATATATTATACAGGAATGGTCAGCAATAGCCAAGGAAGCATCAGCAGCGCCAAAGAATTGCAGGATATCAGTAATAATTCTGGTAATAAATACAGTGTTCTGAATTAATTTCACTGAAGTTATTCTGATCACAATCTCCTTTCATCTCCAACTAGCAGTGAAATGTCAAAAAATAGCAACTTTGCCTCTATTGTAAGTCACGCTTCATTCTTTGATACTTCTCCCTTGTAAGAAAAACATTGCCGCTGATCTCCCTTTACATCCATCACTTGTCATGCAATTTCTATGCAGTACATAAGGCCAGTGCCAGGTCGTTCCTCACACTCTCCTGGAAGCCGCACCTGTGCCATCCCCGGAGCCGTGCACCCTCTTCCCTCATTTGTCACGTTACATTCACTTCTCTCCTTCCTTTGTGGAATAAGAAATAATCTGTTCATGAACATTAGAAGCCATTATGTCTCTCCGAAGTAATGGTCTCTGGGAGAGCGCTCTATTAATCCACTGGATTTCCCCGGAAGTTTATGGCATCTGTGGTAGTAGCAGAGGTGACATGTAACACTTAGAAATAGATTGCCACAATTGTCATCGCCCACAGAACCATTGCCACTTAATGTTACAATGTATCAGAGGGCTCAGCGAAAAGTGCCATCTTCATTCATCTACTTTCCTCCAGTCCCATGATACAATGTTGCATTCTCATCATTTTATATTTGTATTATGATTCACAAGTCTAAAGTAATTATAGCACATTGTCACAGTCTTATGAGCCAGCAAACGTTCCTCTATTAAGTAGTTTAAATTGTCTTCAACGCCCAGAGAGCAAAGTCAGGACATTTATTTTACGATCTCCCTAATGTTTCAGTTCATGCAAGAATAATTTTTGAAAGTGCTCGTGCACACAACCGATTGCCTTGGACGAGTGCTATCTATGGTTTTCACGGATAGAACACGTGCCCATGATATTCTATGGGGCCGATTTTTTCCTTGGACTGAATGGTCTGAGGAAAACGGTTTACCATGGACCCATAAACCAAGAAAGTCTATGGGTTCATGAAAAACATCGGAGTGCACTCGGATGACTTCCAAGTGCGATTAGATTTTCACAGACTGACAAAATGGAGAAGGTAGAGGAGCTTTTTTTCTCTCTCCACCTCCTAGAAGAACTGATGCCACTCCGATTAGAGTCTGATCACAATAATTGGACCGTTTTTCTCAGATGGAGAGAAAAGGACCATGTGCACCTTACAAAGTATGAAGAATTTGGGGCAGGCTTAATAAACCTATCCAATATATAGACGATGCAACTTAGGGGCATTCACTGGCCGATAATTAGGAACACACGTCTAAACAGGCAGCCAATCACCCGATGAATGAGCTAAATGCTTGTTTGTCCAGTGAAATGATTTTTAAGCTTGCTTAGAAAAATATTTAGATTTGAGAGTCCTCAGTGGTTGATACCTTTTAATGGCTAACTGAAAAGATGGTAACAAATTGCAAGCTTTCGAGACTACCTTGGTCTCTTCATCAGGCTAGTACAACACAAAATCTGAAGAGTCACATATTTATATGACTCGCCCCCTGGGCCGTGGGGCACTCGGATCCGGGCGGTAGGGAAACGATGGGAGTAGTAGTGGCAACCCGGTTCCGTGGCTCAGGGTGGTCAGACCAATGGTAGTCTGCTATGCTCTATTGATAATGTCCGACTACGCCACCCGTGGATTTGCGGTCATTAGGTACCGCCGCTGCAAGGCAGACCGCTGGGGCTGATGAGGTGTGCAGCTGGGATGGTGTGACTCCCCACGGGAAGAGTGCGGCCCCAGGGCAGTGTAGTGGATGGTGGGAGTGATGGTGGTGAGAGTCCCAGTACCGGTAGTGCTGGAGGCGCGAAGGAGCACACAGACAATAGGTTGCAGTCCAGGGTCTTTACTAAAACAGGTAAACTGACCCATAAACAGTCCCGGCTAGGAGGGGACCTGGATGTCTGAGAGCAACGGGGAAATTGGCCCTGGTCAGGGTGAGGGTGTAGGCCTACCGTGCTTTCTGCGCTCCTTCTGGCTATCTCCTCGTTATAGGGTAACAGCCCACGTTTCCAAGCTTTCCGTGTATTCTCGCCTGTATGGCCTGCGACGTGGGTTCCTTTCTGCTCCCAGCCTTGTACGGCTTTACTGGTCCCTTCGGTTGTGGCAGGGCCTCCAGGCTTCTTAGGCCAAGGAATATACAGTCCCTTGCGGACTGGTTCTCTGCTGGAGGATGTAGAATCCTCACAGCCTCAGACACCAAAGTCTGGTAAAGTAAGTCTCTTATCTGCCAAGACAGGCTCTCTTCGCCTCTTGTCTCTGGCTTGTGGCTCTCCTCCTGCCACACTTCCTCTTAGGTGCAGTGCAACTGTCTGTCCCTGCTCTGCTCTGGGTCAAGTCTCAGTGCTGAGACAGGCCATCAAGTTCTCTCTAACCCTGCCCCCAGTACCAGCTTTTATAGGGGCAGCCAGCTCCCCCTACTGGCCTGAGACAGGAGGCATTGCATGCTAATGTTCCCCTGACCAGAGAACCTCCCCCTTGCTCTCAGACACAGCTTTAATTACACTTGTGGCATCCAGGCCAGGGTGACACATTCCCCCCTAGTGAAATTTAGTACTCCGGGACTAAACAGTAAATAAAGAATAACATGCATAACCATAAAACATTATCAGGAAAGCGACGCACAAATTGAGTTCTTAAGGTCACAGTGTGGCCTGTGACCGGGTGTCCATATCACCAGCACAACGGGGAGCCTTAACCAGGTGGGGGTCTGTCCTACCCCAAGTCCTGCACAGTCTTAGTTCATTCCTGGGTTAGGCTCCGAACGCAGTCCATACAAGGTCCCGGTTATAAAAAGTCCATAACCTTTGAGTCCTTACGGTAGCTGCAAGAAACTGAAACACAGAATTACCAAACATGCATGTAACTTGGCAAACAATTCAACATTTGGCAACAGGGTTATTTACAATCTTAGTACACTCTATATTCTCCAGCGAGCGGGTATCTGCCCCTTTGTGCTCCTGGTTGACCTACGTAGCCCACTGTCTGGTGGTGGACCAACCTGGCTTTCCCCACTAGCGTTAGGGGTACAGCTACCAGCTGGGTGTACAGGTAGGGCAGGCAGCTGTCTGCGGGTCCTTTGGCTTACCGCAGGCATGGCAGGCTCACTGTCAGCAGAGGGTTGACTCTCCTGGGCTGCTGGTACAGGCTCTTCTGCCTCTGGAACCGCTTGCTCCTCTTCACCTTCCGGCTCTGGTGTTGGTTGTTGCTGTGCCGGTTGCAGGAAATGCAGGACGGGTACCACTATGGCATCATTTATGCGAGTCCAGGACTGAGGGAACTCTCCGAGAATGGTGCTGATCATTTCTTCCTTGTCCTCTGCGGGTTCAAGGTCACTCTGATCCTCTTCTGCACTACGGAGTTGCTCGGGGCACCTTTTGAGGTGGTCTCTGGAGACGACACTAGTGGTTTCTCCTCCGTCCTTGGTGATTACGCACACCTTTGGGTTGTCGTGATCAGACTGCAGTACGGTGTAGGGTTCCCTTTCCCACTGGTCGTCCAACTTATGTAGCCTTCTTTTTCGCTTTAGAACTTGCTCACCAGGTTCTAGGGGACCAGCAGGGGTGTGTTGATTGAAGAGTTTTTCTTGCCTCTCTCTCACCTGGGCCAGGCTCTTCTCCACACTCTCCTGTACCTTCTTGTACTGCAGTTGCCTTTCCGTATCCCAGTCCGCATCCGGGGAGGTGTCCTCAGGTATTAGGACTCCCATCTCCAGGTCTACGGGCAGCTTACCTGGTCTAGCTCGCATCAGGTAAGCCGGGGTGCAGTTTGTAGCATTCACCGGGATATTGTTGTATAGGTCTATCAGGTCAGGCAGTTTTTCTGGCCACAGGCTGCGTTGTCCAGGGGCAACGTCTTCAGGAGATCGATAACTATATTGTTCATCTTCTCACACATCCCGTTGGTTTGTGGATGGTAAGGCGTTGTACGAATTTTCTTACAGCCATAGAGGTTGCAGAACTCCTGGAAGATTTCAGCCTCGAACGCTGGACCCTGGTCTGTCAGGACCTGTTCCGGATACCGGTGTGGACGGCAGAAGTATTGCTGGAAGGCTCTGGCCGCTGTTTGGGCTGTCAAGTCCTTTACCGGGACCACCACTAGAAAACGGGAATAGTGGTCCACGATTGTCAGGGCATAGATGTATCCTGACCGGCTGGGAGCCAATTTGACATGGTCCAGAGCTACCAGCTCAAGAGGCTGCGTGGTGACGATGGGCCTCAAGGGTGTCTTCTGGCTGGCACGGTCCTTCCTCCTTAGGTGACAAGGGCCACAGTCTCTGCACCACTTTTCTACAGCTCCTCTCATGCCGACCCAAAAGAACCTTCCTCTTAGCAGGAACTCCAGTTTCTTCCAACCGAAGTGTCCCGCTCTGTCATGGTAAGCCCCCAGGACCATAGCTGCATCCCGCCTTGGGACCACGACTTGCCAGGTCAGCTCGTGCGTCCGGTGGTTAACAATCCTTCTGCACAACTTGCCTTCGTAGAGGAACAGCTTGCTCTTCTCCTTCCATAGCTGCTTGGCTTCCTCTGGGGCATCTGGATCTAGGCGGGCGTCTTCCCGGGTCAGCAGATCTTTCACCAGGCGGACTGCAGGGTCACTATCTTGGGTCTCGGCCCAGCTGTGGTGAGGTAGGGGATTGATCATCACAGTTGTTAGATCCTCCTCCTTCACGCGGTGAGAGTGTTGAGCGGCTCCATACCGGTGAAACGCAGGGAGTTCTACCTCCTCCAGCTCTTCTGGGTCTTCGTCGCCCTCAGGTAAGTGAGGCATTCTTGATAGGGCGTCCGCGTTGGCATTGGTTTTGCCGGCCCGGTACTTGATCACGAAGTCATAGTTGGAGAGACGGGCCATCCACCGCTGTTCTAGGGCACCCAGTCTTGCATTGTCCAGGTGTGTAAACGGGTTGTTGTCCGTGTACACGGTGAACTTTGCGGAGGCCAGGTAATGCTTGAAGCGTTCCGTCACGGCCCACACCACCGCCAAGAATTCTAGCTTGAAGGAGCTGTAATTCTCCGGGTTCCTCTCGGTGGGTCTCAGCTTCCGGCTGGCGTACGCGATCACCCTTTCTCTGCCCTGTTGGTTTTGGGACAGTACGGCTCCTAGTCCCACATTACTGGCGTCTGTGTGGAGAATGAAAGGCTGGCCATAATCAGGGTAGGCCAGGATCTCATCCCCCGTGAGGGCCATCTTTAGCTGGCGGAAGGACTCCTCTTCCGGTTTATCCCACTTGAAGGGTGGCTTTTGACTTCTGGACTTAGACTGTCCGATCAGGAGGTCCTGCATAGGAGCTGCCATCTTAGTGAACCCGGGGATGAACCTTCGGTAGGAGCCTACCAACCCGAGAAACTGTCTCACCTCTTTGATGTTCGAGGGGCTTGGCCAGCTCTTGATTGCCGTGACCTTGTCAGGGTCGGGGGCCACTCCTTCCGCGCTTACTACGTGCCCTAGGTACTGGACCTTTGGTTTCAGCAGGTGACACTTCGATGGTTTCACCTTCAGGCCATAGCCTGCCAGGGCTTCGAACACCTCGGCCAGGTGCTTTAGATGGTCCTCGTAGGTCTTCGAATAGACGATCACGTCGTCCAGGTAAAGGAGGACCGTCTCGAAGTTTCGGTGCCCTAGACAGCATTCCATCAGCCTCTGGAATGTCCCTGGTGCGTTGCAGAGCCCGAAGGGCATACAGTTGAACTCACTCAGTCCCATCGGGGTGGTGAAGGCGGTCTTCTCCTTGTCAGCCTCTGCCACAGGAACCTGCCAGTACCCGCTAGTAAGGTCCAAAGTAGAAAAGAAGTTAGCTGATTTTAGTGCGGCTAAAGACTCTTCTATTCTAGGCAGCGGATATGCGTCTTTGTGGGTGATACGGTTGATTTGTCTATAGTCGACGCACATTCTCATGGTGCCGTCTTTCTTTTTGACCAGAACCAAATGGGCTGCCCAGGGGCTACAGCTGTCTCTAATGACCCCAGCTTCTTTCATCTCTCTTAGCATGCCCTTTGCGTTCTGATAATGTGCAGGGGGTACAGGCCTGTGTCTCTCTTTTATCGGTGGGTGGCTCCCTGTGGGGATGTGGTGTTCTATCCCTTTTACTCTGCCGAAGTCCAGCGGGTGCTTACTAAAGACTCTCTCGTACTCCTGTACCACCCGGTAGACTCCTTGCTTTTGGTGCAGGGGAGTGGAGTCAGCACCCACGTGGAGTTTCTGGCACCAGTCCTGCTTTTGTTTCTGGGAGCCATTACCCTCCGCCTGAGGAGATGGAGGCAAGGGTTCCACGGCCCTGATAGCTTTGTGTTCGACAACAAACAGTTTGGCGAGTGTAGCGTACCTGGGTAAGTGTACTTCCCTCTCCCCAATGTTGAGGATGCGGACCGGCACCCTCCCATGACGGACATCAACCACCCCCCGGGCTGTCAAAATGGTGGGCCTGCTGTCTGAGTACACGGGTTCTACCATGGCTTGGTAGTCTCTACCTCTCAACCCGACTGCAGTCCGACACCAGATCATCATTTCACTTTTGGGAGGCATGGAAATGGGGAATGGGTCACTCAGTCTTACGCTACCGATCTCATCACCAGACAGTTCTACCTGCTGCCGTCTCATCAGGGCTTTTATCTCCTTGTTGAGGACTCTCTGTTGGCTGGAACTAGCATTCACCGCCACCTGTTGTAAGATTACAATTACCTCTGAAAGACAATTTTCAATTACGTTAGTACCCACAGTTATTTTAGGGTGACTTTCATGACGGTCAATGTCCACAATAATCACTGCCTGTGCCGGCAGTTCAACTTTACCAATTTTAATGGTCATCTCCTTGAACCCCATCTGCGGCACGGGTAAGCCATTACTGGCGATGATGCTCAAGTTACTGTCTGGATACCGTGTGATATCAGCATCAGTCCAATACTGCTTAAAAAGTACATAAGGGATAGTGGTTACTTGCGACCCAGTATCCAGCAAGGCGCTCATGGGGATACCGTCCAGCACCACGGGTAAAACCGGGCGCCCCCCAACGTACTTATTACGCCAATTGTAAGGGCCTGGTGATCTTATGCCTGGGGGTTGGCCCTCTGCCCCAGGTTGGACCCGTTTAAATTACAGTACCTGGAAATGTGTCCGGGCTGGTTGCATCGACAGCAAATGGGCTGTCCATCCTCTGCGTAGCGGTCTGTGGGCCTCCCTCGGAACGACGGGATCCTCCTCTGTCGACGCCACGGGACATCCTCCGGACTTGAAGCCGGCTCGATGTGTCTTGACGGGTCCACTTGCAACGCCTGGACGGTCCTGGTCAACGCCGCGACGCTCCTGGTCAGCTCCTGGACTTGGTGGTGCAGGTCTTTCGACGGGGCTTGGTTCAGGGCCTGTGCATCAGCCTCCACAGAGTCCATAGAGGAGGGCGCCGCCTCCTGGTGGTTGGTGAGAGCAGGGCACCAGGGGTTTATAGCGCCACTGGTTGCAGATTCACGGAGCACCCTTATGGCCCTGTCCTTAAATTGGGCAAAGGTCAGGTCGGGGTTCTGAAAGAACATGAGGCGCAGTTGGGCCCTGTGGACGCTAGACAGCAGACCTTCTATGAATTGTTCTGTTAGCAGCTTATCCGTTTCCTGCACACTGCCAGGGTCAGTTTGTTGAATAGCCCTCAAGGCTTCCTGCAGATTTAGGGCATAGTCTCTGATGCTGTCCTGTGCCCGCTGCTTACATCCATAGAACCTCATTTTAATTTCAGCGGAGGTACGTGTGTCAAAGGTACCCCGCAGCCGGGCCAGAATACCCTTCACGGTCCTTTTCTCCTCAGTGGGCCATGATTTTACCTCCCTTTGGGCTGCGCCAGTTAACTGCCCTGTTAGTATGCTGACCTTCTGTTCCTCTGTCAGGGGGTAAACCTGGAACAAACTGTATAGCCTTTCCTTGAAGTCAGTTAGGGCATGGGGCTCCCCTGAATATTTGGGCAGCCAGGCCGCTCCAGGGATGTAGGGCAGGGAAAAGGGCATCACCGCTGCTGCAGCTGCGTTCGTGGTAGTGGGCGCCTCTGTGTCCGACATCTTCCTCCCCCCTAGTCAAGAGTGGCCTACCTTCCGACGATCCTCTTCTGTAGGCCGCGGCTCCTCTGCTGCCGCTATGGACGAGGACCTGGCGTCGCGTCCTGATGACGTCAGCGTCGCTCTCTCTCCCTTCCAGGACCTTGCGCAGCGTCGGTGCGTGGGGCGGAGCTTCGGATCTCGCGCGGTTTTGACGTCCACGCCCCTCTTCTTCCCGCGCGGCGTCCTGAAGATGGCGTCCGATGGCGGGAAACAGCTGCAGATGGCGGGAAGACGGCGGGAAACGGTCCAAGATGGCGTCTGATGGCGGGAATCGGCTCCGGATGGCGGGAAACGACTCCGGACGGCGGGAAACTTCGCCACAGGTAAGTTGCAAAAGTCTTTTTCAGGCACGCAGTACCCGGTGGTTGCGGGCACAAAATCCTGCCGACTACGCCAAAGCTGACTCGCCCCCTGGGCCGTGGGGCACTCGGATCCGGGCGGTAGGGAAACGATGGGAGTAGTAGTGGCAACCCGGTTCCGTGGCTCAGGGTGGTCAGACCAATGGTAGTCTGCTATGCTCTATTGATAATGTCCGACTACGCCACCCGTGGATTTGCGGTCATTAGGTACTGCCGCTGCAAGGCAGACCGCTGGGGCTGATGAGGTGTGCAGCTGGGATGGTGTGACTCCCCACGGGAAGAGTGCGGCCCCAGGGCAGTGTAGTGGATGGCGGGAGTGATGGTGGTGAGAGTCCCAGTACTGGTAGTGCTGGAGGCGCGAAGGAGCACACAGACAATAGGTTGCAGTCCAGGGTCTTTACTAAAACATGTAAACTGACCCATAAACAGTCCCGGCTAGGAGGGGACCTGGATGTCTGAGAGCAACGGGGAAATTGGCCCTGGTCAGGGTGAGGGTGTAGGCCTACCGTGCTTTCTGCGCTCCTTCTGGCTATCTCCTCATTATAGGGTAACAGCCCACGTTTCCAAGCTTTCCGTGTATTCTCGCCTGTATGGCCTGCGACGTGGGTTCCTTTCTGCTCCCAGCCTTGTACGGCTTTACTGGTCCCTTCGGTTGTGGCAGGGCCTCCAGGCTTCTTAGGCCAAGGAATATACAGTCCCTTGCGGACTGGTTCTCTGCTGGAGGATGTAGAATCCTCACAGCCTCAGACACCAAAGTCTGGTAAAGTCAGTCTCTTATCTGCCAAGACAGGCTCTCTTCGCCTCTTGTCTCTGGCTTGTGGCTCTCCTCCTGCCACACTTCCTCTTAGGTGCAATACAAAACTGTCTGTCCCTGCTCTGCTCTGGGACAAGTCTCAGTGCTGAGACAGGCCATCAAGTTCTCTCTAACCCTGCCCCCAGTACCAGCTTTTATTGGGGCAGCCAGCTCCCCCTACTGGCCTGAGACAGGAGGCGTTGCATGCTAATGTTCCCCTGACCAGAGAACCTCCCCCTTGCTCTCAGACACAGCTTTAATTACACTTGTGGCATCCAGGCCAGGGTGACACATATACACAATACAATCTACGAGAGGAGAAAGGAAAAAAAATAGTAGAAATAATAAATAGATCTAAATTTTGATGCATCATTATCTGCCAAAATGTGCCAAGGTTTAGGCTCAAACATTAATAAATCTATCCTTTTTATTTTTTAAATAAAACAAAGTTAACATTAATCTGTTGGGTCACTGTAATAGCAAATGTTATTGTCTGTTTTGTAATTTTTCTTAATAATATGTATTAGTGTGCTTAATGAAACTGCCTTTGCTTACTCATTTTTTTTAGTAACTTTGCCAAAAAAATATAACTTATTTATTTTGCTCACTTTTATAGAGCCATTAATTCCACAGCACTTTACAGACATCAGCAACTTTAACTTTTTTTTTACTACCTGTAACACACTGGCATAAAGCGATATATTAATATATGCTAAGTCAATATGTATTTGAAGAATGCTATTGAGGATTTAGGCAAAGACAAGAGTGTAGCCTGTGGCTCACTCTTAGTGTTTCTGCCCCCAGAACGGCAGGTCTTGAGTATTAGCAGAGACAAACAAACGATCAAGAATAATAAATACACTGGTGTCCCTCAAGCATTAGGGGGTGTGAAGGAAAAGGCTCCAGGGTCCATTAATCTTGGACTTCTGGAAGAGTTGGAAATTGAGTTTGGTAATGGAGCTACAGGTGTCGTACTTGACGCCTTCTCTATGACTTGCAGGGTAAGAATGGCCGATAAAATGAAGAGCCCCCAAAACTGTCTGTAAATAGGGGTGTTAGATTTTTTTTGTTACCAAATTTTCTTGAAAATGATTTGCAAGAATAAGAATAAGTTATTGTGCTTTGAGTAGTTATAGCTCAGTATGTCGGGACATAACCGGCTCAGTGATGCTCCCTTGCTGGGAAATTGGGTCTCTCACGTCCTGTGGATATCTGCAGATAGGAGCCATGTTTGATATGGAATACGTGGCGGTAAACCTGGAAATGACTTGTCGTTTTCCTTTCTAGAACTAGAAAAGGCCCAACAAAGTACAATCTGTCCTGCAAAAATCTGGGTGTTTTCTGCTTCTATCTTTTCTCTGTTTAGTCTCCTGTGAAATTGTTTTTCAGGAACTGATTAATTCGGGCAGACTCCATGCGATGATGCACCGTGCCGGCGCTGAAGACAGGCTGTCGGGCAGGTTCGCCCTGTTATCTACAGGTTATTATTACCACTCTGTCAAGCACTCTCTCACAGCCCCGCTGTTAATTCCCTTGTATTGTCTTTCACTGGAAATAAAGTTTCCAAGTCTTGGAAGTTTGAAATGCAGAATTTAGATTTTCTGTGAAAACTGTGACAAAGGGTTTTATCTAATAAAAATACACACAGCACCGAACGTGGAGGAGGATTTCATTGGACTGAGGATGATGAATGTCTTATGGCTGGAGAATTGTAAGTGCAGGGGATGACACGCAGGTAGAGAGATGAGATCCACCATATCCAGCGCAGCAGACCAGGAAAACAATACGTACAATGATGAAGAAATATATGTACACACACGTTCCAGCTACAAAGAATATAGTCCACGGCACTCACCAAATGTCTTTTCCAATTCCTTTATTCATGGATAGCAGATGCACAGGAGGAATGGCATCACAGGGTGACCTGCGGCCGTTTTATGTGTGCACACACTTTCTCAGGGCCATTCTTTGGTCATACAACCTGCAGATACATATATGTTTCAGCTGCTATGCCAGTCACTTATGTAGCTTTATCATCAGTTTGGAGGGGTCAAAACTACAGACAGACTGCCATTAATGTCAAACATAATAAAAAAAAATAGACCTTTTAAGGTGGCCATACTCATTAGATGCAGTAGGTGTTTGTAGGCAGGTATTCTTCTTCATGTCCCCATAAACATACCTGCTTGGTTTGGCTGAGCATATATGTACTCTAAATTGGGAAATGTTGTTAAGCCAAAGCCAGGCACATCTGTCCCCTCCAGACCCCTCGGTCCCCTCCAGACCCCTCTGTCCCCTGCAGACCCCTCTGTCCCCTCCAAACGCCTCTGTTCCCTTCAGTCACGTGTCACACACCCCTCCCAGCTCCCACACCTGATCCCTTCTCTTATGGCCGCCTTTCTTTTCTGTCATCCATACCAGATTTTACAGGTTGCCCAGCAAACTCAGTGACAACATCACCAAAGGCCTTTAAGGCCAACTCCCAACCTTGTGTTTCTGAGTATTGAGTAAGCTAGCATTCAGTTAAGCCCCCGTCTCACATAGCGAGATCGCTAGCGAGATCGCTGATGTGTCACGGTTTTGGTGACGCAACAGCAACCTCACCAGCGATGTCGCTATATGTGACACTTTGCAACGATCAGGCCCCTGCTGTGAGGTCACTGATCGCTGCAAAGTGTCCTGGACCATTTTTTGGTCGTTGCTCTCCCGCTGGTCAGCACACATTGCTGTGTGTGACAAGCGGGAGCAGCGATCAGGCTGGTAACCATGATAAACATCGGGTTACTAGGGGCACACGCGCACCTAGTAACCCGTTGTTTATCATGGTTACGAGCCTGCTAAAGTGAGCTGTAACCTCCCGCTCACTGTAACAGAGTGGTAACCATGATAAACAACGGGTTACTAGGAGCGCGTGTGCCCCTAGTAACCCGATGTGTACCATAGTTACCAGCCTGCTCCTGCTTCAGCAGGCTGGTAACCAGGAGCAGGACATTGTGGAAAGATTCTTTCCATGATGTCGCTGCTCCCCTGATCGTTGGTGAGCCTGCCTGTTTGACAGCTCACCAGCGACCACATAGCGACGCAGCAACGATCCCTGACAGGTCGTATCGTTGTCGGGATCATTGCAGCGTCGCTAAGTGTGACGGGGCCTTTACGGTCAGTAGCCTTATCAGTTTGTCTTCTCTGCAAACATCTGTGGTTTCTACAACCTGTGTCTATTTTTTTGGCCTCAGACCTGCTGATTAACCCTTTGTCTGCTGTAAGCATACTAAACAGTTATCTGGATTAGTTTAGACTTCAAAAACTCCTTCATCAAGTGTAGGTTCTGTGTGAAAAACTTTGTCACTCCATCCCTGCTGCCTGCCGCTACCCATTTGTTTGCTGATTACTCCTTCATCTACCATAAGCATTGTAAACTCACCCTTGAGCTAGTTCACATTACAAATGCTGCCGCTTTGGTGGAACTATACATCTTCAGTTCCTGAGCTTGTCTACACTTAACTGTCTCCTATCCTGGTCCTTGCTGTTCCATGTGACATCCGGCAATTCCAGCTGGCTGTACTATCGCCCACGGTCCATTTGTTCACCTTGATCTGTGGCTTCGTGAATCCAACCCACCAAAGGTGTCCATATTCTTTAAATGTAAAGTCAGCTATGCCACATGTATAAATAATACTTGTAAAATTACACCAAGCTTCAAAGAACTTGGTAGCCCCTTGAGTCTGTAACGTGGGCTAGTAATGCACATTTCTGGCATTCCCTTTAACGGAACACAGTTCTCTTGTTTTCTGGTTGTACAGCTGGGTTTCTCTGCTCACGAGCGAGAGGAAATTTGTCTGAAGACCTGATCTGCTATTCTGCAAACACTGCATGAGTTTGTGCAGCCAAGATCAAGCTCCGATCCTTCAAAGTCGCATATCAACAAGAGAGTTCATTAAAAGCAATATTTACCCTGGTGACAGAAGGAATTCTCCAGACTAGACTCTTGTCGGAGAAAAAGGAAAAAGAAATAAACACAGTCAGCACATTTCTTCCTTGGAGTCTAATAAAACTTGTGCTACCAGAGCGAAAAAAACAAATCAAAACATTATTAAACTGATATTAAAAATAAAGAAAAAAGTTTTGCGTGGTAACTTCTGGCAACCAATCAGAATTGATCAATGCACTAATTATTAGCAGTTTGTTATGGATCTCATGTGTCTTACCAAATCTAGTAAAAATGTATAGTCACAGTCGTTTCAGGTGACTACTTAGAATATGCTGTCCCATGTGTGCATGAGATGTAACACTATTTCTGGCCATTATATGACTTGTATCTTGCATTTTTTCAGCAGTTTTCCCCTCTGCAAGCTTTGGCTCTAATTTTTCAGTTGTCTCTGAGCTATTGGGTGTAGACTGACTGCTCTGATGTCTCCCAAACAAAGAACACACAGACATGAGGTATTCCTGCTCTCCTGTTTCTATATTGCACATATTCAGAAGCAGCAATGCTGAGGGGACATTGTACAGCAATACTACTGTTAGAACCTTGCTCTTAGGTTTTTTCCTTTGCTGGTCACATGACCTTGTTGGCCTATTTAATCCTGCTCCGCCCTTCTGGCTTTGCTGGACTTCATTGTATAACTACTTTCTAGCTAGCCTGTGCTCTGTATCTAACTCTGTTAGTTTGCTTGGTCTACGGACCTCTATGTTCTATATATTTTGTTTGTTCGTCTGTCTGCTACTATTTCTGTTAGGAGGTGTCCCATTTTCCTCCCAGTCCTTAGTACTTGTAGGGATTCTTTCCCCACATCTATAGGTCTCCGTACAGACTAGCTTAGGACTTTAGCAGGTCTGATCGCAGGATCAGGTCCCCTGTTACATCGTAGGGATTAAGCTGAGTTCTATCGTAGGGACAGATCTCCTCTCTTTCCTTAGCTCTGGTAGCAGAACATAACAGTAAGTCCAGCCTGCAAATTCTCTAAGGAAAGATTTTTCTGTTCCATCATGGTGTCGGTTCAGGATTTGGCTAAACACCTGCAGGGACTCTCTCTGGAGGTGGCCGAGCTCCGTCAGCACGTGAGTAACTGTCCTGGAGCACATTTCTTGGAGCCTAAGGTATGTTTGCCGGATTTATTTTTTGGTGAACACCGAGAATTTTTTTCATTTAAAAATACTTGCTTATTGTATTTTCGTTTGAGACCCAAGTCCTCTGGGGATGAATCCCAGCGCATAGGGTTCATAATGTCACTTTTGCGCAAAGAGCCTCAGGAGTGGGCCTTTTCTTTGCAACCTAGTGATACATGCTTCAGATCAGTGGATAGTTTTTTTTCTGCTTTGGGACTATTATATGATGATCCTGACCGTGTCTCATCAGCTGAGACTGAGTTAAGACGTTTGAGACAGGGATCAGGTAATGTGGAAAAATATTGTACTCATTTCCGTCGTTGGTCTACTCAAACAGGGTGGAACGATTCTGCTCTGAAAAGTCTATTTCTTACTGGGCTCAATGAAAGGGTTAAAGACCTGCTAATTGCTTATCCTACACCTGAAGATTTGCAACAGGCTATGCAATTAGCTATACGGGTGGATAGGAGACTGCGTGCAAGGGTTAATGAGAGCAAATCCTCTGCTATGTCAGTTTCTGGTTATGAGAATGTGTGTACTAACAGTGGTGAACCGATGGAGACTGGATCGGTGGCACCTCGCTCTCAAGAAAAAGACCGTAGATTTTCTGAAGGCTTGTGTTTCTATTGCGGAAAATCTGGTCATTTGATTAAAGACTGTGAGCTTCGTATGAAGAAAGAAAAAAAAATGGTCAGTCATGCCCGTATTGCCTGTTTAAATTCCAAGGGTGTATTTTTAGCTGCTTCCACGATTGCTCAGGAAAAATTAATGGAATTTCGGGTGTTTGTTGATTGTGGGTCTACTCTGAATGTAATTGATGGGGGATTCTTGGAAAGACTCAATTTAAAACCCGAACCTTTATCATCCCCCATTGCTGTGGTTTCTGTGGATGGTTCCCCTTTGAAGAATATTACTCTCAAGGTCTGTGAATTTCCTCTCACTATTAATGGTGTTCACCATGAGAAATTGGATTTGGTAGTTTTGAATAACTTGCCTTCTCTAGTAATATTGGGATTACCCTGGTTAAAATTTCACAATCCTGTACTGGATTGGTCTACCAGTGAAATTAAATCCTGGAGCCATAAATGTTATGACAAGTGTTGTAACGGGCGTATTGCAGCTTTGGATAGGGGAGAATTGCCTGTTCCTATTCAGGATTTTTGGAGAGTTTTTTCTGAGAAGGAATCGCAGGTTTTGCCTCCCCATAGAGACTATGATTGTTCTATTGAATTTGTCCCTGGAGCGACTCTTCCTAAAAGTCGTTTATTTAACCTTACTATTCCTGAGAGGAAGGCTTTGGAGGAATACATACAGACAAGTTTGGCCGCCGGTCACATTAGGCCCTCTAAGTCTCCTGTGGCGGTTGGATTTTTTTTTGTAAAAAAAAAGGACGGCGGTTTACGTCCTTGTCTGGATTTTCGTGAGATTAACAAAATTACTGTACGCAATCCTTACCCACTGCCATTGATTCCTGATCTGTTTAACCAGTTAATGGGGGCCCAGTGGTTCTCTAAAATTGACCTTAAGGGGGCATACAATCTGTTGCGCATGAAGGAGGGTGACGAATGGAAGACTGCTTTTAACACTCCTGTGGGTCATTTTGAGAATCTGGTTATGCCTTTTGGTCTTACTAATGCTCCTGCATTTTTTCAGAATCTTATTAATGACATCCTTAGACCTTTGATCGGCAAAAATGTGGTTGTGTATTTGGATGACATTTTGATTTATTCGCCGGATCTGGAGTCTCATTGGCGGAGCGTACGTGAGGTATTACAGTTATTAATGGACAATTCGCTTTTTGCTAAGCTGGAGAAATGTGAGTTCGCTGTACAGAGAATTAGTTTTTTGGGTTACATTATTTCCAGCGAAGGTTTTGAGATGGACCCGGTTAAAGTTCAAGCTGTACAGGAATGGCCTAGGCCTATTGGTTTGAAATCGATACAGAGGTTTTTAGGTTTCGCCAATTATTACAGAAAATTCATAAAAAATTTTTCTAGTATTGTCAAACCTCTGACCGATCTCACCAGGAAAGGTGCTGATGCGGTTCAGTGGTCTTCTGAGGCCATTGAAGCTTTTGTGTATCTCAAGGAGAGGTTCACCTCTGCTCCCATCCTTATGCAGCCTGATGTGACTAAGCCGTTTTTGGTTGAGGTTGATGCTTCCTCTGTGGGGGTTGGCGCAGTATTGTCTCAGGATAACGGGGATGGATTACATCCCTGTGCCTTTTTTTAAAAAAAATTTTCGGAGACTGAACTGAATTACGATATTGGTAATCTGGAATTATTGGCTATTAAACTCGCATTTGAACACTGGCGCCACTTCTTGGAAGGTGCGGAATTTCCCGTTCAGGTTCTTACGGATCATAAAAATCTGATATATCTTGATGCTGCCAAGCGCCTGAATGCCCGTCAGGCTAGGTGGGCACTGTTTTTCTCGCGGTTTAATTTCTCCGTTACTTACATCCCTGGTACTAAGAATGTTAAGGCGGATGCCTTGTCTCGCAGTTTTTCTCCCATAGTCGGTGCTGAGAAAGAGGAGAACATTTTACAAGAAGGTGTTGTGATAGCTGCTTTGGACTCCGTTTTGGAAGATGAGATTCTTAAAGCACAGGAGAATGCCCCATCTAACACTCCTCATGGGAGGTTGTTTGTGCCTGGGACCTTTAGGAGAGATTTGTTTGTTGAGTGTCACGAATCTCGGTTGGCAGGTCATCCCGGAATCTCTGAGACCAAGAGACTGGTGGGTTGCAGTTTTTGGTGGCCTGGATGGCAGAAGGAAGTCATTAAGTGGGTGCGTCAATGTACTATATGTGCTAGATCTAAGTCCTCACATACTCCTGCTGCGGGGTTGCTTTGTCCTTTGGAGGTTCCCAGTGCTCCTTGGACACATTTGGCTATGGACTTTATAACTGACCTTCCCCCCTCTGAGGGTTTTACTGTCATATGGGTGGTCGTGGACCGTTTTAGCAAGATGTGTCACTTGGTTCCCTTCGTCAAACTGCCCTGCGCTAAAACTCTCGCTAAGGCCTTTGTCAAGGAAATTGTCAGACTTAATGGCGTTCCTACTGACATTGTTTCTGATAGGGGTCCTCAGTTCGTGGCTCGTTTTTGGCGTGCCTTTTGTGACAGGTTGGGAGTTCATTTGTCGTTCTCGTCCGGATATCATCCTGAATCTAATGGCCAGACAGAAAGGAAAAACCAGGATGTTGAGCAGTTCTTGCGTTGTTTTGTGGCAGACAATCAAGAGGGGTGGTCTGAGTTTCTGCCACTTGCTGAATTTGCTCTTAACAACCATACATCTTCTTCTGCTGGTTGTTCGCCTTTTTTTTGTTGTTCTGGGAGACATCCGTCGTTTGGGTCGTTCTCCAAGTTGGGATCTGCCGTGCCTGAGGAGGAGAATTTTTCCGGTGATTTGGAGAGAGTTTGGACGGATGTGCGTGGTAATCTTCAGGAGGCCAACAGAAAATCTAAAGACTACTTTGATAGGAAACGACAGGAGGTTTTGTTCGCTGTTGGTGACATGGTTTGGTTGTCCTCTAGGAATCTGCGGTTGAGGATTCCTTCTAAGAAATTGGGTCCCAAGTTTGTAGGGCCCTTTAAGGTGCTTCAGGTTGTCAACCAATCTGCTGTTAGGTTGGAGGTTCCTACCTCCTGGAGAATTAATCCGGTATTTCATGTCTCTCTGTTGAAAAAAGCGGTTGTATCGGATTGTGACGCCTCTGCCTCTGTTCCTCCGGTGGTGGAGGACGGGGAATATGAAATTTCTCGCATCCTTAACTCTAGACGGTATAGAGGTAGTTTGCAGTATCTTGTGGCCTGGAAAGGTTTCGGACCCGAGGATAACTCTTGGGTGAGGTCAGATGATGTTTCCGCGTCCAGACTTATCAGAGCGTTTCACAGGAGATTTCCTGATAAGCCTGGTCCTAGGGGATCCGGAGGATCCTCTTAGAAGGGGGGGTACTGTTAGAACCTTGCTCTTAGGTTTTTTCCTTTGCTGGTCACATGACCTTGTTGGCCTATTTAATCCTGCTCCGCCCTTCTGGCTTTGCTGGACTTCATTGTATAACTACTTTCTAGCTAGCCTGTGCTCTGTATCTAACTCTGTTAGTTTGCTTGGTCTACGGACCTCTATGTTCTATATATTTTGTTTGTTCGTCTGTCTGCTACTATTTCTGTTAGGAGGTGTCCCATTTTCCTCCCAGTCCTTAGTACTTGTAGGGATTCTTTCCCCACATCTATAGGTCTCCGTACAGACTAGCTTAGGACTTTAGCAGGTCTGATCGCAGGATCAGGTCCCCTGTTACATCGTAGGGATTAAGCTGAGTTCTATCGTAGGGACAGATCTCCTCTCTTTCCTTAGCTCTGGTAGCAGAACATAACAACTACGCAGTGTAGCTGTGAAACCAGTTTTGGAGTGAAATATATAACAACCGCTAAAAGCTGAAGCAGGAATTGCCTGTCTGGTTTCGACTTGTGCTCCGAGTCCTCATTCATCCTCCCCTCTTACAAGATAGCAGAACCATAAGGGACATTATAAAGGACTACTCACCATTGTAGCTGTGAATCCAGGACTAGGAGGAGATGAACAGTTAATAGAAAGTAGCAGCATGATCTCTGTGTCTCTGTACCTTATCTTTTACTTTGCTCCTCTTTCCTACTACACCGTCGTTCTCCATATACTTCAATAGGCAACAGTAATCTGATCTCTCAGTGAGCCGAGTCCCTCGTGCCTTAGGTAGGACCGATTTTTGCAGTTTTTCAGAGTGAACAATGAGTTCAGGAAGAGACAAATTGGCTACTAAGTAGAGAATAAAGCAGTTTTCTCTGATCAGAAATATTACAAAGTTTCTTACATTCATTTGTACCATTGCTGTATGAAAATTGATACGATGTGTGCTGCAGGAAGTTTGAGTCATTTTCTGCACCTGAACATACCGCCATCATACAGATGGTTTTTAGATTTCTTTTGGACTTTTGCAATTCCCTCTCGGTGCGGCAGAGATTAGACTCTTATGTATCAGTCATTTCCACATGAGTTGCTATAATTACCATTTCCCTTTTGCTTATTTTCTTACATTTAGATTCTGTCTTTATTAATCTTTCAGCTTTGTTCCCTGTAACCTTGGGTTATGTAAGAAACTACACGACACATTCTTCTCAATCTTCGGTTTCCTGGAGCGGTGGCTGAACAGTTTTCTTTTCTAGTATTGGTAAATGTGGTTTTAAGACATTCTGGACATTTCATGTAAAAAAAAAGGAACTTTCATATTTCAGTAGAAAAAAGAAGGTGAAAACTGGAGATTGCCATTGTGATTGCACATTACATGGCAGGTTATCTGAAACAGGACTGGATTTCTGGACCAAAATTATAGCTTGATGGGGCATTCAGCACAAGGTCTGGAAAAAGTAGAAATGCAGTAATATAGATATTGTAAAGAATTAGTAAAGATTGGTTGTTTTCTTTCAGGAACAGTGCCACACCTATACATAGGTCATGTGTGGTATTGCAGAATAGGTCCAACTGTAATAGCAGACAAAACTTCCGGACAAGGGTGGAGCTGTTTCTGGTAGAAAGCAGATGATTTTCTAATTTTGAGCAGCCCTTATAAATGAGGTCTGTATAGACAAGACCTGATTGACTATCTGTCCATGGTGGTATGGTGCCACGTGGTTGTATTGTCTATTTGTATCACATTGCGGTGACCTGTAGGGTTCAGAGGAAGGTGTCTACGCTACTGGCTAAAAAGACTATTGGATCAATGGATGCAGAGCAGAGTCCACGGCTCTAAGGGATGCAGACTTTTTCCAGCACGGAGCCTGGTTATGTCGATCTTATTGTTGTGTTTTATTGGAGATTTCCTTGCTCATCAGATTGGAGTGCACGGGTGTCTCCTGGAGAGTGTTCAGCCTCGGGAATCGCTGTTTCCATTCAGTGACAGTAAGCAGAGTAAGACATGCATGCTGGATCTTATGTATACAGAAGGCCAGGCATGAGATTGGTAATCAGGTAAAGCAATCATTCCATTATTCTTGTTAGTGTCTCAGGGGCCTCAATTGAGCCATTGTTTCATATGAGACTGTACGTTGACTCTTGTATGTTAATTTGTAAATGCCTGCTGAGTACGTATTGCATCAGCCCACTGCAGTTTACTGATCTACACAATTTAGGACAAATATGCAGGTTAGTTGAACAATCAAACAGGGAAGGATTGCCTTCCCCCAATCCTGTGGAGGAATGTCCTAAATGGGAGCTGTGGGTATAACATCTTTGTCTCTCTCTCCAGGGAGTCTTTACAGGAACAGCCCAAGGAACCATGGCTCCATCAGGTGGAATACAGGTCTGCTCCTCTGCCCATCACTGAACCCACAAAGACGTTTTGGAGAACCCCGGTTGGGACTGTACTAAATGCTGTTGTCGGCTGGAACTGGATACATGTGCTACGGTCGTGGTATCTGTCATCTGGAGGAGCATGGACTGTGACTACAGACTATATTGGCGGGAGATACAAAAGCTGTGGGCCAACCAAAAGTTGGGAGACAATGGGTATCGCCTGGTATGGGGCAGTGGAACTACCGGATATGGGTTGTGATCTTGTGGACTGGGGGCATTGTATTTTGGCCATCTAGCTGGAAGTTACTCTAATTTGGTCTCACAAAGCAGCTTCTGATTGGGTGAGATTAGGTGAAAATGTGACCAAAATCCCACACCATAAGGCAAGACCCCATGGTTCTCAAAAGCCATGGTAAAAATTGAAATGATTTTTAATTGTTAATGACAGTGACTTATATGAGTGTGCAGGCTCAGCTGTTCTCTGACTGCTGCCTAAGACCATACCAAGGACTGTCTGCACTTAGTCTGACCAGACGTAGACGAAAAATAAAGTGCAGCTCATGCGCCAGATTAACATCCAGAGTAATTGTGCCATTTTAGAAGCTTTTCATCTTCAAAGTGCCCATACCAGTTATCAGTTTTTGCTTCTTTTTTGAGAACAATGCAGCAAAAAAAAACACAAGTGGGTTTACAATACTGTTTTTCAGTACAGACAAGTGAGAAACAAATATGCTTTACCTGTACTGCTTGTGTGCCTGAAATCCACATTGAAAAACTGCTGCGATTCCCCATAAAAAGTGTTCCAGCCGCATGACACAGACTGCCACAAAGTGAGATCTTAGTAATAAATCAAGTCTAGGTTTTCTTTGTTAAAGAAGCCCTCCTACTCCTCCCATCAAAGTTTTTATCCTCTTAATATATTGCAATCATCATATTATATAGCACTGTGTACTTACAGTTAGTTATTTTGCCTTTTTTAACCAGCTAATTCTTCTCTTTTCTAATTTCTCAGCTCTATGCTGAAACAATAAATATCTTTTACCTACATGAGTCATCCCTCTCTTCACCTGCTGACCCAGCTGCTCCGCTCCTCCTCCCTGCCAGGGACTTTGCACTGATGTACGATTGTAGTTCTAATGATGACTCATGCAGAGAAAATTGACTTTCTATTTCTACATAGAGCTTAGAAGGATTCAGCTAATCACGTGATGTCATAGACCTAATGGAAAAGAGAAGAATTAGCTGGGTAGAAAAGCAAAATGAGCAATTGTAAGTAAGTACACAGTACTGTATGATATGATGAGTGCAATATATTAAGAGGATAAAAATGTTGATGGGAGTTCTTTAATATTTGTGGAGTGCAGGGGAATGTTACCAGCTTCCAATTAAGGACTGCAGTTATTGGTACTTGGTCCTCAGTTGTGGTGAAATGAGGCTGGCGATGTGTCATAAAAGTGGCCAAAACCATATTAAAAGGGCTTGTCCCATCTGGACTTGTCCCTTTCAGGCTGCAGCCACAGTTATATGTGCGGCTGTTCAAATTTTGGGTGTAATGACTACAGGAGAAAGAATTATTACTAGGCTCCGATTCAAATAAATAGGTGACCATGTATCATATATGGCTTCACAGTATCCTCCCAAACAGGGGTCACCCAGTCTATCACACCCATGCACCCGGCTAGACGATAGGGGTTGTTCAGCACTTCTCACGTCCACATTGGGAGCTGGCCTGGGGTCCGTCAGGTGCTCGGCAGGTTTTGGGCATGAGTCCAATTTTAATTCATAGGACAGATGCATCATACTTGCCAAGTGTCTGTCAATGGCATCTCTCAGTGAGCGGCTTTGGGTAACCCTTTTAAGTCATTTTCTACAATCACCTCCCTAAAAGTGTCATAGAGGATGAATTTGTCACGCAAGGTGAGGGAAAGACTAAGTGCACAACAACGGGAAGAGGGGGTGGAAGCCCAAACACTAGGGAAAGAGTGAGTGGAGACACCTAAGTGGATCTGACAACACCCTGGCTCCCCTAACATCCCTAAATAGGTTCTGCACTTATTGCCAAGCAGGAAACCTAATCCCTGACTGCCCCTAGCCATAGGCCCTAGATAGGGAGTGGACGGGGTGAGCATTAGTCAGCCCCCACTGCAACTAAAGACAAACAGGTAAACAGACAAGGGAAACACTTAGCTTGAGAAGACACCAGAGAGATCACGCCAACTTTCCTCCAATGGAACTCCAAGAAGACACTAGCTGACTACTAGTACTTCAAGCCTGGACTGAGGAAAATAGAGCTATCACCGGTGACTCTCTGGAGAGACTGAAGGCATTTAAACATCCAGCAAGGGTGTGTCAATAAGCAGCAGAAGGTGGAGGTCACTGCTAGGTCCTAGAGGGAGAAGGATATCACTACACTACAGAGATGAAAATATCAAGAAGGTGCCTGCAGAGCCAAGCGCAATAACCTTCTACAGTTGGATCCAGAACGTCTGTCTGTCACACCTGACGCACCCTGACGCACCCGTGACAGTATTATGCAGTTTTTAGGAACTTCCCAAAAATGCTGATTTTTAGCATCGCCTGTAGCCTATCTATAAAGGTATCCCAGCCCTGTCATTCCAGCCTTGGATTAGGTTACAAAAGCCCATAGAGTGTGACATGTATACGGCCAAGCATGAAGCGGACCTTCACAATCACATCTACGTGTTGTCTTCCATGAAAGACAGCAGAGAGCGACGCCGCACAGTTTTTACCGAGAACATTCTAGAATTCTCTACCGGAGGCGAATCTGAACGATACCGCAGTTATTCCTGCTTGGAGACCGTTTACGTAACGTGCAGACAAGCAGAAGGCCCGGCACAGATGGTACGGGAACTCAGCGAGATTCCTCCCTCTATTTACAATGTTCCTTTTTCATAATCTTCTGATTCCACCACTAAAACAAAAATTAGATTATGGGAAAAATAAACGTCGATCTCCCGATTAAATGTGATGAAAACACCGGCATTAAATTGGCTGCATCTAAAGAGTCCCCCGGCGTGGAGCTCGTCTACGAGCCGGTATTCCTCAGATATTTCATAAGGCTTTATCTCGTCAAGAGTCAGGGAAAGGTAAGAGCATGTTGAGGTCCTTCGGGAGATATTAATAACGGAGCACCCCGGCTCGATTCGTGTTTTCTTTAATCCACGTCTTAGATGCTGAATTGTAAGAAACCAAGTTTCCGTAACCTCCCTCTCTCAAGCCGCTTTGTTTTTTTCTGCTTTCTCGCTAATTATTTTGCTTTGGTTGTGGTCTGATTTCAGGCGGCTGCTGTTCTCTGGAGGATCTGACTGCAATGCGCTTTTATCATCTAAAAAAAACATCTTCAGTAAACAAAATTAGGAGTCGTATTAATGTCGGGAGCGCAAGCTGCTTAATATCAAAGCCAAGGAGTCAGGCGAGACGGCGTAATGGCTGATTCTGGTGCCATCACCTCGACACCTTCTCTCTTCATTAGAGTGGAGATAGAAAATAAAAAAAGACAAAAAAACGGCAGAGAAATCCATAGAATAGGGGAAAACCAGGCACCGCGACATTTATTTTTAGAAATCTGATAATTAGGTTAGTCGTACCCGGCACACAATACACGGCAGATAAATCGGACCGCCGCTTATTATTACAGTCGCTGAAATAGATTCGATTTCCATTTACACTGGAACCATGTTCATTTATACACACGTCAGCCTGAGACGCTGACCTTTCTCATTCTGCACAATTATTTTACTCCGTCCGTTAACAGTTCTCGGTTTTGCATTTGGTAATTAATAAGTCATGGAATGGAGATTTTGCAGAAATCCATTTGCACTCGCATGAATGGTACAGTATGCTTTCAGATAAAGGTCTGCGCAGTACGGAGCACCCAAAAAGTGTTTGGAGGATAGGAGTAGTGATCTGCGCTGCTGATGATCTATTCACAATAAAAATCCAGAAGAAGTTGGACAGGAAAGACAATGCGGTTTATTCTCAACCCGTTTTGAAGTTGGACTAACTTCAAAGAGAAATAAAAAACAGGATCTTTGAAGCTTGAACAGCGTCTTTAAATGCACAGGCTGCTTCACTTGTCGTTCCAGAGACCCCATTCCGGTGGTGCATTTTACAGCCGTCTAGAGTCCCTACGCCTCCCCCTTGATTTTATTGACAGTCTCACTGTTTGATGTTGTCATGTCCGCTCCTCTGAAGATACATGTGCACAAGCATTTCATTCCTGGGGTGCAGATGAAGTTTGTTCCTGGGGGTACATGGCGCAGTTTGTTCCTGGGGATGCAGGCGCTATTTGTCCATGGTGGTGCAGGTAGATTTTTGGGGGGGTGCAAGTGCAGTTCGTTCCTGGCGGTGCTGCTGCAGTTTGTCCAGGGAAAACAGGTGCAGTTTTTCCTGGGGGTGCAGGTACAGTTTGTTCCTGATGGCGCAGGTACAGTTTGTTCCTGGGGATGCAGGTACAGTTTGTTCCTGATGGCGCAGGTACAGTTTGTTCCTGGGGGTGCAGGTACAGTTTGTTCCTGGGGGTGCAGGTACAGTTTGTTTCTGGGGTGCAGGTACAGTTTGTTCCTGGGGGTGCACAGTTTGTTCCCAGGGTGCGGGTACAGTTTGTTTCTGGGGTGTAGGTACAGTTTGTTCCTGGGGGTGCAGGTACAGTTTGTTCATGGGGGTGCAGGTACAGTTTGTTCCTGGGGGTGCGGGTACAGTTTGTTCCTAGGGTGCGGGTACAGTTTGTTCCTGAGGGTGCAGATACAGTTTGTTCCTGGGGGAGCAGGTACAGTTTGTTCCTGATGGCGCAGGTACAGTTTGTTCCTAGGGATGCAGGTACAGTTTGTTCCTGGGGGTGCAGGTACAATTTGTTCCTGGGGGTGCGGGTACAGTTTGTTCCTGGGGGTGCGGGTACAGTTTGTTCCTAGGGTGCGGGTACAGTTTGTTCCTGAGGGTGCAGATACAGTTTGTTCCTGGGTGAGCAGGTACAGTTTGTTCCTGATGGCGCAGGTACAGTTTGTTCCTAGGGATGCAGGTACAGTTTGTTCCTGGGGGTGCAGGTACAGTTTGTTCCTGGGGATGCAGGTACAGTTTGTTTCTGGGGGTGCAGGTACAGTTTCTTTCTGGGGTGCAGGTACAGTTTGTTTCTGGGGTGCAGGTACAGTTTGTTCCTGGGGGTGCGGGTACAGTTTGTTCCTGGGGGTGCGGGTACAGTTTGTTCCTGGGGTGCGGGTACAGTTTGTTCCTGGGGGTGCAGGCACAGTTTGTTCCTGGGAGAGCGGGCACAGTTTGTTCTGGGGGTACAGGTACAATTTGTTCCTGGGAATGCACAGTTTGTTCCTGGGGTGCGGGTAGTTTGTTCCTGGGGTGCAGGTACAGTTTGTTTCTGGGGTGCAGGTACAGTTTGTTCCTGGGGGTGCAGGTACAGTTTGTTGATGGGGGTGCTGGTACAGTTTGTTCCTGGGGGTGCGGATACAGTTTGTTCCTGGGGGTGCAGGTACAGTTTGCTCCTGGGGGTGCACAGTTTGTTCCCAGGGTACGGGTACAGTTTGTTTCTGGGGTGTAGGTACAGTTTGTTCCTGGGGGTGCAGGTACAGTGTGTTCATGGGGGTGCTGGTACAGTTTGTTCCTGGGGGTGCGGGTACAGTTTGTTCCTGGGGGTGCGGGTACAGTTTGTTCCTGGGGTGCGGGTAAAGTTTGTTCCTGAGGGTGCAAGTACAGTTTGTTCCTGGGGGTGCAGGTACAGTTTGTTCCTGATGGCGCAGGTACAGTTTGTTCCTAGGGATGCGGGTACAGTTTGTTTCT
This sequence comes from Phyllobates terribilis, assembly GCF_046119375.1. NCBI lineage: Eukaryota > Metazoa > Chordata > Amphibia > Anura > Dendrobatidae > Phyllobates > Phyllobates terribilis. The sequence goes on from NW_027362772.1 coordinate 305,078,393, forward strand.
GGGGTGCAGGTACAGTTTGTTCCTGGGGGTGCAGGTACAGTTTGTTTCTGGGGTGCAGGTACAGTTTGTTCCTGGGGTGCACAGTTTGTTCCCAGGGTGCAGGTACACTTTGTTTCTGGGGTGTAGGTACAGTTTGTTTCTGGGGTGTAGGTACAGTTTCTTACTGGGGGTGCAGGTACAGTTTGTTCCTGGGGGTGCGGGTACAGTTTGTTCCTGGGGGTGCGGGTACAGTTTGTTCATGGGGGTGCAGGTACAGTTTGTTCCTGGGGGTGCAGGTACAATTTGTTCCTGGGGGTGCGGGTACAGTTTGTTCCTGGGGGTGCGGGTACAGTTTATTCCTAGGGTGCGGGTACAGTTTGTTCCTGAGGGTGCAGATACAGTTTGTTCCTGGGGGAGCAGGTACAGTTTGTTCCTGATGGCGCAGGTACAGTTTGTTCCTAGGGATGCAGGTACAGTTTGTTCCTGGGGGTGCAGGTACAGTTTGTTCCTGGGGATGCAGGTACAGTTTGTTTCTGGGGGTGCAGGTACAGTTTCTTTCTGGAGTGCAGGTACAGTTTGTTTCTGGGGTGCAGGTACAGTTTGTTCCTGGGGGTGCGGGTACAGTTTGTTCCTGGGGGTGCGGGTACAGTTTGTTCCTAGGGTGCGAGTACAGTTTGTTCCTGAGGGTGCAGGTACAGTTTGTTCCTGGGAGAGCAGGTACAGTTTGTTCCTGGGGATGCAGGTACAGTTTGTTTCTGGGGGTGCAGGTACAGTTTGTTCCTAGGGATGCAGTTACAGTTTGTTCCTGGGGGTGCAGGTACAGTTTGTTTCCGGAGTGCAGGTACAGTTTGTTCCTGGGGGTGCACAGTTTGTTCCCAGGGTGCGGGTACAGTTTGTTTCTGGGGTGTAGGTACAGTTTGTTCCTGGGGGTGCAGGTACAGTTTGTTCCTGGGGTTGCAGGTACAGTTTGTTCCTGGGGGTGCGGGTACAGTTTGTTCCTGAGGTGCGGGTACAGTTTGTTCCTGGGGTGCGGGTACAGTTTGTTCCTGGGGGTGCAGGCACAGTTTGTTCCTGGGAGAGCGGGCACAGTTTGTTCTGGGGGTACAGGTACAGTTTGTTCCTGGGAATGCACAGTTTGTTCCTGGGGTGCGGGTAGTTTGTTCCTGGGGTGCAGGTACAGTTTGTTTCTGGGGTGCAGGTACAGTTTGTTCCTGGGGGTGCAGGTACAGTTTGTTGATGGGGGTGCTGGTACAGTTTGTTCCTGGGGGTGCGGATACAGTTTGTTCCTGGGGGTGCAGGTACAGTTTGCTCCTGGGGGTGCACAGTTTGTTCCCAGGGTGCGGGTACAGTTTGTTTCTGGGGTGTAGGTACAGTTTGTTCCTGGGGGTGCAGGTACAGTGTGTTCATGGGGGTGCTGGTACAGTTTGTTCCTGGGGGTGCGGGTACAGTTTGTTCCTGGGGGTGCGGGTACAGTTTGTTCCTGGGGTGCGAGTACAGTTTGTTCCTGAGGGTGCAAGTACAGTTTGTTCCTGGGGGTGCAGGTACAGTTTGTTCCTGATGGCGCAGGTACAGTTTGTTCCTAGGGATGCGGGTACAGTTTGTTTCTGGGGTGCAGGTACAGTTTGTTCCTGGGGGTGCAGGTACAGTTTGTTTCTGGGGTGCAGGTACAGTTTGTTCCTGGGGTGCACAGTTTGTTCCCAGGGTGCAGGTACACTTTGTTTCTGGGGTGTAGGTACAGTTTGTTCCTGGGGGTGCAGGTACAGTGTGTTCATGGGGGTGCTGGTACAGTTTGTTCCTGGGGGTGCGGGTACAGTTTGTTCCTGGGGGTGCGGGTACAGTTTGTTCCTGGGGTGCGGGTACAGTTTGTTCCTGAGGGTGCAAGTACAGTTTGTTCCTGGGGGTGCAGGTACAGTTTGTTCCTGATGGCGCAGGTACAGTTTGTTCCTAGGGATGCGGGTACAGTTTGTTTCTGGGGTGCAGGTACAGTTTGTTCCTGGGGGTGCAGGTACAGTTTGTTTCTGGGGTGCAGGTACAGTTTGTTCCTGGGGTGCACAGTTTGTTCCCAGGGTGCAGGTACACTTTGTTTCTGGGGTGTAGGTACAGTTTGTTCCTGGGGGTGCAGGTACAGTGTGTTCATGGGGGTGCTGGTACAGTTTGTTCCTGGGGGTGCGGGTACAGTTTGTTCCTGGGGGTGCGGGTACAGTTTGTTCCTGGGGTGCGGGTACAGTTTGTTCCTGAGGGTGCAAGTACAGTTTGTTCCTGGGGGTGCAGGTACAGTTTGTTCCTGATGGCGCAGGTACAGTTTGTTCCTAGGGATGCGGGTACAGTTTGTTTCTGGGGTGCAGGTACAGTTTGTTCCTGGGGGTGCAGGTACAGTTTGTTTCTGGGGTGCAGGTACAGTTTGTTTCTGGGGTGCAGGTACAGTTTGTTCCCAGGGTGCAGGTACACTTTGTTTCTGGGGTGTAGGTACAGTTTGTTTCTGAGGTGTAGGTACAGTTTCTTACTGGGGGTGCAGGTACAGTTTGTTCCTGGGGGTGCGGGTACAGTTTGTTCCTGGGGGTGCGGGTACAGTTTGTTCCTGGGGGTGCGGGTACAGTTTGTTCCTGGGGTATGGGTACAGTTTGTTCCTGGGGTGCGGGTACAGTTTTTTCCTGAGGGTGCAGGTACAGTTTGTTCCTGGGATAGCGGGCACAGTTTGTTCTGGGGGTACAAGCCCAGTTTGTTCCTGGGAATGCACAGTTTGTTCCTGGGGTGCGGGTAGTTTGTTCCTGGGGATGCAGGTACAGTTTGTTTCTGGGGTGCAGGTACAGTTTGTTCCTGGGGGTGCACAGTTTGTTCCCAGGGTGCGGGTACAGTTTGTTTCTAGGGTGTAGGTACAGTTTGTTTCTGGGGGTGCTGGTACAGTTTGTTCCTGAGGGTGCAGGTACAGTTTGTTCTTGATGGCGCAGGTACAGTTTCTTCCTAGGGATGCAGGTACAGTTTGTTTCTGGGGGTGCAGGTACAGTTTGTTCCTGGGGGTGCAGGTACAGTTTGTTTCTGGGTTGCAGGTACAGTTTGTTCCTGGGGGTGCACAGTTTGTTCCCAGGGTGTGGGTACAGTTTGTTTCTGGGGTGTAGGTACAGTTTGTTTCTGGGGTGTAGGTACAGTTTGTTCCTGGGGGTGCAGGTACAGTTTGTTCCTGGGGTTGCGGGTACAGTTTGTTCCTGGGGGTTGCGGGTACAGTTTGTTCCTGGGGGTGCAGGCACAGTTTGTTCCTGGGAGAGCGGGCACAGTTTGTTCTGGGGGTACAGGCACAGTTTGTTCCTGGGAATGCACAGTTTGTTCCTGGGGTGCGGGTAGTTTGTTCCTGGGGGTGCAGTTACAGTTTTTCCTGGGGGTGCACAGTTTGTTCATGTGGGAGCAGGCACAGCCTCATTGAATTCCTGCACATCATGATGAAAGTTTGTTTCTTTCAGTACCATGGTCAGCGACATGAAAGGTACAATGTCACATGCTTGTAAGTCTACTACCCAGCAAGGTTATTAGATCAATAGGGAGAGATTTACTGATAAACTCCCTTTAAGTAAGGAGGTTTGGGACTTTTGCAGGGCGGTATAGGGCCATGTAGGTCGTGGGTAGATGTGGTAAGATCCATGGTGGAGTCTGTGTAGCTCAAAGACCCTTGATTTTCAGAATGAATTGGGTCTATAAACCCCTATATCACTGCTTGGAGATTTCTTTTACTGCAAATCTGCCACAATGGAAATTTCAAGTTACATTGTAGACTAAATTGGGGTTGGATGGTCATTCGCCTTGTAATTGAATGCAAGAGCGAGATGAAAGAGAGAAAATTCTCTGAGTGATCAGGTGAAGAGCATCCACATGAAATGCACATCCCATACATGTAAATGAGGCGTTTGTAATCCTGTTCACATACATTGGAAAATGTCCACAAGAATAAGTAGCATGCTACAGGAAAGCGGAAAGCCAGACCATTAGCCCCATTGATTTGGGTTAATCCTCATTTGTATATGGGGCAGAACAATCTGGAGACTTGCAGGAGAAATCTGAGGATCATCCTTGGAAATACACCTCCCCGTACTCTACCTGTCAGAGATCTACAGTTTATCCTGTCCCAGAAATACAAACGCAGAAGTCCTTCTTACGCAAAAAGCGAAGTTTGCGTAAGAAAGACAGCAAATAAAGCGTCAGGGGCTTATTCAAGACTTCACTTTTTGTCTGGACGAATGCTTTAACCCAACTATTAAAAAGAAATGATCGATAATTGGTAAAAGAGCAATAACATTGATTTTTTTTTTAAGTTGGTGCTGTGTTAAATTCTTGTCACCTTAAGCTACCTCCGGCTGATGACACCTGAAGCAACCTCCGGCTGATGACACCTGAAGCAACCTTCGGCTGATGACACCTGAAGCAACCTCCAGTTAATATCACCTGAAGCAACCTCCATCTGATGACACCTGAAGCAACCTCCGGCTGATGACACCTGAAGCAACCTCCGGCTGATGATACCTGAAGCAACCTCCGGCTGGTGATACCTGAAGCAACCTCCGGCTGATGATACCTGAAGCAACCTCCAGCTGGTGATACCTGAAGCAACCTCCGGCTGATATATCTATTAAAAAGAAATTATCAATAATTGGTAAAAGAGCAATAACATCATTTTTTTAAGATGGTGCAGTGTGAAATTCTTGTCACCTAAAGGAACCTCTGGCTGGTGACACATGAAGTAACCTCCAGCTGATGGCACCTGAAGCAACCTCCGGCTGATGACACCTGAAGCAACCTCCTGTTCATATCACCTGAAGCAATCTCCATCTGATGACATTTGAAGCAACTTCTGGATGATGACTCCTGAAGCAAGCTCCGGCTGATGACACCTGAAGCAACCTCTGGCTGATGACACCTAAAGCAACCTCCGGCTAATGACACCTGAAGCAACCTCTGGCTAATGACACCTGAAGCAACCTCCGGCTGATGACACCTGAAGCAACCTCCATCTGATGACACCTGAAGCAACCTCCGGCTGATGACACCTGAAGCAACCTCCGGCTGATGATACCTGAAGCAACCTCCGGCGGATGACACCTGAAGCAACCTCCGGCTGATGACACCTGAAGCAACCTCCGGCTGATGACACCTGAAGCAACCTCCGGCTGATGACACCTGAAGCAACCTCTGGCTGATGACACCTGAAGCAACCTCCGGCTGATGACACCTGAAGCAACCCCCGGCTGATGACACCTGAAGCAACCTCCGGCTGATGACGCCTGAAGCAACCCCGGCCGGGGGTTGCTTAGGGTGATATCAGCCGGGGGTTGCTTCAGGTGATGTCTCCTGCACTCAGCAAGGACAGGTGGGTAAATGATATTAATGTATAAAAACCTCTGTGCTACATTATCACAATTCAAACAGAGAGGTCTAGAGTCCTGTTCCTACCGCTCCCTACTTACCTTAATGGCTGCTCCTGAAAGTGGCAGTACTATCATTTTAGCAGGCATTAGCTCTGTGTGTGGTAAGTGTAGGTAATAATTCCCTATTTACCAGTACAAGCATTAATGACGCCCCCATTGGAGATAATGATTGATGGCTGCACCCCACAAACTGTACTGGAAGGACGTCTTTTGTAAAGTAAATTATTACCGGTAACATATAAGAAATTATCTCAATAATGTTCCTGGGGCTGAATGTGTGATTATAACTGAACTCTGGGGAGAAAAAAATACAGCGAAGACTAAAACTTTCATCAAAAGAGGAGTGAATAAGTGAGGACAGGATCAGCGGCATCTGAAAAACTTCAACAAAGTGAAGAGTACTTTATTTCTCAGCAACATTTAATGAAGGTATATGTGACTATTCAGTTATTAAGTGCGATTTGTACAACACTTCTAAGTTTGTAGCACTGCCCCAGAAAATATCAATTCTTCAGTCTGCTCAAGCCTGAACTGTAGAGAATCCTGCCAGACAGACAGCCAATCACAGGCTGCAGCAGTCACATGTGACGCTGTCAGAGGAGTCTTGGATGCACAGAGACCGGCAGAGAGGATCAGACAAGGGAACCATGGAAGTGTTGTTGTTTGTTTTTTATAATTTGTCCTAACCGCAGATAAATCTGCACCAAAATACAAATAATTTGGTGCAGATCTGCCAATGCAGATGGCCTTGCAGTTTATGGCAGCAATGTTGCCCTGTGTGAATATACCTCTAAGGGAGCATTTATATAAATATGTTTGTTTGGCAGAAACAATGCAAATCTTTTGGCAAACTAGTAGAACAGCAAGGTCAACACCAGCTGATATTAACGTACCCCTAGGCTGGACCCCATTCTGCAATACAGCAGTATATTATTTAGTGCATCCCCAGATAAGAGATCATACAAAAGCCGCTATAGTACAGATTACACATCCACTGAAATGCTGTAAGCGGAGCTGTGAGTGCACGGAGCAGCTGATGGACCCAGTACAGGATATTACAGGGCTGCACATTATCTGTCTGCTATATGAATTACAGATCCCCCTATTGCAGTACGGAGCGGCTCCGGTGGGTTGTGTGTTTCTTCCTGCTATGTAGAAGCATCTTATTTACAGAGCTCTGTGGGAACAGCCTGCTTTATATTAATACCATACCGAGAGCCATCCTTGGGCTAGAAGAGTGAAACACCGGAATAATTCACTCCATGTAAATCCAGGGCTTGGAATGAATGTCTTATATAGTCTTCTAGTGTCTGATATGAGGCTACACCTGAAGGTTTGTGGTTAAAGCAATTTTCTGTTTTTTTTTATTTATTAAATAGGCTATTAGCAGGGAATGTGTTAAAGTAATGAAAAGAAACAACATTCATCTGCTCGATCCCTCATCTCTGCTGTACCAGTGCACCCCACGCTCATTGATTACTTCCCTGGAATGATGACATCACATATATTCTGTGTACTCTGTTTAGTAATAGTAATGTGTGTTGATAGTGATAGAGTTGTGTTCTGCCCAGCAACAGGTAGTGAGTAGGTATAGTTAAAGTTAATAGCTGGGACTAGCCCAGAGTAGAAGTGGCTAAAGTGTAGGGACAGAGACAGTTTCCTATCTTGACGTCAGATAGGGCCCAGTTTGTGCCAGAAGGTCTTCAGACCCGCATAACGTGGGTGTCCCTGACATGGTTGGAGCCAAACAGTGGATAGTGAGATCGGAGTAAAGAAAGGAGAAGTGACAGAAGGACAGACTGGTGCTGGGACGGGTCCTGGGACAGGATACCTAGCAGAATGGCCCTGAGTTTATACCTCAGAGAGGTAACAGGCCAGGATGGGACATGGAGCGTGTGACAAAGGGAGTGCCCCAGGCGGGAGTTTCAAGGCGTCAGCAAGCTGAGAAGCTAAGTACCGGCCATATTGGCAAAGAGGGAAGAGGATGCGGAACAGCGGGTTGAGAATAGGACTCTCACTAACTGCACTGTAGAAGTGTGCTGGGTGGTAGTGAAGACAGAAAAACTTGAGGCAGGAACAAGTAAACTTGAAGTGGTAGAGAGACTGTATTTGAAAATGCTCAGTATTATGAAAGAAACGTTCGTAAAGTTATGCACCCGCTATGTATTATACATAGTTCCCACCAAGTCAATGTTGAAAAAAAAAAGACTGTTTATTTTCAAGTGGTGTTCTCCCTCTTTGAACTGTTCAACATCAGGTCCTTGCTAACCGAAGTCAACCTCATCATGCGGCCTGCAAGGGTGTAGCGCCCCTTTAGACGAAGTCCACACACCCAGCCAGGATCCCCAACTACATGTAACGTGCCAGGGCGTAACACACGAGTACCTCGCCCACAGCTACCGCCCTGCGCCACTTTACACACTCATCTGGTGAGGCAGATTCCCGAAGCCGTAAGTCAGAGACTAAAAGTATTGGTGCAGCGAAGCAGGCTTTAAATGTCAGCAAATGGATCACCGGGGACCAGGATAGGTGGATATTAAAGGGACTCTATCAGTAGGATCAACCCTCCTAAGCCATCAATATGGGCATGTGAGTCACAGAAAGCTAAATAAAATAATACCTTGCATAGATCAATGTCCAGCCCATAGATCTTAACTGCTCAGTTACATATAAGAAAAATGTGGACTTCTCTGGAATAAGAAATTGGATTTCAGATATGAAGGTATGTCTTTCTTCAGCTTCCTATGACCTACATGCCCATATAGATGGCTTAGGAGGGTTGATCCTACTGACAGATTCCCTTTAAGGAGGACAGACAGTCAAGCAGAGCAGGAAACACCAGATGAAACAGAGCCAGTTGTGTGGATTAACACAGGAACAGTAGATGTATGGACGAACTGGGAGTTGCAGCAAGCAAATGATAAACAGCAGAGCCGTATGCAATTAGGAGCTTGCAATAATCAAATGGTTAACAGCAGAAACGTATGGAAGCAGGAGTTTCAAATTTGACTTATGAATCAATAGAAACAGAAAAAACATTCCATCTGGAAAAAAAACACCAAAAAATGTGTTTTTTTGGACATGGGTCTTTCAGTCAGCAAAATCCACATATAAAATCTCCATGTGAACATATCCTAAGGTTTGTCTGTGTACTTTTTCATTTTCTAGGGCTATACCAAGATGCTTCTATTCACTTAACGTAAGGAGAGATCTTGAATGGTTGCTGCGTTGTAGCAGGGGCAGTCCACGCCTGATCCTGTATTCCGGAGAGGATTCCTATCTGTTGTCTTCAGTGATGCTGCAGTTAGAAGTGATTTTCTCCCTGGCAGACACCCTGGTATAGGAACAGGACGCATTAAAAGCGTCCAGGTTGAATACATAAATGGTTATTTTAACAACATTTTAAATCATTACTTAACTTCAGCTGTCATCCTTAGTCGGAGTGTCCTAAAATACCGGGGTAGAAAATGGCTGTGACAGCAACATGTCAGTGCAGAGAAAGATGCGGGCGTGTTAAGCATACCAGCTTTGTATCCTCTTGGCATTGATATTTTATTAATGCTCTGATTTATTCCACTGCCAGAACAGCATTTCTCAGCCAGTGGGATCGTGCCCACAGAAAATTCTCTGACCTCAGCTCAGGCGGCATTTCTACAGTCTGGCGGTGCAGCAGGGGCGTATAGCGATCCATTTAGCAATGTATTTTAATAGTTTTTGGTCATGTGGTGGTTACATTGTTATTCGATATACATAATTCAGCAGTATAAATAACCCTGGGACGTTTAAAGTGGTTCTCCGATTTGAAGGATCCTTCTCCACCAGCTGCAGGTTGACTCCAGCGCTGCAACCAAAACCTGAGCTCAGCGGCTCGGAGCGGCTCATGCCGTCAATTCAGGCAAAGCCAATGAGCTCGGTTATAGGTTCCTGAACTGCACACATGACATCAGCGCTGCAGACAATAACAGACACCGGGAGCAGTGGAAGAAACTCACCTCTACACCAGTGGAAACAAAACACTTACATTCAGAGGAAAGGAGTTTTCCAAAACAGGAAAATGCCTTTAAATGCTGCTAGTATGTGGAGCATTGCAGTGCATGCTATAAACCATAACATAACACTCACTGGAAAGCAACAGCAGCATGGAGGACATTATACAGCAGTACTGAGCAGTGTAGCTGTGAACTCCACTCTAAGGTGAGATACTTACTGGAAGCTCTGAGTACTATAGTTCCTGGGTGAGATCAAACACTTATCTGTTTCTGCAGCTTCTTCATCCTCCTCTCCTCTCCAGAGAGGTCTATGAGGAGCGGCTGTAATCTGATCCATCAGTGACTTGATAACCTGTGTTCACTGAAGATAGATTTCAGCAGTGAATGATGAGTGCAGGAAACATTTCTAATTGAAGTTGACAATTAGGTTTTATGGTTTCAAATAGAGCAATTAATGTATCATTCTCCCGTGAATTCAGTACAAGGCTGTCTGCATTATTAGATCTATCGTCCTAAGAGTATAAGACAAAAGGCGAGGATTCATAGGAGCATATAAAATGCTTCAACTTCGAGGGAAACCTTTACTGGAAACCAGATACCATTCAGTCTTCTAAACTACTGCAAACTTTTATATACATGTATATATCCTTGTCTATCTATCCGCAGCTTCTTGCATAATTGATGATTCTCTGCTAGATTCTTGCCCCAAGATCAAACATTCCAGGCATCTGCAGCTGGAGCCTTACATCCCACAATGTAAACTTCCGCAGAGTTTCTTATAGACAACTTCACTGAAATCTCAGGAACCAAGAAAAAAAAAACAATGTCAAAACTTCAATTAAATTAGAGCAGCGCCAACCCAAAATGTATAATCACGCTGACAAGATGGGAAGGCAGCAGCAAGATGTTTAATTTTCCGCTTCCTGCTATCCATGCGGCTGGGTATTTCTGATGTCAGTGTCATTTGGAGAGGAAAGGAAACTTAAAACATGCAATAATTGCGGAGAGGAGTTATCCTGCCCCTCTTCGTCGTCTTATCACATCAAAGTCCTATGTATATAGGTGTCAGAAAAAATCACTTCAACAGCAAAATAAGAGGAAGATGGAAAGTAACACTGACAAGAAAAAAAAGTGACATTGTAGCAGAAGCGCCTCCGTTCAGTGCTACATCTCCATGCTTTATCCTGTAGCTGCCACTTTGTATTAAATTAGAATGAAAGCCAAGCTGAATGTTTGACCCAGGATCCCAGTATAAGCAATAAGCTTATAGATGAGGCTGCAGAAAAAATGTAAACCACCATCAGAAACGGCAGCTAGCGACATGGAAATAATCCAGGCATGCACCGATACATCCTTCCAAATATACAGGGTAGAAAACAAATGGAAGAAATAATGAACAGTGAGTTAAATGACCCCCGATGCCATAAACTACAACTCCTACTATCCATAATAGAACGCCATGTTGGGAATAACAGAGAACATGGTTACAGACTGTGCACACATTAGGAATTAATTTTATTGCTACAATGCGTCTTTAAATTAAACAAACTTTGCTAACAGTGAGGCTGAAATATCCCATACCGAATGTCTCCATGACTTACAAGTCATGGGTGGTCCCAGTCCGTTCACCAGCTCTTCGGATGCCATAGGGAAGTTGAAGGGTCGGCAATTTTGGCCATTTAGCAAGATTAGGCAACCCCTTTAATCCAATCTTTTGGATGATTTTATTATAACTCTATGTTTTATGTATACAACTGTTGGCATATCTGTCTTCATAAAAAAATGTCAAAAAACAAGAAACTTTGCAATATTTACCTCTATTAAAAGTACTCTCCGTTCTCAATGATAGAGGGATTCTTAATGCTATAATTTACTGTTCGATGCCTCAGGGCGGCAAAGCTTAAACACCTTCTTCTATGGCCGCTGCCCTCTGCTGTGCTCCATGCCGGGTTTCACAAGTGGCCCAGCATGGACCAATGTGATTATCTGCCTATGTAAGGCCCACCAAGACACACACAAGTGGACCATTTTATGCGGGGGCATTTATGCATATAGCATTTATGCATACTTTATCGAAGTGCCATAATTTAGCAAAGTGCCCTGGCAGTTAGAAAATGGCATTGCTAATATTCATCTTTCTTCTCTTCTTACAGGTATATATTTTTCACTGCTTGTGTGATCTGTCCTGAAAACTGCATTATATCTCCATGCAATGCTCTGCAGCCTATCAATTTCTGGTATATATTTTTCACTGCTTGTGTGATCTGTCCTGAAAACTGCATTATATCTCCATGCAATGCTCTGCAGCCTATCAATTTCTGGTATATATTTTTCACTGCTTGTGTGATCTGTCCTGAAAACTGCATTATATCTCCATGCAATGCTCTGCAGCCTATCAATTTCTGGTATATATTTTTCACTGCTTGTGTGATCTGTCCTGAAAACTGCATTATATCTCCATGCAATGCTCTGCAGCCTATCAATTTCTGGTATATATTTTTCACTGCTTGTGTGATCTGTCCTGAAAACTGCATTATATCTCCATGCAATGCTCTGCAGCCTATCAATTTCTGGTATATATTTTTCACTGCTTGTGTGATCTGTCCTGAAAACTGCATTATATCTCCATGCAATGCTCTGCAGCCTATCAATTTCTGGTATATATTTTTTCACTCCTCTAGCTTTTTTATTCCATGATACTTAAAGGTCATCACACTTACTTTAAGAGTTTATAATCCATGCCGAGTTTACTAGTCTTTTTTTTTTTTTCCCTGCACTTTATGGTCTCCTGTTGTCTTTTAAGCTAGTGATTGATTGTTAATGAGTTAAATCTGTGCAGATCTAAGCAGATACGTCCCTATATATTGAGACTTAGTTAAGGGGAGGCATTTATGCGGGGGCATTTATGCATATAGCATTTATGCATACTTTATCGAAGTGCCATAATTTAGCAAAGTGCCCTGGCAGTTAGAAAATGGCAGTTGGGCAGGAGACAGGTAAGACATGCAAGACAAACCAACAAACTTGCTTCCAGGTCATCTTTTTGGCAAACAGTATTCACCATTTGTATCTGTGCCATTTATTTTCTGGTTGCTACAATCATCCACATTCACCGTTCTCCCACAAATGCGGCACACTTCATCCATATTAATCCCTCACTCCTCTCTTCTCCTATGTACAGTTGTCATGCTCTCTTCACAATGTTATACCACGCAGATCCATTCATTCCCACCATACAACGCAGGAAACGCTCTCACAAATCACTCAATCATCTGCTCACTCTCTGTATCTTCCTTCTATTAGTCGCAGGTGATATTTCTCCCAACCCAGGACCCTCCAGTAATAATAACACTAACTCTTTCCCTGTTGCATTCAGAAACCCTGCTAATCTCATTAATATTCCCTGCATATCTTCTGTCTCATTCAACTGTGCCCTTTGGAATGCGCGCTCAGCTTGTAATAAACTCTCTTACATCCATGACTTTTTCCTCTCTAATTCCCTCAACCTTCTGGCTCTCACTGAAACCTGGATCCAGCAGTCGGACACCACCGCTGCCGCAGCTCTCTCCTATGGTGGCCTACATTTCTCTCATACCCCGCGACCTGACAACAGATCAGGTGGAGGTGTTGGTCTGCTTCTTTCAACAAAATGTACTTTTCAGGTTATCCCCCCTGTACCCTCCCTTATCTTCCCGTCCTTTGAGGCCCACACAGTCAGACTCTACCGGCCCTTCTCCCTGCGAGTGGCGGTTGTCTATCGCCCCCCAGGTCCCCCCCGTCAATTCCTGGATCACTTTGCTGCCTGGCTTACAAATTTTCTATCCTGCGACATCCCCACGATAATCATGGGAGACTTTAACATCCCAATTGGTGATCCTCTTTCCCCATCTGCCACGCATCTTTTATCATTAACCTCCTCCTTCGGCCTTTCACAGCTTGCTAATTCTCCTACACATGAGGACGGGAACACATTGGACCTGATCTTCTCCCGGCTTTGCTCAGAACATGACTTTACTAACTCTCCCCTTCCACTCTCTGACCATAATCTTCTTTCATTCTCTGTCAAGAACTGTGACTCTACTCAAGACACTCCCACCGTCCACACTTATAGAAATTTACGCGCCATTAACACCCAGAAATTTATAAAAAGGTTGCAATCATCATTGGCCCCAATCTCCTCCCTCTCATGTCCCGACTCTGCATTGAAGCATTATAACAAAATAATGCTATGCGCCCTGGATGAAGCCGCACCTCCTACACAAAGAACAATTCGGCATAGACGGCGACAACCCTGGCACACGCCTCAAACACGTCTTCTCCAGAGGTACTCCAGGTGCGCTGAACGGCTGTGGAGAAAATCAAATCTGCCCGAAGATTTCCTCCACTATAAATTTATGCTGAAAACATATAACTCTGCCCTTCACCTCTCCAAACAAACCTACTTTAACAACCTCATCATCTCACTTTCCAATAATCCTAAACGACTCTTTGACACGTTTCATTCTCTCCTCAATCAAACAGCACAGGCCCCGACCACCGACCTCAGCGCTGACGATCTGGCTAACTATTTCAAAGAAAAAATTGACCATATCCGACAGGAAATTTTCTCCCAATCCCCAAATGTTATGCATGCTCCCCCCCGCCACATTGTATCTTGCTCATTTTCTGACTTCGAACCAGTCACGGAAGATGAAGTGATCAGGCTCCTTGCATCTTCTCGCCCTACCACCTGCACCAGCGACCCTATTCCCTCACATCTCCTTCAGTCCCTTGCTCCAGCTGTCACCTCTCACCTAACTAAAATTTTCAACCTTTCCCTCTCATCTGGTATCTTTCCCTCTTCTTTTAAACACGCCAGCATACAACCATTACTTAAAAAACCATCCCTCGACCAGAACTGCACGGCCAACTACAGACCTGTTTCCAATCTTCCCTTTATCTCTAAACTCCTGGAACGCCTGGTCCACTCCCGTCTAATCCGCTATCTCTCAGACAACTCTCTTCTTGACCCTTTACAATCTGGTTTCCGCTCTTTACATTCTACTGAAACTGCCCTCACTAAAGTCTCTAATGATCTACTAACAGCTAAATCTAATGGTCACTACTCCCTGCTGATTCTCCTGGATCTCTCTGCAGCATTCGACACTGTGGATCATCAGCTCCTCCTCACTATGCTCCGCACTATTGGCCTCAAGGACACCGTTCTCTCCTGGTTCTCCTCTTATCTCTCTGACCGCTCCTTCTCTGTGTCTTTCGCCGGCTCCTCCTCCTCCCTACTTCCTCTTACTGTCGGGGTTCCTCAAGGATCAGTCCTAGGCCCCCTTCTTTTCTCCTTATACACCGCTCCTATTGGACAAACAATCAGTAGATTCGGTTTTCAGTACCATCTCTATGCTGATGACACCCAATTATACACCTCTGCTCCGGACATCACCCCTGCATTACTACAAAAGACCAGTGATTGTCTTTCTGCTGTGTCTAACATTATGTCCTCCCTCTACCTAAAACTGAATCTGTCAAAAACTGAACTACTCGTCTTTCCTCCCTCCATTAATCTACCTGTGCCCGATATTGCCATCTCCGTTTGTGGCTCAACCATTACTCCCCAGCTACAAGCCCGCTGTCTTGGGGTCATTTTTGATTCAGATCTTTCTTTCACTCCTCACATCAAATCACTCGCTCGTTCATGTCATCTACACCTCAAAAACATCTCAAGAATCAGGACTTTTCTCACCTTTGACTCGGCAAAAACTCTTACTGTCGCTCTTATTCATTCTCGTCTTGACTATTGCAACGCTCTACTAATCGGTCTCCCTCTTACTAAACTCTCCCCTCTCCAATCCGTCCTGAACGCAGCAGCCAGGATCATATTCCTCGCCAACCGCTACTCAGATGCCTCTTCCCTGTGCCAGTCATTGCATTGGTTGCCCATCCAATATAGAGTTCGTTTTAAACTTATCACGCTTACCCACAAAGCGCTCCATGCTTCAGTACCCCCCTACATCTCCTCCCTTGTCTCAGTCTACCACCCTACACGTGCCCTCCGTTCTGCAAATGACTTGAAACTAAAATCCTCCATAATCCGAACTTCCCACTCCCGTCTCCAAGATTTCTCGCGTGCTGCGCCAATTCTCTGGAATGCACTACCCAGGACAGTTCGATTAATTCCCAATACCCACAGTTTCAAGCGAACCCTAAAAACACATTTCTTTAGACTGGCGTATCACCTAAACACACTCTGTCCATCCCAGCTTTCCCCCATATTAAAATCTTCTTCAACTTTGGGTTCAAACCAACCATGCACATAAAAGCCTCTGTCAGGACTGCACACATACTGGCTGGCGACCAGTCCATGTATTATTATTTATCCTATTCAGTATATCAAGGCTGCATTATACAATATATGTATTTTTACCTTTTGTGTCTCCCCCACTTCCTCATAGACTGTAAGCTCGCGAGCAGGGCCCTCACTCCGTTCGATATGAGATATGCTTATTCTGTATTGTCTGTATAAGTCCCCCCTAAAATTTGTAAAGTGCTGCGGAATATGTTGGCGCTATAAAAATAAACTATTATTATTATTATTATTATTATAAGTGTCTTGGTTTTAAGACTGATTTTCCGTTGTCCTGTCTCCCTGCGGCCTCCAGTGATTGTAGTACCTGCTCCATACCCGTTTTCCGGTGTTCTGTCGGCCTGCATCCTCCAGTGTTTCCTGTACCTGTTCCATACCTGTTTTCCGGTGTTCTGTTCGCCTGCAGCCTTCAGTGCGTTCTTGTACCTGCTCCATACCTGTTTTCTGGTGACCTGTCTGCCTGCAGCCTCCAGTGTTTCTAGTCCTTGCTCCCTGCGTGCCTTACTTGCCTGCTGCATCAACGCCTGGGATCTGTGTGCCCACCTGGACCTGGACTTAGAGGATCCACTACACAAGGTGAGACCATAACACGTAGGTGATGGTTCTGGAGTCCATTAGTGGTGGTCGGTTGTCGGAAGCAAAACACTCCTCCTCAGGAACTCCCGAAGCCCCTCCACCACTAAAGGTACCAAACTGCGGATGATAACCGTATGCACCAAAGAAAGGTGACCGGCCTTTAGACTCTTGGCGATGATTGTTCATAGCAAACTTGGCCAACGGTAAGTAAGATTCCCTATCCTCCTGGTTCTTGGAGACAAAACACCTGAGGTAAGTTTCCAAATTCTGATTTATGCGCTCGGTCTGTTCGTTCTACTGAGGATGGAAGCCAGACAAAAAGACAACTGCACCCCCAGTCAAGTACAGAAAGCTTTCCAGAATTTAGAAACAAACTGGGTCCCCCGATCTGACTCCACATCGGAGGGAACTCCGTGAAGCTTCACAATCTCATTTATGAACACCTGAGCAAGAGTCTTGGCATTCAGAAGTGCCGGTAATGCGATGAAATGTACCATCTTACTGAACCTATCTACAACCACCAGAACCACAGTCTTGCCTGCAGATACCGGTAGGTCAGTAATAAAATCCATGGACAAGTGTTTCCATAGTATGCTAGGGATAGGTAGTGGAAAAAGAGGACCAGACGAACGGGTATGCGATACTTTAGAACACGTGCAAATACTGCAAGCAGACACATGTTCAACCACATCTTGATGCAACCCTGGACACCAAAAATGACGGGAAAGGAGGTTCTCAGTTGCCTTACTACCTGGATGACCAGCAAGCACAGAGTTGTAACGTTCCCTAATTACTTTATGGCGCAGATTAAATGGCACAAACAACCTGCCGAAGGACAGGAGACAGGGGCATCCCCCTAAGCCTCCAACACCTCAACTTAAAAGTCAGGGCACAAGGCCAAAATGACTACCCCCTTCTGCAAAATTGGGGCAGGGTTCCCGTGGTCACTTCCACCAGGGAAGCCCCGGGACAAAGCATCAGACTTGATGTTTTTAACCCCTGGACGGAAAGTGACAACAAAATTGAACCTAGTAAAAAACATAGATCACCTAGCCTGCCTAGGGTTGAGACGTTTAGCAGACTGAAGATATCACGGACGATAAGAACCTCTCATAACAGTAATAAGATGGACTGCCCCCTCCAACCAATGTCGCCATTGTTCGAAAGTCAATTTAATCACCAAAAGTTCCCTATTACCCACATCATAATTTCTCTCTGCCAAAGACAACTTTTTGGAAAAGAAAGCGCATGGGCGCCATTTACCAGGGGACGGACCGTGAGACAACAGAGCCCCAACCCCCACCTCAGACACATCAACTTTTACGATGAAAGGTTGAGATACATCAGGTTGACTGAGTATAGGTGCTGTGACAAAACATCTCTTTAAAGAGGAGAACGCCTGCATCCGACCATTTAGAGAAATCTGACCACTTTCTTGTCATGTCAGTGAGGGGTTTCACAATTACCAAATAATTTTGAATACATTTCTGATAAAAAATAGTAAAGCCCAGAAAGCACTGTAATGTCTTCAGGTTCTCGGGGACGGTCCCAATCAAGTACAGCACAGATCTTCTCCGAATCCATCTGAAAACCTGACGATGACAACAGGTACCCTAAAAATTGCACCTTATAGACAGCGAAAACACATTTCTCTAGTTTAGCATATAGTTTGTTATCTCTTAAAATCTGTAGTACCTGTTTAACATGACCCTGATGTGTCTCTAAATCAGGTGAGTAAACCAAAATATCATAGAGATAGACCACCATAAACCTGCCCACTAAATGGTGGAAAATATCGTTTTTGAAATGCTGGAAAACCACAGGTGCATTAGTCAAGCCAAAAGGCATAACCAGACTCTCGAAATGCCCCTCAGGGGTATTGAAAGCAGTTTTCCATTCATCCCCCTCTCTGATTCTAACCAGATTATAGGCTCCCCTTAAATCCAACTTGGAGAACACCTTAGCTCCCACAACCTGGTTGAATAAATCCGGAATCACGATAAGGATCTCGGACAGTAATTTAATTCAATTCCCGGAAATCTAAACAGGGACCGAGACCCCCATCTTCTTTCTTAACGAAGAAGAACCCTGCCACCTTGAGCAAAGATGAGGGTCTGATATGTCCCTTCTCCAGACTCTCAGCAATGAAATCCTTCATGGCTCGTCTATCAGGGCCAGAAAGATTATACAGTCAGGACTTGGGTAGTTTAGCTCCGGGAATCAGGTTTATAGGACAGTCATAAGCACGATGAGGAGGCAAATCCTGACACCCCTTCTCAGAAAATACATCCTTAAAACCATGCAAAAATGCAGGTAAGGTCTCTGTAGAGATCGCAGAAAGGGAAATATTTAAGCAGTTTTCATGACTGTAACCCCAAAAAGGGGCTCAGGAGAAGGTGGTCTTACCCACCTATCCCTAAGGGGTCTATCTATGCGTATAGTTAGTGACATGGCAGCCTCCAAGGACCCAGGGTTTCGTAAACTGCCAAGGCATCCTTCAACATTTCTGAAAGACCCTGACAAAATTGACTTCTAAGAGCCGGGTCATTCTACTTGGTATCAGTTGCCCATCTATGGAATTCGGAACTATAAATCTCCACTGACCGATCCCCCTGCTGAAGGTGACGCAGCCTGGATTCAGCCAAGGAGATTCGGTCAGGATCATCATAGTTGAGGGCCAGAGCCCCGAAAAATCCTTCAACCGATCGGAGGCAAGCAGAGCCCTGTGGCAAAGAGAAAACCCAGGACTGAGGATCTCCTTGCAACAGTGAGATCACAATCCCCACTCGCTGCTCTTCATCTCCAGAGGAGTAGGGTCTAAGCTTAAAGTGCAATTTACAAGCTTCTTTAAACACAAAAACCTTGTCTCTACCTCCTGAAAACCTGTCCGGGAGGGCAATTTTGGGCTCAAGCTGGACCGGTCTACCCGCAGAGTCCCAAACATTAGGAGTCTGCGGCCGCAGCGGTTGCTACTGAACAGCTGATCGAAGGTCAGTTACCTCCAGTGATAAACTCTGAAGCTGCTCTACCAGCATTGAAACGGGATCCATAACAACACAAAAAAAAAAAAAAAAAAAAAACAAAAGTCTTTTTTTTTTTAAAATGGCTGGTGATAATGTCACGCTGGGTATGGGGAGAACCCAGCCTATAACAACAGAAAGAGGGAAGGGTGCCCTACAAGGGAAAGAGAGAAAGGGGGAGTGGAGACCACTAAACAGCTCAAACAACAAATCCTGACTCCCCTATGGACGTTATATAGGTTCTGCACCTATCGCAGAGCAGGAAACCTGGCCCTAGCTGACCCTAAAGCTAGGCCCTAGGTGGGGGGGGGGTCACTGCAAAGTAAAGAACACACAAGGGAAACTAACTGTTACGCACACGCCCGTACTGACTGGCGTGAGCATGATTAGTGATCCCACTGGACCATGAACTGAGGAGTGCCTGGAGGGGCATGACTAAGTATCAACTCGGTCCGACCAAGGTTGCACGGCGGCTCAGTCGACTCCGTGAACCAGGGAGGAACCGAGCAGAGGGACCAGGTGCTACTCCAGGTCAGACCCCGGTCACAGCTGTTGACCCACACCGAGGAATGCGGGAACAGGCAAGTTAGGCTGGCATACTGACAGGTGGATACTGGCAGGCACGGCTGGTATGCAGACAGGTGGGTTCTGGCAGGCACGGCTGGTATGCAGACAGGTGGGTACTGGCAGGTAGGAACGCAGGCAAAATAGCGACTAGTACAGACTGGGATACAGGAACAGAGCCGCAGGTGCTGCAGACAAGCAGAGCAGAGCAAAACCCGCAGGTGCGGTAAACGAGCAGAGCAGAGCAAAACCCGCAGGTGCGGTAGACAAGCAGAGCAGAGCAAAACCCGCAGGTACGATAGACAAGCAGAGCAGAGTAAAACCCGCAAGTGCGGTAGACAAGCAGAGCAGATGAAACCCGCAGGTGCGGTAGACAAGCAGAGCAGAGCAAAACCCGCAGGTGCGGTAGTCAAGCAGAGCAGAGCAAAACCCGCAGGTGCGGTTGATGAGCAAAGCAGAGCAAAACCCGCAGGTGCAGTAGACCAGCAAAGCAGAGCAAAACTCGCAGGTGCGGTAGACAAGCAGAGCAGAGCAAAACCCGCAGGTGCGGTAGACAAGCAAAGCAGAGCAAAACCCGCAGGTGCGGTAGACAAGCAGAGCAGAGCAAAACCCGCAAGTGTGATAGACAAGCAGAGTAGAGCAAAACCCGCAGGTGCAGTAAACAAGCAGAGCAGAGCAAAACCCACAGGTGCGGTAGACAAGCAGAGCAGAGCAAAACCCGCAGGTGCGGTAGACAAGCAGAGCAGAGCAAAACCCGCAGGTGCGGTAGACAAGCAGAGCAGATACACACTAGGTACTTACAATGAAGTAGCGAGTGAACACTAAACTCACAAACAGAAGTACAGAGACAACGAATTGGAGTTAGGTGCAGGTTCAGACACTGCAGAAAAAGGAAAGATACGAACTTAGAGGCAAACAAGTAATGGGCTAGGACACTGTTCACTGTGGCGGAAACAGACTAGAAGTCACAGATACAGGTAAAAGGCCTGGGTACTCAGCCCCCAGGGTGGCGGAAACAAACAAGATACAGGACAGGACCTGGCAACTCAGTTGCACAGAACACACTGAAAGAAAGTGGTGCTCAGGCACCTCCTACTGGGTGGAGGGGGTTTAAGTATCCAGTGACTCACAACAATAGGCTGGGGACGCATTATGAGTGCACACATAGTAACTATAAGAATCAGACAGTAACCGTGCCGCCGCCCTAAGGCATCAGACAAGAGACATGCACACAGCAGATACTGGAGCAAAGTGTGCAGCCAGGACTGATAGGTAAGATGGCAGTCTTGCATGGTGGGAGGTGGTAAGCCATGCCAGCACGCCGCCAGGGATGTTACACAAACAAGGAAATAAACTTAGCTTTAAGATGAAACCGGAGAGAACACGACAATAATCCACAAAGGAACTCCAAGGAAATTCTAGGTGACTACTAGAATTCCAGGCCTGAATAGATAAGAATCACTCTATCACCAGCAACTCTCTGGAGAAACTGAGTATATTTAAGAATACAGCAAGGGTGTGGTAATTAGCATCAGAAGGTGAGGATCACCGCTGGGTCCTAAAGGTATAATGACCAAGCAAGGTGAGGATCACCGCAGGGTCCTAGAGAGAGAGGGATCATGAAAGGATCAGGAAGATGTTTGCAAGGCCAAAGTAGCGACCTTCTACAGCCGGACCCCGTATGACTGTCTGTCAAACCTGACACACCTGTGACAAAGACTAGGCAATCCCTTTAAAAGGACCAGATGCAGCAGTTGTATTCACATTTCTCTGTTCTATTCCTTGAAGAATGTTCAATGTCTTCACAGAGCTTGCGTTAGCAATTTAATTTTGCAAATCAAAGTCTTTTCATTAACATTTAGCTTCTGTTTTTCCCATGTTACATTTCATGAAAAAAAGATGCACACACAGTACTGAAGAGGTGCTGGCTAAAGGAGGTACGATCCAAGCAATCACTTATAGATAATAGCCGCACTCAAATTCTTGGTTGCAAAGAGTGATAATTCTATTATAATACAACACCACACCGTAGAAAAAAGGTGCTTAATAGCAATACATCGCTACTAAGCACCTTTTTTCTACGGTGTGGTGTTGTATTATAATAGAATTATCACTCTTTGCAACCAAGCATTTGAGTGCGGCTATTATCTATAAGTGATTGCTTGGATCGTACTTCCCATGTTACAGGCTGTATTCAACTGCAGAGCTGTAATCACAATTTTGCAGACCTCAGATCTGTAATCTGTTGTCAGTCCCTGCATATTCAGTGTTTGCACAGAAAGAACAGAAAACAAATGGCTTTGGGAATTTGCACTTGGAAAAAGTAGCCACTATACCATAATTTACCTAATCAGTCTGTATTATAATCCAGAGCTGTCTTCATGTAAGGGGGTGGACGTGTTGCCCATGTTCCCCCCTTGAAGACACGTGTATTTGGATGTGCAATGTGTTTAGAGGTGAGCGTTATTAGTAACAGAGCTGTGTTCCGCCCAGCAACAGGTATTTGCTAGGGACAGTTCGGGATAATGGTTGGGACTAGCCCAAAGTGAGAGGGGATGAAGTGAAGGGACAGAGAGAGTTTTCAGTCAGGAGGGCAGATAGGGCCCAGCATGCAGCAGAAGAAGACCCATGGTCTGACTAGTCAGCAGAACTGCATGAAGTGGGTGTCCATGAAGTGAGAGGAGACCTAGGTAACAGATAGTGTGATCCAGAATAGAGACAAGGAAAAGTGATTGAACCTCTCCCATGGCTACCACCCCGCATCAAGTTACATTCACAGTTTAGCAGAATTTTCAGCTAACATTCCCTGCTACTTCATGGTCTGCACAGACCTTGTACTTATGATTTTAGTTCTGGAAAGTGTTGTATCTACATCAGCCTCTGTAAAGTCGTCTAATACATATCATAACACCACTGTTAGGCATGTGTCTGCTTACTGACTGTTTCCATTTTATTTCCAATTACCTAAATAATTCTGGTTAATAATAGAGACCAATATATAGTTAAGAAATAAATCTGTATATCAACTAATATGATATTGAAAGGTAGACATATAAAAATGGCTTCAACTTTGCAGAAACTTTCTGTTTGCCAGATGGTTAATTGCTGATGTATAGAGGCCAATGGGAACTGGCAGTGTTCGGAGTTGGCTGCAGGAATACAGGACCTTGGGGACTATTTAAAGTGAGGTACATGTTGGGCATATTTCACTGTAACATTTCCAAGCAATGCGCACATCTAAATGTACAATCAATACAGTCCTGGGAGGATTATCTGCTACAAAACAAACTAAAGTGCTTATTTATTGCTGCGTACGGCGCACACCGCGCCTGGTTTACAGCGAACGGCGGGGACGAGTGTAAGACGAGCAGGATTCCAGGTCAGGGACGAGATTATCCCCCGTAACATTATTTCTATCGTTTTTTTGTTGTTATAAGATTTTAGGAATACATAAATCAGTGAAGGTAACAGAATCGTTATTAATGTGCGGCGGTAAGGTTTGCGAGGACCAGATATTTCCACCGCAGTTTACAGAAGATAGAGGCGTATAGGCGACAGATGCTGCGAGATCTGGAATGATCTATTATTAATAGCATTTCTGAGAACTTTCTTCTGCTATAAGCCGACTGAAAAAATACGCAAATGAGGCCACAGGAAGAAATGTGCACTCACGAGAAGTCAACAATTCAAGAGTTACTTTGTAGCGTAAAAAAAAAAAAGTGAAACCAAGAAAACAGAATGATTGTTTTGTTGACAAAAGACAGAATATTTACACATCAGAATCAACTTGTCTACAAATACAAAAATAATCTGCATCTTCCCGAGTCTTATTATACTGCAAATACAGGAATGGGCACATCAGCTGTAATCACTATATGGCCACATGTCAAGGAAATTAGGGGGTTGACTGCTACATAAAGCCAGAATATACAGGGATGTAGATAATATTATAAGATGGAGTAGGATCAGTAATGTAATGTATGTACACATTGACTGCTCCAGCAGAATAGTGAGTGCAGCTCTGGAGTATAATACATGATATAACTCAGGACCAGTAATGTAATGTATGTACAGAGTGACTGCACCATCAGAATAGTGAGTGCAGCTCTGGAGTATAATACAGGAGGTAACTCAGGATCAGTAATGTAATGTATGTGTGACACCCTAGGGGTCTGGTTGCCACAGTAACGTAATGTTATGTCTGAGAGCAGGTGGGAGGTCCTTTGGTCAGGGATCCTGTGCATGCCACACCTCCTGCCCAGTCTTGGGAGGGGAAGAACTTCCCCTGTATAAACCCGGGGCTGAGGCAGGGAGAGTCAGACAAGGAGAGTGGAGACAAGAAGCAGCATAGGAAACAGGAGAGTTCCAAGGAGTCAGGGGCTGGCAGCTGCAGCGCTCGCCCTGACTAAGAAGATTCTTTACCGGACCCGGAGTCCGAGGCTGTGGGGACTAACTTCTACCCAGCAGCAGAATCCGTCAGGCAGGGGATTTCAGGTCCTCTGGCCCAGAAGCCCGAAGGCACGGTCACACGCGTGGGACCAGCACCGCCATCGTGGAGCGGAAGCCATTAGAAGGCCCCGAGTCACCGGCCATACGGGTGAGCACCACACGGTACACTCAGGGACGTGGGCTACTTACATCAGCTCCTAGCAAGGTAGCCAGAAGAGTACAGTCAGTTTGGGAGGCCTACAACTACGCCTGGCCAGGGGAGATCCCATCTGCTCAAGGACTGACCAGGCCCCATCCGCTAGCAAGTACTCCGGGAGGGTCTTTTGTTGTTACCAGTAAAGACCCTGAACTACACCGTACCGTCTCTGAGTGGTTCCTGCTACCCCCATCATCCACGTCGGCTGCCCTGAGGCCATACCCCTCCCGTTGGGGGTTATACTATCACGCTGCACAATCCCACCATCGGCCTCAGCGGTCTGCCCTGCAGCAGCAGCCCCTGGCTGCACTCAACGGGTGGCGTAGTCATCAACCATTTACTACTAATGGACTGCCGTCTAGTTTGACTCCCTGGGCACGGACCGGGTCACCGCCACGAGACTACAACCCTCCACAGATCCGGCTCCGGGTAAGCTCCCGCATGCGCAGCGCAGCGCGACACAGGCCCAGGGGCGCGTCAACTTTGGCGTAGTCGGCAGGATTTCGTGCCCGCAACCACCGGGTACTGCGTGCCTGAAAAGCAAAGACTGTTCAAACTTACCAGTGATGAAGATTCCCGCTATCCGTGGAGGTTTCCCGCCATCCGGCGCCATCTTCTACCTTCTTCCCGCCATCGGTGAAGTTTTCCCGCCATCCGGCGCCATCTTCGACCTTCCCGCCATCCGTGGAGTTTTCCCGCCATTGGACGCCATCTTGAGGACGCCGCGCGGGAAGAAGAGGGGCGTGGACTCCGAAAGCGCGCGAGAACTGAAGCCCCGCCTCACGTCCGGACGTTGCGTAAGGTCCTGGAAGGAGCCCAGCAGACGCCGACGTCACAGGAGCGCGACGGAAGGTCCTCAACCCTGACGATCCACTGCGGAGCCGCGGCATACGGAAGAGGATCATCGCAAGGTAGGCCACGGTCCACTAGGGGGGAGGAAGATGTCGGATACGGAGGAGAGCTTCACTGCCTCAACCCCCGCCAGCACTACCGCTGCTGCAGTTATGCCCTTCACCATGCCCTATATCCCGGGAGCAGCTTGGCTACCCCAGTACTCAGGGGAGTCACATACCCTGCATGACTTTAGAGAAAAGCTGGATAGCCTCTTCCAGGTGTACCCCCTCACAGAAGAGCAAAAAGTGAGCATCCTGGTGGCCCAACTAACCGGGGCAGCCAAAAGGGAAGTAAAATCCTGGCCACCTGGGAGGAAGACTGTCGCAGGGATACTAACCCGGCTGAGGGACACCTTCGATACCCGCACCTCAGCCGAGATCAAGCTTAGATTCTACGGGTGCAAGCAGCGAGCGCATGAGAGTATAAGGGACTATGCACTAAACCTACAAGAGGCCCTGAGGGCCATAAAGCAGACCGACCCTGATGGGGTGGGAAACGAGGACAGGCTGTTGACTGAACAATTTATAGAGGGTTTATATTGCAATGCCCACCGAACCCAGTTGCGGGCAATGGCCTTACAGGATCCCCATCTGGACTTTGCACAGTTCAAGGACAGAGCCATCTGGGTGCTCCGAGAACCGGCACCAGGTGGCGTTGTGACCCACAGACGCCCCACTACCACTTACTACCAGGAGGCGGCGCCCTTGTCAGCAGGGCCTGTGGGAGCTGATGCGCAGGCTTTGGACAATGACCCGGCTCCAGACCTACACCATCAGGTCCAAGAGCTAGCTAAGAGCGTTGCTGCGCTAACCCGAACTGTGCAGTCTTTACAGGTTTCCACCCCAGGGAAGATCCAGCTGGCATCCGGACCGGAGGACATCCCGTGGCGTCGACCAAGGAGGACCCCACCGGCCAGAGGAAGACCCAGTGACCGATACAGCGAGGACGGACGACCCATCTGCCGCCGCTGCAATCAACCCGGACATATGGAAAGGTACTGTTCTTTAAACGGGCACAACCTGGGGTAGAGGGCCAACCCCCAGGAAAAAGATCACCAGGCCCATCGAACTGGCGCGACAGATATGTGGGAGGACGTCCAGTCTTGCCTGTGGTACTGGATGGCATTGCCATGAGTGCCCTACTGGATACCGGGTCACAGGTCACCACCATCCCGTACGTGCTCTTCAAGCAGTACTGGAATGACTCGGATATTACCCGCTACCCTGACGACGACTTGAGTATCATCGCCAGCAATGGCCAGCCCGTGCCACAGATCGGATTTAAAGAGGTGACCCTCAAAATCGGTAGAGTCGAACTGGCCGCACAGGGACTGATCATTGTAGATATTGATAAACATGAGAGTCACCCAAAAATAACTCTAGGAACTAACGTAATTGAAAATTGTCTTGCAGAGGTGATTTTCCTTTTACAGCAGGTTGCCAAGAACGCCAGCTCCGGCGAGCAGCGGGTGCTCCAGAAAGAGATCCGGGCACTGATGCAACGGCAACAAGTGGAACTCTCCGGCGGTGAGATTGGTAGCGTAAGAATGTGTGACCCTTTTCCTATTGCCATGCCCCCAAAAAGTGAAATGATGATTTGGTGCCGGGCAGCTATTGGTCTGAGAGGTAGAGATTACCAGGCAATGGTAGAACCAGTTTACTCAGACAGTAGGCCCACCATTTTGACAGCACGGGGGGTGGTCAATGTACGCCATGGGAGGGTGCCCATTCGCATAATAAATATCGGGGAGAGGGAAGTGTACCTGCCCCGGTATGCCACGCTAGCCAAATTATATACCACTAATCAAAATTCTATACAATCTGTGGAACCCTTGCCTCCATCTCACCCGGAGGAAGGTAACGGCTCTAAGAAAGACATGGAGGACTGGTGTCAGCAACTACATCTGGGTACTGACTCCACTCCCTCACATCAGAAACAAGGAGTCTATCGGGTGGTTCAAGAGTATGAGAGAGTGTTTAGTAAACACCCGTTAGACTTCGGGCGAGTCAAGGGGGTAGAACACCGCATCCCCACGGGAGATCATCCTCCCATAAAAGAGAGGTATCGACCCGTACCCCCTGCACATTACCAACACGCCATGGGGATGCTTAGAGACATGAAGGAGGCTGGGGTAATCCGGGATAGCTGTAGCCCCTGGGCAGCCCCACTAGTTTTAGTCAAAAAGAAAGACAACACCATGAGGATGTGTGTAGATTACCGGAAAATCAACCGTATCACACACAAGGATGCGTACCCCTTACCAAGGATAGAGGAGTCATTGGCTGCTTTAAGATCTGCTAACTTCTTCTCTACCTTGGATCTCACTAGCGGGTACTGGCAGGTTCCTGTAGCAGAGGCGGACCGGGAGAAGACCGCATTCACCACCCCGATGGGACTTAGTGAGTTCACCTGCATGCCGTTCGGACTCTGCAACGCCCCAGGAACCTTCCAACGATTAATGGAGTGCTGTCTGGGCCACAGAAACTTCGAGACGGTCCTGTTGTACCTGGACGATGTCATCGTATACTCCAAAACTTATGAGGACCACCTGAAACACCTGGCGGAGGTGTTCGAAGCTCTGGCGAGTTACGGCCTAAAGGTGAAACCCTCCAAGTGTCACCTCCTGAAACCAAAGGTGCAATACCTGGGACACGTGGTGAGCGCTGACGGAGTGGCTCCCGACCCCGATAAGATCACCGCAATTAAGGGATGGCCAAGCCCCTCCAGCGTAAAAGAAGTGCGGCAGTTCCTAGGGTTGGTAGGCTACTACCGAAGGTTTATTCCCGGTTTCACCAAAAAGGCAGCGCCTATGCAGGACCTCCTGATAGGCCAGTCCCGGAAGGCCAAGAACCAGAAGCCGCCCTTCAAATGGGAAGAGCTAGAAGAAGAGTCCTTCCGCCAGCTGAAGATGGCCCTCACGGGGGATGAAATCTTGGCGTACCCAGACTATAGCCAGCCCTTCATCCTCTACACCGATGCCAGTAACATCGGGCTAGGAGCCGTACTATCCCAGATTCAGCAGGGGAGAGAACGAGTGATCTCCTATGCCAGCCGAAAACTGCGACCCACCGAAAGGAACCCCGAAAATTACAGCTCATTTAAGCTAGAGTTCCTGGCCGTGGTATGGGCAGTCACCGAGCGCTTTAGGCATTACCTCGCTTCTTCCCGGTTCACCGTATACACGGATAACAACCCGTTGATACACCTGGACACGGCAAGACTCGGTGCCCTGGAGCAGAGGTGGATGGCCCGTCTGTCCAACTACGAGTTCACAATCAAATACCGGGCAGGACGCTCCAATACTAACGCGGATGCCCTGTCCAGGATGCCCAACCTGCCGGACGAAGGAGAAGATCCGGAGGGACTGGAAGAAGTTGAACTCCCTGCGTTCCACCGTCATGGGACTATCCAGTATTCCCACCGGGTAAGGGGTAAACAGGCTGCTACGTTGAACCCCTTACCCCACTACAACTGGGCGGAAACGCAAGACAGCGACCCTGCCGTCCAACTGGTGAAGGAGATGCTGACTCGGCCGGAGGCTCGACTTGAACCAGACGCTCCGGAGGAAGCCAAACAACTATGGGCGGAGAAGAGTCGACTATTCCTTTACAAGGGGAAGTTGTGCCGCAGAATGGTCAACTCCCGGACGCATGAACTACTCTGGCAAGTAGTGGTGCCACGAAGAGACGCAGCCATGGTGATGGAGGCATACCACGACGGAGCTGGACACTTCGGGTGGAAAAAGCTGGAGTTCCTGCTGCGCGAGCGGTTCCACTGGGTAGGCATGAGGGGAACCATCGAGAAGTGGTGCAGAGACTGTGGCCCGTGCAATCTGAGAAGGAAGGACCGGGCCAGCCAGAAGACTCCCCTGCAGTCCATCGTCACCCGGCAACCGTTGGAACTGGTAGCCTTGGATCATGTAAAACTGACCCCAAGCAGAAGTGGCTACGTCTACGCGTTAACCATCGTGGATCATTACTCCCGGTTCTTGGTTGTCGTCCCCGTCAAGGACTTAACGGCTCAAACAGCAGCTAGGGCCTTCCAGCAGCACTTCTGCCGTCCACACGGGTACCCGGACCAAGTGCTGACGGACCAGGGACCTGCCTTTGAAGCGGAGGTCTTCCAGGAATTCTGCAATCTGTATGGCTGCCGGAAGATAAGGACGACACCCTACCATCCGCAAACTAATGGACTTTGTGAAAAAATGAACCAGGTGGTAATGGATCTGCTAAAAACATTGCCCCTGGAAGAACGCAGTCTGTGGCCTGAGAAGTTGCCCGATCTGGTGGACCTATACAACCACATCCCGGTAGGTTCCACCAACTGTACCCCGGCTTACCTAATGAGGGCGAGACCTGGTAAGTTACCTGTTGACCTGGAAATGGGAGTCCTGACACCTGAGGACACTTCACCAGAAACAGACTGGGACACAGAGAGGCAGCAGCAGTACCGGAGAGTACAAGAGAGCGTGGAGCGAAGTCTCTGTCAGGCTAGGGAAAGACAAGAGAAGACTTACAACCAGTATGCTCCCGCTGTTCCCCTGGTACCCGGAGAGCAGGTCTTGAAGAGGAAAAGACGGCTCCACAAGTTGGATGACCAGTGGGAGAAGGACCCGTACACCGTACTGCCCTCAAGCCACGAGAACCCGAAGGTCTGTACCATCAGTAAAGACGGAGGGGAAACCACAGCCATTGTATCCCGGGACCACCTGAAGAAGTGTCCCGAACAACTGAGGAACCCTGAAGAGGAACAAGAAGACCATCGACCCGTGGGAGAAAGGGAAGATATGGTTAGTACCGTGCTCGGGGACTTCCCTCGGTCTTGGACTCAAGTCAATGGTGCAGTTGTGGTACCCGTACTCACCTTCCTCC
This sequence comes from Phyllobates terribilis, assembly GCF_046119375.1. Classification (NCBI taxonomy): domain Eukaryota; kingdom Metazoa; phylum Chordata; class Amphibia; order Anura; family Dendrobatidae; genus Phyllobates; species Phyllobates terribilis. Next base: position 305,108,697 of record NW_027362772.1, read on the forward strand.
AACCATCATCCCAAGAACCTACGGAGCAACGGGTAGAGCTGGAAGAACAGCCGGTCCAGGAGGCAGAAGACTCCACACAAGTAGAACAGGAGAATCAACCCTCTGCTTATAGTGAGCCTGCCGTACCCCTAGTGAGACAAAGAGCCGGTAGACAGCTGCCCAGTTTACCCTTGACAGCTCCTACACCCTGTAGTTCAGGGCCAGACAGTCAGCTCCGTAGGTCCACTAGGGCCACTAGAGGCCAGTTACCCGCACGTTGGAGGATCTAAATGTTTAAGCTATTTTATAATGTTTACCTGTCTATAGTTGCTTGTGTGTAATTTTGTATTTCTAGTTGTTTTTAGGAATCCTTGGTGGATTTACCGGGAATCCTTGTATATAGTTGGAGCGTAACCCAGGATGGACTAAAGACTGTCAAGGACTCGGGGTAGAACAGACCCCTACCTGGTTACGTCTCCCTGTGTTGGTGAAATGGACACCTTGCTTTCTTCAGAGACTGCACCCGGTTGCGGACACGCCGTAACCATCTTTATGTGTTTTCTTATTGTATTATTAATGTTTTGCCTTGTTATGTTTTCTAAATGTGTTTAGTCCCGGAGTACTAAATTTTACTAGGGGGGAATGTGACACCCCAGGGGTCTGGTTGCCACAGTAACGTAATGTTATGTCTGAGAGCAGGTGGGAGGTCCTTTGGTCAGGGATCCTGTGCATGCCACACCTCCTGCCCAGTCTTGGGAGGGGAAGAACTTCCCCTGTATAAACCCGGGGCTGAGGCAGGGAGAGTCAGACAAGGAGAGTGGAGACAAGAAGCAGCATAGGAAACAGGAGAGTTCCAAGGAGTCAGGGGCTGGCAGCTGCAGCGCTCGCCCTGACTAAGAAGATTCTTTACCGGACCCGGAGTCCGAGGCTGTGGGGACTAACTTCTACCCAGCAGCAGAATCCGTCAGGCAGGGGATTTCAGGTCCTCTGGCCCAGAAGCCCGAAGGCACGGTCACACGCGTGGGACCAGCACCGCCATCGTGGAGCGGAAGCCATTAGAAGGCCCCGAGTCACCGGCCATACGGGTGAGCACCACACGGTACACTCAGGGACGTGGGCTACTTACATCAGCTCCTAGCAAGGTAGCCAGAAGAGTACAGTCAGTTTGGGAGGCCTACAACTACGCCTGGCCAGGGGAGATCCCATCTGCTCAAGGACTGACCAGGCCCCATCCGCTAGCAAGTACTCCGGGAGGGTCTTTTGTTGTTACCAGTAAAGACCCTGAACTACACCGTACCGTCTCTGAGTGGTTCCTGCTACCCCCATCATCCACGTCGGCTGCCCTGAGGCCATACCCCTCCCGTTGGGGGTTATACTATCACGCTGCACAATCCCACCATCGGCCTCAGCGGTCTGCCCTGCAGCAGCAGCCCCTGGCTGCACTCAACGGGTGGCGTAGTCATCAACCATTTACTACTAATGGACTGCCGTCTAGTTTGACTCCCTGGGCACGGACCGGGTCACCGCCACGAGACTACAACCCTCCACAGATCCGGCTCCGGGTAAGCTCCCGCATGCGCAGCGCAGCGCGACACAGGCCCAGGGGCGCGTCATATGTACACAGTGACTGCACCAGCAGAATAGTGAGTGCAGCTCTGGAGTATAATACAGGATGTAACTCAGGATCAGTAATGTAATGTATGTACACAGTGACTGCACCAGCAGAATAGTGAGTGCAGCTCTGGAGTATAATACAGGATGTAACTCAGGACCAGTAATGTAATGTATGTACACAGTGACTGCTCCAGCAGAATCGTGAGTGCAGCTCTGGAGTATAATACAGGATGTAACTCAGGATCAGTAATGTAATGTATGTACACAGTGACTGCACCAGCAGAATCGTGAGTGCAGCTCTGGAGTATAATACAGGATGTAACTCAGGATCAGTAATGTAATGTATGTACACAGTGACTGCACCATCAGAATAGTGAGTGCAGCTCTGGAGTATAATACAGGATGTAACTCAGGATCAGTAATGTGATGTATGTACACAGTGACTGCACCAGCAGAATAGTGAGCGCAGCTCTAGAGTATAATACAGGATGTAACTCAGGATCAGTAATGTGATGTATATACACAGTGACTGCACCAGCAGAATAGTGAGTGCAGCTCTGGAGTATAATAAAGGAGGTAACTCAGGATCAGTAATGTAATGTATGTACACAGTGACTGCACCAGCAGAATAGTGAGCGCAGCTCTAGAGTATAATACAGGATGTAACTCAGGATCAGTAATGTGATGTATGTACACAGTGACTGCACCAGCAGAATAGTGAGTGCAGCTCTGGGGTATAATACAGGAGGTAACTCAGGATCAGTAATGTAATGTATGTACACAGTGACTGCACCAACAGAATAGTGAGTGCAGCTCTGGAGTATAATACAGGATGTAACTCAGGATCAGTAATGTAATGTATGTACACAGTGACTGCACCAGCAGAATAGTGAGTGCAGCTCTGGAGTATAATACAGGATGTAACTCAGGATCAGTAATGTAATGTATGTACACAGTGACTGCACCAGCAGAATAGTGAGTGCAGCTCTGGAGTATAATACAGGATGTAACTCAGGATCAGTAATGTAATGTATGTACACAGTGACTGCACCAGCAGAATAGTGAGTGCAGCTCTGGAGTATAATACAGGATGTAACTCAGGATCAGTAATGTAATGTATGTACACAGTGACTGCACCAGCAGAATAGTGAGTGCAGCTCTGGAGTATAATACAGGATGTAACTCAGGATCAGTAATGTAATGTATGTACACAGTGACTGCACCAGCAGAATAGTGAGTGCAGCTCTGGAGTATAATACAGGATGTAACTCAGGATCAGTAATGTAATGTATGTACACAGTGACTGCACCAGCTGAATAGTGAGTGCAGCTCTGGGGTATAATACAGGATGTAACTCAGGATCAGTAATGTATGTACACAGTGACTGTATGTCACGGGTGTGTAAGATGTAACAGACAGTCGCTCTGGAACTGGCTGCAGAAGGTCACTGCGTTTGCCATTGCAAACGCCTTCTTAATCCTTCTTACTTTTGGACCCAGTGGCAACTTCCTTCCTGCTCTGATTGACACATCCTGGTCTTGGTGTTTATAAACTCTCAGTCTGCTTCAGGGAGTCACTGGTGATATTTTCCTTTTCCCTTGTGAAGGCATGGAGCAATAGCAGTCAGCTAGCTTCCTCTCTGCTGCTCTTGGAGGACGTTTGGTGTTATCTCTCTGGAGTATAATACAGGATGTAACGCAGGATCAGTAATGTAGTGTATGTACACAGTGACTGCACCAGCAGAATACTGAGTGCAGCTCTGGAGTATAATACAGGATGTAACTCAGGATCAGTAATGTAATGTATGTACACAGTGACTGCACCAGCAGAATAGTGAGTGCAGCTCTGGAGTATAATACAGGATGTAACGCAGGATCAGTAATGTAATGTATGTACACAGTGACTGCACCAGCAGAATAGTGAGTGCAGCTCTGGAGTATAATACAGGATGTAACTCAGGATCAGTAATGTAAAGTATGTACACAGTGACTGTAGCAGCAGAATAGTGAGTGCAGCTCTGGAGTATACTACAGGATGTAACGCAGGATCAGTAATGTAATGTATGTACACAGTGACTGCACCAGCAGAATACTGAGTGCAGCTCTGGAGTATAATACAGGATGTAACTCAGGATCAGTAATGTATGTACACAGTGACTGCACCAGCAGAATAGTGAGTGCAGCTCTGGAGTATAATACAGGATGTAACTCAGGATCAGTAATGTAATATATGTACACAGTGACTGCACCAGCAGAATAGTGAGTGCAGCTCTGGAGTATAATACAGGATGTAACGCAGGATCAGTAATGTAATGTATGTACACAGTGACTGCACCAGCAGAATACTGAGTGCAGCTCTGGAGTATAATACAGGATGTAACTCAGGATCAGTAATGTATGTACACAGTGACTGCACCAGCAGAATACTAAGTGCAGCTCTGGAGTATAATACAGGATGTAACTCAGGATCAGTAATGTAATGTATGTACACAGTGACTGCACCAGCAGAATAGTGAGTGCAGCTCTGGAGTATAATACAGGATGTAACTCAGGATCAGTAATGTAATGTATGTACACAGTGACTGCACCAGCAGAATAGTGAGTGCAGCTCTGGGGTATAATACAGGATGTAACTCAGGATCAGTAATGTAATGTATGTACACAGTGACTGCACCAGCAGAATAATGAGTGCAGCTCTGGAGTATAATACAGGATGTAACTCAGGATCAGTAATGTAATGTATGTACACAGTGACTGCACCAGCAGAATAGTGAGTGCAGCTCTGGAGTATAATACAGGATGTAACTCAGGATCAGTAATGTAATGTATGTACACAGTGACTACACCAGCAGAATAGTGAGTGCAGATCTGGAGTATAATACAGGATGTAACTCAGGATCAGTAATGTAATGTATGCACACAGTGACTGCACCAGCAGAATAGTGAGTGCAGCTCTGGAGTATAATACAGGATGTAACTCAGGATCAGTAATGTAATGTATGTACACAGTGACTGCACCAGCAGAATAGTGAGTGCAGCTCTGGAGTATAATACAGGATGTAACTCAGGATCAGTAATGTAAAGTATGTACACAGTGACTGTAGCAGCAGAATAGTGAGTGCAGCTCTGGAGTATAATACAGGATGTAACGCAGGATCAGTAATGTAATGTATGTACACAGTGACTGCACCAGCAGAATACTGAGTGCAGCTCTGGAGTATAATACAGGATGTAACTCAGGATCAGTAATGTATTTACACAGTGACTGCACCAGCAGAATAGTGAGTGCAGCTCTGGAGTATAATACAGGATGTAACTCAGGATCAGTAATGTAATATATGTACACAGTGACTGCACCAGCAGAATAGTGAGTGCAGCTCTGGAGTATAATACAGGATGTAACGCAGGATCAGTAATGTAATGTATGTACACAGTGACTGCACCAGCAGAATACTGAGTGCAGCTCTGGAGTATAATACAGGATGTAACTCAGGATCAGTAATGTATGTACACAGTGACTGCACCAGCAGAATACTAAGTGCAGCTCTGGAGTATAATACAGGATGTAACTCAGGATCAGTAATGTAATGTATGTACACAGTGACTGCACCAGCAGAATAGTGAGTGCAGCTCTGGAGTATAATACAGGATGTAACTCAGGATCAGTAATGTAATGTATGTACACAGTGACTGCACCAGCAGAATAGTGAGTGCAGCTCTGGGGTATAATACAGGATGTAACTCAGGATCAGTAATGTAATGTATGTACACAGTGACTGCACCAGCAGAATAATGAGTGCAGCTCTGGAGTATAATACAGGATGTAACTCAGGATCAGTAATGTAATGTATGTACACAGTGACTGCACCAGCAGAATAGTGAGTGCAGCTCTGGAGTATAATACAGGATGTAACTCAGGATCAGTAATGTAATGTATGTACACAGTGACTGCACCAGCAGAATAGTGAGTGCAGCTCTGGGGTATAATACAGGATGTAACTCAGGATCAGTAATGTAATGTATGTACACAGTGACTGCACCAGCAGAATAATGAGTGCAGCTCTGGAGTATAATACAGGATGTAACTCAGGATCAGTAATGTAATGTATGTACACAGTGACTGCACCAGCAGAATAGTGAGTGCAGCTCTGGAGTATAATACAGGATGTAACTCAGGATCAGTAATGTAATGTATGTACACAGTGACTACACCAGCAGAATAGTGAGTGCAGATCTGGAGTATAATACAGGATGTAACTCAGGATCAGTAATGTAATGTATGCACACAGTGACTGCACCAGCAGAATAGTGAGTGCAGCTCTGGAGTATAATACAGGATGTAACTCAGGATCAGTAATGTAATGTATGTACACAGTGACTGCACCAGCAGAATAGTGAGTGCAGCTCTGGAGTATAATACAGGATGTAACTCAGGATCAGTAATGTAATGTATGTACACAGTGACTGCACCAGCAGAATAGTGAGTGCAGCTCTGGAGTATAATACAGGATGTAACTCAGGATCAGTAATGTAAAGTATGTACGCAGTGACTGTAGCAGCAGAATAGTGAGTGCAGCTCTGGAGTATAATACAGGATGTAACGCAGGATCAGTAATGTAATGTATGTACACAGTGACTGCACCAGCAGAATACTGAGTGCAGCTCTGGAGTATAATACAGGATGTAACTCAGGATCAGTAATGTATTTACACAGTGACTGCACCAGCAGAATAGTGAGTGCAGCTCTGGAGTATAATACAGGATGTAACTCAGGATCAGTAATGTAATATATGTACACAGTGACTGCACCAGCAGAATAGTGAGTGCAGCTCTGGAGTATAATACAGGATGTAACGCAGGATCAGTAATGTAATGTATGTACACAGTGACTGCACCAGCAGAATACTGAGTGCAGCTCTGGAGTATAATACAGGATGTAACTCAGGATCAGTAATGTATGTACACAGTGACTGCACCAGCAGAATACTAAGTGCAGCTCTGGAGTATAATACAGGATGTAACTCAGGATCAGTAATGTAATGTATGTACACAGTGACTGCACCAGCAGAATAGTGAGTGCAGCTCTGGAGTATAATACAGGATGTAACTCAGGATCAGTAATGTAATGTATGTACACAGTGACTGCACCAGCAGAATAGTGAGTGCAGCTCTGGGGTATAATACAGGATGTAACTCAGGATCAGTAATGTAATGTATGTACACAGTGACTGCACCAGCAGAATAATGAGTGCAGCTCTGGAGTATAATACAGGATGTAACTCAGGATCAGTAATGTAATGTATGTACACAGTGACTGCACCAGCAGAATAGTGAGTGCAGCTCTGGAGTATAATACAGGATGTAACTCAGGATCAGTAATGTAATGTATGTACACAGTGACTGCACCAGCAGAATAGTGAGTGCAGCTCTGGGGTATAATACAGGATGTAACTCAGGATCAGTAATGTAATGTATGTACACAGTGACTGCACCAGCAGAATAATGAGTGCAGCTCTGGAGTATAATACAGGATGTAACTCAGGATCAGTAATGTAATGTATGTACACAGTGACTGCACCAGCAGAATAGTGAGTGCAGCTCTGGAGTATAATACAGGATGTAACTCAGGATCAGTAATGTAATGTATGTACACAGTGACTACACCAGCAGAATAGTGAGTGCAGATCTGGAGTATAATACAGGATGTAACTCAGGATCAGTAATGTAATGTATGCACACAGTGACTGCACCAGCAGAATAGTGAGTGCAGCTCTGGAGTATAATACAGGATGTAACTCAGGATCAGTAATGTAATGTATGTACACAGTGACTGCACCAGCAGAATAGTGAGTGCAGCTCTGGAGTATAATACAGGATGTAACTCAGGATCAGTAATGTAAAGTATGTACACAGTGACTGTAGCAGCAGAATAGTGAGTGCAGCTCTGGAGTATAATACAGGATGTAACGCAGGATCAGTAATGTAATGTATGTACACAGTGACTGCACCAGCAGAATACTGAGTGCAGCTCTGGAGTATAATACAGGATGTAACTCAGGATCAGTAATGTATTTACACAGTGACTGCACCAGCAGAATAGTGAGTGCAGCTCTGGAGTATAATACAGGATGTAACTCAGGATCAGTAATGTAATATATGTACACAGTGACTGCACCAGCAGAATAGTGAGTGCAGCTCTGGAGTATAATACAGGATGTAACGCAGGATCAGTAATGTAATGTATGTACACAGTGACTGCACCAGCAGAATACTGAGTGCAGCTCTGGAGTATAATACAGGATGTAACTCAGGATCAGTAATGTATGTACACAGTGACTGCACCAGCAGAATACTAAGTGCAGCTCTGGAGTATAATACAGGATGTAACTCAGGATCAGTAATGTATGTACACAGTGACTGCACCAGCAGAATAGTGAGTGCAGCTCTGGAGTATAATACAGGATGTAACTCAGGATCAGTAATGTAATGTATGTACACAGTGACTGCACCAGCAGAATAGTGAGTGCAGCTCTGGAGTATAATACAGGATGTAACTCAGGATCAGTAATGTAATGTATGTACACAGTGACTGCACCAGCAGAATAGTGAGTGCAGCTCTGGGGTATAATACAGGATGTAACTCAGGATCAGTAATGTAATGTATGTACACAGTGACTGCACCAGCAGAATAATGAGTGCAGCTCTGGAGTATAATACAGGATGTAACTCAGGATCAGTAATGTAATGTATGTACACAGTGACTGCACCAGCAGAATAGTGAGTGCAGCTCTGGGGTATAATACAGGATGTAACTCAGGATCAGTAATGTAATGTATGTACACAGTGACTGCACCAGCAGAATAATGAGTGCAGCTCTGGAGTATAATACAGGATGTAACTCAGGATCAGTAATGTAATGTATGTACACAGTGACTGCACCAGCAGAATAGTGAGTGCAGCTCTGGAGTATAATACAGGATGTAACTCAGGATCAGTAATGTAATGTATGTACACAGTGACTACACCAGCAGAATAGTGAGTGCAGATCTGGAGTATAATACAGGATGTAACTCAGGATCAGTAATGTAATGTATGCACACAGTGACTGCACCAGCAGAATAGTGAGTGCAGCTCTGGAGTATAATACAGGATGTAACTCAGGATCAGTAATGTAATGTATGTACACAGTGACTGCACCAGCAGAATAGTGAGTGCAGCTCTGGAGTATAATACAGGATGTAACTCAGGATCAGTAATGTAATGTATGTACACAGTGACTGCACCAGCAGAATAGTGAGTGCAGCTCTGGAGTATAATACAGGATGTAACTCAGGATCAGTAATGTAAAGTATGTACGCAGTGACTGTAGCAGCAGAATAGTGAGTGCAGCTCTGGAGTATAATACAGGATGTAACGCAGGATCAGTAATGTAATGTATGTACACAGTGACTGCACCAGCAGAATACTGAGTGCAGCTCTGGAGTATAATACAGGATGTAACTCAGGATCAGTAATGTATTTACACAGTGACTGCACCAGCAGAATAGTGAGTGCAGCTCTGGAGTATAATACAGGATGTAACTCAGGATCAGTAATGTAATATATGTACACAGTGACTGCACCAGCAGAATAGTGAGTGCAGCTCTGGAGTATAATACAGGATGTAACGCAGGATCAGTAATGTAATGTATGTACACAGTGACTGCACCAGCAGAATACTGAGTGCAGCTCTGGAGTATAATACAGGATGTAACTCAGGATCAGTAATGTATGTACACAGTGACTGCACCAGCAGAATACTAAGTGCAGCTCTGGAGTATAATACAGGATGTAACTCAGGATCAGTAATGTAATGTATGTACACAGTGACTGCACCAGCAGAATAGTGAGTGCAGCTCTGGAGTATAATACAGGATGTAACTCAGGATCAGTAATGTAATGTATGTACACAGTGACTGCACCAGCAGAATAGTGAGTGCAGCTCTGGGGTATAATACAGGATGTAACTCAGGATCAGTAATGTAATGTATGTACACAGTGACTGCACCAGCAGAATAATGAGTGCAGCTCTGGAGTATAATACAGGATGTAACTCAGGATCAGTAATGTAATGTATGTACACAGTGACTGCACCAGCAGAATAGTGAGTGCAGCTCTGGAGTATAATACAGGATGTAACTCAGGATCAGTAATGTAATGTATGTACACAGTGACTGCACCAGCAGAATAGTGAGTGCAGCTCTGGGGTATAATACAGGATGTAACTCAGGATCAGTAATGTAATGTATGTACACAGTGACTGCACCAGCAGAATAATGAGTGCAGCTCTGGAGTATAATACAGGATGTAACTCAGGATCAGTAATGTAATGTATGTACACAGTGACTGCACCAGCAGAATAGTGAGTGCAGCTCTGGAGTATAATACAGGATGTAACTCAGGATCAGTAATGTAATGTATGTACACAGTGACTACACCAGCAGAATAGTGAGTGCAGATCTGGAGTATAATACAGGATGTAACTCAGGATCAGTAATGTAATGTATGCACACAGTGACTGCACCAGCAGAATAGTGAGTGCAGCTCTGGAGTATAATACAGGATGTAACTCAGGATCAGTAATGTAATGTATGTACACAGTGACTGCACCAGCAGAATAGTGAGTGCAGCTCTGGAGTATAATACAGGATGTAACTCAGGATCAGTAATGTAAAGTATGTACACAGTGACTGTAGCAGCAGAATAGTGAGTGCAGCTCTGGAGTATAATACAGGATGTAACGCAGGATCAGTAATGTAATGTATGTACACAGTGACTGCACCAGCAGAATACTGAGTGCAGCTCTGGAGTATAATACAGGATGTAACTCAGGATCAGTAATGTATTTACACAGTGACTGCACCAGCAGAATACTAAGTGCAGCTCTGGAGTATAATACAGGATGTAACTCAGGATCAGTAATGTAATATATGTACACAGTGACTGCACCAGCAGAATAGTGAGTGCAGCTCTGGAGTATAATACAGGATGTAACGCAGGATCAGTAATGTAATGTATGTACACAGTGACTGCACCAGCAGAATACTGAGTGCAGCTCTGGAGTATAATACAGGATGTAACTCAGGATCAGTAATGTATGTACACAGTGACTGCACCAGCAGAATACTAAGTGCAGCTCTGGAGTATAATACAGGATGTAACTCAGGATCAGTAATGTAAAGTATGTACACAGTGACTGTAGCAGCAGAATAGTGAGTGCAGCTCTGGAGTATAATACAGGATGTAACGCAGGATCAGTAATGTAATGTATGTACACAGTGACTGCACCAGCAGAATACTGAGTGCAGCTCTGGAGTATAATACAGGATGTAACTCAGGATCAGTAATGTATTTACACAGTGACTGCACCAGCAGAATACTAAGTGCAGCTCTGGAGTATAATACAGGATGTAACTCAGGATCAGTAATGTAATATATGTACACAGTGACTGCACCAGCAGAATAGTGAGTGCAGCTCTGGAGTATAATACAGGATGTAACGCAGGATCAGTAATGTAATGTATGTACACAGTGACTGCACCAGCAGAATACTGAGTGCAGCTCTGGAGTATAATACAGGATGTAACTCAGGATCAGTAATGTATGTACACAGTGACTGCACCAGCAGAATACTAAGTGCAGCTCTGGAGTATAATACAGGATGTAACTCAGGATCAGTAATGTATGTACACAGTGACTGCACCAGCAGAATAGTGAGTGCAGCTCTGGAGTATAATACAGGATGTAACTCAGGATCAGTAATGTAATGTATGTACACAGTGACTGCACCAGCAGAATAGTGAGTGCAGCTCTGGAGTATAATACAGGATGTAACTCAGGATCAGTAATGTAATGTATGTACACAGTGACTGCACCAGCAGAATAGTGAGTGCAGCTCTGGGGTATAATACAGGATGTAACTCAGGATCAGTAATGTAATGTATGTACACAGTGACTGCACCAGCAGAATAATGAGTGCAGCTCTGGAGTATAATACAGGATGTAACTCAGGATCAGTAATGTAATGTATGTACACAGTGACTGCACCAGCAGAATAGTGAGTGCAGCTCTGGAGTATAATACAGGATGTAACTCAGGATCAGTAATGTAATGTATGTACACAGTGACTACACCAGCAGAATAGTGAGTGCAGCTCTGGAGTATAATACAGGATGTAACTCAGGATCAGTTATGTAATGTATGTACACAGTGACTGCACCAGCAGAATAGTGAGTGCAGCTCTGGAGTATAATACAGGATGTAACTCAGGATCAGTTATGTAATGTATGCACACAGTGACTGCACCAGCAGAATAGTGAGTGCAGCTCTGGAGTATAATACAGGATGTAACTCAGGATCAGTAATGTAATGTATGTACACAGTGACTGCACCAGCAGAATAGTGAGTGCAGCTCTGGAGTATAATACAGGATGTAACTCAGGATCAGTAATGTAATGTATGTACACAGTGACTGCACCAGCAGAATAGTGAGTGCAGCTCTGGAGTATAATACAGGATGTAACTCAGGATCAGTAATGTAATGTATGTACACAGTGACTACACCAGCAGAATAGTGAGTGCAGCTCTGGAGTATAATACAGGATGTAACTCAGGATCAGTTATGTAATGTATGTACACAGTGACTGCACCAGCAGAATAGTGAGTGCAGCTCTGGGGTATAATACAGGATGTAACTCAGGATCAGTAATGTAATGTATGTACAGAGTGACTACACCAGCAGAATAGTGAGTGCAGCTCTGGAGTATAATACAGGATGTAACTCAGGATCAGTAATGTAATGTATGTACACAGTGACTGCACCAGCAGAATAGTGAGTGCAGCTCTGGAGTATAATACAGGATGTAACTCAGGATCAGTTATGTAATGTATGTACACAGTGACTGCACCAGCAGAATAGTGAGTGCAGCTCTGGGGTATAATACAGGATGTAACTCAGGATCAGTAATGTAATGTATGTACAGAGTGACTACACCAGCAGAATAGTGAGTGCAGCTCTGGAGTATAATACAGGATGTAACTTAGGATCAGTAATGTAATGTATGTACACAGTGACTCCACCAGCAGAATAGTGAGTGCAGCTCTGGAGTATAATACAGGATGTAACTCAGGATCAGTTATGTAATGTATGCACACAGTGACTGCACCAGCAGAATAGTGAGTGCAGCTCTGGAGTATAATACAGGATGTAACTCAGGATCAGTAATGTAATGTATGTACACAGTGACTGCACCAGCAGAATAGTGAGTGCAGCTCTGGAGTATAATACAGGATGTAACTCAGGATCAGTAATGTAATGTATGTACACAGTGACTGCACCAGCAGAATAGTGAGTGCAGCTCTGGAGTATAATACAGGATGTAACTCAGGATCAGTAATGTAATGTATGTACACAGTGACTACACCAGCAGAATAGTGAGTGCAGCTCTGGAGTATAATACAGGATGTAACTCAGGATCAGTTATGTAATGTATGTACACAGTGACTGCACCAGCAGAATAGTGAGTGCAGCTCTGGGGTATAATACAGGATGTAACTCAGGATCAGTAATGTAATGTATGTACAGAGTGACTACACCAGCAGAATAGTGAGTGCAGCTCTGGAGTATAATACAGGATGTAACTCAGGATCAGTAATGTAATGTATGTACACAGTGACTGCACCAGCAGAATAGTGAGTGCAGCTCTGGAGTATAATACAGGATGTAACTCAGGATCAGTTATGTAATGTATGTACACAGTGACTGCACCATCAGAATAGTGAGTGCAGCTCTGGGGTATAATACAGGATGTAACTCAGGATCAGTAATGTAATGTATGTACAGAGTGACTACACCAGCAGAATAGTGAGTGCAGCTCTGGAGTATAATACAGCATGTAACTTAGGATCAGTAATGTAATGTATGTACACAGTGACTCCAGCAGCAGAATAGTGAGTGCAGCTCTGGAGTATAATACAGGATGTAACTCAGGATCAGTAATGTATGTACACAGTGACTGCACCAGCAGAATACTGAGTGCAGCTCTGGAGTATAATACAGGAGGTAACTCAGGATCAGTAATGTAATATATGTACACAGTGACTCCACCAGCAGAATAGTGAGTGCAGCTCTGGAGTATAATACAGGATGTAACTCAGGATCAGTAATGTAATGTATGTACACAGTGACTGCACCAGCAGAATAGTGAGTGCAGCTCTGGAGTATAATACAGGATGTAACTCAGGATCAGTAATGTAATGTATGTACACAGTGACTGCACCAGCAGAATAGTGAGTGCAGCTCTGGGGTATAATACAGGATGTAACTCAGGATCAGTAATGTAATGTATGTACACAGTGACTGCACCAGCAGAATAGTGAGTGCAGCTCTGGAGTATAATACAGGAGGTAACTCAGGATCAGTAATGTAATGTATGTACACAGTGACTGCACCAGCAGAATAGTGAGTGCAGCTCTGGAGTATAATACAGGGTGTAACTCAGGATCAGTAATGTAATGTATGTACACAGTGACTGCACCAGCAGAATAGTGAGTGCAGCTCTGGAGTATAATACAGGGTGTAACTCAGGATCAGTAATGTAATGTATGTACACAGTGACTACATTTTTTCACAGATTAATTCGTACTTAAACTGTTAAGTAACATTTGGCTGATTGTTGTCACTGTTTCCTTTCTTCAGCTATTCCGGTGTTCATTCCTATCGGTGATAGATTTAGACGTAGCAGGGACTCCTGATGTTGCAGAGACCTCGCAGGCCGCTCTCCCCTTTCTCAGCTTCGCTCTCATCCTCTGCAGCATCGATGAAGTCTCCTCCAGGTGATCAGGCAGTTGCCATAGAAATTTCACATTACACTTTGCAATAAGAGCTTCTTCCACTTGCTTTACTGACAATGAAGCTGCTGGGCAGATATGGCTGTGATATCACTGCCCGCAGTATCCAACACATTAGAGTCCAGATTTTTACACTATTTCATTATTTTTGTCCCATAAACCAAGACACATTGGCAGAGAATGATCCGACCCTGAGATCTAATGACGGCTGTAAATGTCCAATAAACCGGGATCTGGATATGAATCCTCCGCTGTAAAACCGCTCCACTAACCTGAACGGCTCGAATCAACAAAGCAATAAAATCCATTGTGCTCGGATTAGGTGTGGAACAAAATATTGTTTTCTAGCAGCGCAAAGCGGCCAAAATCTCCAAACACCGACAGAACGAATAAACCGCCTGTATCCTGGGAGGGGGCGCAGTGATGATTACAATGGGTTTATCATGTTGGAAAAAAAAAAATCATAACAAAAACAATCGCCTTGAATTTTGCTTTTTTTTCTATCAATCACCTCCACATCATATAATGACAACGACAATGATATGACGGGGCAATGTCCGACTCATAAGAAATATGAGAAAATATATTTTAAAAGCTTTCTATGTTCACCTTTGATCAGAATATATTTTATTTCAACATCATTTTTATTTTTCAAGACACAAATACATAGCATACATCTAATCTGGTACATAGAGAGGTAAGAGTGCCCCTACGCGCGCTGGGTCTATAACAACTCTATTCACATATTTAATGTTTCCTGAATATCCTCCAACCCTTTCTAATCTTCTCAGGGATATCAATATCATCAAATTATTGTTTCCAGTACTTAAAAAAAGGTATCTGGGTGTGTTTCCACAAGGTTAGGTTTCATTGATGAATATAGTGTAGATATTAAGGGGGTGCACAGAATATATTTTATTGGTTATTTGTTTCCTAAATGCAAAGTGAATTAACCCTTGTTGCAAAAGGACATTGTATTCACATCCTGGTAAAGAGTCCTCACGTCACGTGTGTAGGGGGCTCAGTAGCCACATGGTGCAGATACCGGCTGTATTATTCAGCCGGCATAGGTCTTTAACTGCTGCCGCTGATGCCAGTTCTGGCCTTGGCTGTTAACCATTTATATACTGCTCTCAATCTTAAGTGAAATGCGCCGATGCCCTCGTGAAGCAGCCCACTACATGACGTGATTGCAGGTGACTGTTGGGTTATTATGACAGCCCAAGGGCCGCATTAGATAACGTTATGGGTCTTAAGAAAAGGAAGGGAAAATGTGAAATAGTGAAAAATTCCATGGTCCTTGAAGGGTTAACTTTGTAAACTTTGTGTCTACTATGTTGCTGCTGCAAAGCGTCTATTAAATCCTAGATCTGGCTGGGCGTTCTGCATAATTTACAAACCTGTCCATGTTCCTGCTTTTGTTCTGCCCCTCTCCATTCTTCTCGGTCTGTTCGTGAAAAAACGGACATCACACGGACAGCGATAGGAGCAACGTTATACAATTTGGTTATTCAGCTTTTTTTTTTTTCACGGACCGAATCTAAGCTTGAAAAAAAATTACCGCCTGCACCAGTTTCTTCTGTATGTTGGATGAAGGTCACCTATTCAAGTCTATGGGTGCACAAAAAAAAAAAATCAGATCCCAATCGGATCCATCGTATTGCATTCATATTTTACGGATACACTGTAACTCTTTCACACAGGAAATTGCATTTGGTCCTGTACCTTTTAATAACTAACTGATGATGTCTAAAAACGGATGTCATACTGACCGCATACGCATGGCAAATAAAACTAACACTGTCCATTGTTTTCTGGATAAAAATTGGACAGTGTTTTATGGGTTCATGTGAACTTAACCTTAGAGATAGCAGCAGGGAGAGGGAAACATGTACAGCCCCAGGAATGTCAGAGAAAACAGGTTATTGACATGAAAGAAAGCACATGAAGAAGAAATAGGTGCAAGGCAGAAACTGTGCTGATGTATGAGCTAATGAAGACAGCAGTACCCTCAATACTCAAACTTCACTTTCAGCATGTATTACCAGGGTAAAATACAAACCTCACATCCAGCCTATATTACTGGGAGACACACACAGAGCTCATATCCAGCCTATATTACTGGGAGAGATACACAGACCTCACATCCAGCCTATATTACTGGGAGAGATACACAGACCTCGCATCCAGCCTATATTACTGGGTGAGATACACAGACCTCGCATCCAGCTTATATTACTGGGAGAGATACACAGACCTCACATCCAGCCTATATTACTGGGTGAGATACACAGACCTCACATCCAGCCTATATTACTGGGAGAGACACACAGACCTCGCATCCAGCCTATATTACTGGGAGAGATACACAGACCTCACATCAAGCCTATATTACTGGGTGAGATACACAGATGTCACATCCAGCCTATATTACTGGGAGAGACACACAGAGCTTGCATTTATTTATTTATTTATTTTACTCACTTATATAGCACTATTAATTCCACAGTGCTTTACAGACATTATCGGTACTGTTCCCACTGGAGCTCACAATCTAGATTCCCTATTAGGATGTCTTTGGCATGTGGGAAGAAACCAGAGAACCTGGAGGAAACCCAAGCAAACATGGGGAAAACATAGAAACTCCTTGCAGATGTTGTCCTTGGTGGGATTTGAACCCAGGACCCCAGTGCTGCAAGGCTTTAGTGCTAACCACTGAGCCACTGTGCTGCCCGTGCTCAAATCCGGCCTATATTACTGGGATAGACACAAAAAAACTCACATCCAGCCTATATTATTGGGAGAGACACACACCCCTCATGTCCAGCCTATATTACTGGGAGAGACAAACAGGTCTCACATCCAGCCTATATTACTGGGAGAGACACACAGGTCTCCTGTCCAGACTATATAACTGGGAGAGATAAAGACATCACGTCCAGCCTATATTACTGGAAGAGACACACAGACATCACATCCAGCTTATATTACTGGGAGAGACACACAAACCTCACATGCAGCCTATATTACTGGGAGAGACACACAGACCTCACATCCAGCCTATAATACTGGGTGAGATACACAGACCTTGCATCCAGCCTATATTACTGGGTGAGATACACAGACCTCACATCCAGCCTATATTACTGGGAGAGATACACAGACCTCGCATCCAGCCTATATTACTGGGAGAGACACACAGACCTCACATCCAGCCTATATTACTGGGTGGGATACACAGACCTCGTGACGCGCCCCCAGGGCCGTGGGGTACTCGGCAGCCGGGCCTCTGGTTGCTGGGGGATATTACGGTGGCTGGCCCGGTCCGTGGCCCAGGGCGGTCACTCAAAAGGGGGATTATTTATTAGGGATTTTAAGTGTTCGTGACGCCACCTGTGGAATGCGGCTAAGGGGTGCCGCCGCTGCGGAGCAGTCCTCTGGAGCTGGTGTTAAGGCAGCAGGGATGGTGTGGCTCTCCACAGGTAGAGCTAGCTCCAGGACAGTGTAGGATTTGTAAGGTGCGCTGGGCGTTGTAGTGCAGGGAGGGAAAGATGGCGCAGATGAAAGAAGGGACGGAGGCAGTGCGGTGCAGTCATCCGAGTCTTTACTCACAGTTCTTATGACAGTTCCACTGGTGCACTGTACAATTGTCGGCCTCCCACGTCGCGCTGCGTTCACCAGGCAGGGGTTCAGCACTTCCTCAGGCAGATCAGGAGTACCTGGCAAAACCCCACTTTCTCGTGTTCCTAGCTAGACCGTCTTCACGCTGGGTCTTTCTCCCTCCTGCCCTGCGCTTCCCACTCTCAATCCCGCTCGGGTGCCTGGACCTGCTTGACCCTCACAGGGATTAGAATGAGGCTTCAGCAACTGGCTATAGAAGCCAGAAGCCTCCGGTTTTCCCAGCCGAGACCTGGAGTAACATGGCTGGACCAGGGGCCGGTCCCCTTTTTGTGGCCTACGATCCCTCTGTCTTCTGACAGATGTGGGGCGTACGGGAGCCTTCCTGCACTCGCCGTACCCCTAGGATCCCTTCTTATAATGGAGCCTACTCCTCTGCTCCCCACCTGGGCTTCTAGGACTGGGCCCTACTTGTGGAGCAGAGCTCCTGAAGAGACTCTGCTCCCTGACTGTTCTCACTCACTTATCTGAACTGCCACCCTAAGATGGCTTCCCTTTATATACCTACTACTATAGTGCTCCCCTAAACTACTTCCTCCACCCATACCCACTACTGGCTCCCCCTACCTCTGGGTTCCCCCCACTCCAGCCAGGGTCAGGGCTCAGCAGCTGCGCTCATGCATGCTGCCCCTCCAGCCAGCCTGGAGTAGTGTAGTGTTGGATGCAGGTGTTGGGGTTCCGGGCAGCACTCCCTCCTTACCTGAGAGAAGGGAGACACATCACCTCTGGGTGAGGTGCAGTACCTCTGTGGCGACTGAACCCTCAGGGGCGCCACCCCCACCCCCCCCTGGTAAAACACAGCACGTCCGCGGGGTGGAACAGAGCAAAACAGGGTATATTATTGACATGCAAATTTTTAAGAATGCATTCGCATATAAGATTATAAAACTTTCTTCCCTTTATGGGAGGCACATCACTTTAACGTTACAGGTTATATTTATCAAACATTATAAGGACACTTTTCAATAACATTTCTGTAACAGGGTAAAACAGTAGCAGCATGAGGGACCCGTCCACAAACCCTCAACGTAGGCCCTGGACGTGGCTGCAAGGCATAGGTGATCCTGGAGTTGGACCACGGCTTCCGCCACGCCAAACGGGTTTTTGTTCTGTGGTCATGGTTACTAATATAAAACCAATAGGGTGCACTTTAAGACGTGCAGAACTATTTACAAGATCAGTCTCTTGCTGTTCACAGTCCCCAGCCTGGAGTTTAGAGCTACCCTGACGGGTAATTAGGCACACACTAATAGAAAAAGGAAAAACATTATTTCAACTATCAAATGCTGCACCCTCACGGGTGACTATTTACAGTTAGTCCCAACTACTGGCATAGTAGTGGGGTCCCCGCCTGGGGTACTGCTGGTTTTTACCTGACCCAGCCGGGTCATAGGGTATGTCCTGCGGGTGTGTGTCCTCAATGATGTGGTACACTTGCAGGGCGTACCACCCGCACTCTCCGTGGTGACTGGTATAGGTGACTCTATCACCAGGGTATAGATTCCGGTCGGGATGGCCCTGTTCCAGCTTGGGCTCAACATCCCGCCGGTTCACGAAGATGTCTCTTGAACATTTGGGATCTCTAATAAAGCCCCACCCAGCCTTCAGGTCGAACTTGACCACGAGTTCCTCCTCGCGGGGGCTGGGGTGGGCTGACTCCATTTGACGGGCTTGAGCCTTTTCGGCCTTGTTCCGGGCCTCCAGGCGCTCACACCGCGCCCACCGGGTGCGCCGCTCCTTCTCCAACTGCTGAAGCTCCCGCCTGCAGAATTCCTTCCTCTGCAGGGCTTCGGCCTGGGTCACCCGTGGGAACCCCATCAGGTCCCCCCCCCCCCGTTTGTCCCAGCAAAACTCCACTCTGCTGGTGTAGGCAACCAAGGGCGCTGGTGTCGGGAGTAGCTGGTACAGCTGCTGGGCCTCGATCCGGGCGGACCAGTCGAAGGCCGGCGCGCCTTACACCCACTCGGGTGCTGGGGGTGGAGGCTCCGGGAGGGCGTCGAGTAGAAGGCCCCTGGCTTCGGCGCCCGGGAGTGGAGGTTCCTGGAGGGCACCAGGTGGAAGGCCCTCGAATTCAGCGCCCGGGGGTGGAGGTTCCGGTCTAAGCAGCTGTTCCAGGGAGGGCATGGCAGCATACAGGGAGTGCTGATTAAGGAAGCCCAGGAGCAGGTCGGCGCTTGTAGCGCCCAGGACAGGGGATTCTTTCCTACCTGCTCCTGCGTTGCTCACGGCCTCCTGGGATTCAGCGGGCTCCGCCGGGGCTGGAGTGCCACGGCTGGCTTCTGGTGCTGCTTTCCGCCGTGCTGCCATCTTTTCCAATAGCTCGCTCCTCCATCTGGTGACCGCTGCCTGCTGAGCCTGTTCCACTTGTCGGCTCAGCTCCAGGACTTCACTTTGGAGGAACTCTGCGTCCTCCGGGGACAATTTTCTGACTTCTCCCTCCTGGGTGAGGGGAGTCACTGGCCACTGCAGCAGGCCAGAGGCGGAGGCTTAGTCCTGGCGTCCGTCCATGTTGGCTGCCGGGTGCGGTCTGTCTAGACTGGTTAAGACCACACCCTGCCTCCATTCCTTCTCTCCTCCTCCTCTCCTCTTTCGGTGGTGGTCCCATAGCAATCTGCTGTCGGTCACTCCTTGTGACGGCCTCCCTGCCTTGACGGACACATCTATGCGGACAGTCACTGTTGCAAGGTGCAGGGTATGCTTTTGCGCCATTCTGGGACCCGGCCCACGCTGGGAGGTTCCATACTGTTGTCTTTGATCATGCACATAATGGCTCCCTTTCTTCTGGGGCGGGCGCCACATTCAGTAACATCATACACTTCTCTAGGCACACTTCACCCGCCGATACGGACTGGTCACGCATCCTGTTCGTGACGCCAGAAGATGACGCGTCCCCAGGGCCATGGGGTACTCGGCAGCCCGGCCTCTGGTTGCTGGGGGATATCACGGTGGCTGGCCCGGTCTGTGGCCCAGGGCGGTCACTCAACAGGGGGATTATTTAAAAGGGATTTTAAGTGTTCATGATGCCACCTGTGGAATGCGGCTAAGGGGTGCCGCCGCTGCGGAGCAGTCCTCTGGAGCTGGTGTTACAGCAGCAGTGATGGTGTGGCTCTCCACAGGTAGAGCTAGCTCCAGGGCAGTGTAGGATTTATAAGGTGCGCTGGGCATTGTAGTGCAGGGAGGGAAAGATGGCGCAGATGAAAGAAGATCAGGAGTACCTGGTAGAGCCCCACTTTCTCGTGTTCCTAGCTAGACCGTCTTCACGCTGGGTCTTTCTCCCTCCTGCCCTGCGCTTCCCACTCTCAAACCCGCTCGGGTGCTCTGAAGTCCCTTCTGTCTCGTCGGAGTTCCTGGACCTGCTTGACCCTCACGGGGATTAGAATGAGGCTTCAGCAACTGGCTATAGAAGCCAGAAGCCTCCGGTTTTCCCAGCCGAGACCTGGAGTAACACGGCTGGACCAGGGGCCGGACCCCTTCTTGCGGCCTACAATCCCTCTGTCTTCTGACAGATGCGGGGCGTACGGGTGCTGTCCTGCACTCGCCATACCCCCTGGGATCCCTTCTTAGATCGGAGCCTACTCCTCTGCTCCCCACCTGGGCCTCTAGGACTGGGCCCTACTTGTGGAGCAGAGCTCCTGAAGAGACTCTGATCCCAGACTGTTCTCACTCACTTATCTGAACTGCCACCCTAAGATGGCTTCCCTTTATATACCTACTACTATAGTGCTCCCCTAAACTACTTTCTCCACCCACACCCACTACTGGCTCCCCCTACCTCTGGGTTACCCCCACTCCAGCCAGGGTCAGGGCTCAGCAGCTGCGCTCATGCATGTTGCCCCTCCAGCCGGCCTGGAGTAGTGTAGTGTTGGATGCAGGTGTTGGGGTTCCGGGCAGCACTCCCTCCTTACCTGAGAGGAGGGGATACCACACCTCTGGGTGAGGTGGAGTACCTCAGTGGCGACTGAACCCTCAGGGGCACCACACTCGCATCCAGCCTATGTTAATGGGTGAGATACACAGACCTCACATCCAGCCTATATTACTGGGAGAGACACACAGGTCTCACATCCAGCCTATATTACTGGGAGAGACACACAGGTCTCACATCTGGCCTATATAACTGGGAGAGACACAGACATCACGTCCAGCCTATATTACTGGAAGAGACACACAGACCTCACATCCAGCCTATATTACTGGAAGAGACACACAGACCTCACATCCAGCCTATATTACTGGGAGAGATACACAGACCTCACATCCAGCCTATATTACTGGGAGAGACACACAGACCTCACATCCAGCCTATATTACTGGGAGAGATACACAGACCTCACATCCAGCCTATATTACTGGGAGAGACACACAGACCTCACATGCAGCCTATATTACTGGAAGAGACACACAGACCTTACATTGAGGCCTATATTATTGGGAGAGACACACAAACCTCACATGCAGCCTATATTACTGGGAGAGACACACAAACCTCACATGCAGCCTATATTACTGGGTGAGATACACAGAGATCACATCCAGCCTATATTACTGGGTGAGATACACAGACCTAACATCCAGCATGTATTACTGGGAGAAATACACAAACCTCACATCCAGCCTATATTACTGGGAGAGACACACAAACCTCACATCCAGCCTGTATTACTGGAAGAGATACACAAACCTCACATCCAGCCTATATTACTGGGAGAGACACACAAATCTCACATGCAGCCTATATTACTGGGAGAGACACACAAATCTCACATGCAGCCTATATTACTGGGTGAGAGACACAGACCTCACATCCAGCCTATATTACTGGGAGAGACACACAGACCTCACATCCAGCCTATATTACTAAGAGAGACACACAGAGCTCACATCCAGCCTATATTACTGGGAGAGACACACAAACCTCACATGCAGCCTATATTACTGGGAGAGACACACAAATCTCACATCCAGCCTATAATACTGGGTGAGAGACACAGACCTCACATCCAGCCTATATTACTGGGAGAGACACACAGACCTCACATCCAGCCTATATTACTAAGAGAGACACTCCTACAAGGAAAAATCTTAAACTAGGATCAGGCTGTAAAATGCATGTCAAGGGTTTTGAAAATCAACAAAAGGAATGACGATTGCAGACTGAAACTGTGAGAATAAATTTTACAATAAATAATATCCAACATATGTAAAAATAATTTTTAACATGTCAAAGGTGTCTATAACCTTTAAGTGAGTTCACCAAGAGAATAGCGAGCGCAGCTCTGGAGTATAATATAGAATATAGAATAATATATAATATATAATAATATAGAATATAGAATAAAAAATTGCCTCTGGTTGGAGTCTTTTTGCGGCTAGTCTCTATTGTAGCTGAGGTCCTGGTGAGAAGACTCTTATATACAGTATGTCCCCCATAACATGCTTATTGGAGGCTAGCTGCATTACAATGTAACCTGCACGGAATCCGCAGAGATTGTCATCATGGATATCACTTTCACGTGCTTCAGATATGGAATGTGTGACGATAACTATCCCAGTAAATTAAATTGCCCATTTCTTTCCTCACACTGCCATGTTGAATAAAAATCTTAATTCTAGAAGGCCAGATTGCCAGTGGAATATCAGCCGGCCGCCCTGGCACAAATTCTACTTCTGACACTGTAATCATTGCAAGGTTATGAACCCAGTCCCACCATGAAATTGAATTGCCGCACATATTGATGTCTCTACATTGAGATGAAAGTATGAGCCTTGTGGGATCATAAAACCCTGATTTCTTTATGAGTGACACCGGGGACGGGACAGCTTTATGATATCCATGTGTAATGCAGCCGCTCATTTACCATATATCCAAGTTAACATCTAATTACGAGCGATCGTGTCGCTTTATTTATTTTACTCTGATGTCATAATTTACTGATCGGCACAGAGGACCTGGAAAATCAGTGGCGTAAAGGGGCTGTATAGAGATGCTTCAGAGATAAAAGGGGGAATATATGCAGGGAAATTACCTCCACCGAGTAGATCTCATCCAGGGCTTTTCCTACGTTTTATAGAAACGTGCAGTAAAATGATAAATCACCCATTACTCTGTGGTTGATGCTAAAGGTAAATGACACAGAAGTAATCAGTCAGTGGGGAAAAATTACAATAACTTAATTTTATAGATATGAAAAAGAGTTAAATGGTTTAATGAGCATCCACTGATGAACAATTTGCTATTTTTGTGAAAATAGATAAAGATTTTGCTTAGATACATTTCATATAATAACTTTACAGCTCTGCCTGCAGTCACCACTAGGGGGAGCTCCCTGTATACAAACATACATGATAAGATTCTGTCTGTAGCCACCACTAGGAGGAGCTCTCTGTATACAGAGATACATGATAAGATGCTGTCTGCAGCCACCACTAGGGGGAGCTCCCTGTATACAGAGATACATGATAAGATCCTGTCTGCACCCACCACTAGGGGAAGCTCCCTGTATACAGAGATACATGATACGATTCTGTCTGCAGCCACCACTAGCGGGAGCTTCCGGTATACAGAGATACATGATAAGATTCTGTCTACAGCCTCCACTAGGGGGAGCTCCCTGTATACAGACATACATGATAAGATTCAGTCTGTAGCCACCACTAGGGGGAGCTCCCTGTATACAGAGTTACATGATAAGATTGTGTCTGCAGCCACCACTAGAGGAAGCTCCCTGTATACAGAGTTACATGATAAGATCCTGTCTGCAGCCACCACTAGGGGGAGCTCCCTGTATACAGAGTTACATGATAAGATCCTGTCTGCAGCCACCACTAGAGGAAGCTCTATGTATGCAGAGATACATGATAAGATCCTGTCTGCAGCCACCGCTAGGGGGAGCTCCCTGTATACAGAGATACATGATAAGATCCTGTCTGCAGCCACCACTAGGGGGAGCTCCCTGTATACAGAGATACATGATAAGATCCTGTCTGCAGCCACCACTAGGGGGAGCTCCCGGTATACAGAGACACATGATAAGATTCTGTCTGCAGCCATCACAAGGGGGAGCTCCCTGTATACAGAGATACATGATAAGATCCTGTCTGCAGCCACCGCTAGGAGGAGCTCCCTGTATACAGAGATTCATGATAAGAGCCTGTCTGCAGCCACCACTAGGGGGAGCTCCCTGTATACAGAGATACATGATAAGATCCTGTCTGCAGCCACCACTAGAGGAAGCTCTATGCATACAGAGATACATGATAAGATCCTGTCTGCAGCCACCGCTAAGGGAAGCTCCCTGTATACAGAGATACATGATAAGATCCTGTCTGCAGCCACCACTAGGGGGAGCTCCCTGTATACAGAGATACATGATAAGATCCTGTCTGCAGCCACCACTAGGGGGAGCTCCCTGTATACAGAGATTCATGATAAGATCCTGTCTGCAGCCACCACTAGGGGGAGCTCCCTGTATACAGACATACATGATAAGATGCTGTCTGCAGTCACCACTAGGGGGAGCTCCCTGTATACAGAGATACATGATAAGATCCTGTCTGCAGCCACCACTAGAGGAAGCTCTATGCATACAGAGATACATGATAAGATCCTGTCTGCAGCCACCGCTAAGGGAAGCTCCCTGTATACAGAGATACATGATAAGATCCTGTCTGCAGCCACCACTAGGGGGAGCTCCCTGTATACAGAGATACATGATAAGATCCTGTCTGCAGCCAGCACTAGAGGGAGCTCCCTGTATACAGAGATAAAGGATAAGATTCTGTCTGCAGCCACCGCTAGGGGGAGCTCCCTGTATACAGAGATACATGATAAGATCCTGTCTGCAGCCAGCACTAGAGGGAGCTCCCTGTATGCAGAGATACATGATAAGATCCTGTCTGCAGCCACCGCTAGGGGGAGCTCCCTGTATACAGAGATACATGATAAGATTCTGTCTGCAGCCACCACTAGGGGGAGCTCCCTGTATACAGAGATACATGATAAGATCCTGTCTGCAGTCACCACTAGGGGGAGCTCCCTGTATACAGAGATACATGATAAGATCTTGTCTGCAGCCACCACTAGGGGGAGCTCCCTGTATACAGAGATACATGATAAGATCCTGTCTGCAGCCACCACTAGGGGGAGCTCCCTGTATACAGAGATACATGATAAGATCCTGTCTGCAGCCACCGCTAGGGGAAGCTCCCTGTATACAGAGATACATGATAAGATCCTGTCTGCAGCCACCACTAGGGGGAGCTCCCTGTATACAGAGATACATGATAAGATCCTGTCTGCAGCCACCACTAGGGGAAGCTCTATGCATACAAAAATACATAGCAGTCACCTGGCAGCTCCAAATAGGGCTTCCACCGACAGGCTTTGCGATATATGCACAGTCTATTAAGGGAGCCCATGCCTTCACCCTTCAAAGGTAATCGGTCAGTAGGGTCCACCCCACCTAAGACGTCTATATGGGCATACAGGTCATAGAAACTTGAATAAAAGAATACCTTGATATCTGCGATCCAATGTCTTATTCTCGAGAAATCCATGTTTTTCTTATGTGCAAATGAGCTGCTAAGATCTATGAGCCGGACATAAAGCTCTGTTAATCTGCCTCCAGAGCTTATTTTAAATGTAAGGAAGTGTGAGCCATGTAATGACTGATTGTGCTGTGCTGTGAAGCATTTATGAATGGATGCTGCCATCTAGTGATCAGAGACAACAGCGGTAGTAACCAAAAGGGACATAGGAACCAAAAGAACGAAGACTGTTGTAACGGGAGAAAAGTAGAAGCTGGATGCACAGGGGGACTTGTGATGTGCTGTGATGCAACAAGAAAATTGGCATTAGGGATCGGCATTGATTGGTAATTATGGGCAAAAAAAACAGTCTTCCCTTTAGAGAGTTTTCATAAATCTGCCCTTTATTACCACCCCGGATCTGTCAGGATGACCCCTCACAGTTTATAGAAAATGAGTAAATAAAGGGTTAAACAGCAGTAATACTTATACTTTTTTACTCTTTTGTGTTCTATAAAGCATAAATAACAGAAGATCCTCAGCATTGAGGAATCTGCGTCAACAGAACATTCCCATCTTCCTCCGTAACATGAGTAAGAGGCCGCTGTCATCTGCGAGACACGTGCGGTCCAGGACGCGTTCATATGGAGGAATATGTCACTCACCCGGCACCAATATATCAGCACCATCTAATAGAGAGACGGCAGAATTAATAGAAGCTTAAGGGCCTTATTCATCTCCATCAAAACATCACCGGCCAAAGGGCAGGGAGGCTTAATATCTACTAATAGATAGTAAATCCCAAGCATGGCCGCTGCAGACCCTCACAGTGACAAGACCGATCACCTCTAGGACACAACACAGAGGAATTAATGCATGCGATTTTCACAGATCTACAATATATCTGTCCATACATCACATTACTCACTATAGCATTCTGATTGCAGCTCTGAAGTATAATACAGGAAGTAGCTCAGGATCAGTAATGTAATGTATGTACACAGCGACTGCACCAGCAGACTAGTGAGTGCAGCTCTTTTCAGCTGCTGCTCAGTGTGCTGATTGTGGGTGTGGTGGCTGCAGATCCTGCTGTGTGCTCCAGCTCTCCTGAGAACCAACACCTCTCCACCTGGGGATCTGCTCTCTCTCCTACCCAGGGAGGGAGTGGGATTCCTGGGATGAGTGATGGAGCCAAGTCCCAGGCTTCTGCTGCCCGAACCAGGCCGGCGGGGGGCAGAAGAAACCAGCAACCGGCCTGCACATCGGAGGACTCGGGGTGAGACTCTCCACCAGGAGTCGCAGCAATGTGGCCCCTACTCCCCCCCGGGACTGTGGAGACTCCCAGAAGCCGCAAGGCTTCCAGCATGGAGGGTAAGCCTGACAGCGTGCATGATGGCTTTCCTTCCGGAGGAAAGCTGAGTGCTCACGGAGGTGAGGCCGACCTCACTGAGGGGGGTTGGGGGCTGCAGGGACACCGGGAGTCTGTGTCCACCTATGCCTCCCGGGTCATGATCCACCTCCGTGAGTATGAAGATGCAAGAAAGCTTGTCAGGAGACTTCGGGAGGAGCTGCGCTGCACAAGCGCAAAAGCTGCGGGGGCCTCCAAACAGAGGAAGACTAAACTCCAGGCGGAGGTAAAGAGGCTAACATCTGAAATTATTGTGCTGGAACTTAGGAAAGCCACCATCAGGGAGCAGAGTGGTCCTTTTAAGGAAAAACTAATTAATGAAAACCGCTTCAGAGAAATGGCTGATACCAGAGAGCAAAGGCAGATGGGGCTGCAGTCTGAGAGCCAGGTGGATGATGAGAGTGATGATGACCAGCAGAAAGCCCCACCTGGCAGCCTGCAAAGTCACCCGCAGGCCACGTGCAGCAAGCTCCCTGCAGGACAGGCGACAATGACATCCGGTCGCAGTTCTGCTGGCTCTGGGGAGGACAGTGACAGCAGGGGCCAGGGAGGGGCGCTAATGGCGGAAATAAGGCTCCTGGAGTCCCCAGTGTGCCTCCAAAATTTCCATTTTGGTGACGATTTATCAGAAGAGGCACCTGGGGGCCACAAAAAGGATAAGAAGACCAAGCCAAAGCTGCAGGAAGCGGTAAGATACGTATATGCCCCCCTCCCTGTACCCCCTGAGTCGGTGGCAGGTTCAGCTCGCTGTATAAGCCCCGTTGCCCAGCCCAGCCCGGGTTCTGCTGTGGATCCGGTGCAAAGGCGTGGGGAGATTGCACAGCGTGGTAGTGAGGCGCAGAGCTCCGTCTCTGCTTGTAGTAGCGGGGACGCAGCAGGAGGTGCATCAGCCGAGAGGCTGGACAGTGAGGGCGGCCCGGCGGCCGGGCGTTCCGTCAGGCCACGATGCTGTGGGGCGCTCCTCAGTGGGAGGGGGAAGCAGCCCGGTGTCGGGGGCAGCTCCGGTAGCCTCGGCGCCTCTGAATGCTGTTGCCGCTGATCACTTAGTTGAGAAGCGGCGGCAGTGTAAGAGGGCTGCTGAGGCTGAAAGTTCCAGTCCTCCCACGGAAGTGCTATTTTGTGTTGGCGTTGCTGGCCCTGATGATCCTGATGCTAAAGATCAGCGGCGCCTCACAGCAGCTAAAAATCAGCGGCGCATTATACCGAATGCCAAACAGAAATTACCGACTGATGATGTGGAGGGCACGCACAAGACCAGGGGTGAGGTCGCCTCCAGTTCTATGGAGGTGACTGAGCCCCTTGTGCCTGATGATGCGGAGATCAAAATGTCATCCACCATTGTTACTGGTCCAGCAGGAATGAATGTGGTGGTGGGTGTGAATGAGGCCAATTCATTGTCCAGTGGTGTGGTTGCTGGTTTGGTGAAGGGTGAGATGGAGGTGGGTAATGGTGATGCTGTTGGGGCTGATGTGGTCACTGGTCCGGTTGCCCCCCCGTTGGTGGCAACACCTGTCCAGAGTTATGCCAGTGTCACCTTCGGGGCAAATAGGGCATCCTCCTCGTCTCCGGGCTTTGGGGACGGCATGTTGCAACGGCGCCTTCTGGAGGCTCTAAAGAAGGGGGAGAGATCACTAATGGTAGAGGGTCGAGAGGTTGATCTAGCCTTCTGCATAGAGAGGCATGGCCTCGGGGCCTTCCGAGAGCAAAAAGGGGGGGGGGGATACAGTGTGGTCCCTCCCAACAGCTGGGCCAGGCAGTGTGCGTAGGAATGTGGTCCGTCTTCGGTGGAGGGGCCGTGATGCATGTCCCCCAAGGTCTAAAGTTGTGGAGCTCCTGCTGAGGATGGGCTTCAAGGCGATTGACATCTACGCCTTGATACATCCCTATTCCACGCCTGAGATTGATGTCAGCTTTGTTCGGCCGGAGGGGCTTGAGCTCTTCTGGACGAATTATGAGTTGGCAAAAAATGAGCCCGGCTGGCGAGACTTTGCCGTTCAGGCAGTGTCGTGCCAAAACCAGATCAAGAAAGTGACTGTGATGACTCGTAACGAGTCGCTTTCTTGTTATGACATCATGACGTGGCTTGGTCGGTATTGAGAGGTGGTGGAGATGCCAAAGAAAAACCGCGATGAGTTTGGTATCTGGTCAGGGGCCTGGACGTTTATGGTAAAACTTAGGCGTTCAGGTGTTACGGTTACCCACATTCTATCATCCGCCTTAGTGGGTTTGGATCGTATCCTGGTCTTCTACCAGAGGCAACCGAAGCTCTGTCACAGGTGCGGCGACCGCACACACTTCAGTGCAAACTGCACCGTGCAGAAATGTGCGTTGTATGGGGGTGTCAGCCATCTTGCTGCCTCTTGTGTGGAGATTAGGTGCCACCTGTGTGGTGAGTTAGGTCACCCATTCAGCCGTTGTCCTCGCTCCTTCCCTAATGCAGTCGAGACCCGGTGGGAGAAAGCCGTGAGGCCGATTCTGCTGGGGAGGGGACTAGCAGGGGTGGGGGATCTGAGGGGCCAGGGAGGAAAAGCAATAAAAAGACGCCTGCCCAGCTGAGGCGTCTAGACAAGCGCAGACAGGAGAGGGAGCGGGACGAGCCCCAGACTACCGGGACAGCCCCTGTCCTGTATGCCAGTGTTGCTGCTGAGGCCCCGAGGGATGATGAGTTGGCTGAGGAGGTCAGGAGGATCCACAGGGAGGAAACTGCCTCTGCCTCAGAATCCTCCCATTATGAAAGTATGGATGAGGATAATAAGCGGTGGCTAGAGAACAAGCGTAAGCTCGGCACCAAAAAGATGAGAAAGAAGGGAGATAAAACATTTTCTCCCGCTCTGACCAATGTACCTAAGGAAGGTAAAACTGACTCCCCTCTGGTTAGTCTTTCTAACCGGTTCCAAGCCCTTGATAACATCTCTTCCTCTGAAGAGGAGGCTGAAGGTGAGGTTCCGGCTTCGGCAGAGCTTACAGGGGGCGCCGAGTCTCCTTCTCCTGGGGATGCAGGGTCCTTGGGGGGAGGGACTGGCCCAGAGTCTGGAGACGAGGACGAAAAAAGAAGGAAAAATGTGAGAATGGACACCTCTGTGTCATTAAAGAGGGGAAAGGATTCCTCGTCTGAGGCAGAGGATAAGGGGAGTGGGAAGAAAAAAGCCACCCAACTCATTCACCAATGATGGCGGTACCCACTCCGTTGACACTGGCGTCCATTAATGTCGCCTGCATTAAGTCAAATATGGCTAGATTTGCGGCCTTTGATTTTCTCAGCCGGGTTGAAGCTGACATTTTCTTTTTGCAAGAGACCAGGCTGCCAAACATGGCAGAGGTGTTTAAAGCAAAGATGGAGTGGAGACTCGGGCCCTCCTATTGGTCTTTTGCAGCCGAGCCGTATAGCGGAGTGGTGGTCCTTTTTACCGCACCGGTAAAATGCCGACGGGTTATTGAGTTAGAAAAGGGAAGGTGCCTGATATTAGATGTCCTCATGAAGGGTCAGGAGCTTCGGCTCATTAACATCTATGGTCCCCAATCTAAGTGGGACCGGAAGTGTCTCTTCATGAGGATCAAGCCCTACCTTTTTATGAGTCGGCAGGTCGTCTTTGGAGGGGACTTCAACACTGTCACGAGGCCCCGGGATAGAGGAGGTTCCAGAGACAAGCTGACTTATGATAGCGTCGCCCTTAATAGTATAACTAGTGAGGCTCGCCTGGTGGATGTCCACATCCGGCACACCCCAGGCCACGAGGGGTTCACCTATCATAGAGGTTACTGTAGGTCCAGGATAGACAGGTTTTATTTAAAGGAGGAAGCCGTCTCTTCAGCAGTATCTGTTGTTGATGTGGAGTTCTCCGATCACTGTTTGATTTTGTTTTCTCTGAATGTTAGAGAGACCCCCGGGATAGGAAGAGGCTTTTGGAGGCTCAATTCGTCTCTCTTGGAAGAGGCGGAGATAAGACAGTCCTTTGAGGATTTTCTTCAGAGCCAGGTACCCTTACTGGATCTTTGTAGTAGTAAGTCAGAGTGGTGGGAGATGTTTAAGAAAAGGGTGGTGAGATTCTTCCGCCAGCTCTCGAGCCTCAGGAGCCTGGACAGGTATCGCCTGTATCAGGGCCTGAGGAGGAAACTCGAGCATCCTGTCTCAACTGGAGGTAGCCGCAAGGAGATCTCCAGAGTGAAATCTTTGCTAATGAGGTGTCAGTATGATAGACACGCATCTTTGGTTTTTGAGAGGGATTACGGGAAGTACCGCTCGCCCGACCCTTACAGAAACTGCAAGATGTCAGTGAATAGTAAAGTTGTTACAGGACTGGTTGACACTGCGGGTTCCCTGAAAAGATCCAGATCAGGGATCCTGGAGGTCGTCAGATCCTTCTACTCGCACCTCTTGGGGAAGAGGCATCTGGATTGGGATGAGATGCCGGCTTTTCTGGCTGAAGCCGTTCCAGAACCAGGGGTAGACCCCTCTCTTGGCGTTTTGACAGAGATGATCAGGGAAGAGGAAGTTAACTTGGCGTTTGAAGGGCTTGCCCTAAAGAAATCTCCCGGTCTAGATGGCTTAACATCTGAATTCTATAAGACCTTTATGGACGCCTTGGTTCCCCTCTTGACTGAGGTATTCAATGAGTGTCTTTCCTTGGGCACTCTGCCAAAGTCAATGAGGAGGTCTGCCATGATCATCTTGTCAAAGGGTAAGGACCCATCTTGCATTGAGAATTGGCGTCCCATAGCGCTTCTCATTGCAGACAGGAAGGTTTTGGCAAAGGTGCTGTTTAATCGGCTGGTGAAATTTGCACCCCAGCTCCTTTCGGGGGCCCAGCATTGCTATGTTCCGGGCCGCAGTACAATTAGTGCTGTACTCTGTGTCCGAGAGGCGGTGGAGCAGGGTAGGGCTGGTCACTGGAAGGGGTACATGCTGTCATTGGACCAGGCAAAAGCGTTTGATCAGGTTAATCATGAGTACCTCTGGTCTGTCCTTCTGAGGTATGGCCTGCCGGGGTGGTTTGTTGATTGGCTTAAGACCTTGTACGCTGGGGCAGAGAGTTTCCCGCTTGTGAATGGTTGGATTGGCAGCTCTTTTGAGGTTGGGTGTGGTGTTCGCCAGGGTTGTCCCTTGAGCCCGCTAATGTACGTGTTTGCGATTGACCCACTTCTTAGGAGGGTGGAGCGTGGACCATTGGCTGGGATCGGGATGGACCGGGCAGCACCGGAAGCCACTCTGAGAGTGGTGGCGTATGCCGATTACGTCACCGTTTTTGTTTCCTCTGATGTGGAGACAGAATGGCTGATGTCAGAGGTAAATCACTACTCGGAGGCATCCGGGTCTAAGATCAACCGGGATAAGTGTGAGAGTCTCTGGCTGGGAGGAGGAGATCCTGGTTTTGATCTCCCGGACACCCTTCCAGAACCCAAAGTCTTTGCAAAAGTTCTTGGCATCGAATTTGGCCAGGGGGATTACCCCAAACAAAATTGGGACAGCAGGCTAGAGATCGCCACTCAGAAGGTGAACCAATGGAAGGGTTGGTCTTTGACCCTAAGGGAAAGGGTAAACCTGATCAAAACTTACCTGCTCCCTTTGCTGATCTATCTGGGCAGTGTGTGCATCTTGCCAGAGCCTCTCTGGACTCGGGTCTACAGTTTGTTCTTCCAACTGTTATGGGGGAATAGACTGAACCTGGTCAAGAGGGAGGTTACTTACCGTACGAGGAGACTAGGAGGGTTGGGTATGGTCAACCCTGCGGTATTCCTTGTGAATACCTTCATTAGGATCAATATTGAAAACCTCTGGAAAGAGAGGGCTCCTCCATGGGTATTCTCCTGTAAGGGATGGTTTCAGCCTTTCTTCCAGGAATGGGAGACAGGAGGGCAAGTGAAAGATCTCTGCACACCGCATGGACATCTCCCGGCTTACGCTACCGTGGTTCTGAAGGTAATTCGCCGGTGGGGTCTGGGAATGTGGGAGGTCAGGACTCTGCCCAGGAAGCTCCTTGACAAAAGGGTTTTCATGGGAAACTGTGTGTGAGGGACAATCTGAAGTGTAGGAGCTCTGAGGATTGGAACTGTCCTCGGGAGCATTGTGGTACCATGCTGGAAAGCATGGACCACTTCCTGCTTCGTAGTCCCTTTAACACAGAGGTGTTCAACAGGGTGGGCGCCTCCATTGGCTGGCCCCGGCTGGCCGGTCTCTCTTATGCGGAATGGGCCTATGGAGCATTCGGGGACCTGGGTGGTCGGGACCGCTGCACCTTATTTCTAGTTAGCGCAGTGGTTAGGTATCACACGTGGAACGCACGGTGCTTAGTATCGACGCAACGGAAAATCCTCCCAGTGGACGATGTGTTTAGGACCATACTAGATGACCTGGTGAAGGTGCGTTCTCTGGAGTATGAGATACTGGGTACACGGAGGGCCGCTCTCATCTGGAGCGGCTTTTCTTTTAGTGTGCCCTAGTCTGGTCATCTCCTCTCCTGGTGGTGGGCTGCTGCTGACACCATAGATTTTTGTTTTGTTTTGATCAGTAGACAGTGATGTAGGGCTGCAGGCACCGAACTTGGGCTTTGTCAGTTGTGGTTATTGTATTGTGTGTTATTCTATGGTTTGTTTCTGTATATATTGTATATATGGATTTGGGTGTAGGTGTTAGGTTGGGTGGTGGAAAAAGGGGGGAGGGGGGTTCATATTGTGGGACACTGATTATTTGGTTAAAAAACTGGCACTGCCTGATCTGGCCTATGGACGTTGGACATGGACTGAGGCATGAGACGCAGGACCAGCTCTCAGGTCAGTGCCGGGGTTGGGACTGGTGGGCTTGAGTGTGGGGTGCTTAGTTTTGTCTTGCATATACAGTACAGACCAAAAGTTTGGACACACCTTCTCATTTAAAGATTTTTCTGTATTTTCATGACTTTGAAAATTGTACATTCACACTGAAGGCATCAAAACTATGAATTAACACATGTGGAATTATATACTTAACAAAAAAGTGTGAAACAACTGAAAAGAACCTAGAATATAAGACATATTTTCAGTTGTTTCACACTTTTTTGTTAAGTATATAATTCCACATGTGTTAATTCATAGTTTTGATGCCTTCAGTGTGAATGTACAATTTTCAAAGTCATGAAAATACAGAAAAAATCTTTAAATGAGAAGGTGTGTCCAAACTTTTGGTCTGTACTGTATTTTTGTCGGCTATTGTTTACTTATTATATTGTTATTATTTTCTTTGGTAACCGGACCAGATGTCACAGTGTAAGTACTTGTTTATTCCGTATATATGTATAATATGTGTGTGAGGGGACAGGGAGCGACTGCACCAGCAGAATAGTGAATGCAGCTCTGGAGCATAATGTGAGATGTAACTTGGAATCAGTAATGTAATAAGTTTACATAGGTGATCTATTTTGAGATATTTCATTTTTATTTTTAGGTAATTTTACACACTTGTCTACAGCACATAACAGACATATAGGACGTTGTGTCCTTTCTCTCTGTGACTTGCTGGACATTCTTGTATTTATGACAATGCGTTATAGTTGGTTATTATATGGTGCGCAGAGTTTACTGTGATGGGGGATCCTGCTGGCGAGTGTCGGCTGTTGTACAGATTGTGGGGGCAGCGTTCACCGCTCACATAATCAGCTGTAGGTTGAGGTCGGTGGATACATCTAATAGACAGGCATCATTGGAGGCCATAGTAGGAGCGAGGTTGTCCCCATACTCCGGGATTAGCCCCATTGTCACAGTCCTGGGATTATAACAATGCAGCATACTGTATGACACAGGGAGATTATTCTGCGTCCAGATGGAGCGGCCGATGTGATGATAAATGCCGGCGAACGCCTGGCTGCTGATCGGAGCATGCTGCTAATGCCTTAATTGGTGCTTAGTCTAAACAGCTCATTAGAAAGGCTGATCCCCGGGCGCATTTCTGCAGTCTGTGTGACCCGGGAATGATGGCCAAGGAGCAGGTCCAGCGCAGGCTCTAATTAACAAGCTCGGGTCAGGCGAGACGTCTCTGGGATTACTGACATGGCAGTCAGAAGAAATGACTCTTGCCACAAGCAGGCAGAGAAGTCTGTCCGGCCAGTCATTAAACCAGAGAAAACAAATGCTGGCAGCCGAGACATCTGTGCCTCCC
This sequence comes from Phyllobates terribilis, assembly GCF_046119375.1. Lineage (NCBI taxonomy): Eukaryota > Metazoa > Chordata > Amphibia > Anura > Dendrobatidae > Phyllobates > Phyllobates terribilis. Next base: position 305,144,917 of record NW_027362772.1, read on the forward strand.
ACTCAGTATTGTCATTAAACCCGGCTTCATGGGACGCCGGCGGCCTAATTCCTTATGTGACCTTAATGCGCCAGCCCCGGCAAGGAAAAAGAGATTGCTCAGGGTGGCATCCTGCCAAATGCATGAATGATAATGAGATGGCTGCGATCTCACAAGAATGACTCTACTCCATAAAGAGACCGTCCTATGTACAAAAGCACCCTAAGAGGCGCAGCTGGGGAGCGGAAACGGAAAAAAAGGGGTCTCCTCACCCCCAAAATGTAGAGTCATCTGCCGCTCCTACAGCAGCAGATAGCATGGTGGCTTAGTAAAGGCGGTATGCCATAGATGTGTGATCGATGTGGGCCCCGCTGAGCGCCTTTTGGTGATGGAGAGGTGGCCACGTACATGGACATTTTTAGAAGTCCCATGCAAATTGCAAATGTGTGGCCACTAGTGTTGAGCGAGTATGTTCTGTCCGAGTATGCTCGGGCCGAGCTCCGAGTAGTTACAGCTGCTCGGTGATGAGGTTGAATCGCTCCCGTGTGCATGATTTGCGACTGTTTGGCAGCTTTATTACATGAGAGGAATGTCTATTTCTTACACATTCCTCACATGTAATAAAGCTGTCAAACAGTCGCAAATCATTCACATGGGAGCAATTCAACCATATCACCGAGCAGCTGTAAATACTCGGAGCTCGGCCCGATTATACTCAGACAGAACATACTCGCTCAACCCTAGTGGCCACCTCTTCACTGACCACGTCACTCAAATGGTCGCTATTCTCAAGATAGATACCGATCACAGTGGTGACACCCATATCATGTCAATGTGCCAAATACAGGGGATGTCCCAAAAAATGCAGTGAAGTTCTTTTGGGCAACCTTCACATATACTTCTAGGCAAAAACCTCGCCGCTGAGCGTTTGTGATGATTCAATTCAGTTAAGACAATCAATCCTCTGAACTAAGCCGTCTGGAGGGATACATTTCACCGACACTGACCCATTGAAGGATGCAAATTGGATAAACCTTCATCTATAAGAGATAACAAGCCTACAGGATGTAAGCGAATACCATGAAAGTGACAAAGAAGTGACACGAGTCAAGAAGAAAAATGTCTGAACCGTACATGGCCCAACAATTAAACTTGTAGGTGGATCAAAACGTGTATGTGGCCCTTTAGCTTTAAACATGGCCCCTGACTCAAAACATGAAAGGGTTAACTTGAACAATTAAGTGGACAACACCTATAATGGTTACCAGCAGTAGGAAAGTAAAATTCATAATGATCACATATCACAATGGAGGCAGTGAGCTTGTTGGTTAGAGTACAACAGCGATCAACAAGCTTGGCAGCTACAATTCAATAAAGAGGTCACAGTGGTTGGACTGCTAGGAAGCAGAAAGTGGGACAGTTATATTACTAGCATGCGCACAGCTTGGTGGTTATACTAGTAGGCACAGAACTTGGCGGTTATACTACGAGGGGGCACAGAGAAGCACAAAGTGCTAGCAGGCACAGAGATCAGGAGTTAATTTAATAGAAGACACAGAGCTCAGCAATTATACTACTAGTAGGCACAGACCTGGCAATTATTCTACTACTAGGCACTGAGCTTGGCAGTTATACTACTAGTAGGCACAGAGCTTGGTGTTTATACTACTAGTAGGCACAAAGCTTGGTGGTTATAATACTAGTAGGTACAGAGATTGGCCGTTATACTACTAGTAGGCACAGAGCTTGGTGGTTATCCTATTAGTAGGCACAGAGCTTGGCAGTTATACTACTAGTAGGCACAGAGCGTGGCGGTTATATTACTAGTAGGCACAGAGATTGGCGGTTATACTACTAGTAGGCACAGAGCTTAGTGGTTATACTATTAGTAGGCACCGAGCTTGCCGGTTATGCTACTAATAGTGTTAGAGCTTGGGATTTATACTACTAGTAGGCACAGAACTTGGCGGTTATACTACAAGGGGGCACAGAAAAGCACAAAGTGCTAGCAGGCACAGAGATCAGGAGTTAATTTAATAGAAGACACAGAGCTCAGAAATTATACTACTAGTAGGCACAGAGATCAGGAGTTAATTTAATAGAAGACACAGAGCTCAGAAATTATACTACTAGTAGGCACAGACCTGGCAATTATTCTACTACTAGGCACTGAGCTTGGCAGTTATACTACTAGTAGGCACAGAGCTTGGTGTTTATACTACTAGTAGGCACAAAGCTTGGTGGTTATAATACTAGTAGGTACAGAGATTGGCGGTTATACTACTAGTAGGCACAGAGCTTGGTGGTTATACTATTAGTAGGCACAGAGCTTGGCAGTTATACTACTAGTAGGCACAGAGATTGGCCGTTATACTACTAGTAGGCACAGAGATTGGCTTGAACAATTAAGTGGACAACACCTATAATGGTTATTAGCAGTAGGAAAGTAAAATTCATAATGATCACATATCACAATGGAGGCAGTGAGCTTGTTGGTTAGAAAGCGGGACAGTTATATTACTAGCATGCACACAGCTTGGTGGTTATACTAGTAGGCACAGAACTTGGCGGTTATACTACAAGGGGGCACAGAGAAGCACAAAGTGCTAGCAGGCACAGAGATCAGGAGTTAATTTAATAGAAGACACAGAGCTCAGCAATTATACTACTAGTAGGCACAGACCTGGCAATTATTCTACTACTAGGCACTGAGCTTGGCAGTTATACGACTAGTAGGCACAGAGCTTGGTATTTATACTACTAGTAGGCACAAAGCTTGGTGGTTATAATACTAGTAGGTACAGAGATTGGCGGTTATACTACTAGGAGGCACAGAGCTTAGTGGTTATACTATTAGTAGGCACCGAGCTTGCCGGTTATACTACTAATAGTGTTAGAGCTTGGCATTTATACTACTAGTAGGCACAGAGCTTGGCGGTTATATTACTGGTAGGCGCAGATCTTGGAGGTTATACTACTAGTAGGCACCGAGCTTGGGATTATACTACTGGTAGGCACAGAGCTTGATGGTTATACTACTAGTAGGCACAGAGATCAGTGGTTATACTACTGGTAGGCACAGAGCTTGGCGGTTATACTACTTGTAGGCACAGAGCTTGGTGGTCATACTACTAGTAGGCACAAAGCTTGGTGGTTATACTACTGGTAGGCACAGAGCTTGGCGGTTATACTGCTAGTGTGGCACAGAGCTTGGTGGTCATATTACTAGTAGGCACAAAGCTTGGTGGTTATAATACTAGTAGGCACACAGCTTGGCAGTTATACTACTAGTAGGCACAGAGCGTGGCGGTTATACTACTAGTAGGCACAGAGCTTGGCAGTTATACTACTAGTAGGAGCAGAGTTTGGTAGTTATACTACTAATAGTCTTAGAGCTTAGTGGTTATACTATTAGTAGGCACAGAGCTTGCCAGTTATACTACTAGTAGGTACAGAGCTTGCCGGTCATACTACTAAGAGGCATCGCGAAGCTCATACTAATAGCTCAGGAGTTAGTCTAATAGGAGGCGCAGAGCTTGGTGGTTATAATACTAGTAGGCACACAGCTTGGCAGTTATACTACTAGTAGGCACAGAGCGTGGCAGTTATACTACTAGTAGGCACAGAGCTTGGCGGTTATACTACTAGTAGGAGCAGAGTTTGGTAGTTATACTACTAATAGTCTTAGAGCTTAGTGGTTATACTATTAGTAGGCACAGAGCTTGCCAGTTATACTACTAGTAGGTACAGAGCTTGCCGGTCATACTACTAAGAGGCATCGCGAAGCTCATACTAATAGCTCAGGAGTTAGTCTAATAGGAGGCGCAGAGCTTGGTGGTTATAATACTAGTAGGCACACAGCTTGGCAGTTATACTACTAGTAGGCACAGAGCGTGGCAGTTATACTACTAGTAGGCACAGAGCTTGGCGGTTATACTACTAGTAGGAGCAGAGTTTGGTAGTTATACTACTAATAGTCTTAGAGCTTAGTGGTTATACTATTAGTAGGCACAGAGCTTGCCAGTTATACTACTAGTAGGTACAGAGCTTGCCGGTCATACTACTAAGAGGCATCGCGAAGCTCATACTAATAGCTCAGGAGTTAGTCTAATAGGAGGCGCAGAGCTTGGTGGTTATAATACTAGTAGGCACACAGCTTGGCAGTTATACTACTAGTAGGCACAGAGCGTGGCAGTTATACTACTAGTAGGCACAGAGCTTGGCGGTTATACTACTAGTAGGAGCAGAGTTTGGTAGTTATACTACTAATAGTCTTAGAGCTTAGTGGTTATACTATTAGTAGGCACAGAGCTTGCCAGTTATACTACTAGTAGGTACAGAGCTTGCCGGTCATACTACTAAGAGGCATTGCGAAGCTCATACTAATAGCTCAGGAGTTAGTCTAATAGGAGGCGCAGAGCTTTGTGGTTATACTGCTAGGAGGGACAGGGATTAGTGGTTGCAGAAAAACTGGAAAAGTCTCTAGTCTACAGTGGCTGGTTCTTGCTAAAGTGCTACCAGGTCACTTTAGGGTGCGTTAAATCTAATATCTACCTTTACATCGGGGTAATCATTTTAGTCATTGAGGTCCCCTACAGGTAGTCATTTGTTAGAGGTCCACAACCACTTAGTATTGCAGAGCAGACTCCATTCTTCAACGTTGTCTGGGCAGACCAGGTTTGTTCTGAGCAGGACTCGCCCCCTAAGGCTCTTGCTGTCGTAGCTTAAAACTGAGCATCGAGCCCTCTGACCATCTTGGTTGTACACTTTACCGGTCTACCATCAACACTGTCAGGCCATATGGCGCAGAAGTGCAGTCCGGGACGTCCTCACAATGTTTGGTGCCGTACTCTGGCTCCTGACTCACCCACTTGTGACCGCACTGAGCCTGCGTACCCAAGAAAAATATACATATCCCCTGAAATATAAATAGCATACACCCAATACTGCACAGTTACCTGGGCTAATGGGGTTAAATACCAGTGACTTAAAGGGGCACATTACTATTTAAAGGGCCAGTGCCCCAAAACAGGTTACAACAGCTGGAACAATATAAACACAACATGAGGAAACAAGAGCCGAGTTACTTCACTGGACCAACACGAGAAGGATATGCCTCCTTTGTGGGGTGGTGGGGATGCTTCTAAGTCATAGGTTTATTTGCATAAAACTAGAAAATTAGCCAGTGTTAGAAGTAAAGATGTCCTTAAAATTCATAGTGAAAAAAAAGTCAAAATGAATGATAATTTTTCTGGTTAATGTGCTGTAAAAGTCACTTTTATAAAAAGCCAATTGTGCCATACTCAATCTTAATTGTTGTCAGTGTATGAGCCCCGTCTAGCGCGGCAGATCTGCATTATTTGGATGCCTGTTCCTCCGCGCTGGTGATGAATTACTGCAGATGAAGGATGTCACCTCGGAGGCGAAAACTTATACATCAAACTAGGACAACGCTCAGTCATTATCCTCGGTGCTGGCGGTAACGTATCAGGACGCTGGGAGCGGTGGGATAATGCTCCGCTTCATTATAGTGCCGCGTGATATGGCCGCGTCGTCAGCGTCACCATGTGTAAGTCACTGTACGTGGTACCGTGTTACTGTGTGTCCCTCCTGGTAATCCGGCATCTAACAAAACTATCCCGGATTAGGAGCAAATGTCACCACGACCTGCACATCGGGGCCCGGAATCAGCGCCATGAAGTGTAGAAGGGAGAAAAAGCAGCTACTTAATGGGTCAACAGTGAGAATCAGACATGACAGACGGACGGCATTGCTCTGGGTTATTCCCTTGGTCCGCGCCCGGTATGGAGAAACCAACAAACTGGAAATAAACCTGCGGGAGAAGTGTCTGCATGTAAAGAATCTTATCAATATGTATAGCGGAGCCCTGCATCAGTCAATCACATCGCCAGGCGCTTAAAGCAATCATGTCCTGGTCTCTGGGGAGAACAGAATCAACTTCTCAACACAAGCTGTCAATGCGAGGTGAAATTAACTTCCACACCTGGAATAGACAGACGTCACCGACCACTTAATCCGAGTTGTTTTTATCTGATTTAAATTCCACTAATATTGATCTCACAGACATATTGTTACAGCCATACAACGGCATACCCCGTATTATACTCCAGAGCGGCACTCACTATTCTGCTGGCGAAGTCACTGTATACATTACATTACTGATCCTGAGTTACATCCTGTATTATACTCCAGAGCTGCACTCACTATTCTGCTGGTGCAGTCACTGTGTACATACATTACATTACTGATCCTGAGTTACATCCTGTATTATACTCCAGAGCTGCACTCACTATTCTGCTGGTGCAGTCACTGTGTACATACATTACATTACTGATCCTGAGTTACATCCTGTATTATACTCCAGAGCTGCACTCACTATTCTGCTAGTGCAGTCACTGTGTACATACATTACATTACTGATCCTCTGTTACATCCTGTATTATCCTCCAGAGCTGCACTCACTATTCTGCTGGTGCAGTCACTGTGTACATACATTACATTACTGATCCTGAGTTACATCCTGTATTATACTCAAGAGCTGCACTCACTATTCTGCTGGTGCAGTCACTGTGTACATACATTACATTACTGATCCTGAGTTACATCCTGTATTATACTCCAGAGCTACACTCACTATTCTGCTGGTGCAGTCACTGTGTACATACATTACATTACTGATCCTGAGTTACATCCTGTATTATACCCCAGAGCTGCACTCACTATTCTGCTGGTGCAGTCACTGTGTACATACATTACATTACTGATCCTGAGTTACATCCTGTATTATACCCCAGAGCTGCACTCACTATTCTGCAGGTGGAGTCACTGTGTACATACATTACATGACATTACTGATCCTGAGTTACCTCCTGTATTATACTCCAGAGCTGCGCTCACTATTCTGCTGGTGCAGTCACTGTGTACATACATTACATTACTGGTCCTGAGTTACATCCTGTATTATACTCCAGAGCTGCACTCACTATTCTGCTGGTGCAGTCACTGTATATATATTACATTACTGATCCTGAGTTACATCCTCTATTATACCCCAGAGCTGCACTCACTATTCTGCTGGTGCAGTCACTGTGTACATACATTACATTACTGATCCTGAGTTACATCCTGTATTATACTCCAGAGCTGCACTCACTATTCTGCTGGTGCAGTCACTGTGTACATACATTACATTACTGATCCTGTACTGATCCTGAGTTACATCCTGTATTATCCTCCAGAGCTGCACTCACTATTCTGCTGGTGCAGTCACTGTGTATATACATTACATTACTGATCTTGAGTTATTATACCCCAGAGCTGCCCTCACTATTCTGCTGGTGCAGTCACTGTGTACATACATTACCTTACTGATCCTGAGTTACATCTTGTATTATACTCCAGAGCTGCACTCACTATTCTGCTGGTGCAGTCACTGTGTACATACATTACATTACTGATCCTGAGTTACATCCTGTATTATACTCCAGAGCTGCACTCACTATTCTGCTGGTGCAGTCACTGTGTACATACATTACATTACTGATCCTGAGTTACATCTTGTATTATACTCCAGAGCTGCACTCACTATTCTGCTGGTGCAGTCACTGTGTACATACATTACATTACTGATCCTGAGTTACATCCTGTATTATACTCCAGAGCTGCACTCACTATGCTGCTGGTGCAGTCACTGTGTACATACATTACATTACTGATCCTGAGTTATATCCTGTATTATACTCCAGAGCAGCATTCACTATTCTGCTGGTGCAGTCACTGTGTACATACATTACATTACTGATCCTGAGTTACATCCTGTATTATACTCCAGAGCTGCACTCACTATTCTGCTGGTCCAGCCGCTCCCTCTCTCCTCACACACATATTATACATATATACACAATAATAACTACCTACACCATGACATCTGGTCCGGTTACCAAACAAATAATAACAATATAATAAACAATAACCAACAAATTATATACAAACTAATATATACATTCTTTTTTTTTTAAATAAATAAAATAAATGCTAACTATACAAATATATACAAGACAAAACAAAACCCCCCACACTCGAGCCCACCAGTCCCTCCCCGGCACTGACCTGAGAGCTGTTCCTGCGTCTCATGCCTCAGTCCATGTCCAACGTCCATAGGCCAGATCAGGCAGTGCCAGTTTTTCACCCAAATAACCAGTGTCCCAAAGCCCCACAAGATGAACCCACCTCCCCCCTTTTCCCTCCACCCAACCTAACAACTACACCCAAACCCATATATACAATATATACAGAAACAAACAATACAATAACCACAACTGACAAAGCCCAAGTTCGGCGCCTGCAGCCCTACATCACTGTCTACTGATCAATAAAACAAAAATCTATGGTGTCAGCAGCAGCCCACCACCAGGAGAGGAGATGACCAGACTAGGGCACACTAAAAGAAAAGCCCCTCCAGAGGAGAGCGGCCCTCCGTGTACCCAGTCTCTCATACTCCAGAGAGCGCACCTTCACCAGGTCACCGAGTATGGTCCTAAACACATCGTTCACTGGGAGGATTTTCCGCTCCGTTGATACTAAGCACCGTGCGTTCCACGTGTGATACCAAACCACTGCGCTAACTAGAAATAAGGTGCAGCGGTCCCGACCACCCAGGTCCCCGAATGCTCCATAGGCCCATTCCGCATAAGAGAGACCGGCCAGCCGGGGCCAGCCAATGGAGGCGCCCACCCTGTTGTACACCTCTGTGTTAAAGGGACTACGAAGCAGGAAGTGGTCCATGCTTTCAAGCATGGTATCACAATGCTCCCGAGGACAGTTCCTGTCCTCAGAACTCCTACACTTCAGATTGTCCCTCACACACAGTTTCCCATGGAAGCAGCGCCAAGCCAAGTCCCAAACCTTTGAGGGGATCCTGATAGAATTCAAAAGATGCAGACCCACCCCAAGATCCCGACTTGGGCAATCCCTGAGCGCCAGAGGCCTCTGAAAATGGGTCAACAGAACCCTTTTGTCAAGGAGCTTCCTTGGCAGAGTCCTGACCTCCCACATTCCCGGACCCCATCGGCGAATTACCTTCAGAACCACGGTAGCGTAAGCCGGGAGATGTCCATGCGGTGTGCGGAGATCCTTCACTTGCCCTCCTGTCTCCCATTCCTGGAAGAAAGGCTGAAACCATCCCTTACAGGAGAATACCCACGGAGGAGCCCTCTCTTTCCAGAGGTTTGCAATATTGATCTTAATGAAGGTATTCACAAGGAATACCACAGGGTTGACCATACCCAACCCTCCTAGTCTCCTCGTACGGTAAGTAACCTCCCTCTTGACCAGGTTCAGTCTATTCCCCCATAACAGTTGAAAGAACAAACTGTAGACCCGAGTCCAGAGAGGCTCTGGCAAGATGCACACACTGCCCAGATAGATCAGCAAAGGGAGCAGGTAAGTTTTGATCAGGTTTACCCTTTCCCTTAGGGTCAAAGACCAACCCTTCCATTGGTTCACCTTCTGAGTGGCGATCTCTAGCCTGCTGTCCCAATTTTGTTTGGGGTAATCCCCCTGGCCAAATTCGATGCCAAGAACTTTTGCAGAGACTTTGGGTTCTGGAAGGGGGTCCGGGAGATCAAAACCAGGATCTCCTCCTCCCAGCCAGAGACTCTCACACTTATCCCGGTTGATCTTAGACCCGGATGCCTCCGAGTAGCGATTTACCTCTGACATCAGCCATTCTGCCTCCCCATCAGAGGAAACAAAAACGGTGACGTCATCGGCATACGCCACCACTCTCAGAGTGGCTTCCGGTGCTGCCCGGTCCATCCCGATCCCAGCCAACGGTCCACGCTCCATCCTCCTAAGAAGTGGGTCAATCGCAAACACGTAGAGTAGTGGGCTCAAGGGACAACCCTGGCGAACACCACACCCAACCTCAAAAGAGCTGCCAATCCAACCGTTCACAAGCGGGAAACTCTCTGCCCCAGAGTACAAGGTCTTAAGCCAATCAACAAACCCCCCCGGCAGGCCATACCTCAGAAGGACAGACCAGAGGTACTCATGATTAACCCGATCAAACGCTTTTGCCTGGTCCAATGACAGCATGTACCCCTTCCAGTGGCCAGCCCTACCCTGCTCCACCGCCTCTCGGACACAGAGTACAGCACTAATTGTACTGCGGCCCGGAACAGAGCAATGCTGGGCCCCCGAAAGGAGCTGGGGTGCAAATTTCACCAGCCGATTAAACAGCACCTTTGCCAAAACCTTCCTGTCTGCATTGAGAAGCGCTATGGGACGCCAATTCTCAATGCAAGATGGGTCCTTACCCTTTGACAAGATGATCAGGGCAGACCTCCTCATTGACTTTGGCAGAGTGCCCGAGGAAAGACACTCATTGAATACCTCAGTCAAGAGGGGAACCAAGGCATCCTTAAAGGTCTTATAGAATTCAGATGTTAACCCATCCAGATCGGGAGATTTCTTCAGGGCAAGCCCTTCAATCGCCAACTTAACTTCCTCTTCTCTGATCATCTCTGTCAAAACGCCAAGAGAGGGGTCTACCCCTGGTTCTGGGACGGCTTCTGCCAGAAAAGCCGACATCTCATCCCAATCCAGATCCCTCTTCCTCAAGAGGTGCGAGTAGAAGGATCTGACGACCTCCAGGATCCCTGATCATCTCTGTCAAAACACCAGTGTCGACCAGTCCTGTAACAACTTTACTATTCACTGACATCTTGCAGTTTCTGTAAGGGTCGGGCGAGCGGTACTTCCCGTAATCCCTCTCAAAAACCAAAGATGCGTGTCTATCATACTGACACCTCATTACAAAGATTTCACTCTGGAGATCTCCTTGCGGATATCTCCAGTTGAGACAAGATGCTCGAGTTTCCTCCTCAGGCCCTGATACAGGCGGTATCTGTCCAGACTCCTGAGGCTCGAGAGCTGGCGGAAGAATCTCGCCACCCTTTTCTTGAACATCTCCCACCACTCTGACTTACTACTACAAAGATCCAGTAAGGGTACCTGACTGTGAAGAAAATCCTCAAAGGATTGTCTTGTCTCCGCTTCTTCCAAGAGAGATGAATTGAGCCTCCAAAAGCCTCTTCCCATCAGGGGGGTCTCTGTAACATTCAGGGAAAACAAAATCATACAGTGATCGGAGAACTCCACCTCAACAACTGATACTGCTGAAGAGACGGCTTCCTCCTTTAAATAAAACCTGTCTATCCTGGACCTACAGTTACCTCTATGATAGGTGAACCCCTCGTGGCCTGGGGTGTGCCAGATGTGGACATTCACTAGGCGAGCCTCACTAGCTATACTATTAAGGGCGACGCTATCATAAGTCAGCTTGTCTCTGTAACCTCCTCTATCCCGGGGCCTCGTGACCGTGTTGAAGTCCCCTCCAAAAACGACCTGCCGACTCGTAAAAAGGTAGGGCTTGATCCTCATAAAGTGACACTCCCGGTCCCATTTAGATTGGGGACCATAGATGTTAATGAGTCGAAGCTCCTGTCCCTTCATGAGGACATCTAATATCAGGCTCCTCCCCATTTCTAACTCAATAACCCGTCGGCATTCTACCTGTGAGGTAAAAAGGACCGCCACTCCGCTATACGGCTTGGGTGCAAGAGACCAATAGGAGGGCCCGAGTCTCCACTCCCTCTTTGCTTTAAACACCTCTGCCATGTTTGGCAGCCTGGTCTCTTGCAAAAAGAAAATGTCAGCTTCAACCCGGCTGAGAAAATCAAAGGCCGCAAATCAAGCCATATTTGACTTAATGCTGGCGACATTAATGGATGCCAGCGTCAACGGAGTGGGTACCGCCATCATTGGTGATCGAGTTAGATGACTTCCTTCTTCTCACTCCTCTTATCCTCAGCCTTAGACGAGGAATCCTTCCCCCTCTTTAACGAAACAGAGGTATCCATTCCCGCATTTTTCCTTCTTTTTTCATCCTCGTCTCCAGACTCTGGGCCAGTCCCTCCCCCCAAGGACCTTGCATCCCCAGAAGAAGGAGACTCAGCACCCCCTGTAAGCTCCGCCGAAGCCGGAACCTCACCCTCGGCCTCCTCCTCAGAGGAAGAGATGTTCTCAAGGGCTTGGAACTGGTTAGAAAGACCAACCAGAGGGGAGTCAGTTTTACCTTCCTTAGATACCGGTCAGAGCCGGAGAAGATGTTTTATCTCCCTTCTTTCTCTTCTTTTTGGTGCCGAGCTTACGCTTGTCCTCTAGCCACTGCTTATTATCCTCATCCATACTTTCATAATGGGAGGATTCTGAGGCAAAGGCGGTTTCCTCCCTGTGGATCCTACTGACCTCCTCATCCAACTCATCATCCCTCGGGGCCTCAGCAGCAACACTGGCATCCAAGACAGGGGCTGTCCCAGTAGCCCAGGGCTCGCCCCGCTCCCTCTCCTGTCTGCGCTTGTCTAGACGTCTCAGCTGGGCAGGCGTCTTTTTATTGCTTTTCTTCCCTGGCCCCTCTGCTCCCCCACCCCTGCTAGTCCCCTCCCCAGCAGAATCAGCCTCTTGGCTTTCTCCCACCGGGGTCTCGACTGCATTAGCGAAGGAGCGAGGACAACGGCTGAATGAGTGACCTAACTCACCACACAGGTGGCACCTAATCTCCACACAAGATGCAGCAAGATGGCCGACACCCCCACACAACACACATTTCTGCACAGTGCAGTTTGCACTGAAGTGGGTGGGGTTGCCGCACCTGTGACAGAGCTTCGGTTGCCCCTGGTAGAAGACTGGGAACTCCAGGAGCTTTATTTCAGCCATCAGCGCCCCTCCCTGGCCGCTGCTGTCACTGTCCTCCCCAGAGCTGGCAGAACTGCGACCGGATGTCACTGTCGCCTGTCCTGCAGGGAGCTCGCTGCACGTGGCCTGCGGGTGACTTTGCAGGCTGCCAGGTGGGGCTTCCTGCTGGTCATCATCACTCTCATCATCCACCTGGCTCTCAGGCTGCAGCCCCATCTGCCTTTGTTCTCTGGTATCAGCCATTTCTCTGAATCTATCTTCATTTATCAGTTTTTCCTTGAAAGGACCACTTTGCTCTCTGATGGTAGCTTTCCTAAGTTCAAGCACATTAATCTCACAGTGAGCCTCTTTACCTCCGCCTGGAGTTTAGCCTTCCTCGGTTTGGAGGCACCTGCAGCTTTGGCGCTTGTGCAGCGCAGCTCCTCCCGGAGTCTCCTGATGAGCTTACTGGCATCTTCATACTCACGGAGGTAGCTCATAACCCGGGAGGCATAGGTGGACACAGACTCCCAGGGACTTTGAATCGCCCAACCTTCCTCAGTGAAGTCGGCCTCACCTTCGTGAGCACTCAGCTTTCCTCCGGAAGGAGCGCCATCATGCACGCTGTCAGGCTTACCCTCCATGCTGGACGCCTTGCGGCTTCTCTGGGTCTCCACAAACCCAGGGGGAGTAGGAGCCACATTTCTGCGACTCCTGGTGGAGCATCTCACCCCCAAGTCCTCCGATGTGCAGGCCTGTTGCTGGTTTCTCCTACTCCCCACAGAGGTACTGCATCTCACCCAGAGGTGTGGTATCTCACTCTCAGGTAAGGAAGGAGTACAGCTCGGGACCCTAACCCCTGCTTCCAACACATATCCGCAGTGGGGGTAGGGCGAGATTGCTCCTAAGGGAGAGCACAGTCCCGGGTCCCTAGCTGAGGGGAGGAGCTATGTAATGGGTGTGGGTGGAGGAAGCAGCTTAGGGGAGCAGATGAAGGAAGGTATAAATAGAGAAGCCATATTGTTAGTTCAGTTCAATCCAGGCAGAGCAGTGAGAGAGAACAGTCTACAGTGAGAGGAGTTGGGAGCAGGGCTGAAGGAGAAGGAGAGAGGAGCAGGAAGGGCTCCAGGAACGAAGGAAGGGACCCCAGGGGTACGGGCAGTGCAGGAGGCCACCCGTAATCCCGAATCTACCAGGAGGTGGAGGGATCAAGCCACACAAAGGGGACCGGTCCCTCACCTAGCAGAGCACTTCATGTCTCAACTAGAAACCGGAGGCTGCATCTATATATATAATCGTCTTATCCCGTCTGTCTGTCTGTCTGTCTGTGTGTCTGTCTGTCCAGGAAATCCCGCGTCGCTCATTGGTCCGGCAGCGGCCAATCAGCGCCGGGGGATTTCTAAAAAAAGCTGGCGGCCGTTAGCGGCTCATCTGCGGGACGGAGCTGAGCAGCGATGCAGCCGGGAGATGACCGGCGCGAGGCGCTCATCTCCCGGCCGGCAACAGCAGAAGGAACCCGACCGCCGGACCTATCTGCGGGACGGAGATGCAGCCGGGAGATGAGCGGCGCGAGGCGCTCATCTCCCGGCCGGTAGCAGCGGAAGGACCGCCGGCGCCGCTGACCTCCATGCGGAAGGGAGGACCGGGGAGCGGCGCTGCGGGTCGGGATACTTCTGCTGCGAGCGCCCGCTATGTCCCGGGTTCTCGCAGCGGAAGTATCCGCACAGGCAGCGCCGCTCCCCGGTCCTCACCAAGACGATTCGATGATTGGTCGCGGTCTTCGGACCCGACCAATCACTGATCTTAGCGCAAAACTTAAACACTATTGTGCTGATTGGTCGCCGACGCTGCCCGCGACCAATCACCGATTTGGGCGCCAAATTTAAATATCGGCCGCAACCAATCACCACAGCGGTGTTTAAATGTGGAGCCAAGATCAGTGATTGGTCGCGGCCGTCAGCCGCGAACAATCAGCGAGATTGGCGCCAAATTTAAATAACGCTCTGCTGATTGGTCGCCGGCCGCGACTAATCAGTGATTTTGGTGCCAAATTTAAACACGCTCTCCATTCCTCACTAACACGGTTCGCTGATTGGCCGCGGCCGCCGCCCATGACCAATCAGCGATTTTGGCGCCAAATTTAAACACCGCTCTGCTGATTGGTCGAGGCCGGCGACCGCGACCAATCAGCAGAGCGATGCAGAGCGGGGTTTAAATTTGGCCCCAAAGTCGCTGATTAGTCGCGGCTGACGGCCGCGACCAATCAGCAGTATTGGCGCCAAATTTAAACACCGCTCTGCTATTCTAGAATATCCGATGCATTAGAATCGGGCCACCATCTAGTTTATATATAATGATGGTAGGGTATGAGATATATTTTTTGTCTTTTGTAGGTTTTGCATCTTTTTGCTAGTGTGAATATGCTCCTATTTCTTGCATGTGTACCATCTTAGACCTCAGTTCACATTGCTTGGTTTTTTGGTGCAGTCACTGTGTACATACATTACATTACTGATCCTGAGTTACATCCTGTATTATACTCCAGAGCTGCACTCACTATTCTGCTGGTGCAGTCACTGTGTACATACATTACATTACTGATCCTGAGTTACATCCTGTATTATACTCCAGAGCTGCACTCACTATTCTGCTGGTGCAGTCACTGTGTACGTACATTACATTACTGATCCTGAGTTGCATCCGGTATTATATTCCAGAGCTGCACTCACTATTCTGCTGGTGGAGTCACTGTGTACATACATTACATTACTGATCCTGAGTTGCATCCTGTATTATACTCCAGAGTTGCACTCACTATTCTGCTGGTGCAGTCACTGTGTACGTACATTATATTACTGATCCTGAGTTACATCCTGTATTATACTCCAGAGCTGCACTCACTATTCTGCTGGTGCAGTCACTGTGTACGTACATTACATTACTGATCCTGAGTTGCATCCTGTATTATATTCCAGAGCTGCACTCACTATTCTGCTGGTGGAGTCACTGTGTACATACATTACATTACTGATCCTGAGTTACATCCTGTATTATACTCCAGAGCTGCACTCACTATTGTGCTGGTGCAGTCACTGTGTACATATATTACATTACTGATCCTGAGTTACATCCTGTATTATACTCCAGAGCTGCACTCACTATTCTGCTGGTGCAATCACTGTGTACATACATTACATTACTGATCCTGAGTTACATCCTGTATTATACTCCAGAGCTGCACTCACTATTCTTCTGGTGCAGTCACTGTGTACGTACATTACATTACTGATCCTGAGTTACATCCTGTATTATACTCCAGAGCTGCACTCACTATTCTGCTGGTGCAGTCACTGTGTACGTACATTACATTACTGATCCTGAGTTGCATCCTGTATTATATTCCAGAGCTGCACTCACTATTCTGCTGGTGCAATCACTGTGTACATACATTACATTACTGATCCTGAGTTACATCCTGTATTATACTCCAGAGCTGCACTCACTATTCTTCTGGTGCAGTCACTGTGTACGTACATTACATTACTGATCCTGAGTTACATCCTGTATTATACTCCAGAGCTGCACTCACTATTCTGCTGGTGCAGTCACTGTGTACGTACATTACATTACTGATCCTGAGTTACCTCCTGTATTATACTCCAGAGCTGCACTCACTATTCTGCTGGTGCAGTCACTGTGTACATACATTACATTACTGATCCTGAGTTACATCCTGTATTATACTCCAGAGCTGCACTCATTATTCTGCTGGTGCAGTCACTGTGTACATACATTACATTACTGATCCTGAGTTACATCCTGTATTATACTCCAGAGCTGCACTCACTATTCTGCTGGTGCAGTCACTGTGTACATACATTACATTACTGATCCTGAGTTACCTCCTGTATTATACTCCAGAGCTGCACTCACTATTCTGCTGGTGCAGTCACTGTGTACATACATTACATTACTGATCCTGAGTTACATCCTGTATTATACTCCAGAGCTGCACTCACTATTCTGCTGGTGCAGTCACTGTGTACATACATTACATTACTGATCCTGAGTTACATCCTGTATTATACTCCAGAGCTGCACTCACTATTCTGCTGGTGCAGTCACTGTGTACATACATTACATTACTGATCCTGAGTTACATACTGTATTATACTCCAGAGCTGCACTCTCTATTCTGCTGCTGCAATCACTGTGTACATACATTACATTACTGATCCTGAGTTACATCTTGTATTATACTCCAGAGCTGCACTCACTATTCTGCTGGTGCAGTTACTGTGTACATACATTACATTACTGATCCTGTGTTACATCCTGTATTATACTCCAGAGCTGCACTCACTATTCTGCTGGTGCAGTCACTGTGTACATACATTACATTACTGATCCTGAGTTACATCCTGTATTATACTCCAGAGCTGCACTCACTAATCTGCTGGTGCAGTCACTGTGTACATACATTACATTACTGATCCTGAGTTACATCCTGTATTATACTCCAGAGCTGCACTCACTATTCTGCTGGTGCAGTCACTGTGTACATACATTACATTACTGATCGTGAGTTACATCCTGTATTATACTCCAGAGCTGCACTCACTATTCTGCTGGTGCAGTCACTGTGTACATACATTACATTACTGATCCTGAGTTACATCCTGTATTATACTCCAGAGCTGCACTCATTATTCTGCTGGTGCAGTCACTGTGTACATACATTACATTACTGATCCTGAGTTACATCCTGTATTATACTCCAGAGCTGCACTCACTATTCTGCTGGTGCAGTCACTGTGTACATACATTACATTACTGATCCTGAGTTACCTCCTGTATTATACTCCAGAGCTGCACTCACTATTCTGCTGGTGCAGTCACTGTGTACATACATTACATTACTGATCCTGAGTTACATCCTGTATTATACTCCAGAGTTGCACTCACTATTCTGCTGGTGCAGTCACTGTGTACATACATTACATTACTGATCCTGAGTTACATCCTGTATTATACTCCAGAGCTGCACTCACTATTCTGCTGGTGCAGTCACTGTGTACATACATTACATTACTGATCCTGAGTTACATCCTGTATTATACTCCAGAGCTGCACTCACTATTCTGCTGGTGCAGTCACTGTGTACATACATTACATTACTGATCCTGAGTTACATCCTGTATTATACTCCAGAGCTGCACTCACTATTCTTCTGGTGGTCACTGTGTACATACATTACATTACTGATCCTGAGTTACATCCTGTATTATACTCCAGAGCTGCACTCACTATTCTGCTGGTGCAGTCACTGTGTACATACATTACATTACTGATCCTGAGTTACATCCTGTATTATACTCCTGAGCTGCACTCACTATTCTGCTGGTGCAGTCACTGTGTACATACATTACATTACTGATCCCGAGTTACATCCTGTATTATACTCCAGAGCTGCACTCACTATTCTGCTGGTGCAGTCACTGTGTACATACATTACATTACTGATCCTGAGTTACACCCTGTATTATACTCCAGAGCTGCACTCACTATTCTGCTGGTGCAGTCACTGTGTACATACATTACATTACTGATCCTGAGTTACATCCTGTATTATACTCCAGAGCTGCGCTCACTATTCTGCTGGTGCAGTCACTGTGTACATACATTACATTACTGATCCTGAGTTACATCCTGTATTATACTCCAGAGCTGCACTCACTATCCTGCTGGTGCTGTCACTGTGTACATACATTACATTACTGATCCTGAGTTACCTCCTGTATTATACTCCAGAGCTGCACTCACTATTCTGCTGGTGCAGTCACTGTGTACATACATTACATAACTGATCCTGAGTTACCTCCTGTATTATACTCCAGAGCTGCACTCACTATTCTGCTGGTGCAGTCACTGTGTACATACATTACATTACTGATCCTGAGTTACCTCCTATATTATACCCCAGAGCTGCACTCACTATTCTGCTGGTGCAGTCACTGTGTACATACATTACATTACTGATCCTGAGTTACCTCCTGTATTATACTCCAGAGCTGCACTCACTATTCTGCTGGTGCAGTCACTGTGTACATACATTACATTACTGATCCTGAGTTACATCCTGTATTATACTCCAGAGCTGCGCTCACTATTCTGCTGGTGCAGTCACTGTGTACATACATTACATTACTGATCCTGAGTTACCTCCTGTATTATACTCCAGAGCTGCACTCACTATTCTGCTGGTGCAGTCACTGTGTACATACATTACATTACTGATCCTGAGTTACATCCTGTATTATACTCCAGAGCTGCACTCACTCTTCTGCTGGTGCAGTCACTGTGTACATACATTACATTACTGATCCTGAGTTACCTCCTGTATTATACTCCAGAGCTGCACTCACTATTCTGCTGGTGCAGTCACTGTGTACATACATTACATTACTGATCCTGAGTTACATCCTGTATTATACTCCAGAGCTGCACTCACTATTCTGCTGGTGCAGTCACTGTGTACATACATTACATTACTGATCCTGAGTTACCTCCTGTATTATACTCCAGAGCTGCACTCACTATTCTGCTGGTGCAGTCACTGTGTACATACATTACATTACTGATCCTGAGTTACCTCCTGTATTATACCCCAGAGCTGCACTCACTATTCTGCTGGTGCAGTCACTGTGTACACACATTACATTACTGATCCTGAGTTACCTCCTGTATTATACTCCAGAGCTGCACTCACTATTCTGCTGGTGCAGTCACTGTGTACATACATTACTGATCCTGAGTTACATCCTGTATTATACCCCAGAGCTGCACTCACTATTCTGCTGGTGCAGTCACTGTGTACATACATTACATTACTGATCCTGAGTTACATCCTGTATTATACTCCAGAGCTGCACTCACTATTCTGCTGGTGCAGTCACTGTGTACATACATTACATTACTGATCCTGAGTTACCTCCTGTATTATACTCCAGAGCTGCACTCACTATTCTGCTGGTGCAGTCACTGTAAACATATATTATTTATCCTGTATTTATTGTATCCTGTATCTATTTAACACTTTTGCTCATTTCTACCCTTTTTCCAGGAATTGATTGATCTGGAGGATGGCAGAATGAGAACCTGTTGTCAGGATTCCACCACTCATTGTGTCGTGGGCATAGTGAGTGACGGTCCTGCAGCCAAATCAGGGCAGGGGCATGCTGGTTTTCATCCAGTTGTCTCCCGTTCTGTGTCATTACCTGGCTATTTAGGTGGCTGTCAATGTCTAATTATTGATAGTCGTAGCTTTAGCTCAGTGGTGTGTGTGTAGCACCCCGAGGGTTCGGTTTCTACAGAGGTATTGCATCTCATCCAGATGTGCGATATCTCACTCTCAGGTAAGGATGGAGTGTGGATCAGGACCCTGACACCTGCATGCATTACACCACATTTCCGGGGGGAAGGGCGAACGATATGCTCCAAGTAGAGCACGACAGTCCCTGTCCCTGGCTGGAGTGGGGGGAGGGAACAACTAGGAAAGGGGGAACCCTGTAGTGCAGGAGCAGGGAGGAAGCAGTTCCTGGGTGCACCTAGAGGGAGGTATAATAGGTGGGCACTGTAAAGATGTGCGGTTGTGGGTTGTAAGTAATCACCTAGGCAGGTTATCGATGCAACAATATTTTATTAATCACATCCATGGTAATGCAGCAATTCCAAGTAAATGGCCAAAATACAGTTCTCTCAGTCCTTAAGTTCTCAACCTGGGATCACTTAATAACTGAGCTCCAACACTCCATAAGCCATCCATCCATCATCTCTCCTCCCACAGCCTTAGGTCCTATCCCTCCAGTGTCCTTCCATCAACTTCCCCCACTAAAACATGTCTTTTCTCTCCATCTCTGGGGTCAGCCCCCTCCCAGCACAGAAGTGATCACCCTCCCACTCAAGCATTCACTCTAAGCCAAAAACAATGAAGAATATTCTAGAAGCCTTCATTTGAGAAAGGATGTAAGACCCCCTGTGATGACGGCTCCACTGTGTCTCAATCCAAACTCACCTAAAGAGACCATTGGCTGTTGAAACAATGGACTCCTGAGATACAGATTAGTGGAATGCTGGACATTTTACAAGTGAATCTAGTGTACACACTGACAAGTTAGCAGAACTATATAAAACATGACAAGTAAATCACTAATAAAACACAATAATAATATTAACAAAAATGGTGGTCCGTTGCTGGAAAAAGTATAATAGTCTTTAGAAAATGGGCAGCTCCTCACAGGCACCATCTTAGATCAGTGTCAGTTCAATGAGAGAAGAAGAGGGAGCAGGAGGTGGGAGCCGAGGCTTAAGAGAGAGGCCGGAGCCTGGAGGAAGCAGAAGGAAGGAGAAGGAAGAAAGAGGAGCAGGGGAGGCTCCAGGAACAAGGAACGAAGGGACCCCAGGGGTGCGGACCGGCGAGTCACCACCGCACGCCCGAATCTACCTGCGTAGAAGGGTCAGGCCAAAGGGGGAGACTGGTCCCCGAAACTAGTGGAGGCGGGGAACTACCCTCAGCTAGAAACCGGTGGCTGTCACAATTCACGTGGCGCAGCCCCTCACTACACCCGCTAGGAAGGCGCCATATAGGGTCAGGGAGACTGGCGTCAAGTTTACCAAGAGAAGGCCCGAGGCAGCCGGACAGAAGCGAGGTCACTGGCGGGGTGTGAAACACTCCGGAGATACCTGGGAGTCGGCCGAGCCCCTCACCTGGTGAGCACAGTACGACGTGGACAGCCGTTACCTGCAGAAGTGGTCTGGATAATAAGAACTGTGAGTAAAGGCCCTGGATTGTATCACTGACTCTGTGTCGTCACTGCTACTCCTCCACCATCACCCCCATCCTCACAGCCCTGAGGCTACACTCCTCCCGTAGGGAGTTGTACTACACTCTGCTGCACCGACAACACCAGCCTCAGCGGTCTGCCCTGCAGCGGCGGCTCATCCTGACCGCAATCCGCGGGTGGCGTAGTCGGACATTTTAATATCACAAAACCACACAAATAGACTGCCATTTGAGTTGACCACCCTGAGCCACGGGACCGGGTCCCCGCCACGCAAGGACTACCACCCCCAGCATCCGCAACGGGTCCGGTCCCAGGTATCCCCACACACGCGCGGCCCAGGGGGTGCGTCATGTGTGCCTTGATTCCCAGTGCTCTGTGTCTCATTTTTTGCTGCCTGACTTTGGAACTTGCCTTTGATCATCTGTTTGCCTAGCCCCTTTGTCTTGATCTGTTACCTTACTGGAATTCTGCCCTTGGACTGTGACCTGACTACACCTTTGTCTTACTCCTTTGTTTATGACGAGCTCTTTTGGTATATGACCCTGGGCCTCTTGACTACCCAGCCTCATGGCTTGTCTGTGATTAGTGGCTCAATGTAATGGTCACTCAGTGTCACACGTCTTAAACATGGGTTCCCGCAAAAAAATCTAAGTAAACAAATTCCTAAGAAAATTCTCACCTCTGTATCAGGTTTACAGTATCACACTTCCTCCACAGGACCTATCAATCCCTGATAGCAGTCAGACTTCATCACGTCTGGCACCTTAGGGACGTGGAGAACAGAGCTGGAATGTTACATAATAACAGCAAGATACATTTTAATAGGACTTATAATAAAGGGTAATGTCGGAAGGGCGGTAATATTTTCTCCGATACCTGAAACTCTTAGCAATCTCAATCCATCATATAGACCCAGCATTTCTGGAGAGATAATACGTTTATGTATAAAGCACTTTACAACTCAAATGTGCAGTTATCATTGCTCTTCATTGAGGTCCCTGTGACCAACATTTCATAAATGTTTAGATGCACAAATAACACCGAGATACTTCCCATGATACCAAGAGGCTGCACCAGTACCTATAGTGCACCACTGACCTGTATGTTAAAGGCATTATCATCTCAGTAAGTTGTGATATAATGATAGGACATGTCATCACCTACTGATCACTGAGGTTCTGACCATTAACACCAGTGATCCTGAGAATGAGGGGACTACAACTCTGCCCCTTCCCGGCACAGTAGTGCTCACAGCTATCAGACAATTGGCAATCGGAATATCCCTCTATATCCATGCGCTCTCTCTCTCTTTTATACATATATACACACACACATATATATACAGTCATGGTCAAAAGTGTTGACACCCCTAAAATTGTTCCAGAAAATGAAGTATTTCTCCCAGAAAATTATTGCAATTCCACATGTTTTGTTATACACATGTTCATTTCCTTTGTGCGTATTGGAAAGACACAAAAAACAGAGAAAAAGGGCAAATTGGACATAATTTCACATAAAACCCGAAAAATGGGCCGGATAAAATTGTTGGCACCCTCCTTAATATTTGGCTGCACCCTTTGGAATAAATACCAGCAATCAATCGCTTCCTATAACCATCAGCTTCTTACACTTCTCAGCTGGAATCTTGGACTCTTCTTACAAACTGCTCCAGGTCTCATATGTGAAGACGTCTTCTCCCAACAGTAATTTTAAGATTTCTCCACAGGTGATCAATGGGATTTAGATCCGGACTCATTGCTGCCACTTCAGAATGCTAGAGCGCTTTGTTTCCATCCATTTCTGGGGGCTTCTTGAAGTATGTTTGGGGTCATTGTCCTGCTGGAAGATCCATGACCTACGACGCAAACCCAGCTTTCTGACACTGGGCACTACATTGCCACCCAAAATCCTTTGGTAATCTTCAGATTTCAAGTTGCACCATGTACACTGTCAAGGCACCCAGTGTCAGAGGCAGCAAAACAACCCCAAATCATCTTTAACCCTCCACCATGTTTGGCTGTAGGTACTGTGTTCTTTTCTTTGCAAACAATTGAACCGAACAGTATGGCAAAAGAGTTTCAACCATAATTGGCAATCAATAAATAAGTGTACTCCCAGTGTAAATGAAACCTACAAGAGAACGGAGTATAGTACCCTGAAAAAAGTCATGAAAAATGACAAATTGAGTGTGTCTAAAACAACAATTTTATTATACATACATGGTAAAAGACAAAACAGATTGTTAAAAATAGCAGGTCAATGGAGGGGAATACACAAAATCAGAGCGTTAACCCATTAGGTCCACATGGGGTTATCTGTAAAAATTTTACATGATTCGAGAAATGCAAGTAGTGGGCACATGTGTAATTAAGTCTCAGTGGACTTTGATTTAGAAAGTGCTATCCAACTGAAGCACAAGAAAAGTGCCTATTCCTAGGTGGTGAGTATAAGCAGCAAACTTGAATAATAAATGTAAATAGGGTGAAAGGAAAGAGCAATAAGGGGAAGTCAGATGACTGGCCATCTGAGCAACCTCGAAAACTCACCCATGTTGAAGATAGGGACCTGGTGCCGCACTGAAGCCCCGACGCGCGTTTCACATATGCTTCCTCGGGGGGCTGTGGTTGTGTGTGTAGGAGCTCTCCTTATATATCCGCCTCGCCAGGTGTAACCAGGACGCACGCCGGTGTCATGGCGCATGCGCGATGGTGTCATCCACTTCCGCCAATTCATTTCTGGCCAGTTCCTGACGAGAGTGTGGGTGGGAACAATTGTTCCAGTGACGTCAGTGACCAACACTCCCGTCGTGCGGACCCTTGTGAGGCGCGGCTGGACCAGTGGTACACCGCGCATGTGCTGCTAGCGGCGGCCATTTGTAGTGAGGGATAAGTAAAGGACAAATGGTAGGAATCCAGATCATATAACAAAAACAGATCAGTAGTCAAAATAGAAAGACTGAGGCGGTAGCCAATGAGTCCCACACATTAGAAATCAAATTATTATACAAATAATGGCAACACATGCTGTTTCAAATGCATATTCACAATTAAAGTGCATGATATGAATAATACGTGAGCTACATTATTTCATAAATATCAAATGACTTGATCGGCAGAGTAGTAAAAATACTTGTTAACGAGGAATTGTATAGTTTAACTCATATTATCAGATGTATGGAAAGAGAACTTGTCCCTTGATCGTCTAAAGGTCCAGGAGGTGGTCCAGATATATAGAATGGATGGCCCCGATGTGTAACACTACTATGAAAAGATATAAAAATTAGCAACACACATAATTAAAAACACAGAGAAAAAAGATGACTATTCAACTTATAGAAACGGGGCAAAGCTGAGTTGTTCGTTCAGACCCCGCGGGGTCATTGTGTCCAAAATGGTTATCCAACGGCACTCCAGTTGTGCCAGAATGCGTTTATAGTTTCCTCCCCTGGTACCAAGATGTACCTTGTCGATACCTCTAAATTTGAGGCAAGAGGGGTCGCAATTATGGCACTGCCTGATGTGTTGCGGGATGGTTTTTAGTGTTGTTACATCAAGTGCATCTCGTGCTGCTATGATATCCCTAATGTGCTCCCTTACCCGGACTCGAAATTCTCTAGATGTCAATCCTACGGGCACCTGGCTAGATAGACTACATATGTGGAGCAGCAAGAAATATGGTGCGTAATTTTGAAGTTCCTGGTCCCGTCAGCGGATGTAAAAGAGGTGGCACGGACTACATTTCTGAAGGCCAGACAAGACCCGCAGGGAAAGCATCCCCATCTCTGTTTCCCGGCACCAAATAAGGTGGAAGTGGGGGCGACATAGTGGCTTCTGACCAAGGAATCCCTCAAACTCCTACCTCTACTTGCTGTCATCATGGGCCTGGCCGGTAGAATTTTATTTAGTGTTGGCTCTGTTTTAAGGACGGGCCAATGCTTAGTTAAGATTTGTCGTATCTCAGACCAGCGGCTATTGAAAGTAGATATGAACCTAATGGGTGGCTCTCTCAGGTTGCTTATAGGGATTAGTTAGTAACAAATGCGGTGGAGTTCTCCTTGCGCGCAAGTAACCCTTTCTAATACTGCGATTGCTGTAGCCACGCTCTCAGAATCAGTGGCCCAGATCACGAGCCTGAGCCTCAAAAATCCCATCGGTGGAACAAATACGTTTCATTCTGAGGTATTGTCCAACAGGAATGGCCTGAATTGTCGAGGAGTTAACAGATGTCTCTTTCCGGAAGACATTGGTTTGAATCAGGCCATCCTGTTGGACAATAATCCTAACATCTGAAAAATCAATTTGATTATTGTGACATTTATATGTGAGTTTAATGTTTCGATTATTACAATTGAGTGTGGTGATGAAGTCATGAAGCCCAGACTCGAGACCCTGCCAGATGATGAAAACGTCATCAATAAATCTATAATTGTAAGATCTCTCCACAGGTGATCGATGGGATTTAGATCCAGATTCATTGCTGCCACTGCAGAACTCTCCAGCACTTTGTTTCCATCCATTTCTGGGGGCTTCTTGAAGTATGTTTGGGGTCATGGTCCTCCTGGAAGATCCATGACCTACGACACAAACCCAGCTTTCTGACACTGGACACTACATTGCCACCCAAAATCCTTTGGTAATCTTCAGATTTCAAGTTGCACCATGTACACTGTCAAGGCACCCAGTGTCAGAGGCAGCAAAACAACCCCAAAACAGTTGTGACCCTCCACCATATTTGGCTGTAGGTACTGTGTTCTTTTCTTTGTAGGACTCATTCCGTTTTCGGTAAACAGTACAACGTTGTGCTTTACCAAAAAGCGCTGTCTTGGTCTGATCTGTCCATAAGACGCTTTCCCTGAAGGATTTTGGCTTACTCATGTACATTTGGGCAAACTGCAGTCTGGTATTTTTATTTCTTTGTGTCAGCAGTAGGTTCCTCCTGGGTCTCATGCCATAGCGTTTCATTTCATTCAAATGTAGACGGATAGATCACGCTGACACTGAAGCTCCCTCAGCCTGCAGGATAGAATTTCTTTGGAACTTGATTGGGGCTGTTTATCCAACATCCGGACTATCCTGCGTTACAACCTTTCATCAATTTTTCTCTGCCGTCCACGTCCAGGGAGATTAGCTACAGCGCCATGGGTTGTAAACTTCTTGATTATGTTGCGCACCGTGGACAAAGGAACATCAAGATCTCTGGAAATGGACTTGTAACCTTGAGATTGTTGATATTTTTCAACAATTTTGATTCTCAAGTTCTCAGACAGTTCTCTTCTCCTCTTTCTGTTCTCCGTGCTTAGTGTGACACACACAGACACACAATGCAAAGATTGAGTCTACTTCTTCCCTTTTTATCTGGTTTCAGGTGTGATTTTCATATTGCCCACACCTGTTACTTGCCAATTGTGATTGAGCTTGAAACAAAGTTGTTTACCCACAATTTTGGAAAGGTGGCAATAATTTTGTCTGGTCCATCTTTGGGGGTTTTAGTGTGAAATTATGTCCAATTTGCCTTTTTTCTGTTTTTTTTTTGTATTGTTCCAATACTCACAAAGGAAATAAATGTGTATAATAAACTATGTGATAATTGTCTGAGAAAAATACTTAATTTTCTGGAACAATTTCAAGGGTGACAACACTTTTGGCCATGCCTGTATATATTACTTATATATATATTATATACTAGATGGTGGCCCGATTCTAACGCATCGGGTATTCTAGAATATGTATGCGGCCGACCGGGCGCAATCAGCAGAACGTTGCTTAAATTTGGCGCCAAAATCGCTGATTGTTCGCGGCCGGCAACCGCGACTAATCAGCAAAACGGTGTTTAAATTTGGCGGCAATATCGGTGATTGGTCACGGGTGGCGGCCGCGACCAATCAGCGAACTGTGTTAGTGAGGACAGGAGAGCTTGTTTCAATTTGGCGATAAAATCGACCAATCAGCAGAGCGTTGTTTAAATTTGGCGGCAATCTCGCTGATTGGTCTCGGGCGGCCGGGACCAATGAGCAGAGCGGTGTTTAAATTAGGCGCCAAAATCGCTGATTGGTAGCGGTTGCCGGCGGCCGCGACCAATCAGTAGAGCGTTGTTTAAGTTTGGCGCCAATCTCGCTGATTGGTCGCGGCTGGCGGCCGCGACCAATCAGCACAGCGGTGTTTACATTTGGCGCCAATCTCGCTGATTGGTCGCGGCCGGCCACCGCGACCAATCAGCAGAGCGGCGTTTAGATTTGCCGCCCATTTCGCTGATTGGTCGCGGCCGGCCACCGCGACCAATCAGCAGAGCAGCGTTTAAATTTGCCGCCCATCTCGCTGATTGGTCCCGGCCGGCCACCGCGACCAATCAGCACAGCGGTGTTTAAATTTGCCGCCCATCTCGCTGATTGGTCCCGGCCACCGCGACCAATCAGCTCAGCGGTGTTTAAATTTTGCGCCAATCTCGCTGATTGGTCGCGGTGGCCGACCGCGACCAATCAGCAGAGCGGCGTTTAAATTTACAGCCCATCTCGCTGATTGGTCGCGGTGGCCGGCCGCGATTAATCAGCAGAGCGGCGTTTAAATTTGCCGCCCATCTCACTGATTGGTCTCGGCCGGCCACCGCGACCAATCAGCAGAGCGGCGTTTAAATTTGCCGCCCATCTCGCTGATTGGTCGCGGTAGCCGGCCGCGACCAATCAGCAGAGCGGCGTTTAAATTTGCCGCCCATCTCGCTGATTGGTCGCGGCCGGCCACCGCGACCAATCAGCGTCGTATTAGTGTGGGCCCGGGAGCGGCGCTGCTTGTGCGGCTCCGTATTAGCGAGGACCGGGGAGCGGCGCTGCCTCTGCGGGTACTTCCGCTGCGAGCAGCTGGGAGATGAGCGGCTGCTCGCAGCAGAAGCATCCCGACCGGCGCAGTCGCTCCCCGGTCCTCCGTTCACACTTGCTGTCGGGAGATCAGCGGGCCAAGCCGCTGATCTTCCGACGTTAGCCGCATGGAGGTCAGCGGCGCCGGTCGGGGTAGTTGTGCTGCTAGCGCCGCTCATCTCCCCCCTGCATCGCCGCTGACCTCCGTCCGGCAGATGAGCCGCTAACGGCCGCCATCTTTTTTCAGAAATCCCGCGGCGCTGATTGGCCGTTGCCGGACCAATGAGCGACGCGGGATTTCCAGGACAGACAGACAGAAAGACAGACAGACAGACGGGATAAGACGATTATATATATAGATTACATGATAACTGTATGTATGGGTCTTTACTTTGCTATTATTGAAGCAGACGCTTTATGACAGCGGGCAGAATATATCACAGCAGCACAATTATATGACACCTATGTGACAGCGGAACATAAAGCTATTGACTATGTGATTGTGATGTGTCACATATCATATATCCTACAGACGATACATCAGGGACCACAATGCCGCCATGAAACAAATCCTAATCAGATAAAGGGGCGATTCCCGCGTTCAGGGCTCGATATTAACACAGTTGTCGTAATGAATATTGTTTTCACCATGGCGCAGTCACTCGCAGCTCCCGGCAATGTGACACAAACCCGTTGTGTGAGGTGCGGCACTAACGTTACACGCAGCACCAGGTTGCAGATTAATAAGCGCTATTCTGATCATACAATGGATTTACAGATTAGTTTCCACTTCTATCAATTATTACAGCGATCATCTCCATTACTTCCCTGTACAAAGACGATTCGGTGCAGACTGGCAGCGAACTTCGCCGTGTTCCCTCATTACGGCTTTGTTTTTAAGAATGGCAAATGACAACAATTAACCGCCGCCGGCTCATCGCTCCTCCATATCTGTAATTATACCTGAAAGGTCTTCAAAGGAATTAGCTCTCGTTATTAACTAATGCATAAAAGCTGACAAATCTGTGTGTACGGAGCTGGGAAAGCGAAGGCAGGACGATAAAAAGGGCGGAAAATAGTCATCGGAGATACCGAGTGATACAAAGTAATTGTGTGTTTACCTCTGACTCCTCAGTGCTGCATGTGTGGCACCCCAGGGGTCTGGTTTCCACAGTAATAGCAGTATTACGTCTGTGAGCAGGTGGGAGGTCTCCTGGGCAGGAATCCTAAGCATGCCACACCTCCTGCCCAGTCCTGGGAGGGGAAGAACTTCCCCTACATAAACTGGAGCTGAGGCAGGGTTAGAGAGAGGAGTTCCAGACAGAGACGGAGTCTGGTCTGGACACGCAGAAACAGGGACAGATAGACATCAGGAGCTCTGTAGGAGCCAAGGAGAAGCGCCAGGGGCTGGAGCTGTGCAGAGCTCGCCCTGGGAGAAGGTACTAAAACCGGACACAGGAGTCCGAGGCTGTGGGGACTAAGATATACCCAGCAGCAGAATCCATCCGGCAGGGGATTCCAGGTCCTCTGGCCATAAAAGCCCGGAGGCTCAGTCACAACGAAGGGACCAGCACCGCCATCCCGGAGCGGAGGCTAACAGGAGGCCCCAGGTCACCAGCCATACGGGTGAGCACCACACGGTATACCCAGGGACGTGGGCTACTTGTAACCGCCGAAAGCAGGGTAGCCAGGAAGGGTACAGACTAACGGGAAGGCCTACAACTCCACCTGGCCAGGGGAACTCCGGCTTACTCGCAGACTAACCAGGCCCCAACTACTAGCCATTACTCCCGGGGGAACTTGCCTTGTACCACCAGTAAAGGCCCTGAACTGTACCCTCGCGTCTCCGTGCTTCCTTGTCGCACCGTTAGTGCTGGGACATCCACACCATCACACCCAACATCACCCACATCCGCTGCCCTGAGGCCATACCTCTCCTGTTGGGGGTTATATCAACATTGCTGCACACCTATACCACCGGCCTCAGCGGTCTGCCCTGCAGCGGCGGTTTCATAACCGCATTCAACGGGTGGCGTAGTCGGACACTAATACCATCATACCAATAACTGCCACTTAGTTTGACCACCCTGGGCGCGGACCGGGTCACCGCCACACGAAGACTACTACCCCCATCGGATCCGGCTCCGGGTATCCCCCGCGCGCACGCGCGCCGCACTACAGCACTGGCCCAGGGGGTGAGTCACTTGTGCACAGAGATACCGAGTGATACAAAGTAATTGTGTGTTCACCTCTGACTCCTCAGTGCTGCTTGTGCACAGAGATACCGAGTGATACAAAGTAATTGTGTGTTCACCTCTGACTCCTCAGTGCTGCTTGTGCACAGAGATACCGAGTGATACAAAGAAATTGTGTGTTCACCTCTGACTCCTCAGTGCTGCTTCTACACAGAGATACCTTGGACTTATCTGAGTGATTACCAGTGAGTCTGCATTTTACTCCAGAGCTGCATTTACTATTGGAAACAGTCAGCAAGTATGCCGACAGATGCCACGACCTCACAGTTTAGCCGAGGAGGGAACATTTATTTTTACTGCAACAGATGACTGTACAAAGTACTCCGAAACTACAACTCTTAGTATGCACTGACACCAAGCGTGCTGGGAGTCCTACCGTTGTCAGAGGCTGACCCAAACATTTCACAAACATTTAGCTCTGTATAGCCACGACAAGGTGTACCCAACCCAATCGGGAGGGTCCTATCTCTAGTCCTAAACCTGTGTGTCAGCAGACTGACAGTAGGGTCATTAATTAAAGGCAGCTCTGGAAGCTGTAATCGGATTGATGATGCAATGTGCAGCACCCCGAGGGCTCGGCTGCTACAGGGGTATTGCACCTCGACCCAGAGGTGTGATATTCCACTCCCGGGTAAGGATGGAGTGTGGACCAAGGCTCGTTAGGCTGCATGCACCACACACACCCCATTTCCGAGGGACAGCTCAACGGTGCTCCCACAGAAGTGCAGGCACTACAGCTTCTGTCCCTGGCTGGAGTGGGGAGGGGGAGGAAAACCCAGTGGTGTAGGAGCAGATAGGGGTGGGTCTCTGGGCATAGGTAGGAGCCCATTGGTTGCTAGTCACCTGGGCTCGGGTGCTAGAGGGAGGTATATAAGGTGGGCACCATCTTAGGACAGTGTGAGTTCAGAGAGGAGTGCAGTCCGAGGAGAAGTGACAGGGAGCAGAGCTGCTCCAGGGGCTCTGCTCCACGGGCAGGCCTTGTCAGGAGGCCGGAGCAAAAGAGAGAGAGGAGAAGGAACAGCAAAGGAAGGAAGAAAGGAAACAAGGAACTGGAACACAGAGAAAGGCCCAGAGACACGAAGGCAGAAGGAACCCCAAAGGCCCAGGAGATTGCGGGTGAAGGGTTGGCAGAGCAGGGTACCGGGACCCAAATTGGTGGAGGCAACAGATTCCTCAGCCAAAGACCGGAGGTTGTGACCACATCTTGGTGCGACCCCTCACTACATCCACCAGGAAAGCATACCACGTAGGGTCAGGGAAACCGGAGATAGGTTTCACCAATAGAAGGCCCGAGGAAGCTGGACAAAGGTGGGTCACTGGTGAGGACGGGCAGAGTAGGGAAGAGAAGGGAGTCCTGTGTCACGCTTTGGAATTGCCTGGGAGTTGGTCGAGTCCCTTGCCTGGTGGACGCAGCACGGCTTGGGCAGTCATCGCCTGCAGGATTGACATGAATAACAACTGTGAGTAAAGCATTGGAAACTGCAACCCCGCGTCTCTGTGTTTCATCGCCGCACCAGCACCATCAGTACTGGGACGCTCACACCATCACTCCCATCATCCATCCTAGCTGCCCTGAGGCTATACTCCTCCCGTGGGGAGTTATCCCATACTTGGCTGCGCTTACAACATCAGCCTCAGCGGCCTGCAGCGCAGCGGCGGTCCCCACTGACCGCAATCCACGGGTGGCGTAGTCGGACATTTGTTATTACACTAAGACTGCCACTGAATTGACCACCCTGGGCACGGACCGGGTCAGCGCCACGGAGACTACAACCCCCAGCGATCCGGCTCCGGGTATTCCCTGCACAACACAGGCCCAGGGGGTGCATCAAATGCACTTATTAAATTAAAGGGATCATCACTGCTGCACCCAGTAAACTAACTGATATGTCACTGGAATCAGGGTCTCTGCTGTCAGATTACATAGTAAAAACCTTCCTCTAAAGGCCCATCCACAATAGATGGCCTCCATCTATCTCTCCCGAAACTTCCATACACAAGGGCCCTCATCTCTGTCGGACACTTGTGTGGTCTCTATAGGAGAACCGCTGTCAGACTCCACTGGCGGTGGCTTCTCTCCTCCAAAACAAAAGGGATCAACAGTCAAAAATCAGATCCTGATCTCTGCATCATCTATCAGGGTCAGCCGCTGTCCACAGATTGTCGGCCAGGCCCACCGATACCGGAGGGTTCGGCTGTTAGTCTAATGTATACGGGGGGCCTCCCAAATGACCTTAAATGGATAACAGTAATATTGTATCTAAAGAGTCAAGTCCCTTTAAGAACTCTGGATAGCTATAGAGGGACTCTGATTCTCCAATCACCAAGCTAACCAGAAGCATTATATATCCTCCATTTCCCTGGAGCAATGGCCTCCCCTTGTGAGGCGCTCCAGAGCAATGGAGTTCTGCAATAGCTGTAAAGATATAGGTAGAGCCGGGGCCCACCGGAGGATTCTCTTGCTCTCCTGTGGGCCAGTCCGAGCCTCGGTAGAGGCCATAACTTTGGAGGAAGAGTTTACTCATTGGCAGTGGTGTAACTTGAAGCTTATGGGAGCCAATGGAAAATCTCCAATGGGGCCCCCAAGTAACACAGGTCTTTAATAGTAATAGACTTTTCATATGGAGCAAATGGACTTTTGGGACACTCTAGTCTCCAGGGCCCAGGTGTGACTGCAACCCCTGCACCTACTATAGTTACGCCACTGATCATAGGTTACATGAACAATATACAGTCATAGCCAAAAGTGTTGGCACCTTTAAAATTGTTCCAAATGAAGTATTTCTCCTAGAAAATTATTGCAGTTACGCATGTTTTGTTATAACAATGTTTATTTCCTTTGTGTGTGTTGGAACGAAACAAAAATAAAGAGAAAAAAGGGCAAATTTGACATAATTTCACACAAAACCCCAAAAATGGTCCAGACAAAATTGTTGGCACCTTTCCAAAATTGTGGGTAAACAAGCATATGATGCTCGTTCACACTCACCTGTGGCAAGTAACAGGTGTGGGCAATATGAAAATCACACCTGAAACCAGATAAAAAGGGGAGAAGGTGACTCAATCTCTGCATTGTGTGTCTGTGTGTGCCACACTAAGCACGGAGAACAGAAAGAGGAGAAGAGAACTGTCTGAGGACTTGAGAACAAAATTGTTGAACAATATTAACAAACTCAAGGTTACAAGTCCATCTCTACAGACCTTGATGTTCCTTTTTTCACGGTGCGCAATATAATCATGAAGTTTACATCCCATGGCACTGTAGCTAATCTCCCTGGACGTGGACGGCAGAGGAAAATCGAAGAAAGGTTGCAACGCAGGATAATCCGTATGGTGGATAAGCAGCCCCATGCAAGGTCCAAAGAAATTCCAGCTGTGCTGCAGAGTCAGGGAGCTTCAGTGTCAGCGCGAACTATCCATCCACATGTGAATGAAATGAAACGCTATGGTAGGAGACTCAGGAGGACCCTACTGCTGACACAGAGACATAAGAAAACTAGACTGCAGTTTGACAAAATGTACGCAAGTAAGCCAAAATCCTTCTGGGGAAGCGTCTTGAGGACAGATGGGACCAATATAGAGCTTTTTGGTAAAGCACATCATTCCACTGTTTACCAAAAACGAAATGAGTCCTACAAAGAAAAGAACACAGAACCTACAGTCAAGTATGGTAAAGGATCAAAGATGTTTTGAGGTTGTTCTGCTGCTTCTGGCATTGGGGGCCTTGACTGCGTGCAAGGCATCATGAAATCTGAAGATTACCAAAGGATTTTGGGTGGCAATGCAGTGCCCAGTGTCAGAAAGCTGGGTTTGTGTCCTAGGTCATGGGTCTTCAAGCAGGACAATGACCCCAAACATACTTAAGCCCCCAAGAATGGATGGAAACAAAGTAATTTAGAGTTCTGAAGCTGCAGCAATGAGTCCGGATCTAGATCCCATTGATCACCTGTGGAGAGATCTTACAATTGCTGTTGGGAGAAGACGTCTTCACATATGAGAGACCTGGAGACGTTTGCAAAAGAAGAGTCCAAGATTCCAGCTGAGGAGGAAGAAGCTGATGGGTATAGGAAGCGACTGACTGCAGTTATTTATTCCAAAGGGCGCAACCAAATATTAAACTGAGGGCGGCAACAATTTTGTCCGGCCCATTATTGGGGTTTTGTGTAAAATTATGTCCAATTTGCCATTTTTTCTCACCTTTTTTTGTGTTGTTCCAATATACACAAAGGAAATAAACATGTGTATAACAAAACGTGTGGAATTGTAATAATGTTCTGGGAGAAATACTTCATTTTCTAGAACAATTTCAAGGGTGCCAACACTTTCAGCCATGACAGTATTACAACCGCAGCACATTTTCTATCCACATTTTCAGATGAGAAATCCACAGCAGAACTTGCGGGGATCGTGTGGACGAGATCCAAACAGATCTCAAACCGCAAGCTGAGAAGAGTGGACGAGGTGGCAATTTTTACTACCAAGTTCAACAAGGAAGTTTCCATAAAACTTTTTTTTTTTTAATGTTTTCTGCAGGCTGAAATGCACGAGCCCATCTGCAGAATTTAGCACATTGGCGGAGCTGCGAGCAGACTTGGCTCAGGAATATACTTACCGGCTTGTTTCGGGGACTATGTGAACATTTATAAATGATGATTTATCAGGAGAGTCCTGAATAAAAATGTAGATGTTCAGCGACACTTAGAACCAAAAAATGCTCCGCTCTTCACGAATGTCAAGTGGAAGCACTTACAGAGCGACACAAGCGACAAAACTTCATGTTCCATTCCCAGAAATGTCAAGCACAACGGCACAACACTACAACTGGAGGCTGCGGGGTAGGACTTATTAACATTATGGAGATCTGGAGCCCCTGAAGAGCGAGGAAGAGGAACCCAAAAACAAGCAACTTAGTCCGCCCGATTAAGACAGAGCAGGAAATGTTCCTATAGGGTTAAATATACTTTATATAATACATCCACATCAGAAGAGATGTTATAATGCACTTGTCCATAATACAGTTATATCAGATCAGTAGGTGCAAGCTTCAAAATAAGGGATGTCAGGTGCTTTTCTCCTTAAAGGGGTTGTCCAGGACTGGGTTAGTTCATCAATATTAGATCAGCGGGGGTCTGACACCAGACACCCCTAGCATTCAGCCGGAACACCACAGCTCCCCTCACTATGCAGTGGCCGTTCCTGGGACTGCAGCTCAGCCCCTAGTTCCAGATGCTGGACTCCACCAATCTAATATTGATCACCCATCCTAAGAAGCGCTCATCAATACGCACAACGGAAATTCAATTTTCTATTGGAGACTGAAATCAATGTCCTGTCTCATCAGAAGCTCAGGCTGTTTGCTTTGCTAACCCCCCATGCTTTATACCGCAGCTCTGCTTGTTCAAAATTTATTACATTTGTTTTTTGACGCTCAGATATAAATTTCCTGCATCAGTTCTGGCGTTTGGAAAGCAATACAAGATCTCAGCATTGTGAAATCACAGAGCTCCCATCATGGATTGGGGGTCTGCGCAGAGTTACAGGCTGGAGACCACTGGACTAGATTCTACAGTGAATGGATATTACAGTGCAGACGGGTGAGAAGCCTAAAACAGAGAGATGTCACATGTAACATACCGCTGCAACCATAGGCAAAAAAAGTTACAAGGCCAAAAAATATAAAAAAATCTGCCGTGGAGGAAGATGATGTGGAATGACTTCATCTGTCATGTAATGTTGCTTGGGCAGCCATATGAAGAAGCATTGATGCAGCAATTATTACTAATTCCTGGCTGTGCCGGGTTATAAATCTCTCCTTTGTGAGAATATAGCATGATCAGCAGGCGGCATCCATCCTGGTTATGTGCACACCTGACAAAAGCAGGAAGAAATCAGCGCCAAGGAAATAGCAGAGACGAAAGTAAAAGGGCGCACGGAGGCAGGAGAGGTGTCGCAGTTGGCACAGTAATCAATAATGATTATCAGCGTCGTATTGCTTCCAATTATCTATGCAAGAATTAAAGCGTCCTTAAATGGGGTTATCTATTCCCTAAGAAAACATTGCAAAACAGCATTTTTAGAACAATAAAATGCAAAAAAAAAATGTAGCACCCTGAGGATTCGGCTGCTACAGGGGTATTGCACCTCAACCCAGAGGTGTGATATTCCACTCCCGGGTAAGGATGGAGTGTGGAACTGAGCTCAGTAAGCTGCATGCACTACACACATCCCATTTCCGAGGAACAGACCAACGGTACTCCCACTTAGAAATGTGCAGGTACGACCGAGTCTGTTCCTGGCTGGAGTGGGAGGGGGGTGGTACATCCCAGTAGTGTAGGGGCAGATAGGGGGAGCAGCCTGGGTAAAGATAGGAGCTCATTGGGTGCTGGTCACCTGAGCTCACACATAGAGGGAGTATATAAGGTGGGCACCATCAAAGATCAGGGTCAGTCTGCCACAGTCAGTCAGTCTGTGAGAAGTCAAGGAGAGTAGAGACAGAGAAGCAGCATAGGAAGAAACAGCAGAAGCTCAGTGGGAGCAATATTACTACGAGTCAGGGGCTGGCAGCTGCAGAGCTCGCCCTGACTGAGAAGCTTTCTTACCGGACCCGGCGTCCGAGGCTGTGGGGACTAACTCTTACCCAGCAGCAGAAGCCGACCGGCAGGGGATTTCAGGTCCTCAGGCCCAGAAACCCGAAGGCACGGTCACACGCGTGGGACCAGCACCGCCATCGTGGAGCGGAAGCCATTAGAAGGCCCCGAGTCACCAGCCATACGGGTGAGCACCACACGGTACACTCAGGGACGTGGGCTACTTATATCCGCTTCTAGCAAGGTAGCCAGAAGAGTACAGTCAGTTTGGGAGGCCTACAACTCCGCCTGGCCAGGGGAGATCCCATCTGCTCAAGGACTGACCAGGCCCCGTTCACTAGCAAGTACTCCGGGAGGGTCTATCGTTGTTACCAGTAAAGACCCTGAATTACACCGCACCGTCTCTGAGTGGTTCCTGCTACCCCCATCATCCACATCTGCTGCCCTGAGGCCATACCCCTCCCGTTGGGGGTTATACCATCCCCGCTGCACCATCCATCCACCGGCCTCAGCGGACTGTCCTGCAGCGGCAGCTCCATAAGCTGCATTCAACGGGTGGCGTAGTCGTACTACATCTACTGCCGTCCAGTTTGACTCCCTGGGCACGGACCGGGTCACCGCCACGAGACTACAACCCTCAAGAGATCCGGCTCCGGGTAAGCTCCCGCGTGCGCAACGCAGCGCGACACAGGCCCAGGGGCGCGTCAACTTTGGCGTAGTCAGCAGGATAACGTGCCCGCAACACCCGGGTACTGCGTGCCTGAAGAAAAGAATAAGTTTACCTCAAAAAGAAGTCTCCTGCCGGTTCCGGAGGGTCCCCGCCATCGGACTCCATCACAGGTCGATTCCCGCCGGTTGTCCGCCATTAACAGCTTTTTCCCGCCATCTGCAGAGTTTCCCGCCACTGGGAGACGATTCCCGCCATTTCCAAAGGTTTCCCGCCTTGTCAGAGCGGACGCCATTATGGGCGTGCCAGAGGATGGCAAGAGGCCGCCTCCCATCGTGGGCCAGGACCGAAAATGGCGCCAAAAGTGGAAACCGCCCCCACCAACAGAGACTGTGATGCTAGAGGTGTCTGTCAGCGTGAAAGAACTGCCCCTGGAGCTGACAATCACCAAGTGGCCCCGGGACCGCCCTCGAAGTGGGAGGACTGAGAAGAAGAGAACAAAGATGGGTGTCGCTTGGAGCAGTCTGGAGAGAGCGCACCCGGAGACAAGAAGCCTAGAGCTGAGTCCAGAAGAAGCTTACCCGGAGATGGAAGAAGAGCAGAGCAGCACCGGCCCGCTGGCCAGGAGCCTGCTGGAGACAACGAGAGGAGAGCAGAGCAGCACCGACCCGTTGGTCAGGAGCCTGCTAGAAACAACGACTCCACTAGGCTTAGTGGAGGTCTTGGCACAGCTCCCCCGAGATCGGGAGTGTGCACAGACCGCGCTGGAGGGCCTCGCACGGAGGATGGCCCGGGTGCAACGAGAGACGTTGGCGGAGTGGAGCCGAGAGATGGCCCAGCAGACCGAGACTCGTCAGCGGAGCACGCCACCCGAGACGAGGAGACAGACCGCCTCTGAGGATGGCGCAGGAGGACTGAAGGCAGGAGACGGCGCCGAGAAGGGAGCCGAACGAAAGGAGGCAGGTAAAGGGGACGTCTCTACCCCAAACCGGGAAACCGCGTACCTGCCCCAGCTCCCCTTCGCAGAGCCCGAAGTACCCCCTGCCGTGCCCGTAACCGCAACGTCACCGCCACAGACTAGGCCTCAACCGGAAGCCGCAGCCGCGACCCCTGTGACGTCACACGCCTCGACCCCGAGCGTGACCAAGCAGGAAGTACCACCAGCCTGGTCGCAAGGCCTAGTACCCCCGGGCGCCGCAATACCAACAGCGCCCCCTACCTCCGCGGAGCCACCGGCCTGGTCGCAGGGCCAAGTAGCCCAGGGCGCCGCCGTCCTTACGGTGCCCTTCACTTTCCAGGTGCCCCAGGCCTGGCCGCAAGGCCTGGGCAACCCGGGCGCCACCACCACCGCGCCCATAAAACCAAGAGTGCCGCATCTGGGAGAAGATCTGTTCGCCCAACATACGTGCCCGGATGGGCAGCCCTTTATATGGCCACCGGAGTTTCACCATCCCCGACTCCGGAAAGAGAGAGCCCTAGACGAGCCCCTGATTCCGGTTCCAAAGCCCGTAAAAAGGACCTCGCCCCCGCTAGAGGAGGCACAGTTTGAGTGGGACCCCACCGGAGAAGATCTCATGGGGTTCACTCAGGAGACCCGGGCAGCTGCAGCGGAGCGTGCAGAGTGCTGCCGGCAGCAACTCGAGGTCTTCGAGAGGGAGCGGAGAGAGAGGCGGGTTCGGGAACAACAAGCCCAAATAAAGAGCGCGGAGCAGAAGAGCCGGGCCAGGAGGAGTCCC
This sequence comes from Phyllobates terribilis, assembly GCF_046119375.1. Lineage (NCBI taxonomy): Eukaryota > Metazoa > Chordata > Amphibia > Anura > Dendrobatidae > Phyllobates > Phyllobates terribilis. The sequence goes on from NW_027362772.1 coordinate 305,184,587, forward strand.
CGTGCAGCTCATGGTCCCCCTTCCACCGGGACTGTGATCAAGTTCAATATGCAGCACGGGTGGGGCTTCATCCGAGATCACCGCACCCCAGGCGACGTCTTCGTGACAGGAGAGACGTTGAGTCCCACCTACCGGAGGGACACAGAGGACGTGACCTGTATATAGGGGACGAGGTCACCTTCACCCGGCACAAGTGTGCCAAAGGACCCTACGCCCTCCATGTGCATCGCCTGACGGAGGAGGAGCTGCGGTGTGAGGAGGAGCAAGAGGACCCGGACGGGTCTGAAGCTAAAGGTAACCACAAAGAAAGAGCAGGAGGACGTCGTCGTTAAGTACAGCAGAGTACAAGCTGTATATAGTTGCCCGTCGGGGCACAGTGAACTGTTGCTAATGTAGTCCCCGTTGGGACCAGCGAATTGAACTGTTACCCGTATTTCCCTTAATCCCACTGACCGAGGACTGAGAGCGGTCATCCCTATTCCCATTACCTGGCCGAGGACTGAGAGCGGCCACTACCCCTTTTGTATATAGTTGCGCTTCCTAAAGCGCCCCCTACCGGTTTTATAGGAAGACCATTTTTCTAAGAGAAACTGTTGCACTTTTCCCGGGCACACGTTGCACAGTGTCCGGAGGAGGAACCAGAAGACGAGAATGTTATTTATGAAGAAGTTTTATGATGCTGCTAATATATGTTTTATATGTTTTATTATGTTGTTTATGAAAAAAAAAAAAAATTGTATGTTTTGGATGTTGTTTTATATCTTACAGCCCGAGGACGTGCTGTGATTTACCAGGGGGGAATGTAGCACGCTGAGGATTCGGCTGCTACAGGGGTATTGCACCTCAACCCAGAGGTGTGATATTCCACTCCCGGGTAAGGATGGAGTGTGGAACTGAGCTCAGTAAGCTGCATGCACTACACACATCCCATTTCCGAGGAACAGACCAACGGTACTCCCACTTAGAAATGTGCAGGTACGACCGAGTCTGTTCCTGGCTGGAGTGGGAGGGGGGTGGTACATCCCAGTAGTGTAGGGGCAGATAGGGGAAGCAGCCTGGGTAAAGATAGGAGCTCATTGGGTGCTGGTCACCTGAGCTCACACATAGAGGGAGTATATAAGGTGGGCACCATCAAAGATCAGGGTCAGTCTGCCACAGTCAGTCAGTCTGTGAGAAGTCAAGGAGAGTAGAGACAGAGAAGCAGCATAGGAAGAAACAGCAGAAGCTCAGTGGGAGCAATATTACTACGAGGGGCTGGCAGCTGCAGAGCTCGCCCTGACTGAGAAGCTTTCTTACCGGACCCGGCGTCCGAGGCTGTGGGGACTAACTCTTACCCAGCAGCAGAAGCCGACCGGCAGGGGATTTCAGGTCCTCAGGCCCAGAAACCCGAAGGCACGGTCACACGCGTGGGACCAGCACCGCCATCGTGGAGCGGAAGCCATTAGAAGGCCCCGAGTCACCAGCCATACGGGTGAGCACCACACGGTACACTCAGGGACGTGGGCTACTTATATCCGCTTCTAGCAAGGTAGCCAGAAGAGTACAGTCAGTTTGGGAGGCCTACAACTCCGCCTGGCCAGGGGAGATCCCATCTGCTCAAGGACTGACCAGGCCCCGTTCACTAGCAAGTACTCCGGGAGGGTCTATCGTTGTTACCAGTAAAGACCCTGAATTACACCGCACTGTCTCTGAGTGGTTCCTGCTACCCCCATCATCCACATCTGCTGCCCTGAGGCCATACCCCTCCCGTTGGGGGTTATACCATCCCCGCTGCACCATCCATCCACCGGCCTCAGCGGACTGTCCTGCAGCGGCAGCTCCATAAGCTGCATTCAACGGGTGGCGTAGTCGTACTACATCTACTGCCGTCCAGTTTGACTCCCTGGGCTCGGACCGGGTCACCGCCACGAGACTACAACCCCTGGGCCTGTGTCGCAGCGCGACACAGGCCCAGGGGCGCGTCAAAAACACCCCATGATTTTCTTTATGCTGTTTTGTTTTCCGGAAATGCTTTGGATGATGGAATCCTAAATTTGTGTTTTGTTGGAAGAAAGCTAATTTGCCACCTTTGGTGCAGTGTTTCGCTGCATACAGCTTTGGTTTGGGTTCACGTGAAATGCCTCTGTGCTACATTTCTCGTCTTGATGGGTACACCTTGTGGTGTTGGGATGGCTTTCATGCTTTTTTTTTTTTAATCAAAATAGCCGTTAACTAAGCGTTTTTCTTTGGTTTTGTTTGCCACCTTTGGTGCAATGTTTCCCTGCATACAGTTTCGGTTTGGGTTCATGTGAAATGCCTCTGTACTACATTCCCCATCCTGTTGGGTATGCCTGATCATGATGAAATGGCTTTTTATGCTTTTTTGATCAAAATAGCCGTTAACTAAGCGTTTTTCTTTGGTTTTGTTTGCCACCTTTGGTGTAATGTTTCGATGCATACAGTTTTTTTGGTTTGGATTCATGTGATATGCCTCTGTACTACATTCCCCATCCCGTTGGGTATGCCTGGTCATGATGAGATGGTTTTTATGCTTTTTTGATCAAAATAGCCATTAACTAAGCGTTTTTCTTTGGTTTTGTTTGCCACCTTTGGTGCAATGTTTCAATGCATACAGTTTTTTGGTTTGGGTTCATTTGAAATGCCTCTCTACTACATTCCCCATCCTGTTGTGTATGTCTGGTCATGAGGAGATGGCTTTTTATGCTTTTTTGATCAAAATAGCTGTTAACTAAGCGTTTTTCTTTAGTTTTGTTTGCCACCTTTGGTGCAATGTTTCACTGCATACAGTTTTTTGGTTTGGGTTCATGTGAAATGCCTCTGTACTACATTCCCCATCCCGTTGGGTATGCCTGGTCATGATGAGATGGCTTTTATGCTTTTCTGATCAAAATAGCCGTTAACTAAGTGTTTTTCTTTGGTTTTGTTTGCCACCTTTGGTGCAATGTTTCGCTGCATACAGTTTTTTGGTTTGGGTTCATGTGAAATGCCTCTCTACTACATTCCCCATTCCGTTGGGTATGCCTGGTCATGATGAGATGGCTTTTATGCTTTTTTGATCAAAATAGCCGTTAACTAAGCGTTTTTCTTGGGTTTTGTTTGCCACCTTTTGTACGGTGTTTCGCTGCATACAGCTTTGGTTTGGGTTCACGTGAAATGCCTCTGTACTACATTCCCCATCCTGTTGAGTATGCCTGGTCATGATGAGATGGCTTTTTATGCTTTTTTTTTTATCAAAATAGCCGTTATCTAAGTATTTTTCTTTGGTTTTGTTTGCCACCTTTGGTGCAATGTTTCGCTGCATACAGTTTTTTGGTTTGGGTTCATGTGAAATGCCTCTCTACTACATTCCCCATCCCGTTGGGTATGCCTGGTCATGATGAGATGGCTTTTATGCTTTTTTGATCAAAATAGCCGTTAACTAAGTGTTTTTCTTGGGTTTTGCTTGCCACCTTTTGTACGGTGCTTCGCTGCATACAGCTTTGGTTTGGATTCATGTGAAATGCCTCTGTACTACATTCCCCATCCCATTGGGTATGCCTGGTCATGATGAGATGGCTTATATGCTTTTTTTTTAAATCAAAATAGCTGTTAACTAAGCGTTTTTCTTGGGTTTTGTTTGCCACCTTTGGTGCAATGTTTCGCTGCATACTGTTTTTCGGTTTGGGTTCATGTGAAATGCCTCTCTACTACATTCCCCATCCCGCTGGGTATGCCTGGTCATGATGAGATGGCTTTTATGCATTTTTTGATCAAAATAGCCGTTAACTAAGCGTTTTTCTTGGGTTTTGTTTGCCACCTTTTGTACGGTGTTTCACTGCATACAGCTTTGGTTTGCGTTCACGTGAAATGCCTCTGTACTACATTCCCCATCCTGTTGGGTATGCCTGGTCATGATGAGATGGCTTTTATGCTTTTTTTTTATCAAAATAGCCGTTAACTAAGTATTTTTCTTTGGTTTTGTTTGCCACCTTTGGTGCAATGTTTCGCTGCATACAGTTTTTTGGTTTGGGTTCATGTGAAATGCCTCTCTACTACATTCCCCATCCCATTGGGTATGCCTGGTCATGATGAGATGGCTTTTATGCTTTTTTGATCAAAATAGCCGTTAACTAAGTATTTTTCTTTGGTTTTGTTTGCCACCTTCGGTGCAATGTTTCGCTGCATACAGTTTTTTGGTTTGGGTTCATGTGAAATGCCTCTCTACTACATTCCCCATCCCGTTGGGTATGCCTGGTCATGATGAGATGGCTTTTATGCTTTTTTGATCAAAATAGCCGTTAACTAAGCGTTTTTCTTGGGTTTTGTTTGCCACCTTTTGTACGGTATTTCGCTGCATACAGCTTTGGTTTGGGTTCATGTGAAATGCCTCTGTACTACATTCCCCATCCCATTGGGTATGCATGGTCATGATGAGATGTCTTTTATGCTTTTTTTTTATCAAAATAGCCGTTAACTAAGCATTTTTCTTGGGTTTTGTTTGCCACCTTTGGTGCAATGTTTCGCTGCATACAGTTTTTTGGTTTGGGTTCATGTGAAATGCCTCTCTACTACATTCCCCATCCCGTTGGGTATGCCTGGTCATGATGAGATGGCTTTTATGCTTTTTTGATCAAAATAGCCGTTAACTAAGCGTTTTTCTTGGGTTTTGTTTGCCACCTTTTGTACGGTGTTTTGCTGCATACAGCTTTGGTTTGGGTTCATGTGAAATGCCTCTGTGCTACATTCCCCATCCCATTGGGTATGCCTGGTCATGATGAGATGGCTTTTATGCTTTTTTTTTATCAAAATAGCCGTTAACTAAGCATTTTTCTTGGGTTTTGTTTGCCACCTTTGGTGCAATGTTTCGCTGCATACAGTTTTTCGGTTTGGGTTCATGTGAAATGCCTCTCTACTACATTCCCCATCCCGTTGGGTATGCCTGGTCATGATGAGATGGCTTTTATGCTTTTTTTGATCAAAATAGCCGTTAACTAAGCGTTTTTCTTGGGTTTTGTTTGCCACCTTTTGTACGGTGTTTCGCTGCATACAGCTTTGGTTTGGATTCACGTGAAATGCCTCTGTACTACATTACCAGTTTGGATCGGTTCTGCATCCACCCACAGCCCGATTTCTCTTGCTGTCTATTTACACATATTCTGCAATATTTTACTGAAAAGAACTTTAAAAATGACGGATGAAACGTTGTAACCACGTCTATAGTTGGAGAATATGATGGAAAGTGTCTTGCTGTAGAAACAAGGCCTTTATGAGGAGATCTGATAAAGTCACACATCACCCACATAACCAAAAGTAACTTTGATATAAAGCCTCCAGCATACAACAGATTTCACAGGAGGGAGATCTGAACCGAGAAATCTCCTCTATCGGCTCAATAAACCCATCAGTCTTGTACCGATCATGTGCCAAAATATTGACAATGCAAATGATAAAAGTAATAGGCCCAACTAAAATAGTTTCTTGCCTGATGCCATCTGTTAGAGCACTGAGGCTGGCATTATAAATCACCCACTCCAATTCATCAGCAGCTTGGCAGGATGTAATGCCTCCAAAACCTTTCCAGGGAAGAGATGAATACTGGATCTAATGAAAGCCCAAAATTCTGCATCCACAGCAGAAAGCACCTGATACTGGGGGGGTTGGCGAGGCTGGGCAGGACGCCAGTAGCCTTATCCATGGTAGCACGCACAATCGAGGGTCCACACACAGCAGATGCCTCATGGAAGGTTATTATTCAGGATAACAATGGAGGGATCGAGGGACCAGGGCCAGTAATAGCAGGGGATGGAAAGCCAGAATCAATCCCTCTGGGGCGTCAATTGAAGCTGACAAGCAGAAAAAGGTTTCCCAAGTAGAAAGCGTTTCTGATACTATTGGCGTTTACCGCTATCGATACTTATTTATGGCGAATGATTTTGCTTGTTCTATGAAACGAATTGTGATTTACCATTATTTCCTCCTCTGCTGCCGGTCTATTACGTTGATGGCTGCTTGCACCAGTTGTTACAATATCGATACACTTAGCACTTAAGGACAACAAACAATCCTGATGAAATGAATGTATTATAAAATATAAGACACAAAGTATCCAGTGACCTCCAGAGGTTGAATCCATGTGCACATACTATATATATATATATATATATATATATATATATATATATATATATATATATGTATATATATATGCACATACATACATAAACTGGAATGGAAATTCAGAAATGAAGTTGTTCCCCCGTTCATCAGGGTGGCTCATGCTGGAGGATACATTTGTAGGATCCTGTCGGACATTTTCACTCTCTAACTTTACTCCCCCCATTGGTTGACTTGCTTTGCACCAATACTGCATGTTGTTGCGATCCCCTGTAAAGCCAGTGCCAACACCACCGCAACAATGCCGGCACCGGACGTGAGTATAGGTGTTATTATTTTACTGGGGGGAAACATAGTGATTCAGAAGGAGCTGTCCGAGTAGTAGACAACCCCTTTAAGTTACACTTCCTCTAACCACGCTTAATTATGGTGCACCGAGACACCAGTTTTGACATAAACTGAACTAGAATTTTATCGCTTTTAGCTTAGTAATTATGTTCTGCGAGCAGTTATCATCCCCGACCATCAGCAGAGCCGTTCACATAAGGCTGTGTGCCCACGATGCATTTTTGGTGCGGATTTGCAGCGCGGAAACGCATTGCATACCTTATCCTATGACTTCCTATGACATTCTGCAAGTTCTGTGCACATGGTCAGGATTTTTTTTGCACGGATTTTACTCGCAGAAAAAATCCGGACATGACCAATTCTTGTGCGTTTCCGCATGCGTATTTGCCTATACAATGCATTGGAAAAACGCATGGCAAATCCGCATGCAAAAACGCGTCAAAAAACGCATGCGTTTTTCTGCCTAGGAGATGCAGAAATGGTCTGGAAAATTTCTGCTTCATTTCTGCATCATGGGCACTAAGCCTAATGCAGTAATTTTACTAATCCAAATGTTCATCAGATACAATTAACAATTTATGAAACCTTTGAAAACGAGAAGTGGGGGCTTGTCTTTACCTCCCTACAAGAAATGGAGGAGGGTCTTTATCTCTCTACAGGAAGTTTGGGGGGTCTATGTCTCTCTACAGGAAGTGTGGGAGGGTATATGTGCCTCTTTACAGGAAGTGTGGGGGTCTATGTCTCTACAGGAAGTGTAGGGGGGGTCCATGTCCCTCTACAAAAAGTGTGGGAGGGTCTATATCTCTACAGGAAGTGTGGGTGGGTCTATGTCTCTCTACAGGAAGTGTGGGGAGTCTATGTCTCTCTACAGGAAGTGTGGGGGTCTATGTCTCTCTACAGGAAGTGTGGCAGGGTCTGTCTCTACAGGAAGTGTGGGAGTGTCTATATCTCTGTACAAAAAGTGTGTGAGGGTCTATATCTGTACAGGAAGTGTGGGGGGTCTATGTCTCTCTACAGGAAGTGTGAGAGGGTCTATGTCTCTCTACAGGAAGTGTGGGGGGTCTATGTCTCTCTACAGGAAGTGTGGGGGGTCTATGTCTCTCTACAGGAAGTGTGGGAGTCTCTATGTCTCTCTACAAAAAGTGTGGGAGTGTCTATGTCTATCTACAATAAGTGTGGGAGGGTCTATATCTCTACAGGAAGTGGGGGAGGGTTTATGTCTCTACAGGAAGTGTGGGAGGGTCTATGTCTCTACAAAAAGTGTGGGAGGGTCTATGTCTCTACAGGAAGTGTAGGAGTGTCTATGTCTCTCTACAGGAAGTGTGGGAGAGTCTATGTCTCTCTACAGGAAGTGTGGGAGAGTCTATGTCTCTACAAAGAGTGTGGGAGGGTCTATATCTCTACAGAAAGTGGGGGAGGGTCTATATCTCTTTACAGGTAGTGTGGGGGGTCTATGTCTCTACAAGAAGTGTGGGGGGTCTATGTCTCTACAGGAAGTGTGAGAGGGTCTATGTCGCTACAGGAAGTGTGGTGGGTCTAGGTCTTTACAGGAAGTGTGTGGGGGGTCTATGTCTCTACAGGAAGTGTGGGGGGTCTATGTCTCTACAGTAAGTGTGGGGGGGTCTATGTCTGTACAGGAAGTGTGGGAGGGTCTAGGTCTCTACAGGAAGTGTGGGGGGTCTAGGTCTCTACAGGAAGTGTGGGGGGTCTATGTCTCTACAGGAAGTGTGGGGGGGCTAGGTCTCTACAGGAAGTGTGGGGGGTCTATGTCTCTACAGGAAGTGTGGGGGGTCTATGTCTCTACAGGAAGTATGGGAGGGTCTATGTCTCTACAGGAAGTGTGGGGGGTCTGTGTCTCTCTACAGGAAGTGTGGGAGGGTCTAGATATTTTTACAGTGTGGGAGGGTCTATGTCTTTACAGGAAGTGTGGGAGGTCTATGTCTCTACAGGAAGTGTGGGGGGTCTATGTCTCTCTAAAGAAAGTGTATGTGCATGGGAGGGGTCTTTGTATCTATACAGAAAGCAGGTGAGGATTCCTCTTTCTCTCTATTAAACGTAGGGGCCGCTCTTTGTTATTTTCCAGGAACTGAGTGCGGTCTCTGTCTCTTTGCTCCAACATTCCTGTCTGTCAAACTACTTACAGACATAACAGAGAAGCGGGTCAAAGTTCATGGTAGACAAGTGATTATGCAACTGCGGGTGCAATATATTTGAAGAAATAAGAGAAAAGTAAGTTCCAGATCCTATAGTGCTGGCAGAATACTGATGAAGTGAAACAGCCCACTTTATAGAACTGAAATAACGAATTCGAGAACATGAGAATGGGGATAAATGATGAACGCAGACTGGTAGGTGCACCACAGTTGTAACTTATTGTGGGATGGGGGATGGTAAGACCTTGCTTTTCCCATGTTTTTGGGTGATAGGACAGGCACACTGTAAGATGAAATGTACAGATGCAAGATTTAAAACATAATGACTAGTGCTGAGCGAACATGCTCGACTCTGCTCGGTACTCGCCCGAGCATCACGCTACTCGGGATGTTCGGCGAGCACCGAGCATTTCCGGGTTACTCGGGCGGGAGCTCGGGTCTCCGCCCTGCATGTTTGGCGCTCTTTACACAGCCAATGAACATGCAGGGATTGCCAGTCACTGTAATGCCGCAGCCATGTTGGTTGTGGGCATTACAGTGATTGGCTGGCCGCACAGCGTCACCTCGAGTATTTAAAACCGGGCGCCGCCATCTTGGACACAGACGGCCGGGATCAGACAGTGTAGAGACAGCGCTGCTGATTTAGGGAGAGATACAGTGGTGGCCAAAAGTATTGGCACCCCTGCAATTCTGTCAGATAATACTCAGTTTCTTCCTGAAAATGATTGCAATCACAAATTCTTTGGTCTTATTATCTTCGTTTAAATTGTCTTCAATGAAGAAACACAAAAAGAATTGTCCTAAAGCCAAATTGGATATAATTCCACACCAAACCTAAAAAAGGGGGTGGACAAAAGTATTGGCACTGTTTGAAAAATCATGTGATGCTTCTCTAATTCGTGTAATTAACAGCACCTGTAACTTACCTGTGGCACCTAACAGGTGTTGGCAATAACTAAATCACACTTGCAGCCAGTTAACATGGATTAAAGTTGACTCAACCTCTGTCCTGTGTCCTTGTGTGTACCACATTGAGCATGGAGAAAAGAAAGAAGACCAAAGAACTGTCTGAGGACTTGAGAAACCAAATTGTGAGGAAGCATGAGCAATCTCAAGGCTACAAGTCCATCTCCAAAGACCTGAATGTTCCTGTGTCTTCCGTGCGCAGTGTCATCAAGAAGTGTAAAGCCCATGGCACTGTGGCTAACCTCCCTAGATGTGGACGGAAAAGAAAAATTGACGAGAGATTTCAACGCAAGATTGTGCGGATGGTGGATAAAGAACCTCGACTAACATCCAAACAAGTTCAAGCTGCCCTGCAGTCCGAGGGTACAACAGTGTCAACCCGTACTATCCGTCGGCGTCTGAATGAAAAGGGACTGTATAGTAGGATACCCAGGAAGACCCCACTTGTTACCCCGAGACATAAAAAAGCCAGGCTGGAGTTTGCCAAAACTTACATGAGAAAGCCTAAAACGTTTTGGAAGAATGTTCTCTGGTCAGATGAAACAAAAGTAGAGCTTTTTGGGAAAAGCATCAACATAGAGTGTACAGGAAAAAAAAGAGGCATTCAAAGAAAAGAACACGGTCCCTACAGTCAAACATGGTGGAGGTTCCCTGATGTTTTGGGGTTGCTTTGCTGCCTCTGGCACTGGACTGCTTGACCGTGTGCATGGCATTATGAAGTCTGAAGACTACCAAACAAATTTTGCAGCATAATGTAGGGCCCAGTGTGAGAAAGCTGGGTCTCCCTCAGAGGTCATGGGTCTTCCAGCAGGACAATGACCCAAAACACACTTCCAAAAGCACTATAAAATGGTTTGAGAGAAAGCACTGGAGACTTCTAAGGTGGCCAGCAATGAGTCCAGACCTAAATCCCATAGAACACCTGTGGAGAGATCTCAAAATGGCAGTTTGGAGAAGGCACCCTTCAAATATCAGGGACCTGGAGCAGTTTGCCAAAGAAGAATGGTCTACAATTCCAGCAGAGCATTGTAAGAAACTCATTGATGGTTACCGGAAGCGGTTGTTCGCAGTTATTTTGGCTAAAGGTTGTGCAACCAAGTATTAGGCTGAGGGTGCCAATACTTTTGTCTGGCCCATTTTTGGAGTTTTGTGTGAAATGATCAATGATTTGATTTTTGCTTCATTCTCTTTTGTGTTTTTTCCTTGCAAGCAAATTAAATGAAGATAATAATACCAAAGAATTTGTGATTGCAATCATTTTCAGGAAGAAACTGAGTATTATCTGACAGAATTGCAGGGGTGCCAATACTTTTGGCCACCACTGTATATACTGCGAAATAGTTAGTGTAGGGTCTGTAAAGGCTGCCAGATCAAACAAACAGTCCTTCTCAGGACTAATATCCATCCCAGATATCAGGCAGGCAGGCTGTGTAGGAGACGCAGTGGTTATACCAGCAAACGCTGCATTACAGTCCTGTGTGCTCTTGTTGCTGAAATTGCTGGACTAAGCTCCAGGTCTCGGGGGCCAGGAAAAATCCTTTTTTTTCATCTAAATCCTCTTTTTTTTTTCCTCCTTCACACTGTACAAATACCCATCTTATTAACCTTTTGGTGTCCCCCCCCCCCAAAAAAAAGCGTGTCTCTGATTTTTCAGACACAAATACATCTGTTGAAAATAGTCTGGTGTAGGCTAGAGAAACAGAAGTGTGGTTTTGCAGTTCCACGGTTCAAACCTCTGTATTATCCACTTTTGGGCCATTTGTATCTTAAAAAAACAGTTTGAGTGTGTCGCTCACTGTTCAGCCGCAAATATATATATTTTAAAAAGTCTGGTATACACCAGTAAATTATAACTGTGGTTTTGCTGTTCCACTGTAAAAAATCTCTATTATCCTGCTTTTGGCATTTTTTGCCGTAAAAAAAAAAATAATAGTGTCTCCCTGATTTTTCAGACACAAATATATCTGTTGAAAATAATCTAGTGTAGGCCCAAGAAATAGAAGTGTGGTTTTACAGTTCCACGGGTCAAATCTCTGTATTATCCTGCTTTTGCCATTTTTTGCTGTAAAGAAAAACAGTAATAGTGTCTCCTGATTGTCAGACACAAATATATCTGTTGAAAATAGTCTTGTGAAGGCCAGAGAAATAGAAGTGTGGTTTTGCAGTTCCACAGTTCAAACCTCTGTATTATCCACTTTTGGGCCATTTTTACCTAAAAAAAACAGTTTGAGTGTGTCGCTCACTGTTCAGCCGCAAATATATCTATTTAAAATTGTCTGGTATACCCCAGTAAACAATAACTGTGGTTTTGCCATTCCACGGTAAAAAAATCTCTACTATTCAGCTTTTGGTATTTTTTCCGTAAAGAAAAACAGTAATAGTTTCTCCCTGATTGTTCAGATTGTTTAAAAGAGTTGGGTGTAGGCCAGAGAAATAGAACTGTGGTTTTCCTCTTCCACGGTTCTAATCTACTCTTTATTACCCTTTTTCCATTGATAGTGCGAGTGTAAGCTATTTTACTTCCTTTACAATGGGCAAAGCGCGTGGCAAGGGACGTGGAACTGGATGTTCTGGTGATGGTGCGTGCAGAGGACGGGGCCGTGGCCAAGGTGAAAATGTGCCACAACCAACAGCTACATCTTCTCGCTCCCACTTCTTGACCGAATTACTAGGGAAGCACACTACAACACCAGTATTGCGAACTGATCAGTGTGAACAGGTTATTAATTGGATAGCAGATAATACTTCCAGTTACCTGGGCACCACCACCTCCGGTCTGTCTTCCACACGGTCAACTCTTAGTAGCCGTGAGTCTCGACCGCATACTCCTCCTCACCCTGATGCTCCTTCCTCCCACCATGCCGAGTGTCGTCAGACAGCAACTGATCCCATACTTGGACACTCTGAAGAGCTGTTCACTGGTCCATTTCCATATTTGTGCCACTCGCCTGCTCCGCTTGAAGTGGTGGAAGAGGAGATCCCATGTAGCGATGCCCAAATATTTGAACAGCCACGGCCACAGGAAGTCAACGCTGGCAATTTGTCACAAGAGGAGGACGACGACAAGAAACACTTGCCAGGAAGTGAGGAGGAGGATCGTGGTGCGCAAGTGGAAGAGGAGGAGGTGGTGGATGATCTAGTAACTGACCCAACGTGGCAGGAGGACACGCAGAGCGAGGCCAGCAGCACACAGGGTGAGGGAGGCAGAGTACCCCAACAGGCAGGAAGAAGCAGTGTGGTGGCCGCACACAGAAGGCGGGCAACAGTTCCCCGTAACACCAACACGAGGGACGTTGCCAGTACAACCTGTAGGTCTTCCAGAGTCTGGGATTTTTTTAAAGACTCTGCTGATAACCCCAAAAAGGCCATTTGTACCACCTGCCATGCCAGCATCAGCAGGGGTGACAAAACTACCAGGGTCCACGACCAGTGTCAGAGGGTGTCACCACTGCTTCTTCCGCTGTTGTGCGTGCAATAGAACCCCCCCGTTGTGTGTGCAAGGCAATCCCCTGTCCATACTACATGCAAAGATGCCCCTCCTCTCAGTCTTCACATGTTATGGCAGTTTCTCAAGAAACAGCATCAACGTCCACGTCCACGTCCCACCGCAGCGTTCAGTTGTCCATATCCCAGACCTTTGAACGAAAGCGGAAATTCGCAGCCAACGCCCCACAGGCCACAGTCCTAAATTTGCACATTTCACGACTGCTTGCGTTGGAAATGCTGCCTTTTAGGCTGGTGGAGACGGAATCCTTCTGCAACCTTATGGCGGTGGCCATCCCTCGGTACTCGGTCCCCAGCCGACACTATTTTGCCCGGTGTGCCATCCCCGCACTACACAAGCACGTGTCCCAAAACATCTGCCGTGCCCTCAACAACGCAGTTACTGGGAGAGTCCACCTGACAATGGACACGTGGACAAGTGCTTGTGGCCAGGGACGGTACATCTCCCTGACGGCACACTGGGTAAACATAGTGGAAGCCGGGACCCAGTCGGACCTTGGGACGGAACACATCCTCCCCACACCGAGGATTGCGGGCCCTATGTCAGTCAGAGTTGCCCCCACAGTGTACAGCTCCTGCGCATCATCCTCCTCCTCCTCCTCATGTTCAGCCTCCATCTCAGATATCACCACATCAGTTACAAGCTGGAAGCACTGCAGTACTGTCTCCGCCAAGAGGCAACAGGCTGTGCTGAAACTCATAAGCTTAGGTGAGAAACCTCACACTGCTTGTGAGTTGTGGACAGCTTTGAAAGAGCAGGCAGATCTGTGGCTGAGACCGCTGAACCTACATCCAGGCATGGTCGTGTGTGACAATGGCCGTAACCTGGTGGCGGCTCTGAGGTGAGGCGAGATCACACAGGTACCATGCCTGGCTCATGTGCTTAACTTCGTGGTTCAGCAGTTTCTTAAATCGTACCCCGAGTTGCCAGATCTGCTCGTCAAAGTACGCCGCCTGTCAGCTCATTTTCGCAAGTCGGCTACAGCTTCCGCCGCCCTTGCTGTGTTGCAGCAGCGTTTGCAGCTTCTGACGCGCCCCCTGGGCCAGTGTTGTTTGGGGGATACCCGGAGCCGGATCAGATGGGGGTTGTAGTCTCCGAGTGGCGGTGACCCGGTCCGTGCCCAGGGTGTCAAGCTCAGTGTGTGGCAGTCCTTATAGATGTTACTAGATGTTCTTTTATGTCGACTACGCCACCCGTTGATTTGCGGTCAATACGGCCGCCGCTGCAGCAGGGTCCGCTGAGGCTGGTGGTATGTGTGCAGCTTCGGGTAGTATAACCCCCAACGGGAGGGGTATAGCCTCAGGGGGTCAGGTGTAGAGGATGGTGGTAGTGGTGGTGCAGTGTGGATGTTAAGAAGACTCCGAGCCGGGCTGTGCAGTTCAGGGTTTTTACTTACTGCTGTTCTTGTGGTCACTCTGGCCTTAAGTGACCGCCCGAGCCGTGCTGCGTCCACCAGGTCTTGGACTCGGCCAACCCCCAGGTGATTCTGGAGCGTGGTCCTGAGCTCCCTTTCTGACTTGTCCTTCTCTCTGGCCTTCCCCACCAGGGATCCACCTAAGTCCGGCTCCCTCGGGCCTCTTGTTGGTAAACCCTTGTCTCTGGGTTCCCTGACCCTATTCTTGGTTTGCCTTCCGGGTGGATTTAGTGGGTGGTCGTGGCAGATCCTGCCCACGACCTCCGGTCTCTGGCTAAGGTGTGCTGTAGCCTCCACCAGCTTGGGATCCGGTACCCTGTTGCCAACTCTTCACCCTCTGATCTAATTTTGGGTTCTTGGAGTTCCCTCTTCTTCCCCTTCTGGGTCCTTCTTTCTCCTCTCTCTCTGCTTCTCAGGCTCTCTCAGACTGACCAAACCTCTACAAAAGACTGACGTCTCACAGACTGACCCTGATCTAAGATGGTTCCCACCTTATATACTCCCTCTATGTGTGAGCTCAGGTGACCAGCACCCAATGAGCTCCTAGCTTTACCCAGGCTGCTCCCCCTATCTGCCCCTACACTACTGGGATGTTCCACCCCCCTCCCACTCCAGCCAGGAACAGACACTGTCGTACCTGCACATTTCTCTAGTGGGAGTACCATCGGTCTGTCCCTCGGAAATGGGATGTGTGTAGTGCATGCAGCTAACTGAGCTCAGTTCCACACTCCATCCTTACCCGGGAGTGGAATACCACACCTCTGGCTTGAGGCGTAATACCCCTGTAGCAGCCGAATCCTCAGGGTGCTACATTCCCCCCTGGTAAATCACAGCACGCCCTCGGGCTGTAAGATATAAAAAAAAACATCCAAAACATACAATTTTTTTCATAAACATAAACATAGAAAACATCATATAGATATCATCAGCAATAAACTTTTCATATAAAACTTTTCATAAATAACATTCTTGTTCCTCCGGCCACGGTGCAACTTGTGACCGGGTAAGGTGCGACAGTCTCTCTTGGAAGAAAACAGTTTCCTATAAAACCGGTAGGGGGCGCCTTAAAAAGCGCAACTATATACAAGGGAAATATGGCCGCTCTCAGTCCTCGGCCAGGTATTAGGAAAGGAATGACCGCTCTCAGTCCTCGGTCAGTGGGAATAGGGACACACGGGTTTCAGTTCAATTGGCTGGTCCCAACGGGGACTATATTTTAACTAGAACAGTTCTTATACCCTGACGGGTAACTATGTACAGTCTCTCTCTACCGTACTTCAACGATGGCGTCCTCCTGCTCCTTCTTTAGATTCTTCAGGGTCCTCTTGCTCCTCCTCACACCGCAGCTCCTCCTCCGTCAGGCGATGCACATGGAGGGCGTAGGGTCCTTTGGCACACTTGTGCCGGGTGAAGGTGACCTCGTCCCCTACGTACAGGTCACGACCTCTGTGTCCCTCCGGCAGATGGCTTTCTACGTCTCTGCGGGTTACAAAGACGTCGCCGGGGGTCTGATGGTCTCTAATAAAGCCCCATCCGTGCTGCATATTGAATTTTATCATAGTCCCGGTGGCACGGGGACCATGAGCTGCACGGGGTTTCCTCCTGGTCCGGCTCTTCTGCTCCACGCTCCTTATCTGCATTTGCTGTTCCCGGACCCGCCTCTCTCTCCGCTCCCTCTCGAAGACCTCGAGCTGCTGCCGGCAGCACTCTGCACGCTCCGCTGCGGCCGCCCGAGTCTCCTGAGTGAACCCCATGAGGTCTTCTCCGGTGGGGTCCCACTCGAACTGGATCTCCTCCAGTGGGGGCGAGGTCCTCCTTACGGGCTTCGGAGCCGGAATCAGGGGCTCGCACATGGGCCTTGCTCTCTGGAGTTCCAGCTGAATATACTCCTGGGGCCATACAAAGGGCTGCCCATCCGGGCACGTATGCTGGGCGAACAGGTCTTCACCCAGGTGCGGCACTCTAGATGTTGAGGGCGCGTTGATGGTAGCGGCGCCCGGGTCGACCAGGCCTTGCGACCAGGCTTGGGGCACCCTAAAGGCAAAGGGCACCGTAAGAACGGCGGCGCCCTGGGTTACTCGGCCCTGCGACCAGGCCGGTGGCTCCGCGGAGGTAGGGGGCGCTGTTGGTATTGCGGCGCCCGAAGGTACTAGGCCTTGCGACCAGGCCGGTGGTATTTCCTGCTTTGCCACGCTCGAGGTCGAGGCGTGTGACGTCACAGGGGTCGCGGCCGCGGTTTCCGGTTGAGGCCTAGTCGGCGGCGGTGACGATGCAGCGACGGGCACGGCAGAGGGAATTTCGGGCTCTGCGACGGGGAGCTGGGGCAGGCACGCGGTTTCCCGGCTCGGGGTAGAGACGTCCCCTTTACCTGCCTCCGTCCGTTCAGCTCCCTTCTCGGCGCCGTCTCCTGCCTTCATTCCTCCTGCGCCATCCTCAGAGGCGGTCTGTCTCCTCGTCTCGGGCGGCGTGCTCCGCTGACGGGTTCCGGTCTGCTGGGCCATCTCTCGGCTCCACTCCGCCAACGTCTCCCGCTGCACCCGGGCCATCCTCCGTGCGAGGCCCTCCAGCGCGGTCTGTGCACACTCCCGGTCTCGGGGGAGCTGTGCCAGGATCTCCACTAAGCCTAGTGGGGTTGTTGCTTGCAGCAGGCTCCTGACCACTGAGTCGGTGCTGCCTGTCTCTCCCTCCATCTCCGGGTACGCTCTCTCTGGACTCTCCTCCAGACGTCTTGTCTCCGGGTGCGCTCTCTCCAGACTCCTCCAGGCTGCACCCATCTTCGATCTCTTGTTCTGTCTCCGCCCACATTGAGGGTGGTCCCGGGGCAACTTCAGTTCCAGAGGCAGTTCTCTCACGCTGATGGACACTTCCAGCATCACAGTCTCTGTTGGTGGGCGCGGTTTCCGCTTTTGGCGCCATTCTTCGACCTGGCCCACGATGGGAGGTGGCCTTTTGCCACCCTCTGGCACGCCCATAATGGCGTCCGCTCTTCCAAGGCGGGAAATCTTCGGAAATGGCGGGAATCGTCTCCCAGTGGCGGGAAACTCCATGGATGGCGGGAAAAAGCTGCAAATGGCGGACAACCGGCGGGAAACGACCTGTGATGGGGTCCGTTGGCGGGGACCCTCCGGAACCGGCGGGAGACTTCTTTTTGAGGTAACGGTGAACTTTTCTTCAGGCACGCAGTACCCGGTTGTTGCGGGCACGTTATCCTGCCGACTACGCCAAAGTTGACGCGCCCCCTGGGCCAGTGTTGTTTGGGGGATACCCGGAGCCGGATCAGATGGGGGTTGTAGTCTCCGAGTGGCGGTGACCCGGTCCGTGCCCAGGGTGTCAAGCTCAGTGTGTGGCAGTCCTTATAGATGTTACTAGATGTTCTTTTATGTCGACTACGCCACCCGTTGATTTGCGGTCAATACGGCCGCTGCTGCAGCAGGGTCCGCTGAGGCTGGTGGTATGTGTGCAGCTTCGGGTAGTATAACCCCCAACGGGAGGGGTATAGCCTCAGGGGGTCAGGTGTAGAGGATGGTGGTAGTGGTGGTGCAGTGTGGATGTTAAGAAGACTCCGAGCCGGGCTGTGCAGTTCAGGGTTTTTACTTACTGCTGTTCTTGTGGTCACTCTGGCCTTAAGTGACCGCCCGAGCAGTGCTGCGTCCACCAGGTCTTGGACTCGGCCAACCCCCAGGTGATTCTGGAGCGTGGTCCTGAGCTCCCTTTCTGACTTGTCCTTCTCTCTGGCCTTCCCCACCAGGGATCCACCTAAGTCCGGCTCCCTCGGGCCTCTTGTTGGTAAACCCTTGTCTCTGGGTTCCCTGACCCTATTCTTGGTTTGCCTTCCGGGTGGATTTAGTGGGTGGTCGTGGCAGATCCTGCCCACGACCTCCGGTCTCTGGCTAAGGTGTGCTGTAGCCTCCACCAGCTTGGGATCCGGTACCCTGTTGCCAACTCTTCACCCTCTGATCTAATTTTGGGTTCTTGGAGTTCCCTCTTCTTCCCCTTCTGGGTCCTTCTTTCTCCTCTCTCTCTGCTTCTCAGGCTCTCTCAGACTGACCAAACCTCTACAAAAGACTGACGTCTCACAGACTGACCCTGATCTAAGATGGTTCCCACCTTATATACTCCCTCTATGTGTGAGCTCAGGTGACCAGCACCCAATGAGCTCCTAGCTTTACCCAGGCTGCTCCCCCTATCTGCCCCTACACTACTGGGATGTTCCACCCCCCTCCCACTCCAGCCAGGAACAGACACTGTCGTACCTGCACATTTCTCTAGTGGGAGTACCATCGGTCTGTCCCTCGGAAATGGGATGTGTGTAGTGCATGCAGCTAACTGAGCTCAGTTCCACACTCCATCCTTACCCGGGAGTGGAATACCACACCTCTGGCTTGAGGCGTAATACCCCTGTAGCAGCCGAATCCTCAGGGTGCTACACTTCCGTCACACCGACTGGTGTATGATGTCCCCACACGTTAGAACTCTACCCTCCACATGTTGCAAAGGATTTGTGAGCAGAAGAGAGCAGTTGTGGAGTACCAGCTGCAACAAGGCCATCGATATTCAGGTCAGACTCCACACATAAGACCTCAGGAGTGGACCTGGATGTCTGACATATGTACCATCTTGACAAACTTTGAGGAGTCCACCAAGATGGTGAGTGGCGATGACGCCATCATTAGCGTCAGCATTGCACTTGTCTGTCTTTTGCAAATGCTCTCTGCAGAGAATTAAAGAGGAGGCATTGCAGCCAGAGTATGATGAGATGGATCAAGAAGCCGTAGCGGTTGATTACACACAGCCCAGCCTCATTTCATCCCAACGTGCATTGGGGGACAATGAGGGAGAGGAGGAGGAGGAGGAAGAACAGGAGCTTGTATCATGCGCTGTAGACGGTAGTACCTGTACAACTGTCATACTGTCGGTTCAGCGTGGGTGGCCTGAGGACAGGGGGGAGGAGGAGGAGAGCATGGTCAGTCGTCATCTTGGTGAGGACACGGAAGTCTTGCCCGTTACCAGTCTGGCACGCATGGCTGACTTTATGTTACGCTGCCTTAACCGTGACCCTCGCGTTGTCAAAATGTTGGCTGACAGTCATTACTGGTTGGTGACACTTTTAGACCCCCGCTACAAGGAGAACTTTCACTCTCTTAATCCTGAGGTGGAGAGGTTTACAAAAATGGGGCAGTACCAAAAGGCCCTTGCTGCAGAACTGTTAAAAAAATTCCCATCTGAACACGCTAGCGGCAGAGGCCACAGTTCGTTGCCCAACCAAGGTGTACATGCAATAGAGACGCAACTCCAATCCAGCAGAGGCAGGGGAATACTGTCAACGTTCTGGGACAGTTTTCTCAGACCCTCCCTTCGGACAGACCCTGAGACGCGGGGTACTCTCACAAGGAGTGGAAAGTTTCAAAAGATGGTGAGGGAGTACCTTGCCGACTGTACCAGCATCCTCCGTGATTCCTCTGTGCCTTTTAATTATTGGGTATCCAAGCTGGACACTTGGAATGAACTCGCTCTGTACACCTTGGAGGTCCTGGCCTGCCCTGCTGCTAGCGTGTTATTGGAGCGTGTTTTTAGTGCCGCTGGGGGAATTATAACTGATAAGTGCACTCGCCTGTCAACTGACAATGCTGACAAGCTGACCCTTATCAAAATGAACAAGGGCTGGATTGGGCCAGACTTCTCATCACCACCAAATGACAGCAGAGTAACATAAAGTCAAATCCACTGTGTTATTTCGGGAGGTGTATTCACATGCACCGCTTCACACCCACACATGGGTATACGCTTCCTCATTTCGGCTGTTTTATGTTCTTCTCCTTATCCTCAGCCTCCACCACCACTATACCACAGGGTGACCGTGGTCCGTATTTGCCATTATTGGAAGTTCCTCCGTCCTTATTTTTGTCAGCTTTTGCTTGGAAGGCATAAGCAAAGACTGTGGGAGACCCACTCCCCAATAATGGGAATAATATTTTTAAGATGCTGTACTGTATGGTTCTTGTAAGGGGCATTAAAACCGTCTTTTTAAGCTACTGCGACCTCCACCACTTTTCCAAGGGGCATTAAAACCGTTTTGTTAAGCTACTGTGACCTCCACCACTATATCCAAGGGGCATTAAAACCGTCTTGTTAAGCTACTGCGACCTCCACCACTTTTCCAAGGGACATTAAAACCGTCTTGTTAAGCTACCGTGACCTCCACCACTTTTCCAAGGGGCATTAAAACCATCTTGTTAAGCTACTGTGACCTCCACCACTTTTCCAAGGGGCATTAAAACCGTCTTGTTAAGCTACTGTGACCTCCACCACTTTTCCAAGGGGCATTAAAACCATCTTGTTAAGCTACTGTGACCTCCACGTTTCTTCCAAGGGGCATTAAAACCGTCTTGTTAAGCTACTGTGACCTCCACGTCTCTTTCAAGGGGCATTAAAACCGTCTTGTAAAGCTACTATGACCTCCACGTCTCTTTCAAATGGCATTGATATTGTCTTTTTATTCCACTGCGACCTCCACCACTCTTCCAAGGGGCATTAAAACAATCTTGTTAAGCTACTGTGACCTCCACGTCTCTTCCAGGGGGCATTGATATTGTCTTTTTATTCCACTGCAACCTCCACCACTCTTCCAAGGGGCATTTATATTGTCTTTTTATTTCACTGCAACCTCCACCACTCTTCCAGGGGTCTTTAAAATCGTCTTGTTAAGCTACTGTGACCTCCACGTCTCTTCCAGGGGGCATTGATATTGTCTTTTTATTCCACTGCAACCTCCACCACTCTTCCAAGGGGCATTAAAACCATCTTGTTAAGCTACTGTGACCTCCACGTCTCTTCCAAGGGGCATTAAAACCGTCTTGTTAAGCTACTGTGACCTCCACGTCTCTTCCAAGGGGCATTGATATTGTCTTTTTATTCCACTGCGCCCTCCACCACTCTTCCAAGGGGCATTTATATTGTCTTTTTATTCCACTGCAACCTCCACCACTCTTCCAGGGGTCTTTAAAACCGTCTTGTTAAGCTACTGTGACCTCCACGTTAGAGATGAGCGTTGTTCTACTCGAACTGTTCGCCAATCTCAAATTCGAGCTGTTTTGGGCGGTGTTCGAGCCGGTCGGCGAACACGAACAATTTGAGAAAAATTCGGCTGTTCGAGGTTATGTTCGATAACTGTTCGTGCACCAAAATCATAACTGGATTTTTTCTCAGTAATGATGAAAATTAATGTTAATACGCAGTTTGAGTGTACAGCGGGGCGGGGGGAGGGGCAGGGGATGGATCTCTGCAGGAACAATGAAGATCTCCATTTTTTTTTCTCTTTCCCACATTTGCAGTGGGGAGGTGCAATCTGTCAGCCTATCAGCAGCGCACACACGGAGCGAAGTGCTTTTTTTCACACAAGCAAGGGCATGTGTGATTGGCAGTGTATGTCACATGTCCTTGCCCTATAAGACCAAGCCATTTTCCCCGTCGCCACCATTTTCTCACTGCTGCAGCTGCGTGTTAGACGGCACCGCTGTTGCTGTGTGCGCTATACCTTGTTAATTTCAAGCCAATTTTCGCACAAATATACAGATAGCTTGGGAGTAGGGAATAGTTGTGATTGCAGTCCTTTTAAGGACTAGGTTACAGCATTTCCTACGACTTTTATCAGGCAGGTCTGTGCTCTTAAATAGATAGATTGTGGGAGTAAAGACTAATTGTAATTGGAGTCCTTTTCAGGACTAGGTTACATGAGTTCCTATCGGTTTTTGCCAGGCAGGTCTGTGCCAGTGCTGTGCAAGTTTTTTTCACAGCATTTGGCTGAATCTAGCAAAGCTAATCCTTTTTGGCCTATTGCAGAGTGTGTTAGTCAGTGGAGTAGCCTATCTGTGTTGCAAGATATACCACCTGTGTATAGAATACCAATTTTTTTACTGCACCTAGTGAAGTAAAATCTTTTGGGCATAGCATCATTCTATTAGTCCATCTATACTGACCTCCATCAGGTTGCAAACTGAATATAATTTTTTTCTGCATCTAGCTCTGAAAAAATATTTGGGCTTCTAGCAGTGTGTGGGACTTGGTCTATTAGTCCATCTATACTGACCTCCATCAGGTTGCAAATTAAAAATAATTTTTTTCTTCATTTAGCTCTGAAAAAATATTTGGGCTTCTAGCAGCGTGTGGGACTTGTTCTATTAGTCCATCTATACTGACCTCCAACAGGTTGCAAATTAAAAATAATTTTTTTCTGCATCTAGCTCTGAAAAAATATTTGGGCTTCTAGCAGTGTGTGGGACTTGGTCTATTAGTCCATCTATACTGACCTCCAGCAGGTTGCAAATTGAATATAATTTTTTTCTGCATCTAGCTCTGAAAAAATATTTGGGCTTCTAGCGGTGTGTGGGACTTGGTCTATTAGTCCATCTATACTGACCTCCATCAGGTTGCAAATTAAAAATCATTTTTTTCTGCATCTAGCTCTGAAAAAATATTTGGGCTTCTAGCGGTGTGTGGGACTTGGTCTATTAGTCCATCTATACTGACCTCCATCAGGTTGCAAATTAAAAATAATTTTTTTCTGCATCTAGCTCTGAAAAAATATTTGGGCTTCTAGCAGTGTGTGGGACTTGGTCTATTAGTCTATCTATACTGACCTCCATCAGGTTGCAAATTAAAAATAATTTTTTTCTTCATTTAGCTCTGAAAAAATATTTGGGCTTCTAGCAGTGTGTGGGACTTGTTCTATTAGTCCTTCTATACTGACCTCCAGCAGGTTGCAAATTGAATATAATTTTTTTCTGCATCTAGCTCTGAAAAAATATTTGGGCTTCTAGCGGTGTGTGGGACTTGGTCTATTAGTCCATCTATACTGACCTCCATCAGGTTGCAAATTAAAAATAATTTTTTTCTGCATCTAGCTCTGAAAAAATATTTGGGCTTCTAGCGGTGTGTGGGACTTGGTCTATTAGTCCATCTATACTGACCTCCATCAGGTTGCAAATTAAAAATAATTTTTTTCTGCATCTAGCTCTGAAAAAATATTTGGGCTTCTAGCAGTGTGTGGGACTTGGTCTATTAGTCCATCTATACTGACCTCCATCAGGTTGCAAATTGAATAAAAAAATTTTCTGCATCTAGCTCTGAAAAAATATTTGGGCTTCTAGCGGTGTGTGGGACTTGGTCTATTAGTCCATCTATACTGACCTCCATCAGGTTGCAAATTAAAAATAATTTTTTTCTGCATCTAACCCAGCCAATAGTTTTGGCCTAATACCACAGTTTGGCCACTCAGCTCTGCTCGGTTACCATCCATTGTTTTTTTTGTGCAAACAACTCCAGAGTTGTGAATTAGTTAACCACCAAAATGAGTGGAAAAAGGCCTGCTGCTGGTGGAAAGGGGAATAGGCGTGTTGGGAAGGGGAAAAAAGGTTGTGTCCGTGGGGTAGGTGCAGAAGAAAGACCATCTTCCAGCCAAACTAAAATGTCTACTTCTTTTAGCGGACAATGTGATAAGATCCCTTTCTTACGGCCACGCCAATCGCTACAAATTCCAGATGAGGCACAAAAACAGCAGGTGCTTCAACGGATATCAAGTGCTCCTTTAAGTGGGCTCTCCTCCACATCAACTTCAACATCACAAATACTCCAGTCCTCAAAGGTGTCACCCAAATCGCACTTGCTTCCTCACAGCTCCCAAATCTCCAGCTGCCCGTCTGAGTATGAGGTAGAACAGATGGTTGAGTCTGCAGAGCTGTTTACTCATACTATAGCCTGGGAATCAGAGGTCGACTCCAGCGCTTCTGTGAATCCAGACGAGGAAATGATCTGCACTGATGCCCAGAATCTTTATGAGTCGGATCCAGGACCAGACGCAGAAGGTTCTGACCATAATGTAGACCCTCATTCACAAACTGTAACTCCTGTTGGTGGAGACAATGAGGAAGACGATGATAAGACTCAAATACCTGATTGGAGCGACAACTTTAGTTTTTTGTCAGGGCAGGAACAGGTTGGCTCTGAGGACGACGGGTGTGATAACGCACAGGGTGATGATGATGAGGTCGGAGATCCCACTTACTGTCAACCCACAGTCAGCCAAGAGATGAGGTCAGCAGAGGAGGTGGAGGAAGATGCTAGTGACGACGAGGTCAGGTTGCGCCTTCCTGGACAGAGACATAGTACTGGAAGCACGTCAACAACTGCATCCTCAAACACAACTCTGCCTCTCACCACAAGTCGTGGTGGCTCTTCAGGTCGCATGGGTGCTAAGCCTTGCATAGCCTGGGCATTTTTTCAGATCGATAAAGATGACCCAACTCGTGTTATCTGTAACATTTGTCAGCAAAAGCTAAGTAGAGGCCAAAAAATACATAGTTTGAGTACTTCATGCATGAACCGGCACATGGACATGAAGCATAAGTTGCAGTGGGAAGCTCAGTGTGCTACAATGCGGCCTAGCCGGCCGGGCCAACCACCGTCTGCCATATCTTGTGCATCCGCGGCCTCTTCATCCTCTGTGACTGGGGGGACAGCAGTCACACCTGTTTTGGGGCGCAGACCTGCCACCTCTTTACCCGCAACAGCCAGCGTGATTGGCAGGTCATCATTTTCTTTGGAGGTGGTAACACCAGCTGGTCTTGAGCGCTGTCCGACATCGATAGCACCACCTTTGGATCAAGGCAACCTAACATGTCCGCCTGCATCTTCCTCACAGACCGGCAGTTTGCCGGGGACACCCTTATCAACCCCGTCTAAGCACAATAGCCAGCCCTCGGTCCCTCAGATGTGGACAAGTAAAAGACCATTTCCTCCTAGCCATGAGAAAGCTAAGAGGTTGAATTTCACCATCTGCAAGCTCTTGGCTACAGAAATGCTGCCTTTCCGCCTGGTGGACACAGAGGATTTTCGAGACCTTATGTCCGTCGCAGTGCCCCAGTACCAGATGCCCAGTCGGCACTACTTCTCAAAGAAAGGTGTGCCTGCGCTCCACCAGCATGTCGCACACAACATCACCGCTTCTTTGAAAAACTCTGTGTGTGACAGGGTGCATTTCACCACAGACACTTGGACGAGTAGGCATGGACAGGGGCGTTACATGTCGCTGACTGGGCACTGGGTAACTATGGTGACAGCAGGACAAGGGGCTGCTGTCCAAGTCTTGCCGTCCCCACGAGTTGTGCGTCAATCCTCTTTATGTCAAAGTTCCTCCACTGCTTCTGCCTCCTCAACCTCCTCTCGGTCTTCCACCTGCACCCAAAGCCTGTCTGGTCATGCCACAAGCTTTCTAACTGCGCAGAAGGGATCCTGCACACCTCCTTACTATGCTGGCAGTAGGGCTCAACGTCATCAGGCGGTTTTTACATTGAAATGTCTGGGAAATGTGAGTCACACAGCTGAGGAGTTGTGGTCAGCTCTGGAGAACCAATTTCATGAATGGTTGTCTCCACTGGACCTGAAACCAGGGAAGGCCGTGTGCGACAATGCTGGAAACCTGGGTGCGGCCCTTCGCCGGGGCAATGTCACACACGTGCCTTGTATGGCTCACGTGTTGAACCTGGTTGTCCAGCAATTTTTAGCCCACTATCCCAGACTAGATGGCCTTCTGCAGAGGGCACGGTCGCTGTGTGCTCACTTCCGCCGTTCGCATCCCGCAGCTCAGCGACTTACATCTCTACAGAAGTCGTTGGGCCTGCCACTTCACCGGCTAAAATGCGATGTGCCTACCCGGTGGAATTCAACTCTGCACATGTTGCAGCGACTGTGGCAGCACCGACAAGCCCTGGTGCAATACGTTCTGACGTATAGCCTGGGCCAACGAGATTCAGAGGTGGGGCAAATCACGGTGGAGGAGTGGTCTCAGATCAGGGACCTATGCACCCTTCTGCACAGTTTTGAAATGGCGACGAAGATGTTTAGTGCTGACGATGCCATTATCAGCATGACTATTCCGGTGATTTACATGCTGGAGCACATGTTAAACAGAATTCGGAGTCAGGTGGTGGCACAAGAGGAGGTGGAGGAAGTAGAGGAGGAGGAGTTGTATGCGGAAGGGCTAACATCTGCAAGGTCCAGACGGTCGGCAGCACCAGGGCGGCAGGCATGTGAGGGTGGGGGAGATGATTTTACCAGGGCGCATGGTAGCAGCCAAACTAGTGAGGAAGGTGCAGGAGCCCAGGAAGAAGTGGAGGACGAACTGATGGAAGACTCATCAGATGAGGGAGACCTTGATCACATTTCTGTTGTGCGAGGTTGGGGGGAGAGGACAGAGGAAGGAAGCATGATTGTTACCTCGCCACCAACACAACAGGGACTTGGTGCTCCTGGATGCGCAACACACATGAGTGCCTTCTTGCTGCACTACCTGCAACATGACCCTCGAATTGTGAGAATTAGAAATAATCCTGACTACTGGGTTGCCACACTGTTAGATCCCCGGTACAAAAGTAAATTTGCAGAAATTATTCCTGCCATAGAAAGGGATGCACGCATGCAGGAGTATCAGCAGAGACTGTTGCAGAATCTTACATGTGCTTTTCCACAAAATACCAGTGGTGCACGTAGTGAATCTCACAGTTCCAACTTGCCAACCGTGGGACCGTCAAGTGTTCAGCACTCAAACCGTAACAGAACCACAGTATCTGCTGGTAACATCAATTTTGCGGAATCATTTCACCACTTTTTTAGCCCATCCTTTGCAAGGACACAGGAGACAAGAAGTCTGACACATAGTCAACGCCTAGAGACGATGGTACAGGAGTATCTCCAAGTAAACATTGAAGCCACGACTGTGTCACTGGACCCTTGCTCTTTTTGGGCTTCCAATCTGGATAAATGGCCGGAGCTAGCCACTTACGCCTTGGAGATCTTGTCATGCCCCGCAGCCAGCGTTCTGTCTGAACGTGTGTTCAGCGCTGCTGGTGGTGTGCTGACAGATAAGCGCACGCGGCTCTCCACTGATAATGTAGACAGACTCACGTTCATAAAGATGAACAAATCATGGATCCGAAACGACTTTTCTACCCCTGTGTCATCCTGGGGAGAGTAAAAGCTTGATGATTGGTTAAAATCACCCTACCAACCGTTTTAAGCTTTCAAATTACTAATCATGTTTATCTGTATCTTGACTGGAAAATAATTTGGGCTTTGTAGCAGTGTGCAGCACTGATCCTATTAGGCCATCTATACTAAAGCTTCACCAGATTTAAAATTAAAAATAATTTTTAGCTGCATCTAGCCCGGAAAATAATTTTGGGGCTCCGAGATGCGCAAGGCACATAAGTGCCTTCTTGCTGCACTACCTGCAGCATGACCCTCATATTGTCAGAATTCGAAGTAATCATGACTACTGGGTTGCCACACTCTTAGATCCCCCAAACTTTTCGATCAACCTTTTCATTTTAATAAAGACCAAAAAAATGGTCATTTTTGAAATTATAAGCATTAGCAGGTTGTTAGAAACTGAAATCAAACAGTTTTCAACTCAAAACTTTATTCTAGGTGATGTTACATTTTCACATAGGACCCCTTGTTCGAAAGGAGCTTCTGAACTCTCTCGTCCATTGAATTTGTCAGGTTTTGGTTGGTTTCTGCTTCAATTGTTTTGCATGAGGACAGAATACCCTCCCAGAGCTGTTGCTTAGATGTGAACTGCCTCCCGCCATCATAGACACTCCTTTTAATGATGCTCCAAAGGTTCTGAATGGGGTAGAGGTCAGGGGAGCATGGGGGTCACACCATAAGTTTGTCCCCTTTTATGCCCATATCAGCCAGAGATGCAGATGTTTTATGTGCAGCATGAGATGGTGCATTATCATGCAGAAAAATGATCTTGCTGTGAAATACACGGTTCTTCTTCTTGAACCATGGCAGGAAGTGCTGTTTGAGAAAATCCACATACATTATGGAGTTCATCTTTAGCGCCTTCAGGGATCCTAAAGGGGCCGACAATCTCTCTCCCCATGATTCCAGCCCAAAACATTACTCCACCTCCTCCTTGTTGGCGCTGTAGCCGTGTTTGCGTGGGGTGTCCATCAACCAGCCATCCTCCACTCCATCCATCTGGACCATCGAGCGCTGCACGGCACTCATCCGTGAACAAAACAGTTTTGAAATCAGTCTTCATGTAATGTTTGGCCCACTGGAGCCGTTTCTGCTTGTGTGAAGTGGATAGAGGAGGTCGACAGGATGGCGCATGCACAGCTGCAAACCTCTGAAGGACCCTGCATCTTGTTGTTCGGGGGACGTTGGAGGCACAAGCAGCTTCAAAAACTTGTCTGCTGCTATGACAAGGCTTTTTTGCCGCTGCTCTTTCAACCTGACGTAATTGCCTGTAGGAAAGAGTCCTCAATTTGCCCTTATCAGCACGCACACGTGTGTACTGTGAATCAGCTACATACTTCTTGATTGCCAAGACACTTCATCCTGATCATCGCACAATGTTGATTGTAGTCATGCCTTGACCTAAACACTCCACAATTTGTTGCTTCTCAGCAGCCGACACATCCTTTTTCTTTCCCATTTTGGCAGAAAATGTAGGCTGCTTAATAATGTGAGACAGCCTTCTTAAGTAGTCTTGCCTTTCATTGGACACACCTGCCAAACTAATTAGCACAGGTGTCTGCAATTGCTTACAGTGATATAAAGAGCCCTGACACACATCACCATCAATGAGTTTAACTGACAAACAAACAAATTCTTCCCTTATCACTCCTAAACACTTTTTGTATAATAATTTGGAACACAGTGTACATGTGCTTTTCCACAAAACACCAGTGGTTCACGTAGTGAATCTTACAGTTCTAACTTGCCAACCGTGGTCTGTATGGAGTTGTTCAATAAAGGGCCCAAAATTAAGATAACATAGATGGGAGAGGTCTCTATGAATAGGAATTCCTAAGTATTTGATACCCTGTGAGGGCCAGGCAAAGGGAAAGTTGGACTGGATGGAATCCTATATGGATTTGGGGAGGGAGACATCGAGGGCCTCAGACTTCGCTGCATTGATTTTAAAATTTTACCATGTAACAAAGTGATCTATTTCAGCCATAACAGCAGGGATGGATATATGTGATTGAGTGATATATACTAGGACATCATCAGCAAATAGAGAGCACTTGTACTCGGTGCCTCCCACCTCAATCCACCTAATATTGGGGTTATGGCGAATTGATGAGAGCAGGTGCTCCGTCACTAGGATGTATAAGAGAGGGGACAGAGGACATCACTGCCTTGTCCCATTGGTGATTGTGAAAGGTGATGAAAATGTTCTGACGCACCCCCTGGGCCTTGGGACACCCGGAGCCGGACCCTTTTTGGTGGATGCTGGTGGTTGTAGTCTTCGTGGCGGCGACCCAGTTCCGTGGCTCAGGGCGGTCAAACCAGTGGCGGAACTATTTATGTGGTTTTCATGTTTAAATGTCCGACTACGCCACCCGTGGATTGCGGTCAGAGTGAACCGCCGCTACAGGGCAGACCACTGAGGCTGCTGTTGTGGGTGCAGCAGAGCGTAGCATAACTCCCCACGGGAGGAGTATAGCCTCAGGGCAGTGTATGCGGAGGATGGGGGTGGTGGTGCAGGGCAGCAGCAGTAACGACACGGAGTCAGTGATGCAGTTCAGGGCCTTTACTCACAGTTCTTATTATCCAGACCACGTCTGCAGGTAACGGCTGCCCACGTCGTACTGTGCTCACCAGGTGAGGGGCTCAGACAACTCCCAGATAACTTTGGAGCGCTTCACAGGACCCCCTTTGTGTGTCCTTTGTCTGGCCTTTCTTACCAACACTTCTGTCCGGCTGCCTCGGGCCTCCTCTTGGTAAACTTGGCGCCAGTTTCCCTGACCCTATGTGGTGCCTTCCTAGCGGGTGTAGCGAGGGGCTGCGCCACATAAAATGTCAGAGCCTCCGGTTTCTAGCTGAGGGTCGTTTCCTGCCTCCACTAGTTCGGGGACCGGTCTCCCCCTTTGGCCTGACCCCTCCACGCAGGTGGATTCGGGCGTGCGGTGGCGACTCGCCCGTCCGCACCCCTGGGATCCCTTCATTCCTCGTTCCTGGAGCCTTCTCCGCTCCTCTTCCTTCCTTCTCCCTCTTCCAGGCCTGGGCCTCTGTTACTAGGCCCGCCTCCGGAGCAGAGCTCATGCAGAGCCCCTGCTCCCTGCCACTTCTGCTCAGACTTCTCTGCACTGAACTAAGATGGTGCCCACCTTTTATACTCCCTTCTCAATGCACCCAGGAACTGCTTCCTCCCTGCTCCTGCACTACAGGGTTCCCCTTCCTCAGTGTTCCCTCCCCCCACTCCAGCCAGGGACAGGGACTGTCGTGCCCATCTCAGGGGCATATTGGTCGCCCTGCCCCACGGCAATGTGGTGTAATGCATGCAGGTGTCGGGTCCTGATCCACACTACATCCTTACCTGAGAGTGAGATATCACACCTCTGGGTGAGGTGCAATACGTCTGTAGCAACCGAGCCCTCAGGGTGCTACAGTTCCATTTATCTTCAGCCTAGGTGACGTATTGCGATACAGGGCCGTGATTTTGGCTATAAAAGGGTCCCCTAGACCCCTACCCCAAGCTTTTTAAGAGAATCATATATGGCGTGCCAGGAGACTCTATGGAATGCTTTCTCAGCATCCAACGAGAGTATCTAATTACAAATTTTTAACTGCATCTAGCCCAGGAAATACTTTGTGCCTAGTAGCAGTGTCTGCTAGTGAGCGGATTATCCCGGCTGTTAAGCAAGCTGCACCACCTGTAGTTTAGACACTTAATTTTTTCAAAGGAAATGCTTCGGGACCATGGGATACTTAGTGAAGAGCATCAGGAGGCACCCCAAGGCATAGGGGCTGGGACTGGCAGTAGGATGCCTTGCGGTGGACAGCCGAGCTCGATCCTTATAAAAGCTTTTTAACTGCAGCAGCTTTAGTGGACGCTACTGGAGCTGGAATTACCGCGGCTGCTGGCATGAGACTTGCCCTCCAATAGATCCTTGTAAATGGATTTAAAGTGTATTCATTCAAATTAGAGAGACAATTTAAATTAAAAAGCTTAGAGCTGCCTCCACCACAGGGGGGCTCGCTCGACCCACCAGCGGACAGGCACCAGTATTGGGAGAGGGGGGCTGGCCGTCAGGGTTCACCGCGGCTCTGGCACA
This sequence comes from Phyllobates terribilis, assembly GCF_046119375.1. Lineage (NCBI taxonomy): Eukaryota > Metazoa > Chordata > Amphibia > Anura > Dendrobatidae > Phyllobates > Phyllobates terribilis. The sequence continues at coordinate 305,216,195 of NW_027362772.1, forward strand.
AACCCGGCGACACGGAGGTGGCACGGGCAGGAGCGGACTGGCCGTGTCGGCTTCTCACTTTTTGGATTTTAGAAGGGCATGACATGCCTATATCTGTGTCTCCCCCTCCTTTTACTCCTCCACCTCTTTTATTTTCGCATGACTATATGTACTTGTCACTTTTCCATGTGTTAGTTATGTCTTCTGAGCAGTTTGTCAGCTTTTGGACACCTTTGAAGGTGTTTTCTATGTGTTTCTATGTGTTTTTGTTTGCCTGCCATTGGTTTTAACGGTGTTCGAAGGTGTTCGACGAACAGTTCGACGAACAGTTCAGCGAACACACGGGTGTTCGACGAACCGAACCGAACTCGAACACTACGGGGGTGGCTCAACACTACTGAGTATGGATACCAGGCCGCCGACGCAGCCATGACGTGGTGGCCAGATTCCGCCTCCACATGCCTAAAAGGCCCAATTTGAAGTGCAAGCAAGCTAGTAGTATGGTATTGCAGCCTGGGGGTGGGTGGGTGGCAGGCTGCACACTTACGCTTGCATTCCAAGAAAACAAAGCAGATGTTAACTTCTATCATCATCATGCTCCTCACCTTGGCACTCTCAACTCCCCTGATAGAGAAGCCAGGGCCCACCGGAGGAGTCTGGTTCTCTGGTGGGCTCGTCCAATGCTGCCCTAAAGCAGGCCGGGCTAAGAAAAGTGTGTGGGGGGAAGTTGAGAGGAGAAATAGGGGCGGCTGGGGACCGTTTATGGACACCCGGCTGCCCCCAGGTGGCTGGGGATCGTGTGTGGACACCCGGCCGCGGGGCGGCTGGGGACCGGGTATGGACACCCAGCCGCCGGGCGGCTGGGAACTGAGTATGGATACCAGGCCGCTGACGCAGCCATGACATGGTGGCCGGCGTCTGCTTCCACATGCCTAAGCAAGCTAGCAGTATGCTATTGCAGCCTTGGGGTGGGTGGGTGGCAGGCTGCATACTTGCGCTTGCATTGCAAGGAATGGGGGAGGTACAATTGAACACTGCTCTGGGAGAAGGTCTTGCACGGGGATAGTTGCAAGTCTGCATCTTCTGATGCGGCAAGGATCACTTCTGATGGGCACACTTTTAGGCAGTGACCTGGGTGTCAGAGATGCTTCCAGGGGTCTTCCCCATGCTGTTCCCATGTCTTTTCAGCACTGTATGCATGTGTCACACAGCACATGGCCAGATAAGGTTGTAAAATGTTAAAATGATATTTCCAGGTGAATGTATTTGTCACTGTTGAAAGCAATACAAAAGTGCAAAAACGCATAAAAAATGCTACTTGTGAACATAGCCCAAGGTGTGGAGGAGTATTTTTTTTTTTGGTTATTTATTTTACCTTATACACAAGTCTTTACCCTGGAAAGGAACTTCCTTAACATATTTCACAGGAAAGCAGTTTCAGTTTCGTTTTTGAACGTTTTATTGTGAGCCCGTAAAAGTGGCTTAATACCTCTGACCACGTTGTTGACAGCAGTGACCTGGGGGTCAGAAATGCTTCCTGGGGCGATGCCCATGCTGCCCCCATGTCATTTGAGCACTGTCACTATCGTTTTGGGCACTTTTTAGGCTTTCTACAGACTGCCAGGGGTGCCGCCGCAAAAATGCTCGGGTCTCCTATAGACTAACATTGGGTTCATTGCTCGGGTCGAGCACCCGAGTATCACGGCGAGCTCGGCCCGAGCTTCGAGCACCCGAGCATTTTAGTGCTCGCTCAACACTAATAATGACTATAGATACCAGCGAATCAAAGGAGGATTTTGGTTTTAACTGACATAAGGGGGAAATGAAGAATAATATTTGTAGAAGTAAAACAAAGCTTCATCCCAAATCAGAATGTCATTTCCTTTTCTCACTTCTATGAATATTCCCAACAAATAGAATAAATAATATGAGTCTGCAGCAAGGCGCTTAAAGGGCATTTTTGGTGGCACGCGGCAGACGGACCCCTCTGGATTTAGCCTTTCTGCGGCAACTGACAGCGCTTACAAACATAATGTCTGGGCTCAGGGTGGAACATTCAAATTAAAAAGTAAATCTACAGGAAGAACGGCGTCTGCTGGGCCTTCTCTTGCCAGGAGAAGATAACATGGGCAATTTTGATTTATAGACTGCAAACTTAAACATCCTGGGAAATCAAAGAAGTGTTCTGTATTCGGCACGCTATATTACACTGTCCTGAAAGGCCGGAAATATACTGAAGTAAATTAATGTACTGAATTAAATTACCGTGCTAAATGCAATGAAAAAACCCCAAAATGACTAAGCAAACTGTGTGTGGAATACCAGGACCAGGAGGGGGACGGATGATACAATTCACTGGCCTTAAAGCGTCAGATAAATGGAATAGCGCTACTCAATGGTCCGATGCTGGAGGAGACAGGGTTAATCAGAAAACACATTCTTCAGGAGAGACCCTGCGCTGAAGACCTAGTAAATGACTGTACTATTATGCCCCCCATACTAAGTGTTGGACTGGAGGTTCCTGGTCCCAAGGGTAATTCTCACATGGCAGAAGGGGTTTTCTCCTGGGTAAAATTGCAAAGTTGCATTATTAAAAATCCCTTCCGTTCTCAACAACGGTGGGATTTTTAATTCTGCAATTTACTACTCCTAGGTTACCGGCCTCCTCTGCAGTTTTTCAGAGGCAGTTCACATCCAAGTGTAAGGGTGTGTGAACGCCTGCACATTGCCCTCTGGTAAAACAGGTGCAAAGCAAAAGGTGATGATGCCTTGTCATAATGTAATAAAACTGTGTGTTAATGTTATGGTAAAGTAATTTAGGGAAAGAGAGGCAGTATACCTGGAGAATAGAATAGGAAACTAAGAGTTAAGAATAGGGAGGTACTGAAGTGACAGGGATTTTAGTTTGTGGGAGGAGTAAAACTTTTATATAGGGGAAGTACTTCCTGATCTAGTTCAGATAGGGTGATTGCATTGTGACGTTTGCAACGTTTAAGCCTGTGCTGGAGGTACGTTCTAGAAAGACAGAGGAAGAGTTCAGGGCCCTGGGGGTTGAAGGTCAGCGGAGATGCAGCAGGAAAGAGAGGGCAGCATGAGGAATGAGGAAGCTGACAGCTCTGAGGAACCTTGCCGAAACGTCCGGGGCCAACGGCCTGGAGAAGGACTGGAGGAGCCAGCCTTCATTACTCCCAAGGAAGGGAAAACGGACGGGTATACACATATGGAGAGTAGGACCGTGTTCCCAGAAGCTGCGGTATTGGGTGAGCTATACCTGGTGGATGAGGAGGTAGATCAGAAAGGGACAGAAGGGCGAGCTGAGACTGTAACGGTGGTGTCCCAAAAGACTGTAACGGTGGTGTCCCAAAAGACTGTATCTGTGACTAAAACTGAACAAATACAAGAGTTAAGTAAAGTTGATTTTTATGGAAAAAACAGTCTGGAAGTGATTATTTGCCTGCAACATCTGGAATCCTGAAGCTGATGGGAACCTCCAGAAAAACCATGAGTGTTGTGCAATACACGCAGACCACTAGGCAGACTGGGCATTATCTATTCTTTGTGGGGAATCAGGGTGTGGGAACACAACAACAGCCTCTCGCCACCACTACCACCCTGTCCCCCTCACACAAGGTAAAGAACTCATTAATGCAAGCCGTTTTCTATAGAGCTCTCAAGTGCTGCTCTGAAGCTGGTCGGATCGCTGAAATCCACCTTTGTCAGGGTCCCTAAGTTCCTCCGATGCTGTAAATTCAAAGATGCTGCTGCTTGCAGCATCACAGAGTGGACAGTTCGGGCCAATGATGCAGTTATGCTGCTGTCCGAGCAGTCAGTCACCAGGACAAGCAGAAGGCACGGAGCCTCACAGCAAGCAGAAGGCAGAGGAGCAGTGCACTCCTGAATAACATTGATGAGGCAAGCCCTTTCATATTTCAACACATGTAAATTTATGTGACGCTTTCTAACAAACCTGCATATTGGGAAATCCGCATATATACTAGAGGGGGTTTTCAGCACAAATTTGAAATCTCTGTCATGGATGAAACATAAGTCGCTCGCTGATGCAGAAACCATGGCAGAAAACCATGTGTGGATCAGCCCTATAAGATAGGGAAAATCGGCATGCTTAACTGCCGCAGTACAAACTGCAAATCTGATGCAGAAATCCAAAAGGTTAGCCTCAGATACGGCAAATCAGAGGTGGATTTTTCTAACATATAATACTAACTTCCATGCGTAAGATGTCTAATGGCTTATACACAGTGTTTTTTGCTGACCTGTGTGTCCAATCTGAGAAAAACTGTACATATAACTTAAAAACATGTGCACGTCGACTTTTAATTGCATTTGAATATTTGCTTGGTAATGTCACAAATCAAGACCATCCAGAAGTGACGATCGTTATACAAACAGTCAACCAATCCGCAATGTTCCAAAAGAGCTGTCAACTAAAAATACAGATCGAAAACCTAAAGAGATGAACTGGAATATAAGTTGGTGTGCATGCAGCATGTAAGTGCATGTTCACACTGGTCACTAAACAGACAAAAACACAAGATAAAAACATAATAAGCAAATACCCTGCAATAAATAAATAAACAGCAATAGTCCATGACAATAGCATAGGGTGCTTAGTTAACATAACTGTGATAAAAAAAATGCAAAAGCCATCCCACCATGTCATGGTAACCCTATTCGGGACGGTCCTAACCTCTAATATTAAAACCTTACCATTTGTCAAGTGACGTGCATGTGGATAAGGGCAGAGAAGGACTGAGCCCAGCTAGTGGACATGCAGCCGGGTTTCAAACTTGTCCTTATCTACATGCATGTCACTTGAGGCTTTAATATTAGAGGTTAGGACCGTCCCGAATAGGGTCACCGTGACGTGGTGGGATGGCTTTTGCATTCTTTTATCACAATTATGTTACCTAAGTGACCCTATGTTATTTTCTGGCACTGTTGCTGTTAATTTATTTTTTGCAGGGTATTTGCTTATTATGTTTTTATCTTGGGTTGTTGTTTTTTTAATGCAATGCAAAAATCTGCACTTTTTCACAAGGAAATCCCCAGCAGTATTCCACTATGATTTTTCCTCTGTGGGTACGACACATCAGAACATTCCCTAAAAGTGCATAAACGAGGCTTTAATAAAATAATAAGTTTGCATTTCAATAAAAAAAAACTGCAGTTTTTCTTTCTCATGCCCTTAAAAAAAGCTGGAGAAAGACGAAACTTCATGGCCATATTTGCAGATATATAAAATATTTTATGTGGTTTTCTATTATTAAAACCTCGTTTATGCTCTCTAGTCTGATGCGCAGTCCACCACAGCAAAAAACGATGCAGGTTTTGTTGCAGAAACACAGCGGCACATTTCACCGTTTGCATTGCAAGTTTCACATCCATAGCATCGGTCAAGTCACGCTGAAGATTTATTTTACATCCTGCGCAGATAAGGTTTTGAGAACGCTCGTCCACAATGCCGCTACTGTAATATGTAGCGGATTTTCCGCCAGTAAATCCTCAGTGCATACGGCCCACGAGGGCTGTGTTAGCATTCGCCATTATGCCATTGTGATTTTTCAGTTCACAATTCCTTTTTAACATCAAGGATTGATTGACTCTTTGAAAACCGCTGCTCCTGAATTGCTGCTCTTGAATTTATCTGGATGGATTGGGGGAACGATCATCTCTTTTTATGATACCTCGGGATACCAGGTGAGCGCAGTAACTACTACTGTTACACTATTCAGAGCTTGTCATTGTGGCTGAACATTCAGCCACAGGAAGAGGAATCCATCCTGCAATGTAGAAATTTCATGAAAACCAAGTGCACAGTGCAGGGTTGTGATCAGGAGTCCAGCGCTCCCCAGTGCTCTAGAGGCAGAACTGCCTATGCAAGCAGATTTTGGAGAGGGCACAGTTTCGGCTAGAAATGTAACCCTGCCGCTGGTCCGAACTGTCAGTTATCAGGAGTGCACCGCTCCCTGCACCCAGGAGTCAGAGGAGCGGTGCGCTCCTGAGGACAGATCATGGAACAACCCTGAGAAGCCAATAAACTTCATGTAGAGTTTGAGGGATTTCACATTACTTGGCTGCACCCAGTCGATATAACATGGCAGACAGCGTGTCTCCTGCAACGGCAGCATTTCCTCTGTGACGCATACCGAGAGAATAGACATTTTACAAGAAAAATCCATCGCCTTCTGTACAGAGTAATCATGTCGAACACAACTCTATAGAGGGAAATCACTGGAGGCACAAAAGTGCACGCGGCGGGTTACAGTGGTGACGAGGAAAAGATATAGAGTGTTCAGCGCAAAGGTTCACTTGACTGAGACCAAAGTCGCCTCTGTTCGCCTTGTGTGTGTCATGTGGAGGAGAGGTTCATTTTAGAACTAGAAGATAATGTTAAAAAAATTGATTTCGAAGGATATGATGTCATACAGTGAGGTCACACCATCTATAGCAGAATATAGACTAAACGTGGATAGTGATGTCACAGGGTGTAACAGGTCAGTCTGTGATTGGGTGGTGATGTCACAGAGTGCAGTGATGTCACAGGGTGTAACAGGTCAGTCTGTGATTGGATGGTGATGTCACACAGCAGTGAGGTCACACAGTCCATGTAGCAGGTTGATCTGTAATTGATCAGTGGAGCGAGTTCACACAGTCTTTGGTTGGTTGGTCTCTGACTAAATGATGATGATGTCATAATATAGCTTAGTGCACAGAGTATATGAGACTTATAGTACATCGTTACTTACTCATTCTCCTTCTGCTTCATAAGCATGACCTTTGGATTTGGGACGGACCCCCACCCCATCTCATAACAACCATAACTACAGTAAACCTCGTCACTGGAATAAATACACAAAACACATTATTTTGGTGGTCAAAATGGTCACAGCTTTCTTTAAATCACAGTATTAAAACAATCAAATTAGGAGTCAGTTGAAGTGCTAGTACATTGGGATTCACCAGTACTTTCTGACATACAGCACCAGGACAGACAGCCTTAAAGGGACAGCACGCACTGGCTTGCCATTCAAGCAGAGCCAGTAAGCTTTCAGGGCACCAATGACCCTATTATCCTCACTCTTGTTAACCACCATGCCCCCCCTGATTGACGTTACATTTACAACATCCTTGAGGCAACCACTAAAGCCAAGCCTGTTCACCACCATGAGGTTTTACATCCTCCATTAGTTAAAATGAGTCCACCTTAACTTGTCTGCAACTTCCACCTGACTCGTAAACCGCAAAGCTGTGACGGGTTATACATTCCAAGTCACATATAACACTTTTAGCCTTTTTACTTTTATTTTATAAATCACTTTGGTAAAGTGGTTGCCCCTGCAAAGGGCGAACCTCCGACTCACGGAGAGTCATCCAACAGCGCTCAGGAGAGGAAACCCCCCCTGTGGAGGAAACCTCTAGGGAACCATGGCTGAAGGTTTGCTCTTCCCTTGGGCTTAGAAGGTTAATGCTAATGTTAACTCTTTCTAGCCATGATAAAATTTGACATGGTACAAGATATACAATGGCTAATTAAACAAATACAATGAAGCATTCCTCATTATACAAGTAATGATTGAATAAAGCGTTGTAGGACAGTGATTATAACAGGGCGGGTGAGGTTTCCTCCAGTTCGTCCAGTGAGAGAAAGAAAGTCAGAGAGCTACCTCCTCTATGTAAGCCTCACCCTCCTCACAATAAGACACCAGGCACATTCAATACTGTGATCCTTCCTCTTAAAGCAGAATCACTCTTGCTTATAGTCTACACAACTATACAAACAAAGCTGCAGGAGTTAAAGGTCCACCTCCCATAGTCATGTCCCCCTCTGTTTAGTGCTCCGGGGGTTTTGTGAAGCCCAGCTGTGCTTGGTATCACAGACACAGAAGGGTGTATTGAAGGATTCCTCTACAAGAGGCCCCCATAACCATTCACACATCTCCACCTTCCACCTCAGACCACCAGAGGGAGCCCGTTAGGGAGATATATAAGGGAAGGTGGAGCCAGGCAGCCATCAGTCAGATTCTGGTTTAGCAGTGAGTCCAGTGCAGTCTGAGAAGAGTTACCTCAGAGGACAAAAGCCTGTTCCAGCTCCTGCAATTGTTATCCTGCAGTGGAGCTTATCCAGATCAAGACTCGGTGCAGCTCAGAGAGGTGAGCTTTAGGTGTGCCGGCGCCATAAGATCGGTGAAACGCGGCACGCTGCCGTTAGTGTGAGTAGCCTATTGAGGGTCCGAGTAGGCCGAAGGCGAAGGAGTAGAGAGTTAGTTCATAGGGGTCAGAGGAGCTTAATTAGCTCACCCCGAAGAAGAAGTAGTTACCGGACACCGGGTCCGAAGCTTGCCGGGATCTCCACGACCCAGTAAGATAAACCGAAATCCCTGGAGAACTACAGGTCCCAGGATCGCTAAAGTGCTGATACGTACCAGAGCCAGGAGACACATAGGCCCCGTAGGTCGGGAGCGTGCACTCCAAGAGAAGGCCCTACCACAAGGTCAGCCAGCGCAGGACAGAGACAGAGTTAGGCCTAGCTCCAGGCAGGTCAGAAACTTATTACGCTGCAGCGAGAACCAGGAGGCCCAAAACCTTCTCATTGGGGAGGATCCGTACATACACCCTTCACCCTACAGTGCTCCGGAGAGTGCCTGAAATTCCTCCAGTAAAAGGTACTGAAGTGACTATCGTGTCCGTCCCTGTTCTTGTTCTGGCCCTGCGGAGTCTCTCTGTCCTGCATCCCCGTTCCTATACTGCCCTGAGGCCCAGCTCCACCTGTGGGGAGCTATACCATCAAGCTGCCTTATCATCAGCCTCAGTGGACTGCGCAGCGCTGGTGATCCTCACCAGAAGCCACAGGTGGCGTCACGAACTCTTTCTTTTATAAAATCAACCCCTTTTTAAGGAGTGAACCCAGGGTACGGGCCCGGGAGCCGACCACCGCGACATCCCTAAAGGCAAGGCTAAAGGCCCGGGTACCGAGTCATCCCCATTCCCCTGGGCTGGTCATCTCTACTTGGCGTCACGAACAGGATTGCGTGCCCGCTGCAATGACGAAGTGTTTTGCCCGTTGCCACCGGGTACTGTGCGCCTTTATTTTGAACTGTGTACGTAAAGTTGTGGTGAAGATAGCCGCCATTGTTGGGCCGTTGAGCGAGAAGAAGGGCGTAACCGCGGGAAAATTAGGGGCGTACCTGCAAAAGAGCGCGAAGTCCCGGACACGCCCCACGCCTCGACGTCAAATCAGGAAGCGCCAGGTCCTGTACGGAGCATCGCTGAACGCTCTGACGTAGGACGCAAGCGACACAAGGTCCTGAAGACAACCGTCGCCTGCGGAGCTGCGGCCTACCGGAAGAAAAACCAGAAGGTAGGCCACGGTTAACTAGGGGGGGAGCTAAGATGTCCGTCGAACAGCAGAACGCCGACCTACCGGTCAATGTCCCTGAAGTTCAGCCCGCGCCCGATAATGGGCAGGCCGAAGCCGCCGCTCCACCAGCAGCGCCTGTAACACCTGTGATTCCTATGACTTTACCGTACATTCCTGGAGCAAAGTGGCTCCCCCAGTACAACGGCAAACCAGATACCCTGTCTGGATTTAAGCGGAAGATATGTGGTATTTTTGACATGTACTCAATGACCGGCAAACAAAGAGCTGCCGTTGTATTAGGACAACTGACTGGTGCTGCGGAGCGGGAAGTGGAAACATGGTCGGCCGCAGACCAGGAGTCAGTGTCCGCAATATTCCAAAAACTACAGACTGTCTTTGAGGACCTTACTGAGGCGGACCTCTGGATGAGGTTCTACAGCTGCTCCCAGCAACCATAGGACAATGTTCGGGACTACGCCTGGCGTCTCCAAGGGGCCCGGCGGGCTCTGAACCAGGTTAGTCCAACCAGCGTTGAGAATGAGAACAAAATGCTGAAGGAACAGTTTGTCCGGGGACTGAAGTCTCCAGAGGAGAGCAGGACTGTGCATTGGTGGTCCCTGGATCATCCAGATGCCACCTTTGACAATCTAAAGGACATGGCTATAAAGGGACTGCAGCCCCTGGAAAAAAATGCCATCCAACGTTACCAGGGTGGGGCTACTCCAGTACCTGCAACACACACCTATTCCCCAGTGACTGCTGAAGCTAAGGTTCCAGCAACGTCCCCTAGAGAGCTGGACAGTCTGCGCTCTGAGGTGCGTCAGCTGAGCAAAACCCTGACCACTGTGCTGAGTGCTCTGCAGTGGCGGACGGAGCCCGAGGAAGGAGGGAAGATCCTGCTAGCCGACAGCCCTGAGGATGTCCCCTGGATGCAGAGGAGGAGGAGGCCAAAACCGCCCTCGCCGAGGACCAGTGACCAATGCCGTCCACCAAGGGAACCAATCTGCTACCGATGCCGCAAGACCGGACATATCGCCCTGAATTGTCCTTTAAACGAGAAAACCCTGGGTCCGAGGGCCGCCACCCAGGAGTAAACTCACCAGGCCCATCAGACTGGTACAACCGGTTCGTCGGAGGAAGACCTTTCCTGTCCATTGTGGTGGACGGGATCCCGACGCATGGCCTGGTGGACACAGGATCTCAGGTAACCATCATGCCTGAAGTCCTCTACAAGAGGTTCTGGTCCATGGACAATCTACGTCCGCCAGCTCCAAATTTGTCTGTATATGCTTCAAATGGACTCCCCCTTAACCTACTCGAGGTTAAGAACGTGACTGTAAAGGTGGGGAGAGTGGAGCTGAAGGACCAGGGACTAATTGTGGTGGAGACTAACCCTGATGACAGCAACCCATATATGGTACTAGGCACTAATGTTGTTGGTAACTGTTTGGGGGAGGTTGTGTTCTTGCTCCAACAGATCACTGACACTGCCAGACCGAGACAGAGGAGGGCGCTGCAGAGAGAGATCCGCGTCCTGATGTATCAAGAGCAAGTAAAGTTAACAGATGGTGAAATCGGTAACGTGAGGGTAACAGACCCTATCCCCATTGTCGTCCCCCCAATGAGTGAAATGCTCATCTGGTGTAGAGCTGCCATAGGTCTTAGAGGACAGAGCTACCAGGCGGTAGTAGAACCCCTTTGCTCTGAGCACAGACCCACGCTCTTAACCACCAGAGGAGTGGTAGACGTACGTAATGGGAGGGTGCACGTCCGTCTTCTCAATTTAGGGGAAGATGAGGTTAAACTGCCACGTTATGCCACTGTTGCCAAGTTACATGCTGTCAACAACAACTGCATCCACGAGGCGGAGTCCTTAACTTCACCAGAAGAAGTGGAGGATAATGACCCTGAACCCAGGTGGAGGATTGGTGTCAACAGCTCCATGTTGGGACAGACACCACTCCTGCCCATCAAAAACAGGGTGTACACCGGGTGGTTCAGGAATACGAGCAGGTATTCAGTAAACATCCACTAGATTTCGGGAGGGTTAAGGGGGTTCAACATCATATCCCCACAGCCAACCATTCCCCAATTAAAGAACGTTATAGGCCTATACCCCCCAGCTCACTACCAGAAGGCAAAAGAAATGCTGCATGACATGAGGAAGGCGGGAGTAATTAGGGATAGTTGTAGTCCCTGGGCAGCTCCCCTAGTGCTGGTTAGGAAAAAGGACGGGAGCATGAGAATGTGTGTAGATTACCGTCAAGTAAATCGCATTACACATAAAGATGCATACCCTTTACCACGCATAGAGGAGTCCCTAGCTGCCTTAAAGTCTGCAAATTACTTTTCCACCCTTGACCTCACTAGTGGTTACTGGCAGGTCGCTGTGGCTGAGGAGGATCGGGAGAAGACGGCATTCACCACCCCGATGGGACTCTGCGAGTTCAACAGCATGCCGTTTGGACTCTGCAATGCCCCCGGAACGTTCCAGAGATTGATGGAGTGCTGCCTGGGACACCGCAATTTCGAGACTGTGTTACTCTACCTGGACAATGTAATTGTGTACACCAGAACGTACGAGGACCACCTGAAGCACCTGGCAGAGGTATTTGAGTCACTGTCCCGGTACGGGATGAAGTTGAAGCCCTCAAAGTATCACCTGCTCAAGAGGAAGGTGCAGTACCTGGGGCACATTGTCAGTCCGGAAGGCATAGCACCAGACCCGGAGAAAGTCACAGCCATCCAGAAGTGGCCGGAGCCGAAGAACCTCAAGGAGGTGCGTCAGTTCTTGGGACTAGTAGGATACTACCGGAGGTTCGTAAAGGACTACACAAAGAAAGCAGCTCCTCTGCAAGACCTCCTGGTAGGGCAGTCCCCTAAAGGCAAAAATCCCCCGTTCCACTGGGGTAAGGAGCAAGCGGAGTCGTTTCAGGAGATGAAGGAGATCCTGACAGGTGGTGAAATCCTAGCCTACCCTGACTACAGTCAACCGTTCCTGCTGTATACAGATGCCAGCAACGAAGGCCTGGGCGCTGTCTTAAGTCAGAAACAGAATGGGCAAGAGAAAGTCATCGCGTACACAAGCAGGAAGCTCCGCCCGACTGAAAGGAACTCAGAGAACTATAGCAGCTTCAAGTTGGAGTTCCTGGCCTTGGTCTGGGCCATCACTGAAAGATTCAAGCACTATCTGGCTTCCAGCAACTTCACTGCCTTTACTGATAACAACCCCTTGACCCATCTTGAAACAGCTAAGTTGGGGGCTCTGGAACAACGATGGATGGCTCGGCTGTCAAACTACCAATTTACAATTAAATACCGGGCGGGCCGCAAGAACGCCAACGCCGATGCCCTGTCTAGGATGCCTCACCAGTCAGACACAGAGGAAGAAGTGGATGACCTGGAAGAGATAGAGCTACCTGCCTTTCACCGGAATGGGATGATACACGAGCAACGAGCCTCCAGGAAGCCGCGTGAAAAGACATTAAACCCCCTGCCTCACCACTGCTGGAAAGAGACCCAGGACAGTGACCCGGTTGTCAGCCGCATCAAACAACTGATAACTCAAGATGGTGCCTCCCTGGAGAAAGACAGCTGTGGAACGAGAGGAGCAGGCTGTTTATTTACTGGGAAAAGTTGTGCCGGAGGTACGTCAATCCCAAAACCCACGAGATGGTGTGGCAGATATTAGTCCCTAAGACAGACATCCAGATGGTATTAGAGGCTTACCACGATCAAGCGGGGCACTTTGGCTGGAAAAAGCTAGAGACCCTGCTGAAGTGTCGATTCTACTGGGTAGGAATGCGCAGCTCCATTGAGAGGTGGTGCCGGGACTGTGGACCCTGTGGCCTAAGAAGAAAAGACTTCAGCAGCCAGAAGGCACCCCTGCAACCGATCAAGACGACTCGTCCTCTGGAAATCGTGGCCCTGGACCATGTCAAGTTGTCTCCCAGCAGGTCAGGGTACTCCTATGCTCTGACTATGGTGGATCATTACTCACGTTTCCTGGTGGTCGCCCCTGTCAAAGACCTGACAGCAGAGACAGCAGCAAAGACGTTCCAAGCGTATTTCTGCAGACCCCATGGATATCCTGAGCAAGTATTGACTGACCAAGGTCCGGCCTTTGAGGCTGAATTGTTCAAAGAGTTCTGCCATCTGTACGGGTGTAAAAAGATAAGAACTACACCGTACCACCCACAAACTAACGGTCTCTGCGAAAAGATGAACAACATCATCATCGACCTGCTGAAGACCATACCACTTGAGGAGAGAAACCAGTGGCCAGACCTACTACCTGATTTAGTGGATCTGTATAATCATATACCAGTCAGTTCCACCAACTGCACTCCGGCATATCTCATGCGGGCAAGGCCAGGAAAGCTGCCCATGGATTTGGAGCTTGGTGTTGTTGAACCTGAAGCTGATATGACCACTGAGGACTGGGACACCACCAGACAAGAGCAGTACAGAAGAGTACAAGCTTGTGTCAAGGACAGTCTTACTCGGGTGAGAGAAAATCAGGAGATTCAATACAACAAAAACGCACCCGCAGAACCTTTCACACCTGGTGAAACAGTACTAAAAAGAAAAAGACGCAACCACAAACTCGACGACCAATAGGAAAAAGACCCCTACACTGTGTTACCATCCAGGTTTGACAACAAAAAGACCTGTGTAATTAGTCGTGATGGAGGGAAAACATCTGCTACAGTGTCCAGGGACCATCTAAAATTGTGTCCACATCTACTAAAGACTCAGGAAGAAGTGTCTTTCACAACCCAGGAAGAACCTAAAGAAACAGTGATCCACACTGACCTAGGAGACTTCCCAGCGGATTGGCCTCAAATAGGAGGTGCAGTAATCATTCCAGTACTCCAATTCTATGAACAGCCAGAAAACCCTCCACAGCAAGTTGAACCTGTAAGTGCTGTAGAAGACCCAGCTCAAGAAGTATCCCCGGATGAAGGATCCCCGGCAGGAGCGGAGCAAGAGGGCCCAGCCAATGGTAGACTTGCCAGTCCAAGAGAGAGGTTAAGGCAGTTTTACAACATGGTTACACGTAGAACTGGTAGAGTAACTGAGGATATAGACACTGACACCCCACCACCTATTGCACTACGCAGATCAGTACGCAGCACAAGAGGTAAACCTCCTGCTAGGTACACTGAGTAAAGTAGCAAAATTTCAGAGAGTGTAGATAGTTACCCCTGGGGTATTGTATATCAAATTGTAATGTACTGCATAACTGTTTCATTTCATGCATGCTTATCAATTTGTGCTTTTTCCTATTAATTCTTTATTTGCGTAATGAACTGCGTGGCTGAGGACTGTGTGCAGTCCAAAAACTCTTAATGTATATAATTGCGCTCCCTAGAGTGCCCCTTTTAAGTGACCTCAGAAGGAAAACCTGTCTGGAGTGGCTCGTTTGGAGGTCCAACTCGGGATCTTCATGCCCTGCAGCCACCCCAGGGCCTACGTAGAGGGTTTAGGACAGGTCCCTCAAAAACTACCAAAGTACTCTACCTTGTGAGATGGACATCCTGTATAGGAACCTCACCACAGGAGACTTGGATTCTGAGTACACTCTGTAATTGTTATGGTTATGTAACGTTTAAGATTCGTGCCTCCCATAAAGGGAAGAATGTTCTAGTATTGCTTATGTTCTCCTATTGTTACTGTTTTTATAAAATGTACTTCAGCCCGGGAGTGCTGAGTTTAACTAGGGGGGAATGTGAAGCCCAGCTGTGCTTGGTATCACAGACCCAGAAGGGTGTATTGAAGGATTCCTCCACAAGAGGCCCCCATAACCATTCACACATCTCCAATTTCCACCTCAGACCACCAGAGGGAGCCCGTTAGGGAGATATATAAGGGAAGGTGGATCCAGGCAGCCGATTCTGGTTTTGCAGTGAGTCCAGTGCAGTCTGAGAAGAGTTACCTCAGAGGACAAAAGCCTGTTCCAGCTCCTGCAATTGTTATCCTGCAGTGGAGCTTATCCAGATCAAGACTCGGTTGTTGCTCAGAGAGGTGAGCTTTAGGTGTGCCAGCGCCATAAGATCGGTGAAACGCGGCACGCTGCCGTTAGTGTGAGTAGCCTATTGAGGGTCCGAGTAGGCCGAAGGCGAAGAAGTAGAGAGTTAGTTCATAGGGGTCAGAGGAGCTTAATTAGCTCACCCCGAAGAAGAAGTAGTTACCGGACACCGGGTCCGAAGCTTGCCGGGATCTCCACGAACCAGTAAGATAAACCGGAATCCCTGGAGAACTACAGGTCCCAGGATCGCTAAAGTGCTGATAAGTACCAGAGCCAGGAGACACATAGGACCCGTAGGTTGGGAGCGTGCACTCCAAGAGAAGGCGCTACCACAAGGTCAGCCAGCGCAGGACAGAGACAGAGTTAGACCTAGCTCCAGGCAGGTCAGAAACTTACTACGCAGCAGCGAGAACTAGGAGGCCCAAAACCTGCTCATTGGGGCGGATCTGGACATACACCCTTCACCCTACAGTGCTCCGGGGAGTGCCTGAAATCCCACCAGTAAAAGGTACTGAAGTGACTATCGTGTCCGTCCCTGTTCTTGCTCTGGCCCGGCGTAGTCTCCTTGTCCTGCATCCCCGTTCCTATACTGCCCTGAGGCCCAGCTCCACTTGTGGGGAGCTATACCATCAAGCTGCCTTATCACCGGCCTCAGTGGACTGCGCAGCGCTGGTGATTCTCACCAGAAGCCACAGGTGGCGTCACAAACTCTTTCTTTTATAAAATCAACCCCTTTTTAAGGAGTGACCCCAGGGTACGGGCCCGGGAGCCGACCACCGCGACATCCCTAATGGCCAGGCTAAAGGCCCGGGTATCGAGTCATCCCCATTCCCCTGGGCTGGTCAGTTTCTTTTATTACAGATGATCCCACAGTGGAAACAAACCAGACTTCTGTATAATCACAAATATTGTAAAAAACATTTCAATTTGCTTACAGCGAGACTTAAACGCTTCTAATTGGTCTGTTCACACAATTAACATTTATGATTACGATTCTTTCCCAGAACCAATGTTTCCGCAGAATATGAAGTAACTTTGGTACAGTCTCAGCCCGGTCTCCATGTTCTTTCTAATCTGGCCGGACAATATGTGAGGAGATAAAAGCGTACGCGCACATTGCATGTAATAGTAATGAAGGAGATTAGCTTCTCCACGTTAACCTCATTTTGTAAAATAGTCAGAGACACAATATCCCCGCAGTCGCTACACAGAACTGCTTTTTGGTCTATAAAGCAGATTTACATGCCGTTCACCTATCACTAATGATGGCGGTGCGGGGGGATTCATATCGTAAAATCATCTGATACCAGTAAGTAACCTAATAACGGAAAGTTTTCTTCTCGGGCTCCAGTCCTCCCCTGTGCGCTTACACTGTATATATAAGATGTTCTACCTCCCAGCACCAGATAAAGTCATATAGAAACCTCATCTCCATAAGCTGCTTATTATATTTCTAACTACACGGCATTACTGATCTTCAACTTCGCCTTTACTCTACTCCAGAGCTGCATTCTCAATTGCTGTTGAAAATCGCCAGTAAGCTTATCTAATTAGAGTGCTGTGGGCATGCTCTGTGACCTGTGCAGAGAGGGGGAGGAGGTGAGCTGTGACAACATCCATTATCTTCTGAATGAGAGTGTTGTGGGCATGCTCTGGGACCTGTGCACGGAGGAGAGGATGTGTCCTGTGATATCATCCATTATCTTCTGTGTGAGAGTGTTGTGGGCAGGTTCTGTTTAGAGATCAATGTGCAGGGAGATGGAGGAGGTGATCTGTGACCTCATCTAGTTTGAATGGTGAGTCAGGTGTTATCTATATATATATATAGGTGTCACCAATGCCTGTGATTATAATGAGATATCTGCTGAGAAGGGATCATTACAGAGCAGGATGTGTCTGTCTGAGTGAAAACTAAGATTTCAGGATATTTTTTCCATAGTGATGCAGAAAATGTAAAAAAAACACCGCAAATGTTTACAAGTTAAATTTCCAATAAAAGCCTAATTTGAACAATAGGTCATTTTATGATGATACTTTGCCTTTAGGGGTTCACTTTATTCTTAGATTGTCCTGGAACAATGATAACTGGAAAGTACTATATAAAAATGAAGAGTCCGATACTGTCACAAAATAGCTCTACAGGCTTAGTAGAAATCCTAGGGCTTGTGTGGTGCGTCCTTTACATCACAGGTAAGACGCTCTGTGTCTGTATCCGCACAACGCCCCCTGCTGGCCCAGTAATCTTGGCTCAGAGACAGGACGGGACAGGATCCACACTGTGTGCCGAATTATTAGGCAAATGCGTATTTTGATCACATGATACGTTTTATACATGTTGTCCTACTCCAAGCTGCATATTCTTGAGATCCAACTACCAATGAAGTAAATCTGGTGATGGGCATCTCTGTAATGAGGAGGGGTGTTGACTAATGACATCAACACCCTATATAAGGTGTGCTTAATTATTAGGCAACTTCCTTTCCTTTGGCAAAATGGGTCAGAAGAGAGCTTTGACGGGCTCTGAAAAGTCCAAAATTGTGAGATGTCTTGCAGAGGGAGGCTGCAGTCTTGAAATTTCTAAACTTTTGAAGCGTGATCACCGAACAATCAAGGGTTTCATGGCAAATAGCCAACAGGGTCGCAAGAAGCGTGTTGGCCAAAAAAGGCGCAAAATAACTGCCCATGGATTGAGGAAAATGAAGCGTGAAGCTGCCAAGATGCCATTCGCCACCAGTTTTGCCATATTTCAGAGCTGCAACGTTACTGGAGTATCAAAAAGCACAAGGTGTGCGATACTCAGGGACATGGCCAAGGTAAGGAAGGCTGAAAAACGACCACTTTTGATCAAGAAACATAAGATAAAACATCAAGAATGGGCCAAGAAATATCTTAATACTGATTTTTCAAAGGTTTTATGGACTGATGAAATGAGAGTGACTCTTGATGGGCCAGATGGATGGGCCAAAGGCTGGATCAGTAAAGGGCAGAGAGCTCCACTCCGACTCAGACGCCAGCAAGGTGGAGGTGGGGTACTCGTATGGGCTGGTGTTATGCACACGCCCGGGCTGACTGGCGTGTGCGTGATTTAGTGATTCCACTGTGACATGAACCGGAGAGTGCCTGGAGGGGCGTAACTAAGTATCTACCCGATCCGACCAAGATCGCACGATGGCTAACGACGCCGTGCACCAAGGAGGAACTGAGCAGAGGGACCAGGTGCTACTCCAGGCCAGACCCCGGACACGGCTGTTGACCCACACCGGGGAATACAGGAACAGGCAGGTTAGGCTGGCACACAGGCATGTGGGTATTGGCAGGCACGGCTGGCATGCAGACAGGTGGGCACTGGCAGGCACGGCTGGAGTGCAGACAGGAGGATACTGGCAGGCACGGCTGGTATGCAGACAGGAGGGTACTGACAAGTACGGCTGGCGTGCAGACGGAGAGGTACTAGCAGGTTGGAGCACAGGCTGGATAGGGTCCAGTACAGACTGGGATTCAGGAACAGAACCGCAGATGCGGTAGACAAGCAGAGCAGAAAGGAACCGCCGGAGCGGTGGGCAAGGTGGAGCAGAGAGGTACCGCCGGAGTGGTGACCAAGCAAAGCAGGCAGGAACCGCCGGAGTGGTGAGCAAGACTGAGCAGGCAGGAACCGCCGGAGCGGTGAGCAAGACAGAGCGGGCAGAAACCGCCGGAGCGGTGAGCAAGGCAGAGCGGGCAGAAACCGCCGGAGTGGTGAGCAAGGCAGAGCGGGCAGGAACCGCCGGAGCGGTGAGCAAGGCAGAGCAGAGATAAACTGCCGGAGCGGTGAGCAAGGCAGAGCGGGCAGAAACCGCCGGAGCGGTGAGCAAGGCAGAGCAGAGGGGACAGGGCTCTGTTCACACGGAACAGACTGGAAGAGAAAGGCAGAACCAGATACACACAAGATACTTGCAATGAAGTAGCGAGTGGACTCTAAACTCACAAACGGAAGTACAACGACAATGAGTAGGAGTTAGGTGCAGGTTCAGACTCTGCAGAAAAAGGGGAGGTATGGACATAGAGAAAAACAGGTAACAGGCTAGGAGAGTGTTCAGACAGGAACTGAGTGTTCAGACAGGAACTGAAACTGCAGCGAGATACAGGAGCGAGTCTGGGTATGCGGCCCCCAGAAGGCGGGACGAACAGGCTAGGAGCGTGTTCAGACTGGCCTGGAAATACAGCCTCCAGGAAGGCGGACAGACAGGCAAGAAAACACAGATAACAGATCTAGGTATGCAACCCCTAGAAGGCGGGACGAACAGGCTAGGAGCGTGTTCAGACAGGCCTGGAAATACAGCCTCCAGGAAGGCGGACAGGCAGGAGAAACAGAACAGGACCTGGCACATACAGAGTCAAGGAGCACACTGATTGATAGAGTTGCTCAGGCACCAGCTTCCAGGTGGAGCTGGTTTAAATATCAAGTGACAGACAGCAATAGGCTGAGGACGCATTAGGGGTGTGCCCACAGCAGCTACAAGAATCAGGAAGTGACCGGGCCGCCGCCCTAAGCAGTCAGAACAAGACAAGCAGACAGCATGAATAGAAGCCAGGCTAGCAGACTGGACTGAAGATCAAGTTTGCGATCTTGCATAGTGGGAGATGGTGCACTATGCAAGCCCGCCACCAGGTATGTTACAGCTGGTATCATCAAAGATGAACTTGTGGGACCTTTTCGGGTTGAAGATGGAGTGAAGCTCAACTCCCAGACCTACTGCCAGTTTCTGGAAGACAACTTCTTCAAGCAGTGGTACAGGAAGAAGTCAGTATCGTTCAAGAAAAACATGATTTTCATGCAGGACAATGCTCCATCACATGCATCCAACTACTCCACAGCGTAGCTGGCCAGTAAAGGTCTAAAAGAAGAAAAAATAATGACATGGCCCCCTTGTTCACCTGATATGAACCCCATAGATAACCTGTGGTCCATCATAAAATGTGAGATCTACAGGGAGGGAAAACAGTACACCTCTCGGAACAGTGTCTGGGAGGCTGTGGTGGCTGTTGCATGCAATGTTGATCGAAAACAGATCAAGCAACTGACAGAATCTATGGATGGAAGGTTGTTGAGTGTCATCATAAAGAAAGGTGGCTATATTGATCACTAATTTTTTTGGTTTTTGTTTTTGCATGTCAGATATGTTTATTTCTAAATTTTGTGCACTGATATTGGTTTACCTGATGAAAATAAACAAGTGAGATGGGATTATATTTGGTTTTCATTAAGTTGCCTAATAATTCTGCACAGTAATAGTTACCTGCACAAACAGATATCCTCCTAAGATAGCCAAATCTAAAAAAAACCCACTCCAACTTCCAAAAATATTAAGCTTGGATATTTATGAGTCTTTTGGGTTGATTGAGAAAATACTTGTTGATCAATAATAAAAATAATCCTCTAAAATACAACTTGCCTAATAATTCTGCACACAGTGTATATCACAAGCTTGTATCCCATCACTGACCCATACGGTGCAGTGCTACGTAGTAATAATGTATCCCGCTACATCAAGATTTCTGCCTCTGCAGCAAAGAACAATCATCCCTCACACAGTGAAAGTGAAGAAGCTGAATATAAAGTCATGGCCAGATTCCTGCCCACACAGACACAAGTTGTGCACCAAGCAATAATCTAACCTCGAACGTCATTACTGATTTCTGGATTTCTAGAGATGCTAAGGAAGTGCAAAACATGCAGAGTTCCAAGGGTCATTCAAGTACCCATCTTACTGCCCGGCAAGGTGCACATCGTCCCGCCGCCCAGCAAGGTGCACATCGTCCCGCCGCCCGGCAAGGTGCACATTGTCCCGCCGCCCGGCAAGGTGCACATCGTCCCGCCGCCAGGTAAGGTGCACATCGTCCCGCCGCCCGGCAAGGTGCACATCGTCCCGCCGCCCGGCAAGGTGTACATCGTCCTGCTTCCTGTCAAGGTGCACATAGTCCCGCTGCCCTGCAAGGTGCACATAGTCTTGCCGCCCAGCAAGGTGCACATAGTCCCGCCGCCCTGCAAGGTGCACATAGTTCCGCCGCCCTGCAAGGTGCACATAGTCCCGCCGCCCAGCAAGGTGCACATAGTCCCGCCGCCCAGCAAGGTGCACATAGTCCCGCCGCCCAGCAAGGTGCACATAGTCCCGCTTCCCGGCAAGGTGCACATAGTCCTGCTTCCCGGCAAGGTGCACATCGTCACGCTTCCCAGCAAGGTGCACATAGTCCCTCTGCCCGGCAAGGTACACATAGTCTCGCTGCCCGGCAAGGTGCACATAGTCCCACTTCCCGGCAAGGTGCACATCGTCCCGCTTCCCGGCAAGGTGCACATAGTCCCGCTGCCTGGCAAAGTGCACATAGTCCCACCGCCCGTCAAGGTGCACATAGTCCCGCCGCCCGGCAAGGTGCACATCATCCCGCTTCCCGGCAAGGTGCACATAGTCCCGCTTCCCGGCAAGGTGCACATCGTCCCGCTTCCCGGCAAGGTGCACATAGTCCCGCCGCCCAGCAAGGTGCACATAGTCCCGCCGCCCGGCAAGGTGCACATAGTCCTGCTTCCTGGCAAGGTGCACATAGTCCCGCTTCCCGGCAAGGTGCACATCGTCACGCTTCCCGGCAAGGTGCACATCGTCACGCTTCCCGGCAAGGTGCACATAGTCCCGCTTCCCGGTAAGGTGCACATAGTCCCGCTTCCCGGCAAGGTGCACATCGTCACGCTTCCTGGCATGGTGCACATAGTCCCGCTTCCACGGCATGGTGCACAGTCTCGCAGCCCAGCAAGGTGCACATAGTCCCGCCGCCCGGCAAGGTGCACATAGTCCCGCTTTCAGGCAAGGTGCACATCGTCCCGCTTCCCGGCAAGGTGCACATCGTCCCGCTTCCCGGCAAGGTGCACATCGTCCCGCTTCCCGGCAAGGTGCACATAGTCCCGCTTCCCGGCAAGGTGCACATCGTCAAGCTTCCTGGCATGGTGCACATAGTCCCGCTTCCACGGCATGGTACACATAGTCTCGCAGCCCAGCAAGGTGCACATAGTCCCGCCGCCCGGCTAGGTGCACATAGTCCCACTTTCCGGCAAGGTGCACATCGTCCCGCTTCCCGGCAAGGTGCACATCGTCCCGCTTCCCAGCAAGGTGCACATCGTCCCGCTTCCCGGCAAGGTGCACATAGTCCCGCCGCCCGGCAAGGTGCACATAGTCCCGCCGCCCGGAAGGTGCACATAGTCCCGCTTCCCGGCAAGGTGCACATCGTCACGCTTCCTGGCAAGGTTCACATAGTCCCGCTGCCCGGCAAGGTGCACATAGTCCCGCCGCCCGGCAAGGTGCACATAATCCCGCCGCCTGGCAAGGTGCACATAGTCCCGCTTCCCGG
Organism: Phyllobates terribilis; assembly: GCF_046119375.1. Taxonomy (NCBI): domain Eukaryota; kingdom Metazoa; phylum Chordata; class Amphibia; order Anura; family Dendrobatidae; genus Phyllobates; species Phyllobates terribilis. Next base: position 305,238,958 of record NW_027362772.1, read on the forward strand.
CAAGGTGCACATCGTCACGCTTCCTGGTATGGTGCACATAGTCCCGCTTCCACGGCATGGTGCACATAGTCTCGCAGCCCAGCAAGGTGCACATAGTCCCGCCGCCCAACAAGGTGCACATAGTCCCGCTTCCCGGCAAGGAGCACATAGTCCCGTCGCCCTACAAGGTGCACATAGTCCAACTTGAAAAGGATATGTGTGTGGCACCCCAGGGGTCTGGTTTCCACAGTAACAGCAATGTTATGTCTGAGAGCAGGTGGGAGGTCTATTGGTCAGGGATCCTATGCATGCCACACCTCCTGCCCAGTCCTGGGAGGGGAAGAACTTCCCCTATAGAAACCTTGGGCTGAGGCAGGGTTAGAGAGAAGAGTAGAGAGAAGAAGAGAAGCAGTAATAGGAAAGAAAGACCAGGAGCTCTGTGGGAATCGTGCTAAGAAGAGGTCAGGGGCTGGTAGCTGTAGAGCTCGCCCTGATCGAAGCTTTCTCACCGGACCCGGAGTCCGAGGCTGTGGGGACTAACTTTTACCCAGCAGCAGAATCCGTCAGGCAGGGGAATTCCGGTCCTCTGGCCAAGAAACCCGAAGGCACGGTCACACGCGTGGGACCAGCACCGCCGTCGTGGAGCGGAAGCAAATAGAAGGCCCCGAGTCACCGGCCATACGGGTGAGCACCACACGGTACACTCAGGGACGTGGGCTACTTTTACCCACCTCTAGCAAGGTAGCCAGAAGAGTACAGTTAGTTGGGAAGGCCTACAGCTTCGCCTGGCCAGGGGAAATCCCATCTGCTCAAGGACTGACCAGGCCCCATTCGCTAGCCAGTACTCCGGGAGGGTCTGTCTTTGTCACCAGTAAAGACCCTGAACTACACCGTACCGTCTCCGAGTGGTTCCTGCTACCCCCATCATCCACGTCGGCTGCCCTGAGGCCATACCCCTCCCGTTGGGGGTTATACCATCTCCGCTGCACAACTGTGTCACCGGCCTCAGCGTTCTGCCCTGCAGCGGCGGCTCCATAGCTGCATTCAACGGGTGGCGTAGTCGTCCAATATCTACTGCTACGTACACCGCCACTCAGTCTGACTCCCTGGGCACGGACCGGGTCACCGCCACAAGGACTACCACCCCTAATAGATCCGGCTCCAGGTAACCCTTGCGTGCGCAACGCTGCACCAGAAAGCAGGCCCAGGGGCGCGTCAGTTTTTGGCGTAGTCGGCAGGATCTCGTGCCCGCAACCTCCGGGTACTGCGTGCCTGAAAAAGAGACTTTTTAACTTACCTGTGGTGAAGATTCCCGCCATCCGGCGCCATCTTCGGCCTTCTTCCCGCCATCCGTGGAGTTTTCCCGCCATTGGACGCCATCTTGAGGACGCCGCGCGGGAAGAAGAGGGGCGTGGACTCCGAAAGCGCGCGAGAACTGAAGCCCCGCCTCACGTCCGGACGCTGCGTAAGGTCCTGGAAGGAGCCCAGCCGACGCCGACGTCACAGGAGCGCGACGGAAGGTCCTCAACCCTGACGATCCACTGCGGAGCCGCGGCCTACGGAAGAGGATCATCACAAGGTAGGCCACGGTCCACTAGGGGGGAGAAGGATGTCGGATACGGAGGAGAGCTTCACCGCTCCAACCCCCGCCAGCGCCACCGCTGTTGCGGTCATGCCTTTCACCATGCCCTATATCCCGGGGGCAGCCTGGCTACCCCAGTACTCAGGGGAGTCACATACCTTGCATGACTTTAGAGAAAAGCTGGATAGCCTCTTCCAGGTGTACCCCCTCACAGAAGAGCAAAAAGTGAGCATTCTGGTGGCCCAATTAACCGGGGCAGCCCAAAGGGAGGTAAAGTCCTGGCCACCTGGGGGGAGGACTGTCGCAGGGATACTAACTCGGCTGAGGGACACCTTTGATACCCGCACCTCAGCCGAGATCAAGCTTAGATTCTACGGGTGCAAGCAGCGAGCACAAGAGAGTATAAGGGACTATACCCTGAACCTACAAGAGGCCCTGAGAGCCATTAAGCAGATCGACCCTGACGGCGTGGGAGACGAGGACAGGCTGTTGACTGAACAATTTATAGAGGGTTTATACTGCAATGCCCACCGAACTCAGTTGCGGGCAATGGCCTTACAGGACCCTCATCTGGGATTTGCACAGTTCAAGGACAGAGCCATCCGGGTGCTCCGAGAACCAGCACCAGGTGGCGTTGTGACCCACAGACGCCCCACTACCACTTACCACCAGGAGGCGGCGCCCTTGTCGGCAGGGCCTGTGGGAACTGATGCGCAGGCTTTGAGCAATGACCCGGCTCCAGACCTGAACCATCAGGTCCAAGAGCTAGCTAAAAGCGTTGCTGCGCTAACCCGAACTGTGCAGTCTTTACAGGTTTCCACTTCGGGGAAGATCCAGCTGGCATCCGGACCGGAGGACATCCCGTGGCGTCGACCAAGGAGGACCCCACCGGCCAGAGGAAGACCCAGCGACCGATACAACGAGGACGGACAACCCATCTGCCGCCGCTGCAATCAACCCGGACATATGGCAAGGTACTGTCCTTTAAACTGGCCCAACCTAGGGTAGAGGGCCAACCCCTAGGAAAAAGATCATCAGGCCCATCGAACTGGCATGACAAATACGTGGGAGGACGTCCAGTCTTGCCTGTGGTACTGGATGGCATTCCTATGAGTGCCCTACTGGACACCGGGTCACAGGTCACCACCATCCCGTACGTGCTCTTCAAGCAGTACTGGAATGACTCGGATATAACCCGCTACCCTGACGACGACTTGAGTATCATCGCCAGCAATGGTCAGCCCGTGCCACAGATCGGATTTAAAGAGGTGACCATTAAAATCGGTAGAGTCAAACTGGCAGCACAGGGACTGATCATTGTAGACATTGACAAACACGAGAGTCACCCAAAGATAACTCTAGGAACTAATGTGATTGAAAATTGTCTTGCAGAAGTGATTTTCATTTTACAGCAGGTTGCCAAGAACGCCAGCTCCGGCGAGCAGCGAGTGCTCCAGAAAGAGATCCGGGCACTGATGCGACAGCAACAGGTGGAACTCTCCGGTGGTGAGATTGGTAGCGTGAGAATGTGTGACCCTTTCCCTATTGCTATGCCCCCAAAAAGTGAAATGATGATTTGGTGCCGGGCAGCTATTGGTCTGAGAGGTAGAGATTACCAGGCAATGGTAGAACCAGTTTACTCAGACAGTAGGCCCACCATTTTGACAGCACGGGGGGTGGTCAATGTACGCCATGGGAGGGTGCCCGTTCGCGTAGTGAATATCGGGAAGAGGGAAGTGTACCTGCCCAGGTATGCCACGCTGGCCAAATTGTATACCATCAATCGAAATTCCATACAGTCCATAGAACCCTTGCCTCCATCTTCTCCGGAGGAAGGTAACGGCTCTGAGAAAACAATGGAGGACTGGTGTCAGCAACTACATTTGGGTACTGACTCCACTCCCTCACACCAGAAACAGGGAGTCTATCGGGTGGTTCAAGAGTATGAGAAAGTGTTTAGTAAACACCCGTTAGACTTCGGGCGAGTCAAGGGGGTAGAACACCACATCCCCACGGGAGATCATCCTCCCATAAAGGAGAGATACCGACCCGTACCCCCTGCACATTACCAACACGCCAAGGGGATGCTCAGAGACATGAAGGAGGCTGGGGTAATCAGGGATAGCTGTAGCCCCTGGGCAGCTCCACTAGTCTTGGTTAAAAAAAAAGACAACACCATGAGAATGTGTGTAGATTACCGGAAAATCAACCATATCACACACAAAGATGCGTACCCTTTACCAAGGATAGAGGAGTCTTTGGCTGCTTTAAGATCTGCTAATTTCTTCTCCACTTTGGATCTTACTAGCGGGTACTGGCAGGTTCCTGTAGCAGAGGCGGACCGGGAGAAGACCGCATTCACCACCCCGATGGGACTTAGCGAGTTTACCTGCATGCCGTTCGGACTCTGCAACGCACCAGGAACCTTCCAACGGTTGATGGAATGCTGTCTGGGACACCGAAACTTCGAGACGGTCCTGCTATACCTGGACGATGTCATCGTCTATTCCAAAACCTACGAGGATCACCTGAAACACCTGGCGGAAGTGTTCGAAGCTCTGGCAAACTACGGCCTAAAGGTGAAACCCTCCAAGTGTCACCTCCTGAAACCAAAGGTGCAGTACCTGGGACACGTGGTGAGCGCTGACGGAGTGGCTCCCGACTCTGATAAGATCACCGCAATTAAGGAATGGCCAAGTCCCTCCAGTGTAAAGGAAGTGCGGCAGTTCCTAGGGTTGGTAGGCTACTACCGCAGATTCATTCCCGGTTTCACCAAAAAGGCAGCTCCTATGCAGGACCTCCTGATAGGCCAGTCCCGGAAGGCCAAGAACCAGAAGCCGCCCTTCAGATGGGAGAAGTTAGAAGAAGAGTCCTTCCGCCAGCTGAAGATGGCCCTCACGGGGGATGAAATCCTGGCATACCCTGATTACAGCCAGCCCTTTATCCTCTACACCGACGCCAGTAACATTGGGCTAGGAGCCGTACTGTCCCAGACCCAGCAGGGGAAAGAATGGGTAATTGCTTACGCCAGCCGAAAACTGAGACCCACTGAAAGAAACCCTGAGAATTACAGCTCATTCAAGCTGGAGTTCCTGCCAGTGGTGTGGGCAGTCACCGAACGCTTTAAGCACTACCTCGCCTCTTCCCGGTTCACCGTGTACACGGATAACAACCCGTTGACGCATCTGGACACGGCAAGGCTCGGTGCCCTGGAGCAGAGATGGATGGCCCGCCTGTCCAACTATGAGTTCACAATCAAATACCGGGCAGGACGCTCCAATACCAACGCGGACGCCCTGTCTAGGATGCCAAACCTACCAGACGAGGGTGAGGATTCAGAAGATTTGGAAGAGGTCGAACTCCCTGCGTTCCACCGTCATGGGACTGTCCAGTATTCCCACCGTGTAAGGGGTAAGCAAGCCGCTACGTTCAACCCCTTACCTCACTACAACTGGGCGGAAACGCAAGACAGTGACCCTGCCGTCCGGCTGGTGAAGGAGATGCTGACTCAGCCAGAAGCTCGCCTTGACCCGGACGCTCCGGAGGAGACCAAGCAACTGTGGGCTGAGAGGAGTCGACTGTTCCTTTACAAGGGGAAGTTGTGCCGCAGAATGGTTAACTCCCGGACGCATGAACTGGTCTGGCAAGTAGTGGTGCCAAGAAGGGACGCAGCTATGGTGATGGAGGCATACCACGACGGGGCTGGGCACTTCGGATGGAAGAAGCTGGAGTTCCTGCTGCGCGGGCGGTTCCATTGGGTAGGCATGAGAGGAACCATCGAGAGGTGGTGCAGAGACTGTGGCCCATGCAACCTAAGAAGGAAGGACCGTGCCAGCCAGAAGACCCCCCTTCAGTCCATCGTCACCCGGCAGCCGTTGGAACTGGTGGCCTTGGATCATGTAAAACTGACCCCAAGCAGAAGTGGCTACGTCTACGCATTAACCATCGTGGATCACTACTCCCGGTTCTTGGTTGTCGTCCCCGTCAAGGACTTAACGGCTCAAACAGCAGCTAGAGCCTTCCAGCAGCACTTCTGCCGTCCACACGGCTACCCAGAGCAGGTGCTGACGGACCAGGGACCTGCCTTTGAAGCGGAGGTCTTCCAAGAGTTCTGTACTCTGTATGGCTGCCGGAAGATCAGGACGACACCCTATCATCCGCAAACTAATGGACTTTGTGAGAAAATGAACCAGGTGGTGATAGATCTTCTAAAAACATTGCCCCTGGAAGAACGCAGTCTGTGGCCTGAGAAGCTGCCCGACCTGGTGGACCTATACAACTACATCCCTGTAGGTTCCACCAACTGTACCCCGGCTTACCTAATGAGGGCAAGGCCTGGTAAGCTACCTGTTGACCTGGAGATGGGAGTCCTGACACCCGAGGACACTTCACCGGAAGCAGACTGGGACACAGAGAGGCAGCAGCAGTACCGGAAAGTACAGGAGAGCGTGGAGCGAAGTCTCTGTCTGGCTAGGGAAAGACAAGAGAAAACTTACAACCAGTATGCTCCCGCTGTTCCCCTGGTACCCGGAGAGCAGGTCTTGAAGAGGAAGAGACGGCTCCACAAGTTGGACGACCAGTGGGAGAAGGACCCGTACACCGTACTGCCCTCAAGCCACGACAACCCAAAGGTTTGTACCATCAGTAAAGACGGAGGGGAAACCACAGCCATTGTATCCCGGGATCACCTGAAGAAGTGTCCCGAACAGCTACGGAACCCAGAAGGGGAACAAGAAGACCCTCGACCCGTAGAGGAAAGGGAAGATATGGTTAGTACTGTGCTCGGAGACTTCCCTCGGTCCTGGACTCAAGTCAATGGTGCAGTTGTGGTACCCGTCCTCACGTTCCTCCAACCAGCATCCCAAGTGCCTACGGAGCAACAGGTAGAGCTGGGAGAGCAGCCGGTCCAGGAGGCAAGAGACTCCACACAAGCAGAACAGGAGGATCAACCCTCTGCTTATAGTGAGCCTGCCGTACCCCTAGTGAGCCAAAGAGCCCGTAGACAGCTGCCCAGTTTACCCTTGACAGCTCCTACACCCTGTAGTTCAGGGCCAGACAGTCAGCTCCGTAGGTCCACTAGGGCCACTAGAGGCCAGTTACCCGCACCTTGGAGGATTTGAAGTGTTTAAATTGTTTTATTTGTGGTCACCTGTCTGTTACTTGTAAATAATTATGTGTTTCTAGTTATTTTTAGGAGTCCTTGGTGGATTTACCGGGAATCCTTGTACAATTGGTTGGGGCGTAACCTAGGAATGGACTAAAGACTGTTAAGGACTCGGGGCAGGACAGACCCCTACCTGGTTACGTCTCCCTGTTTGGTGAAATGGACACCTTGCTTTTCTTCAAAACTGCACCCGGTTGCGGACACGCCGTAACCATCTTTATGTGTTTTTCTTATTGTATTATTATTGTTTATACCTTGTTATGTTTTTCTAAAAATATGTTTAGTCCCGGAGTACTAAATTTCACTAGGGGGGAATGTGGCACCCCAGGGGTTTGTTTTCCACAGTAACAGCAATGTTATGTCTGAGAGCAGGTGGGAGGTCTCTTGGTCAGGGATCCTATGCATGCCACACCTCCTGCCCAGTCCTGGGAGGGGAAGAACTTCCCCTATAGAAACCTTGGGCTGAGGCAGGGTTAGAGAGAAGAGTAGAGAGAAGAAGAGAAGCAGTAATAGGAAAGAAAGACCAGGAGCTCTGTGGGAATCGTGCTAAGAAGAGGTCAGGGGCTGGTAGCTGTAGAGCTCGCCCTGATCGAAGCTTTCTCACCGGACCCGGAGTCCGAGGCTGTGGGGACTAACTTTTACCCAGCAGCAGAATCCGTCAGGCAGGGGAATTCCGGTCCTCTGGCCAAGAAACCCGAAGGCACGGTCACACGCGTGGGACCAGCACCGCCGTCGTGGAGCGGAAGCAAATAGAAGGCCCCGAGTCACCGGCCATACGGGTGAGCACCACACGGTACACTCAGGGACGTGGGCTACTTTTACCCGCCTCTAGCAAGGTAGCCAGAAGAGTACAGTTAGTTGGGAAGGCCTACAGCTTCGCCTGGCCAGGGGAAATCCCATCTGCTCAAGGACTGACCAGGCCCCATTCGCTAGCCAGTACTCCGGGAGGGTCTGTCTTTGTCACCAGTAAAGACCCTGAACTACACCGTACCGTCTCCGAGTGGTTCCTGCTACCCCCATCATCCACGTCGGCTGCCCTGAGGCCATACCCCTCCCGTTGGGGGTTATACCATCTCCGCTGCACAACTGTGTCACCGGCCTCAGCGGTCTGCCCTGCAGCGGCGGCTCCATAGCTGCATTCAACGGGTGGCGTAGTCGTCCAATATCTACTGCTACGTACACCGCCACTCAGTCTGACTCCCTGGGCACGGACCGGGTCACCGCCACAAGGACTACCACCCCTAATAGATCCGGCTCCGGGTAACCCCTGCGTGCGCAACGCTACACCAGAAAGCAGGCCCAGGGGCGTGTCATGTGCACCTCTGAAACCATTATTTATTGACCTGATTCATCTACAGTAATGAAATGGAGAAATTATGCAGATTGTATTGATTAAAAAAAAATCCAAATCCAGTGTGTACAGAATCTGTACATGAGGGTCCTACTGGTTCACAGGAAACTACTCCATTCTGGAGCAGGATGATTCCACCGTCCCTACCTGTGAATGGAGGTGGTCAGCATTATTCCTGCCTGTTCTGCTAGTTTACTGTGCAGATATATGGAGCCTGTCTATACAGGAGGGGGATAAAAGCAACTTGACTGCCTCTACAGCGGCAGCCTCCATGATATTCATGCTCGGGAAGCCACACAGTGGACTAGCTGGAGTCCACATGATATCCATGGAGTAATTAGGATTACACAGGGACAGACGCTGATTTACTGTAGTAAACATATTTGCCACAGGCAGCAATTCACGATTTGCTCTAATGATAATCTGCGCACCTTGTCTGCGGCACCGTCCTTTCGCCTGTCATCTTGACGGTCGTATTTTTGGAGCAGCATCGGGGCTTTGCATGTTAATACGTGAAGGGTTTCTTCAAGGCTGAAGTTTCGCTGCCTGTTGCTAAGTAACATCCTTGAGGCTGTCGGTGCTGAAGTCGCAGATATTTTAAGGAGAAATGTAATTTAAATCACGATTCATTGAATGCGAGCCTCTTGGTGAATCACATTCCGAGGACTCCATGGTTACGCTGCCATTTTTGACATTGATTAATTGGTGTTCACCCCTACAAAAATCACTTTGCGTGTCATTGTATCAGCAAAAGGCAATAAACACCGGGGCAAGGCTTCAAAGGGCAAATTATTAATGGTGGCTTCTTCTAGGAGGACCCAAGCGGAGGGATGGTGGCTCTGGGGATGCCGAGCGGTGCATGGTGCCCATCAACCTGAGATAACGCGCTGGTCAATGATGATGAGATGTAACTGAGCGAGAGTCCTATAAAAAGTGCACCATATGGGTAAGAAAAGTATTGTAAAATCTTAAGCCCTATACTATAGAGAAAATAGAAGGTTTTTTTTTTAGCAACCTTCGGCTTTATCTCAGGCCACGGCGACTTAATGGATGAACGATCTGACCTTATGCAGGTCTAGATTGGTCCACCAGGATCTTCTCCACCATTACTGCCCCCTTGCAGAAACTTTTTCCTAATGCCCCTCAAGTCTCCTTGGGTCTATTAGGAGACATTAGGATCGTTTTGGAAAAGTTTCCCGTGCAGGGGTTTATCTTTGGAGTCCATTAACAGACTTGGGGGTCTTATCGGAGAGACTCCTGTGTAGGGTGTGTTCTTTGGGGGATATTAGGAGGTTTATGACAGGTCCCAGGGTGAGGGGGGTCTTTGGAGTCTATTAAGTGACTTATGGATCTGACGCGCCCCCTGGGCCGTGGGGTACTCAGTGCCGGGCTGGTCGTTGCTAGGGGAGATGTCACAGTCGCAGTGACCCGGTCCGTGACCCAGGGCGGTCATTCAAAAGGGGGAATTGTATAGGGGATTTATGTACAAAGTTCGTGACGCCACCTGTGGTATGCGGCCAAAGGGAGCCGCCGCTGTGGAGCAGGTCCTCTGGAGCGGATGTTAGTGCAGCAAAGCTGGTGTGGCTCTCCACAGGTAGAGCTTAGCCCCAGGGCAGTGTAGATGTTATAGGTTGTGCTGGGCGTTGTAGTGCAGGGGTGATGACGCAGATAATAATCACAGAGACAGTGGGGTGCAGTCCTCAGGGTTTACTCACAGTTGATAAGTTCCTGAGGTTACAGGTTCTGGACTACAACCTCCCACATCATGCTGCGTTCACCAGGCAGGGGTTCAGCAATCCCTCAGGTAATTCAAGAGTGCCTGACAGGATCCCTTTCTATGTGCCTTCCTCAGTCGTCTTCCTGCGCTGGCTCTCGCCCTCCTGCCCTGCGCCTCGCAATCAGTGTCCCAATCCAGTAGCCTCGGGTCTTGTCGGGCGACCTGCAGTCCCCTGGACCCTCTGTGGCCACCTTTTCGGCGATATAGTTGCGGATGTGACCACTGCACCTTACAAGTACAGCAGCCTCCGGTTCCTAGCTGAGCCTTGTAGTTCTCCACTAGTTTAAGGGGCGATCCCCTCTGCGGCTCGATCCCTCCACCGCCTGGCAGATTCGGGCGTACGGGTGGCCTCCAGCACTTCCCGTACCCCTGGGATCCCTTCTGTTCCTGGAGCCTTTTTCCTGCTCCCTCTCCTCTCTTCTCTCCTTCTCCTGGGCCTCTCATTAGGCCCGCCTCCGGAGCAGAGCTCCTGCAGAGCCTCTGCTCCACACACTTCTCCTTCTCTGACTGGCTTGTCTTTCTAAGATGGCTCCCCCTTTTATACAGCTTCCTTTCCTGTGCTCCCCTGAACTACATCCTCCACCCACGCCCACTACATGGTTCCCCCTCACTTGGTTCCCCCTCCACTCCAGCCAAGGACCAGGGACTATGCTCTCCCTTAGGAGCAATCTCGCCCTGCCCTACTGAAGTGGAGTGTAATGGATGCAAGTGTGTGGGTCCCAGGCAGCACTCTTCCTTACCTGAGAGTGGGATACCACACCTCTGGGTGACACGCAGTACCTCTGTGGCGACTGAACCCGCAGGGGCGCCACAGATCACTTTGGGAAACATTCTTATGCTGGGGCACTTTTCGGGTCCATTATAAGACTTGAGAGTCATTTTGGGAAAGGTCCTTGTGTGGGGTCGCTCTGTGTTGTTCTTTTAAGGGGGTTTCCAGTTTTGGAACACCTTTTTTTTTCCCAGCTGCAGTTTTTTTTATAAAAAGAAACTATTTTCCTCACCCTCCCAGGTCCAGAGTTGAGTTTCCGCCGATGCTCCCAGTGTCTGTTATTGTCTGCAGCGCTGACATCACGTTGACAGCGCTGCAGCCAATAACTGAGCTCAGCAGCTCATGCAGTCAACTCGGGTAGAGCTGCTGAGCTCAGTAATTGGCTGCAGCGCTGTCAATGTGATGTCAGCGCTGGAGACAATAACATACGCTGGGAGTCCACCTCCAGCCGGGGAAAAGGTGTTTTCCAAAACAAAAAAAAAACACTTTAAAAGAATTTGAGGGTGATTTTGGGAAAGGATCCTTTGGAACTATTGTAGGATCCCTAGTATTGGGAACGGCAGCGCTCCCTGCTGATCTTCATTTACCTATTCGTATTACATTACATTCATAAAAGTGGGTAGGAAAACACAAGGATCACCTCCTGACCACAACTGACCGATTTATGAATATACCTATAAAAAGTCACACGACAGACTCAGACTATAATAATCCATTTCTATTCTAGCCATGGTAGAGACACAAAAATACACCTGTATATAGGGATAGAGAAAAAGAACACAACAAAAAAAATTGTATAGACCCGGAATAATACTCATAAAACTTTGCTAATGATCCATAAAGCGCACAGATGGCATGATCCTGGGTGTATATAGGTAAACATGTAAGTACTGGATAAAAAAAAAGTACCCCTATATAAAAGTGACGTATAATAAAGTGACACTGTCATAATAAACTTTGCATAAATCATTAGCACAAACAAATATAAGAAAGTTTGTAAAACATCTCATCAGGAAAATCGGCTTCTTTCTCCATTTATGAGCCACTTCTGCTCACTGTCTGCTGAACTTATCTTTCTTTTTTAAATACTGCAATGATGGACTGCCAGCTCACGTGCGGATCAGATTTCTGCTGCCTATAGAAGTCTATGGTAAGTGGGAAGGGAAGGAGCAGAGTGAGAAACGTAGAGGGATACAGACACATCCTGCAGCTTTCCATTATGGCCCCAATTCATTATTGTATTTGCACCTTCTTTTTATATAATCTTTTGTGTTTTAAGCCTGTTTTTGTTTTTGCGCCAATTTCTTTTAATTTGCACTTTTTGTGAAGTTTATTTTAAATGTGTTCACCTATTTTTTTTTTTGGTTTTATGTTCGTCATTATGGCTGTGGTTTTAATTTTTCAGACATTCAATTGAGACTTTTTAAAAAGTTAAAAAAAAATGTGTGCAAATGCTACTACTGTCTTCCCCTGGAGTGATGTTTTGTACTCCTACAATTTTTGTGAAAACTTTAGCAATATTTTAGAAGAACATATGATTTTTTTGCTTTAAACTTTTTTGTGACTTTTAATTGTCAGTTTTTTAAAGACAAAAATAAACAGCATTTTGTGCAAAATTCATAAACCACATGCATCATTTTTAAAAAATTTGGTGCAAACAAAACAGACAAAAATAATTGACTTAAAAAAAAACAACAAATGGCAATGAGTGTTTTTTGTGTTTAACTTATCCCAGTGCTGGACTCACATCTACAACGCTCAGTTGTATTGTATAATGTCCTTCATGCTGCTGCTTTGTAGTAAGTGTTGTATCTCCCTCTAAAGGTGGATTCACAGCCGCACAGTGTTGCTGTATTTTGTCCTCAATGCTACTACTGCTGCGTGCTGAAAAGACAAAGGACTGCAGGAATCCCTCATGTCTGTGTGTGCTGTGTACGGGAGACATCATAGCAGTCAGTCTCCACCCACCAGCTCAGAGACAAGTGAAAATTACATATAGAGGCTTTAAGAGAGGAAAACTGGTTAAAAATGCAGGATACAAGTCATATATTGCCCAGATGTAGCGTTATCTCTCATTATACACCTGAATCATTAGGTATGCATTAACTATTAGCTAGTACCACAGCTAGAAACCATAACATCAAGTAGACTATACAGCCCAAAGTGGGCCACCACAATGCTCCTACTGATCTAATCCATACCCACCTCCGAGGACCATATATATATACAGTATATATGTGTGCATTTTATTATGAGTGGTATAAAGATGGATTTCTTATGTTCTCAGTCTGTTGTGTGACTTTTGTAGGTGTTTTCGCTCTGTATCCATATGGCACAATTTGTATCCGCCTTGTACTGTTCACACTTAGTTAAATTTGTATCAAGACAATTTATTTTAAAGTTTTGACAACAAAGTTACATCTTGATAAGAGAATTATTCAGTATAATTATGTTTTTCAGAGTTTTATATCAGTTCTAATGTAAGATAATGAAGCAAGGGTGACGTTATCCAGCAGCATGGAGTAATAATCCATGAGCAAACGTCAGCCCCGAAAACGGGCAGATGGCGAAGAGTTCAGCGAGCGCAGATCTCATGCTGTAGGTGCTCTCACATTAATGGTCCGTCTGGAGACTACAACTCTTCAATCAGATGAAAGGTTCTCAATTATGGAAGAGCACACAATGCTTATGACAAGCAGATAAAATCATAGTGTAGATTGGCTCGGAGTGAAGAGGGTGCGATGCTCAGCAGAGGTCATGTCACGGAGGACAATGTGAAAGCCTCTTATGGTGTCACGTGGCTTCTCTTGAATACATGCGCCTGGAGTGTTACAGAAAGGATTGGAACTTCAGATAGTAAAATGTAAAGAAATTCAGATGTATGCCATTAAAGGGAACCTGTCAGCGAAAATAACAACAAAATAGTATTTACCTGCAGCCGTAGAGTAATCTGACTGTGCAGTGGTCTAATTGGGAGTGCGGCTGCAGGGAGAATAGAAGGAGAAGATACAGTATATTCACCCTGCAGCCTCTCGAGTACAGTCATCGGGGCCGAGACAAGGGTTCCATGTTCTCCCTGCGGGTGAACGTCCAATTAGACTGCTGCACATGATTACATGGTATATACCTGCAGAACAGCATGATGGCTGCAAGGAAATATCATTTTTTTTTTGCCGACAGGTTCACTATTTAATGGAATGGACGTAGTGTAGATGTGTGTGTCAATGCAAAAGAACAGCATGGTGGCTCAGTGGTTAGCACTGTATGGTGGCTCAGTGGTTAGCACTGAAGCCTTGCAGCACTGGGGTCCTGGGTTCAAATCCCACCAAGGACAACATCTGCAAGGAGTTTGTATGTTCTCCCCGTGTTTGCGTGGGTTTCCTCCTACACTCCAAAGACATACTGATAGGGAATGTAGATTGTGAGCCCCAATGGGGACAGTGATGATGTCTGTAAAGCGCTATGGAATTAATTGCGCTATATAAGTGAGGTGAATAAATAAACAACAGAACAAGTGTCATTTAAAAGGTTTATACAGCTAATGTACATGCAAGGCCACATGTAACTCATGATCTGTAATGTATGTACACAGTGACTGCACCAGCAGAATAGTGAGTGCAGCTCTGGAGTATAATACAGGATGTAACTCAGGATCAGTAATGTAATCTATGTACACAGTGACTGCACCAGCAGAATAGTGAATGCAGCTCTGGAGTATAATACAGGAGGTAACTCAGGATCAGTAATGTAATGTATGTACACAGTGACTGCACCAGCAGAATAATGAGTGCAGCTCTGGAGTATAATACAGGATGTACCCAAAAGTTTACATTTCCCCCCAGAATTTTTCCTTTCTTGGCCTTGTTTCAGAGAATATGAATGATAACAAAAAACTTTTCCTCCACTCATGGTTATTGGTTGGGTGAAGCCATTTATTGTCAAACTACTATGTTTTCTCTTTTAAAATCTTAATGACAACCAAAAACATCCAAATGACCCTGATCAAAAGTTCACATACTCTGGTGATTTTGGCCTGATACCATGCACAGAATTTGACACAAATGGGTTTGAATGGCTACTAAAGGTAACATCCTCACCTGTGACCTGTTGCTTGTAATCCGTGTGTGTGCATAAAAGCTTAACGAGTTTCAGGGATCCAGACAGACTATTGCATCTTTCATCCAGCCACTGACGTTTCTGGATTGTGAGTCATGGGGAAAGCAAAAGAATTGTCAACGGATCTACGGGAAAAGGTAGTTGAACTATATAACACAGGAAAGGGATACAAAAAGATATCCAAGGAATTGATAATGCAGTCAGCAGCGTTCAAACTGTGATTAACAAATGGAAAATCAGGGGCTCAGTAAAAACCAAACCATAGTCAGGTAGACAAACAAAAATTTCGGCCACAACTGCCAGGAAAATTGTTCGGGATGCAAAGAAAAACCCACAAATAACATCAGCTGAAATTCAGGACTCTCTGAAAACTAGCGGTGTGGCTGTTTCAAGATGCACAATAAGGAGACACTTGAAGAAAAATGGGCTGCATGGTCGAGTCGCCAGAAGAAAGCCATTACTGCGGAAATGCCACAAAGTATCTCACCTACAATACACCAAACAGCGCAGAGAAAAGCCTCTAAACTTCTGGAACAATGTAATTTGGAGTGATGAGACCAAAATTGAACTTTTTGACCACAACCATAAATGTTACATTTGGAGAGAGGTCAACAAGGCCTATGATGAAAGGAACAACATTCCTACAGTAAAGCACGGAGGTGGATCGCTGATGTTTTGGGCATGTGTGAGCTACAAAGGCACAAGAAACTTGGTAAAAGTTGAAGGAAAGATGAATGCAGCACATTATCAGCAAATACTGGAGGCAAATTTGCACTCATCAGCCCGGAAGCTGCGCAACATGACAACGATCCAAAACACAAGACCAAGTCGAGCTGTCATTGGCTACAGCAGAAAAAAGTGAAGGTTCTGGAGTGGCCATCTCAGCCTCCTGACCTCAATATCATTGAGCCACTCTGGGGAGATCTCAAGCGCGCAGTTCATGCTAGACAGCCCAGGAATTTACAGGAACTGGAGGCTTTTTGCCAAGAAGAATGGGCAGCTTTACCATCTGAGAAAATAAAGAACCTCATCCACAACTACCACAAAAGACTTCAAGCTGTCATTGATGTTAGAGGGGGCAATATACGGTATTAAGAACTGGGGTATGGGAACTATTGATCAGGGTCATTTGGATGTTTTTGGTTGTCATTAAGATTTAAAAAGAGAAAACACAGTAGTTTGACAATAAATGGCTTCACCCAACCAATAACCATGAGGGGAGAAAAAGTATTTTTGTTATCATTCATATTCTCTAAAACAAGGCCAAGAAAGGAAAAATTCTGCTGGGATATGTAAACTTTTGAGCACAACTATAACTCACCATCAGTAAAGTAATGTATGTACACAGTGACTGCACCAGCAGAATAGTGAGTGCAGCTCTGGAGTATAATACAGGATATAACTCAGGATCAGTAATGTAATGTATGTACACAGTGACTACACCAGCTGAATAGTGAGTGCAGCTCTGGAGTATAATACAGGATGTAACTCAGGATCAGTAATGTACTGTATGTACACAGTGACTGCATCAGCAGAATAGTGAGCGCAGCTCTGGAGTATAATACAGGATGTAACTCAGGATCAGTAATGTAATGTATGTACACAGTGACTACACCAGCTGAATAGTGAGTGCAGCTCTGGAGTATAATACAGGAGGTAACTCATGATCAGTAATGTAATGTATGTACACAGTGACTGCACCAGCAGAATAATGAGTGCAGCTCTGGAGTATAATACAGGATGTAACTCAGGATCAGTAATGTAATGTATGTACACAGTGACTGCACCAGCAGAATAGTGAGTGCAGCTCTGGAGTTTAATACAGGATGTAACTCAGGATCAGTAATGTAATATATGTACACAGTGACTGCACCAGCTGAATAGTGAGTGCAGCTCTGGAGTATAATACAGGATGTAACCTAGGATCAGTAATGTACTGTATGTACACAATGGCTGCACCAGCAGAATAGTGAGTGCAGCTCTGGAGTATAATACAGGATGTAACTCAGGATCAGTAATGTATGTACACAGTGACTGCACCAGCAGAATAGTGAGTGCAGCTCTGGAGTATAATACAGGATGTAACTCAGGATCAGTACAGGATCAGTAATGTAATATATGTACACAGTGACTGCACCAGCAGAATAGAGAGTGCAGCTCTGGAGTATAATACAGTATGTAACTCAGGATCAATAATGTAATGTATGTACACAGTGACTGCACCAGCAGAATAATGAGTTCAGCTCTGGAGTGTAATACAGGATGTAACACAGGATCAGTACAGGATAAGTAATGTAATGTATGTACACAGTGACTGCACCAGCAGAATAGCGAGTGCAGCTCTGGGGCATAATACAGGATGTAACTCAGGATCAGTAATGTAATGTATGTGCACAGTGACTGCACCAGCAGAATAGTGAGTGCAGCTCTGGAGTATAATACAGGATGTAACTCAGGATCAGTAATGTAATATATGTGCACAGTGACTGCACCAGCAGAATAGTGAGTGCAGCTCTGGAGTATAATACAGGATGTGTAACATCCCTGTTGGCGTGCTGGCATGGCTTACCACCTCCCACCATGCAAGACCGCCATCTTACCTATCAGTCCAGGCTGCACACTTTGCTCCAGTACCTGCTGTGTGCATGTCTCTTGTCTAATTGCTTAGGGCGGCGGCGCGGTTACTGCCTGATTCTTACAGTTACTGTGTGCACGCTCCTAATGCGTCCCCAGCCTATTGAGTCACTGGATACTTAAACCCCCTCCACCCAGTAGGAGGTGCCTGAGCAACACTTTCTTTCAGTGTGTTCTGTGCAACTGAGTTGCCAGGTCCTGTCTTGTATCTTGTCTGCTTCCGCCACCCTGGGGGCTGTATACCCAGGCCCGCTATTTGTATCTGTGACTTCTAGTCTGTTTCTGCCACCCTGGGGGCTGAGTTCCCAGGCACGTTCCTGTATCTTCTTCCGGGTTCAGTTCCTGTCTGAACTGTGTCCTAGCCCGTTACCTGTTTGTCTCTATGTCCGTACCTGCCCTTTTCCTGCAGTGTCTGAACCTGCACCTAACTCCAACTCGTTGTCTCTGTACTTCTGTTTGTGAGTTTTGTGTCCACTCGCTACTTCATTGTAAGTACCTTATGTGTATCTGGTTCTGCTTGTCCCGTCTCCCTGCCTCCATATCTACCTCCTGTGTTCTAACTATCTCCCTGTATTTTCCAGTCTGTTCCATGTGAACAGAGCCCTGTCCTGTCTGCCTGCACCTTCTGCTCTGTTCTGCCCTGCTTGTCCACCGCACCTGCGGTTTCGCTCTGCTCTGTTGTCCACCGCACCTGTGGTTTCGCTCTGCTCTGCTCCGCTTGTCCTCCGTACCTGTGGTTCTGCTCTGCTAGTCAACCGCACCCGCGGTTCTGCTCTGCTAGTCCACCGCACCCGCGGCTCTGTTCCTGTATCCCAGTCTTTACTGGTCCCTATCTAGCCTGCGTTCCTACCTGCCAGTATCTGCCAGTCTGCATACCAGCCGTGCCAGCTAGCACCCGCCTGTCTGCATACCAGCCGTGCCTGCCAGTACCCGCCTGTCTGCATACCAGCCGTGCCTGCCAGTACCCGCCTGTCTGCATACCAACCGTGCCTGCCAGTACCCACCCATCTGCATACCAGCTGTGCCTGCCCGTTCCTGCATTCCCCGGTGTGGGTCAACAGCTGTGACCGGGGTCTGACCTGGAGTAGCACCTGGTCCCTCTGCTCGGTTCCTCCCTGGTTCACGGAGTCGACTGAGCCGCCGTGCAACCTTGGTCAGACCGAGTTGATACTTAGTCACGCCCCTCCAGGCACTCCTCGGTTCATGGTCCAGTGGGATCACTAACCACGCTCACGCCAGTCAGTCCGGGCGTGTGCGTAACAGGATGTAACTCAGGATCAGTAATGTAATGTATGTACACAGTGACTGCACCAGCAGAATAGTGAGTGCAGCTCTGGAGTATAATATAGGAGGTAACTCATGATCAGTAATGTAATGTATGTACATGACGCGCCCCCTGGGCCATGTTCAGGGGATACCCGGAGCCGGATCTGTATGGGGGTAGTAGTCCTTGTGGCGGTGACCCGGTCCGTGCCCAGGGTGTCAAACTAAGTGTGTGGCAGTCTTTGTAGATGTTGTTAAGTGTCGACTACGCCACCCGTTGAGTGCGGCTTTAAAGCCGCCGCTGCAGAGCAGTCCGCTGAGGCCGGTGGTATATGTGCAGCAGTGATGGTATAACCCCCAATGGGAGGGGTATGGCCTCAGGGCAGCAGGTGTGGATGCTGGGGGTTGTGATGATGCAGGAAGGAGAGGCAGAGTCAGGAGATGCAGTTTCAGGGTTTTTATTCTCTGATGTTGCTTTAGTCACTCTGGCCTTGAGTGACCACCCGAGCCGTGCTGCGTCCACCAGGTCCTGGACTCGGCCAACCCCCAGGCAGTCCGGAGCATGGTCCTGAGCTTCCGTGTCTCTCTCTCTTCCTCCTGGCCGTTCCCACCAGGGATCCACCTTTGGCCGGCTCCCTCGGGTCTCTTGGTGGTCAAACCTCCTCTGGGTTCCCTGACCCTATGCTTGGTGTGCCTTTCTGGTGGATTTGGTGAGGGTCGTGGCAAATCTTGACCACGACCTCCGGTTCCTGGCTAAGGGTTACTTCTGTCTCTGCCAGCTTGGGATCCGGTACCCTTGTCCGCCAACCCTTCACCCTTCTGTCCTTATTCTGGGATCTTGGGGTTCCTTCTTGTTTCCTCTCTGGGTCCTTCTGACTCCTCTCTCTCCCTCTCTGCAGGCTCTGCTCTGGAGCTGGGCCCAGCCGGAGCCACAGCTCCCTGTCAGCCCTTCTGGCTGAGCTCCTCTGCTCTGCTCCTCTTGCTAAACTCTGACCCTGTTCTAAGATGGTGCCCACCTTATATACTCCCTCTATGTGTGAGCTCAGGTGACCAGCACCCAATGAGCTCCTATCTTTACCCAGACTACTCCCCCTATCTGCCCCTACACTACTGGGATGTTCCACCCCCCTCCCACTCCAGCCAGGGACAGACGCTGTCGTACCTGCACATAAACTGGTGGGAGTACCGTCGTTCTGTCCCCCGGAAATGGGATGTATGTAGTGCATGCAGCCTACTAAGCTCAGTTCCACACTCCATCCTTACCCGGGAGTGGAATACCACACCTCTGGCTTGAGGTGTAATACCCCTGTAGCAGCCGAATCCTCAGGGTGCTACATTCCCCCCTGGTAAATCACAGCACGTCCTCGGGCTGTAAAAGAACAACCATTCCAAAACATACAATTTTTTTTTAAAACATCATAAACATATTAAACATTATAAACATTATCAGCAGCAATAAACTCTTCATATAAAACTTTTCATTATAAACATTCTTGTCCTCTGGCCACTTGTGCAAATTGTGACCAGGTAAGTGCCACAGTCTCTGGTAGAAAAAACAGTTTCCTATAAAACCGGTAGGGGGCACTTTAGGAAGCGCAACTATATACAAGGGATATGGCCGCTCTCAGTCCTCGGCCAGTGGGGAAAAGGGGATGGCTGCTCACAGTCCTCAGCCTGTGGGGAGATGGGACACACTGGAACAGTTCACTGGTCCCAACGGGGACTATAATGGTAACAGTTCCTGTACCCTAACGGGTAACTATTTTACAGTTCCA
Organism: Phyllobates terribilis; assembly: GCF_046119375.1. Classification (NCBI taxonomy): domain Eukaryota; kingdom Metazoa; phylum Chordata; class Amphibia; order Anura; family Dendrobatidae; genus Phyllobates; species Phyllobates terribilis. Next base: position 305,259,368 of record NW_027362772.1, read on the forward strand.
TTTACCGTACTTTAGTAGCGGCGTCCTCCTGATGCTTCCTCCCTGTATTCTTCAGACCCGTCCGGGTCCTCTTGCTCCTCCTGACACCTCAGCTCTTTCTCTGTCAGTCGGTGTACATGAAGGGCATAGGGTCCTTTGGCACATTGGTGCCGGGTAAAGGTGACCTCATCACCCAGGTAAAGGTCACGACCTCTGTGTCCCTCCGGTAGGTGGGACTCGACATCTCTTCTGGTCACAAAGACGTCGCCGGGGGTGTGATGATTTCGAATGAAGCCCCAACCGTGCTGCAACTGGAATTTAATTACAGTCCCGGTGGCACGGGGACCGTGGGCTGCACGGGGGTTCCTCCTGGTCCGGCTCTTCTGTTCTGCACTTTTTATTTGCAGCCGCTGCTCGCGGACCCGCCTCTCTCTTCTTTCTCGGTCAAAGGCTTCCAACTGCTGGCGGCAGCACTCTGCACGCTCCACTGCAGCCGCCCGGGTTTCTTGAGTGAACCCGATGAGGTCTCCTCCTGTGGGGTCCCACACAAACTGCGCCTCCTCTAACGAGAGCGGGGTCATCTTGACGGATGCCGGAGCCAGGATCAGGGGCTCATCCAGAGGTCTTTCTTTCCGGAGTCGGGGATGGTGGAACTCCGGTGGCCACACAAAGGGCTGCCCATCCGGGCATGTGTGCTGGGCAAATAGGTCTTCACCCAGGTGTGGCGCTGTGGACGTTGATGGCGCTGTTGTGGTGGCGGCGCCCGGGTTCACCAGGCCTTGCGACCAGGCTTGGGGCACCCTGAATGTAAAGGGCACCATGAAGACGGCGGCGCCCGGGGGTACTTGGCCTTGCGACCAGGCCGGGGGCGCTTCTTGCTTGGCCGCGCTCTGAGTCGAGGCGCATGACGTAGCAGGGGGCGTGGCCGCGGCTCCTGCCGCTTGAGGCCTAGCTCGGAGCGGTGACGATGCAGCAACGTGAGTGGTGAGTGGGGTCTCGGGCTCTGCGACGGGGAGCTGGGGCAGGCTTGCGACCCTCGGGCACGGGGTGTTGTCGTCCCCATTACCTGCTCCCTTTCCTTCAACTCCCTCCGCGGCGTCGTCTCCGGCCGTCGTCCCTCCTGCACCTTCCTCAAAGGCGGACATGCTCCTTGTCGTGGGTGGCGTGCTTCGCTGGCGGGTTCCAGCCTGCTGGGCCATCTCCTTGCTCCACTCCGTCAGCGTTTCTCGCTGCACCTGGGCCATCTTCCGTGCGAGGCCCTCCAGCGCGGTCTGTGCATGCTCCCGGTCTCGGGGGAGCTGTGCCAGGATCTCCACCAGGTCTTGTGGAGTGGTAGCTTGCATCAGGCTCCTGACCACAGGGTCGGTGCTGCCTGCTTCTCCCTCCATCTCCGGGTACGGCTTCTCCAGACTCCTCCAAGCTGCTCCCATCTTCTCTCGTTTGTTCTCTCTCCGCCCCCATTGAGGGCGGTCCTGGGGCAACTTGGTGATTGTCAGTTCCAGGGGCAGACCCCCCACGCTGATGGACATCTCAATCATTGCAGTCTCTGCTGGTGGGGGCGGTCTCCGTTTTTGGCGCCATTCTTGGTCCTGGCCCACGATGGGAGGTGGCCTCTTGCCACCCTCTGGCACGCCCATAATGGCGTCCGCTCTGCCAAGGCGGGAAATCTTCTCAGATGGCGGGAACCGCTTCCCAATGGCGGGAAACTCTGTGGATGGCGGGAAAAGACTGCAGATGGCGGGCAAACGGCGGGAAATGATCCGAGATGGCGTCCGATGGCGGGGACCCTCCGAAATTGGCGGGAGACTTCTTTTTACGGTAAATATGAACTTTTCTTCAGGCACGCAGTACCCGGTGGTTGCGGGCACGTGATCCTGCCGACTACGCCAAAGTTGACGCGCCCCCTGGGCCATGTTCAGGGGATACCCGGAGCCGGATCTGTATGGGGGTAGTAGTCCTTGTGGCGGTGACCCGGTCCGTGCCCAGGGTGTCAAACTAAGTGTGTGGCAGTCTTTGTAGATGTTGTTAAGTGTCGACTACGCCACCCGTTGAGTGCGGCTTTAAAGCCGCCGCTGCAGAGCAGTCCGCTGAGGCCGGTGGTATATGTGCAGCAGTGATGGTATAACCCCCAACGGGAGGGGTATGGCCTCAGGGCAGCAGGTGTGGATGCTGGGGGTTGTGATGATGCAGGAAGGAGAGGCAGAGTCAGGAGATGCAGTTTCAGGGTTTTTACTCACTGATGTTGCTTTAGTCACTCTGGCCTTGAGTGACCACCCGAGCCGTGCTGCGTCCACCAGGTCCTGGACTCGGCCAACCCCCAGGCAGTCCGGAGCGTGGTCCTGAGCTTCCCTGTCTCTCTCTCTTCCTCCTGGCCGTTCCCACCAGGGATCCACCTTTGGCCGGCTCCCTCGGGTCTCTTGGTGGTCAAACCTCCTCTGGGTTCCCTGACCCTATGCTTGGTGTGCCTTTCTGGTGGATTTGGTGAGGGTCGTGGCAAATCTTGACCACGACCTCCGGTTCCTGGCTAAGGGTTACTTCTGCCTCTGCCAGCTTGGGATCCGGTACCCTTGTCCGCCAACCCTTCACCCTTCTGTCCTTATTCTGGGATCTTGGGGTTCCTTCTTGTTTCCTCTCTGGGTCCTTCTGACTCCTCTCTCTCCCTCTCTGCAGGCTCTGCTCTGGAGCTGGGCCCAGCCGGAGCCACAGCTCCCTGTCAGCCCTTCTGGCTGAGCTCCTCTGCTCTGCTCCTCTTGCTAAACTCTGACCCTGTTCTAAGATGGTGCCCACCTTATATACTCCCTCTATGTGTGAGCTCAGGTGACCAGCACCCAATGAGCTCCTATCTTTACCCAGACTACTCCCCCTATCTGCCCCTACACTACTGGGATGTTCCACCCCCCTCCCACTCCAGCCAGGGACAGACGCTGTCGTACCTGCACATAAACTGGTGGGAGTACCGTCGTTCTGTCCCCCGGAAATGGGATGTATGTAGTGCATGCAGCCTACTAAGCTCAGTTCCACACTCCATCCTTACCCGGGAGTGGAATACCACACCTCTGGCTTGAGGTGTAATACCCCTGTAGCAGCCGAATCCTCAGGGTGCTACATACACAGTGACTGCACCAGCAGAATAGTGAGTGCAGCTCTGGAGTATAATACAGGATGTAACTCAGGAGCAGTAATGTAATGTATGTACACAGTGACTGCACCTGCAGAATAGTGAGTGCAGCTCTGGAGTATAATACAGGAGGTAACTCAGGATCAGTAATGTAATGTATGTACACAGTGACTGCACCAGCAGAATAGTGAGTGCAGCTCTGGAGTATAATACAGGGTGTAACTCAGGATCAGTAATGTAATGTATGTACACAGTGACTGCACCAGCAGAATAGTGAGTGCAGCTCTGGAGTATAATACAGGATGTAACTCAGGATCAGTAATGTAATGTATACAGTGACTGCACCAGCAGAATAGTGAGTGCAGCTCTGGATTATTTACTATCACCAAGGCCAGACTCTGACTAAAATATAATCCTGTAAAAGAAAGATGAAAGGTTATTATTATTTATATTTCATCTTAACGATAGGAATATGCACAATATTGGATGCACATGCATACACTTGTCAGTGTTCCACTATGAACATACATTTTTTATTTAATCATGTTAATCATGTTTTCCTTGTTAGTGCGTCCATATAACTATATCCCTCCTAAAAGGCGGCCAAACAATGTCAGCCAACTATCAGATGCTCCCACGGTCTAGAGGCACTTACCATGGATGTTGTTCTGGTATGGTATATTGTACCAAGAGACAGTGGGTTTGAATCGCCACACATATACAGAAAAACTCTTTTATTTTTATAACATGGAACTTATGTAGAAGACGTTTTAATTTTAATTTTATTTCGATTTTATACAATTCCCATTACTTTTTTATGAGTGTTCTTCTAATGACACTAACAGACACACTGTTTTAAGCAATATGTAAAGGTTTGAGTTTTAAACAAAAACGGTTGCTGGTACTTTGGCGCCAGTTTTTTCCACTTTTTTCATGGTATATACGTTCTCTGCTGTTAACATCTCTTAAGCTACGCACTTGATGAAGTGGATGGGACGTCCAGGAAACGCGTCTGTTTTTAGCTTATCAAAAGAATAAATTTACAACACAAGTACTGGATTCTGTATCATCGGATTCAACGTAGGAGCGCGGAACTACTGACACCTTTCATCATTCTTTTACATTGCTAACCACCAAGGTTTGGGGTCTCCAGCAGCCCTCTCTTACGCTTAATATATTAGTTGTGCATGACACAACCAAGCAAGGTAAGCAGATTTTCACTTATTAATTTTGTTTGCCCGGGTAACAGCACTATTGCGCCCCCATTCTTATCTCTTTGTAGAGTAAAATATAATCCTGGCATTTGAAGCTACCCAGGCCGATTGTGATGACGCAGACACTGTTAAAGTGTTACTGACCGATGGGGCCCACTGGCGGATCAGTCCTTCTCACTTTTGCCAGAATTGCTAGTTGGCTAGTCCGGCTCTGACTATCATTGGCCCTATGTTGCTCCACAATGAAATATTCACACTTGCACTGATCACTTTGATGTTGATGGGCACTTGTTGTGTCGGACTGTCATGGCACGGAGATTTTGCTTGCTCACTGCTGGATGGTCTTTGATTTGGTGCCAGTTTATTATGGCAGGATTGGTCGTGCCTGTTACGCTCGCGCCCGGACTGACCGGCGTGAGCGTGATTAGTGATCCCACTGTACCATGAACCGAGGAGTGCCTGGAGGGGCGTAACTAAGTATCAACCCGATCCGACCAAGGTCGCACGGCGGCTTAGTCGACTCAGTGGACCAAGGAGTAACCGAGCAGAGGGACCAGGTGCTACTCCAGGTCAGACCCCGGTCACAGTTGTTGACCCACACCGGGGAATGCAGGAACAGGCAGGTTAGACTGGCATACAGGCAGGTGGGTATTGGCAAGTACGGCTGGTATCCAGACAGGGAGGTACTAGCAGGTTGGAGCGCAGGCTGGAAACCGCCGGAACGGAGGACAAGGCAGAGCAGAGAGAAGCCGCCGGAGCGGTGGGCAAGTCAGAGCAGAGAGAAACCGCTGGTGTGGTGAGCAAGGCAGAGCAGAGAGAAGCCGCTGGAGCGGTGGGTAAGGCAGAGCAGAGGGAAGCCGCTGGAGCGGTGGGCAAGTCAGAGCAGAGAGAAACCGCCGAAGCGGTGGGTAGGGCAGAGCAGAGGGAAACCGCCGGAGCGGTGGGCAAGTCAGAGCAGAGAGAAACCGCCGGAGCGGTGGGCAAGTCAGAGCAGAGAGAAACCGCCGGAGCGGTGAGCAAGGCAGAGCAGAGAGATGCCGCCGGAGCGGTGGGCAAGTCAGAGCAGAGAGAAGCCGCTGGTGTGGTGAGCAAGGCAGAGCAGAGAGAAGCCGCCGGAGCGGTGGGTAAGGCAGAACAGAGGGAAGCCGCTGGAGCGGTGGGCAAGTCAGAGCAGAGAGAAACCGCCGAAGCGGTGGGTAGGGCAGAGTAGAGGGAAACCGCCGGAGCGGTGGGCAAGTCAGAGCAGAGAGAAACCGCTGGTGTGGTGAGCAAGGCAGAGCAGAGAGAAGCCGCCGGAGCGGTGGGTAAGGCAGAGCAGAGGAAAGCCGCTGGAGCGGTGGGCAAGTCAGAGCAGAGAGAAACCGCCAAAGCGGTGGGTAGGGCAGAGCAGAGGGAAACAGCCGGAGCGGTGGGCAAGTCAGAGCAGAGAGAAACCGCCGGAGCGGTGGGCAAGTCAGAGCAGAGAGAAACCGCCGGAGCGGTGAGCAAGGCAGAGCAGAGAGAAGCCGCCGGAGCGGTGGGCAAGTCAAAGCAGAGAGAAGCCGCCGGAGCGGTGGGTAAGGCAGAGCAGAGAGAAGCCGCTGGAGCGGTGGGCAAGTCAGAGCAGAGAGAAACCGCCAGAGCGGTGGGTAGGGCAGAGCAGAGGGAAACCGCCGGAGCGGTGGGCAAGTCAGAGCAGAGAGAAACCACCGGAGCGTTGGGCAAGTCAGAGCAGAGAGAAACCGCCGGGGCGGTGGGCAAGTCAGAGCAGAGAGAAACCGCCGGAGCGGTGGGCAAGTCAGAGCAGAGAGAAACCGCTGGAGCGGTGGGCAAGACAGAGCAGAGAGAAACCGCTGGTGCGGTGAGCAAGGCAGAGCAGAGAGAAGCCGCCGGAGCGGTGGGCAAGTCAGAGCAGAGAGAAGCCGCCGGAGCGGTGGGCAAGTCAGAGCAGAGAGAAGCCGCCGGAGCGGTGGGCAAGTCAGAGCAGAGAGAAGCCGCCGGAGCGTTGGGTAAGGCAGAGCAGAGGGAAACCGCCGAAGAGGTGAGCAAGGCAGAGCAGAGAGAAGCCGCCGGAGCGGTGGGCAAGTCAGAGCAGAGAGAAACCGCTGGTGTGGTGAGCAAGGCAGAGCAGAGAGAAGCCGCCGGAGCGGTGGGCAAGTCAGAGCAGAGAGAAACCGCTGGTGTGGTGAGCAAGGCAGAGCAGAGAGAAGCCGCCGGAGCGGTGGGTAAGGCAGAGCAGAGGGAAGCCGCTGGAGCGGTGGGCAAGTCAGAGCAGAGAGAAACCGCCGAAGCGGTGGGTAGGGCAGAGCAGAGGGAAACCGCCGGAGCGGTGGTCAAGTCAGAGCAGAGAGAAACCGCTGGTGTGGTGAGCAAGGCAGAGCAGAGAGAAGCCGCCGGAGCGGTGGGTAAGGCAGAGCAGAGGGAAGCCGCTGGAGCGGTGGGCAAGTCAGAGCAGAGAGAAACCGCCGAAGCGGTGGGTAGGGCAGAGCAGAGGGAAACAGCCGGAGCGGTGGGCAAGTCAGAGCAGAGAGAAACTGCCGGAGCGGTGGGCAAGTCAGAGCAGAGAGAAACCGCCGGAGCGGTGAGCAAGGCAGAGCAGAGAGAAGCCGCCAGAGCGGTGGGCAAGTCAGAGCAGAGAGAAGCCGCCGGAGCGGTGGGTAAGGCAGAGCAGAGAGAAGCCGCTGGAGCGGTGGGCAAGTCAGAGCAGAGAGAAACCGCCAGAGCGGTGGGTAGGGCAGAGCAGAGGGAAACCGCCGGAGCGGTGGGCAAGTCAGAGCAGAGAGAAACCGCCGGAGCATTGGGCAAGTCAGAGCAGAGAGAAACCGCCGAAGCGGTGGGTAGGGCAGAGCAGAGGGAAACAGCCGGAGCGGTGGGCAAGTCAGAGCAGAGAGAAACTGCCGGAGCGGTGGGCAAGTCAGAGCAGAGAGAAACCGCCGGAGCGGTGAGCAAGGCAGAGCAGAGAGAAGCCGCCAGAGCGGTGGGTAAGGCAGAGCAGAGAGAAGCCGCTGGAGCGGTGGGCAAGTCAGAGCAGAGAGAAACCGCTGGAGCGGTGGGCAAGACAGAGCAGAGAGAAACCGCTGGTGCGGTGAGCAAGGCAGAGCAGAGAGAAGCCGCCGGAGCGGTGGGCAAGTCAGAGCAGAGAGAAGCCGCCGGAGCGGTGGGCAAGTCAGAGCAGAGAGAAGCCGCCGGAGCGGTGGGCAAGTCAGAGCAGAGAGAAGCCGCCGGAGCGTTGGGTAAGGCAGAGCAGAGGGAAACCGCCGAAGAGGTGAGCAAGGCAGAGCAGAGAGAAGCCGCCGGAGCGGTGGGCAAGTCAGAGCAGAGAGAAACCGCTGGTGTGGTGAGCAAGGCAGAGCAGAGAGAAGCCGCCGGAGCGGTGGGCAAGTCAGAGCAGAGAGAAACCGCTGGTGTGGTGAGCAAGGCAGAGCAGAGAGAAGCCGCCGGAGCGGTGGGTAAGGCAGAGCAGAGGGAAGCCGCTGGAGCGGTGGGCAAGTCAGAGCAGAGAGAAACCGCCGAAGCGGTGGGTAGGGCAGAGCAGAGGGAAACCGCCGGAGCGGTGGTCAAGTCAGAGCAGAGAGAAACCGCTGGTGTGGTGAGCAAGGCAGAGCAGAGAGAAGCCGCCGGAGCGGTGGGTAAGGCAGAGCAGAGGGAAGCCGCTGGAGCGGTGGGCAAGTCAGAGCAGAGAGAAACCGCCGAAGCGGTGGGTAGGGCAGAGCAGAGGGAAACAGCCGGAGCGGTGGGCAAGTCAGAGCAGAGAGAAACTGCCGGAGCGGTGGGTAAGTCAGAGCAGAGAGAAACCGCCGGAGCGGTGAGCAAGGCAGAGCAGAGAGAAGCCGCCAGAGCGGTGGGCAAGTCAGAGCAGAGAGAAGCCGCCGGAGCGGTGGGTAAGGCAGAGCAGAGAGAAGCCGCTGGAGCGGTGGGCAAGTCAGAGCAGAGAGAAACCGCCAGAGCGGTGGGTAGGGCAGAGCAGAGGGAAACCGCCGGAGCGGTGGGCAAGTCAGAGCAGAGAGAAACCGCCGGAGCATTGGGCAAGTCAGAGCAGAGAGAAACCGCCGAAGCGGTGGGTAGGGCAGAGCAGAGGGAAACAGCCGGAGCGGTGGGCAAGTCAGAGCAGAGAGAAACTGCCGGAGCGGTGGGCAAGTCAGAGCAGAGAGAAACCGCCGGAGCGGTGAGCAAGGCAGAGCAGAGAGAAGCCGCCAGAGCGGTGGGCAAGTCAGAGCAGAGAGAAGCCGCCGGAGCGGTGGGTAAGGCAGAGCAGAGAGAAGCCGCTGGAGCGGTGGGCAAGTCAGAGCAGAGAGAAACCGCCAGAGCGGTGGGTAGGGCAGAGCAGAGGGAAACCGCCGGAGCGGTGGGCAAGTCAGAGCAGAGAGAAACCGCCGGAGCATTGGGCAAGTCAGAGCAGAGAGAAACCGCTGGAGCGGTGGGCAAGTCAGAGCAGAGAGAAACCGCTGGAGCGGTGGGCAAGTCAGAGCAGAGAGAAATCGCCGGAGCGGTGGGCAAGTCAGAGCAGAGAGAAACCGCTGGTGCGGTGAGCAAGGCAGAGCAGAGAGAAGCCGCCGGAGCGGTGGGCAAGTCAGAGCAGAGAGAAGCTGCCGGAGCGGTGGGCAAGTCAGAGCAGAGGGAAGCCGCCGGAGTGGTGGGCAAGTCAGAGCAGAGGGAAGCCACCGGAGCGGTGGGCAAGTCAGAGCAGAGAGAAACCGCCAGAGCGGTGGGCAAGTCAGAGCAGAGAGAAACCGCCGGAGCGGTGGGTAAGGCAGAGCAGAGGGAAACCGCCGGGGCGGTGGGCAACTCAGAGCAGAGAGAAACCGCCGGAGCAGTGGGCAAGTCAGAGCAGAGAGAAACCGCCGGAGCGGTGGGCAAGACAGAGCAGAGAGAAACCGCAGGTGCATTGGACAAGGCAGAGAGGACGGGGCTCTGTTCACATGGAACAGACTGGAAAATACAGGAAGATACGGAGGAAGGGAAAAGGGACAAGCAGAACCCGATACACACAAGGTACTTACAATGAAGTAGCGAGTGGACACAAAACTCACAAACAGAAGTACAGAGACAACGAGTTGGAGTTAGGTGCAGGTTCAGATACTGCTGGAAAAGGGAAGGTAAGGACATAGAGAAAAACAGGTAACAGACTAGGATACAGTTCAGACTGGAACTGCTACTGAAATGAGATACAAGAACGAGTCTGGGAATACAGCCCCCAGAGTGGCAGAAACAGACTAGAAGTCACAGCTAACAGGCCTGGGAATACAGCCCCCAGAGTAGCGGAAACAGACTAGAAGTCAGAGATAACAGGTCTGGGAATGCAGCCCCCAGAGTGGCGGAAACAGACTAGAAGTCAGAGATAACAGGACAGGACCTGGCAATACATTTGCAAAGACAAACTGAGTGAAGGTGTTGCTCAGGCACCTCCTAGTGGGTGGAGGGGGTTTAAATATCCAGTGACTCACAGCAATAGGCTGGAGACGTATTAGGGGTGCAGCAGCTATAAGAATCAGGAAGTAACCGGGCCGCTGCCCTAAGCAGTCAGTCAAGGGACATGCACACAGCATGAACTGGAGCAGGAATAGCAGACTGGACAGACAGATAAGATTGCGGTCTTGCATAGTGGGAGGTGGTGCACTATGCAAGCACGCCGCCAGGGATGTTACAGTGCCCATGTTTGATTTGCGGTCCTATTACATATGGTTTACAAAGATCAGACTTTTTAGAACTTGCGCCCCTCACAGAGCTGTACATACTTCATACTTTTCTTACTTGAGTCTTTCATTCTCCCCAATGATTTGGAAAATTTGACTAAAAATGAATAAGTAAAATAATTCAACTCAGCAAACGGAGCCCTATGGAGGGCGAGGCGGACGCGGCCACTCGCTGCCTCCGCTCTCCCTCTCCTGCCGGATTTGTACCCTGGATGAATTATGCTCTGGAGATATTCTCAGCGGCTGAAGCACAATATTTCACAGGAATCATTTTTTCAATGTCCAGTCCCAGGTAACCATTTGGCTTTCCGTCTTATACAAAGCACACACTTCACCACGTATCCATTATCATGATTTGCTAGTTACCCTAATCCATCATCCAGACTCGGCTATAACCGCACAGCCGGACAGATGCAGGACCGCTAATGGAAATCTGCAACAACTGCTGGAAAAAAAAACTGGCAACATTGTATTTGCATCGGATAACACTGGAGAAGCGACTTATAAGAATTTGCTACATTACAAAATTCTGACATGTGTTTGGTGAGAACATTCAACGCACCCAGAAAAGAAGAAACTTTGTTTTAATCCTTGAAAAGTAATTGCTACAAAAGCTTTTCCCCGGCAGCTTAGAGAGTGAGCGGCATGTAGCCCGTTCAGGGGTCACCTCTGATAACCGGCGGGTTATCTGCACCGCTGCAACCAATTCCCCTTCACCGTGACAAGCGCTCTTATCTGCTGCTCCAATAATTGCGCTGCCATATTACACCCCAACACGCCGGAGCAACCCATTCACCTCTGCTTTACACCGCTCTCCCTAAAGAGCTGCCGAGACGCCGCAGAGAACGCAGGGATTCTGGATAAATTCCCCACATTGCTCCATAGACCGACCTTTCACACGGTGGAAATTACTCTCTGCGGCTTTAAAGTGTTTTATTTCCATGGTGTGACACAATCAGATGAAATATACAGTGGTGGGAAAAAGTATTTGCCCCCTTCCTGATTTCTTATTCTTTTGCATATTTGTCACTTAAATGTTTTCAGATCACAAAACAAATGTAACCCCTTAGTAACTGAAGCAATTTTGACCTTAATGATCAAGCCAAATTTTACAAATCTGACCAGTGTCACTTTGAGTTAATAACTTTTTAACGCGTCCCCTGATTCTGAGATTGTTGTTTCATGACCATAATACTGGTAAAATTTCTTTGATATGACTTGCATTTATTTGTGAAAAAAAAAAAACGGAAATATGGCGAAAATGTGGAAATTTTCAAACTTTAAATTCATATGCCCTTAAATCAGAGAGATACGTCGCACAAAATGGTTAATTAATAGCATTTCTCGCATGTCTACTTTACATCAGCACAATTTTTTAAGCATTTTTTTTTTGTTAGGAAGTTATAAAAGTTGGACCAGCGATTTCTCATTTTTCCAACAAAATTTACAAAACCAATTTACAAGGGTAACTAGAGAAAATGGATCAAAAAATGTGTTGTGTAATTTCTCCTGAGTATGCCGATACCCCATATGTGGGGGAAATACAGTGTTTGGGCGCACGGCAGGGCTCAGAAGGGAAGGAGCGCTGTGTGACTTTTTGAACGTAGAATTGGCTGCAATCGAGAGCGGACGCCATGTCGCGTTTGGAGAGCCCCTGATGTGCCTAAATAGTGGAACACCCCCCCACAAGTGACCCTATTTTGGAAAACTACACCCCTCAAGGATTTTATCCAGGGGTATAGTGAGCATTTTGAACCCATCGGTACGACACAGTATTTGATAACATTAGGTCGTCATATTGAAAAAGTTAATTTGCTTGCTTTAGCCTCAAAATTTTGTACTTTTTCCAGAGGTAACACCAAAAATTGGACCCCACAATTTGTTACCCACTTTCTTGCAAGTGGAGACACCTCAAATGTAGTCAAAAAGTTCTGTTTGGACAAACGGCAAAGATCGGAGCGGAAGGAGCAATATTTGAATTTTGGAACACAAATTTGGCTGAAAGAGACGGCGGGCAACATGTCACATTTGCAGGGCCCCTAAGGTGCCCAAACAGCAGAAGCCCCCCACAACTGACCCCATTTTGGAAACTACACCCCTCAAGGATTTTATAATGGGGATTTAGAACCCAAAGGTACTTCACATTTGATAACATTAGTTCGTCATATTAAATAAGTTGTCATTAGTGTTGAGCGCAAGTGCTTGCTGCTTGAGTTGGCATCGGGTACTCCAGTAGACACAGATTATCACAGGTGATCGAGTGACATGCTCGAGTCACTGCCCGCATGTTTTGGGGCTGTTAGATAGCCAAAAGAAACACGTGCGGATTGCCTGTCAACCGAGCACCCACGATACTCTGTGCGTACCCGAGCACCCGATGCAAACTCAAGTAGCGAGCACTTGTGCTCAATACTAGTTGTTATATCGTCATAATTTTTTTTTTTTACTTTTGAAGAAAAAAAACACTCCTAACCTCAACCCTAACCCTAATTATAACACAACCTTAACTCCAACCGTAACCCTAACACAACCCTAACCTTAATCCTAACACAAGCCTAACCCCAACCCTAACTGCAAAGAATGAAAAAAAATGTTTTTTTTATTTTATAATTTTTATTTGACTAAGGGGATGACAAAGGGGGATTTGATTAACTAATTATTGACTTTTAATCACTGTGATATCACAGTGATCAAAAGGAGCCAATAGAAAAGAATGATCTGCTGCTGCTGGGAACCGGCTGGTAGATCTCGGAGGGGGCACTGCGCATGCGCCCGCCATTTTTTTTTACAGGAAGATGACGCGGAGGGCCGGTGGGAGAATCAGGAGATCCGGGGGATGGCGGAGATACAGAGGTCACGAACAGATGGCCGGACATTCTCCTCCTGCCTCTCAGGAGTCAGTGTTTTGCCTGCTGCCTGGTTCTCGGTGTTTTGGCTGCTGCCTGGATCTCGGTGTTTTGGCTGCCACCTGGTTCTCTGTGTTTTGGCTGCCGCCTGGTTCTCGGTGTTTTGGCTGCCGCCTGGGTCTCGGTGTTTTGGCTGCCGCCTGGTTCTCGGTGTTTTGGCTGCCGCCTGGGTCTCGGTGTTTTGGCTGCCGCCTGGGTCTCGGTGATTTGGTTGCCGCCTGGTTCTCGGTGTTTTGGCTGCCGCCTGGGACTCGGTGTTTTGGCTGCCGCCTGGTTCTCGGTGTTTTGGCTGCTGCCTGGTTCTCGGTGTTTTGGCTGCTGCCTGGTTCTCGGTGTTTTGGCTGCCGTCTGGTTCTCGGTGTTTTGGCTGCAGCCTGGTTCTCGGTGTTTTGGCTGCCGCCTGAGTGTCAGTGTTTTGGCTGCCGCCCGAGTGTCAGTGTTTTGGCTGCCGCCTGGGTCTCGGTGTTTTGGCTGCCGCCTGGTTCTCGGTGTTTTGGCTGCCGCCTGGGTCTCGGTGTTTTGGCTGCAGCCTGGTTCTCGGTGTTTTGGCTGCCACCCGAGTGTCAGTGTTTTGGCTGCAGCCTGGGTCTCGGTGTTTTGGCTGCCGCATGGTTCTCGGTGTTTTGGCTGCCGCCTGGTTCTCGGTGTTTTGGCTGCTGCCTGGTTCTCGGTGTTTTGGCTGCCACCTGGTTCTCGGTGTTTTGGCTGCCGCCTGGGTCTCGGTATTTTGGCTGCCGCCTGGTTCTCGGTGTTTTGGCTGCCGCCTGGGTCTCGGTGTTTTGGCTGCCGCCTGGGTCTCGGTGTTTTGGCTGCCGCCTGGTTCTCGGTGTTTTGGCTGCCACCTGGGACTCGGTGTTTTGGCTGCCGCCTGGTTCTCAGTGTTTTGGCTGCTGCCTGGTTCTCGGTGTTTTGGCTGCTGCCTGATTCTCGGTGTTTTGGCTGCCGTCTGGTTCTCGGTGTTTAGGTTGCCGCCTGGTTCTCGGTGTTTTGGCTGCTGCGTGGTTCTCGGTGTTTTGGCTGCCGCCTGGGTCTCGGTGTTTTGGCTGCCGCCTGGGTCTCGGTGTTTTGGCTGCCGCCTGGTTCTCGGTGTTTTGGCTGCCACCTGGGTCTCGGTGTTTTGGCTGCAGCCTGGTTCTCGGTGTTTTGGCTGCCGCCTGAGTGTGAGTGTTTTGGCTGCCGCCCGAGTGTCAGTGTTTTGGCTGCCGCCTGGGTCTCGGTGTTTTGGCTGCCGCCTGGTTCTCGGTGTTTTGGCTGCCGCCTGGGTCTCGGTGTTTTGGCTTCCGCCTGAGTGTCAGTGTTTTGGCTGCCGCCCAAGTGTCAGTGTTTTGGCTGCCGCCTGGGTCTCGGTGTTTTGGCTGCCGCCTGGTTCTCGGTGTTTTGGCTGCCGCCTGGTTCTCGGTGTTTTGGCTGCCGCCTGGGTCTCGGTGTTTTGGCTGCAGCCTGGTTCTCGGTGTTTTGGCTGCCGCCCGAGTGTCAGTGATTTGGCTGCAGCCTGGGTCTAGGTGTTTTGGCTGCCGCCTGGTTCTCTGTGTTTTGGCTGCCGCCTGGGACTCGGTGTTTTGGCTGCCGCCTGGTTCTCGGTGTTTTGGCTGCTGCCTGGTTCTCGGTGTTTTGGCTGCTGCCTGGTTCTCGGTGTTTTGGCTGCCGTCTGGTTCTCGGTGTTTAGGCTGCCGCCTGGTTCTCGGTGTTTTGGCTGCCGCCTGAGTGTCAGTGTTTTGGCTGCCGCCCGAGTGTCAGTATTTTGGCTGCCGCCTGGGTCTCGGTGTTTTGGCTGCAGCCTGGTTCTCGGTGTTTTGGCTGCCGCCTGGGTCTCGGTGTTTTGGCTGCAGCCTGGTTCTCGGTGTTTTGGCTGCCGTCCGAGTGTCAGTGTTTTGGCTGCAGACTGGGTCTCGGTGTTTTGGCTGCCGCCTGGTTCTCGGTGTTTTAGCTGCCGCCTGGTTCTCGGTGTTTTGGCTGCTGCCTGGTTCTCGGTGTTTTGGCTGCCGCCCGAGTGTCAGTGTTTTGGCTGCAGCCTGGGTCTCGGTGTTTTGGCTGCCGCCTGGTTCTCGGTGTTTTGGCTGCCGCCTGGTTCTCGGTGTTTTGGCTGCCGCCTGGTTCTCGGTGTTTTGGCTGCTGCCTGGTTCTCGGTGTTTTGGCTGCTTCCTGGTTCTCGGTGTTTTGGCTGCCGTCTGGTTCTCGGTGTTTAGGCTGCCGCCTGGTTCTCGGTCTTTTGGCTGCTGCCTGGTTCTCGGTGTTTTGGCTGCCGTCTGGGTCTCAGTGTTTTGGCTGCCGCCTGGGTCTCGGTGTTTTGGCTGCCGCCTGGTTCTCGGTGTTTTGGCTGCCACCTGGGTCTCGGTGTTTTAGCTGCAGCCTGGTTCTCGGTGTTTTGGCTGCCGACTGAGTGTCAGTGTTTTGGCTGCCGCCCGAGTGTCAGTGTTTTGGCTGCCACCTGGGTCTCGGTGTTTTGGCTGCCGCCTGGTTCTCGGTGTTTTGGCTGCCGCCTGGGTCTCGGTGTTTTGGCTGCAGCCTGGTTCTCGGTGTTTTGGCTGCCGCCCGAGTGTCAGTGTTTTGGCTGCAGCCTGGGTCTCGGTGTTTTGGCTGCCGCCTGGTTCTCGGTGTTTTGGCTGCCGCCTGGTTCTCGGTGTTTTGGCTGCTGCCTGGTTCTCGGTGTTTTGGCTGCCGCCCGAGTGTCAGTGTTTTGGCTGCCGCCTGGTTCTCGGTGTTTTGGCTGCCGCCTGGTTCTCGGTGTTTTGGCTGCCGCCTGGGACTCGGTGTTTTGGCTGCCGCCTGGTTCTCGGTGTTTTGGCTGCCGCCTGGTTCTCGGTGTTTTGGCTGTCGTCTGGTTCTCGGTGTTTAGGCTGCCGCCTGGTTCTCGGTGTTTTGGCTGCTGCCTGGTTCTCGGTGTTTTGGCTGCCGCCTGGGTCTCGGTGTTTTGGCTGCCGCCTGGGTCTCGGTGTTTTGGCTGCCGCCTGGTTCTCGGTGTTTTGGCTGCCACCTGGGTCTCGGTGTTTTGGCTGCAGCCTGGTTCTCGGTGTTTTGGCTGCCGCCTGAGTGTCAGTGTTTTGGCTGCCGCCCGAGTGTCAGTGTTTTGGCTGCCGCCTGGGTCTCGGTGTTTTGGCTGCCGCCTGGTTCTCGGTGTTTTGGCTGCCGCCTGGGTCTCGGTGTTTTGGCTGTAGCCTGGTTCTCGGTGTTTTGGCTGCCGCCTGAGTGTCAGTGTTTTGGCTGCCGCCCGAGTGTCAGAGTTTTGGCTGCCGCCCGAGTGTCAGTGTTTTGGCTGCCGCCTGGTTCTCGGTGTTTTGGCTGCTGCCTGGTTCTCGGTGTTTTGGCTGCCACCTGGTTCTCGGTGTTTTGGCTGCCGCCTGGTTCTCAGTGTTTTGGCTGCTGCCTGGTTCTCGGTGTTTTGGCTGCTGCCTGATTCTCGGTGTTTTGGCTGCCGTCTGGTTCTCGGTGTTTAGGCTGCCGCCTGGTTCTCGGTGTTTTGGCTGCTGCCTGGTTCTCGGTGTTTTGGCTGCCGCCTGGGTCTCGGTGTTTTGGCTGCCGCCTGGGTCTCGGTGTTTTGGCTGCCGCCTGGTTCTCGGTGTTTTGGCTGCCACCTGGGTCCCGGTGTTTTGGCTGCAGCCTGGTTCTCGGTGTTTTGGCTGCTGCCTGATTCTCGGTGTTTTGGCTGCCGTCTGGTTCTCGGTGTTTAGGCTGCCGCCTGGTTCTCGGTGTTTTGGCTGCTGCCTGGTTCTCGGTGTTTTGGCTGCCGCCTGGGTCTCGGTGTTTTGGCTGCCGCCTGGGTCTCGGTGTTTTGGCTGCCGCCTGGTTCTCGGTGTTTTGGCTGCCACCTGGGTCCCGGTGTTTTGGCTGCAGCCTGGTTCTCGGTGTTTTGGCTGTCGCCTGAGTGTCAGTGTTTTGGCTGCCGCCCAAGTGTCAGTGTTTTGGCTGCCGCCTGGGTCTCGGTGTTTTGGCTGCCGCCTGGGTCTCGGTGTTTTGGCTGCCGCCTGGGTTTCGGTGTTTTGGCTGCAGCCTGGTTCTCGGTGTTTTGGCTGCCGCCCGAGTGTCAGTGTTTTGGCTGCAGCCTGGGTCTCGGTGTTTTGGCTGCCGCCTGGTTCTCGGTGTTTTGGCTGCCGCCTGGGACTCGGTGTTTTGGCTGCCGCCTGGTTCTCGGTGTTTTGGCTGCTGCCTGGTTCTCGGTGTTTTGGCTGCTTCCTGGTTCTCGGTGTTTTGGCTGCCGTCTGGTTCTCGGTGTTTAGGCTGCCGCCTGGTTCTCGGTGTTTTGGCTGCCGCCTGAGTGTCAGTGTTTTGGCTGCAGCCTGGGTCTCGGTGTTTTGGCTGCCGCCTGGTTCTCGGTGTTTCGGTTGCCGCCCGAGTGTCAGTGTTTTGGCTGCAGCCTGGGTCTCGGTGTTTTGGCTGCCGCCTGGTTCTCGGTGTTTTGGCTGCTGCCTGGTTCTCGGTGTTTTGGCTGCTGCCTGGTTCTCGGTGTTTTGGCTGCCGCCCGAGTGTCAGTGTTTTGGCTGCAGCCTGGGTCTCGGTGTTTTGGCTGCCGCCTGGTTCTCGGTGTTTTGGCTGCAGCCTGGTTCTCGGTGTTTTGGCTGCCGCCTGGTTCTCGGTGTTTTGGCTGCTGCCTGGTTCTCGGTGTTTTGGCTGCCGCCTGGTTCTCGGTGTTTTGGCTGCTGCCTGGTTCTCGGTGTTTTGGCTGCCGCCTGGTTCTCGGTGTTTTGGCTGCCGCCTGGGTCTCGGTGTTTTGGCTGCCGCCTGGGTCTCGGTGTTTTGGCTGCCGCCTGGTTCTCGTTGTTTTGGCTGCCACCTGGGTCTCGGTGTTTTGGCTGCAACCTGGTTCTCGGTGTTTTGGCTGCCGCCTGAGTGTCAGTGTTTTGGCTGCCGCCCGAGTGTCAGTGTTTTGGCTGCCGCCTGGGTCTCGGTGTTTTGGCTGCCGCCTGGGTCTCGGTGTTTTGGCTGCCGCCTGGTTCTCGGTGTTTTGGCTGCCGCCTGGGTCTCGGTGTTTTGGCTGCAGCCTGGTTCTCGGTGTTTTGGCTGCCGCCCGAGTGTCAGTGTTTTGGCTGCCGCCCGAGTGTCAGTGTTTTGGCTGCCGCCTGGGTCTCGGTGTTTTGGCTGCCGCCTGGGTCTCGGTGATTTGGTTGCCGCCTGGTTCTCGGTGTTTTGGCTGCCGCCTGGTTCTCGGTGTTTTGGCTGCAGCCTGGGTCTCGGTGTTTTGGCTGTAGCCTGGTTCTCGGTGTTTTGGCTGCCGCCCGAGTGTCAGTGTTTTGGCTGCCGCCTGGTTCTCGGTGTTTTGGCTGCCGCCTGGTTCTCGGTGTTTTGGCTGCCGCCCGAGTGTCAGTGTTTTGGCTGCCGCCTGGTTCTCGGTGTTTTGGCTGCCGCCTGGTTCTCGGTGTTTTGGCTGCCGCCCGAGTGTCAGTGTTTTGGCTGCCTCCCGGGTTGACAACATGCATCATTGCTGTAGACAATCAATGCGCTCAGACGGAAATAACAGGTGAAGCGCACAGGAGCGGGATGCGGCCATGGGAACTGCAGATCACAGGGCACTGTGACGGGCAGGGGAGGGGAGAAATATTTTAATTAAACAAGCAGGATATCTTCCCATCCCCCGGAGGGGAACACAGCGTAACCCACATGTAATAAAAAGCAATTTCACAGCCACACGACCGCTAATATGGGCCATACAGGTAAGTATAGATTCACATTTCTATCACCTGTATGCCCATATTAGTGACCTGATAGGTCCCAGGGGGCGACAGATTCCCTTTAAAAGTAGACGTATTTTCAACTTCCTAGGAACCCTTACAGCCACGATAGGAGCTAGATGGGGCAGAATTCGTGCTTTTGCCTCCTTTGTCACCTTTTGAGTCGACACTGATGGCACTTCGTGTACATGAGACCTACGGGGCTAAATGGTGACATCACATCTGCTGTAAAGTTATAAAAAGCAAACTGTTGGATTTTTGGTCACAGGTTCCTCTTTGCTCCCATACACTTCATTGCAAGTTAAATGCAATTTGTTTGCGATTTTTCGTTTTTTTTTTTTCCAGCTCTAAGTGACCGTTGCTCGACTTGAGGTTTCCTCCTTTTTTATGACTGATTAAAGACAAGTTCCTTTATTCTTCTTATTTTTCTCTTCATTAATTGACACTTTTGTTACAAAGTTTCTGTTTTTTGTTTTTTTTTACTTCGCATTGATCTTTATTGACTCATTAATAATGGAAGAAGCTGATTTTATATCAATTTCCTCCTCTCGCCAGGTGCGCTTCAATAATTCATTTGGGATTTGAGCGATAAAACCATTTTGTTTATAGAGAAGCAACGCTGTGGCAGACAATGTGACGGAACCTCAGCTGCGAGGAGTCGTGATTCACAGAGATCAGAGCACGGCAGCAGATTTCTTCAAATATGTTTTTTTTTCCCTTTTTTTAATGCTTTTTTTTTTTGTGAAGAAACGCTTGGATTTTGCAGAATTGTGTTCTTTTCTATGCATTTTTCAAGCATCCTATAAGGGGAAAAAAAAAACACCAGAAAACATTTCTGCAGCCTCTTTAAATGTATAGTGAGTATTCGTTTTTATGAAATCACATTCACTTTGCTTGAACTGTTGCAGAAATTTTGCGGAGCATTTCTGCATGTGACGCGCCCCCTGGGCCAGTGTTGTTGGGGATACCCGGAGCCGGATCAGATGGGGGTTGTAGTCTCCGAGTGGCTGTGACCCGGTCCGTGCCCAGGGTGTCAAGCTCAGTGTGTGGCAGTCCTTATGATGTTACTAGATGTTCTTTTGTGTCGACTACGCCACCCGTTGATTTGCGGTCAATACGGCCGCCGCTGCAGCAGGGTCCACTGAGGCTGATGATGTGAGTGCAGCTTAGGTAGTATAACCCCCAACGGGAGGGGTATAGCCTCAGGGGGTCAGCCGTGGAGGATGGTGGTTGTGAAGGTGCAGCAAGGAGACTCAGAGGCATAAAATGCAGTTCCAGGGTTTTACTTACTGGTGTTGCTCGGGTCACTGTGTACAGCAGTGACCACCCAAGCCGTGCTGCGTCCACCAGGTCCTGGACTCGGTCAACTCCCAGGCAACTCCGGAGTGTGGTCCTGAGCTCCTTTCTGTCTCTCCCTTCTTCTGGCCGTTCCCACCAGGGATCCACCTAAGTCCGGCTCCCTCGGGCCTCTTGTTGGTCAAGCCTCCTCTGGGCTCCCTGACCCTATTCTTGGTCTGCCTTCCGGGTGGATTTAGTGGGTGATCGTGGCAGATCCTGCCCACGACCTCCGGTTCCTGGCTAAGGTGTGCTGTAGCCTCTGCCAGCTTGGGATCCGGTACCCTGTTGCCGACCCTTCACCCTATTAGCTCTCTTATGGGCTCTTGGGGTCCCCTCTGCGCCTCTGGGTCTCTCTCTCTTCTCCTCTGCTCTGCTTCTCAGGCTCTCAGACAGACTGTCTGACTGGCTCACAGGCTCTGACTGACTGACTGACCCTGATCTAAGATGGTGCCCACCTTATATACTCCCTCTATGTGTGAGCTCAGGTGACCAGCACCCAATGAGCTCCTAGCTTTACCCAGGCTGCTCCCCCTATCTGCCCCTACACTACTGGGATGTTCCACCCCCCTCCCACTCCAGCCAGGAACAGACACTGTCGTACCTGCACATTTCTCTAGTGGGAGTACCATCGGTCTGTTCCCCGGAAATGGGATGTGTGTAGTGCATGCAGCCTACTAGCTCAGTTCCACACTCCTTCCTTACCCGGGAGTGGAATATCACACCTCTGGGTTGAGGTGCAATACCCCTGTAGCAGCCGAATCCTCAGGGTGCTACACATGTCCTCGGCAGAAAAAAAGCATGCATATTTTACACGAGTTTTTGATGCATTTTTACTTGAGGATTTGCCATGCGTTTTTCCAATGCATTGTATAGGCAAATCCGCATGTGGAAACGCACAAGAAATGGTCATACTGCATTTTTTTCCGCACCTAAAATCCGCGCTGAAAAAATCCTGACCATGTGCACAGAACTTGCAAAATGTCGTAGGAAGTCATGGGATAAGATGTGCAATGCGCTTCCGCAAGAAAAAAAACGCACCAAATCCACATTGTGTGCACATAGCCTTAAAAACAGTAGATTTTCTCCTAATAAAAAAAAAATGCTGCAGAAAAAAAAGCTAAATGGGGACATGGCCTTAGTGAATGTTCATGCATGTTTTTTTGCCTGGATTTTCCACTGTATATTACGGTGGCAGTGGTGAGATCTCATTCACATGCTGCAGAAAAAAAATCGCCAGCATAAATTCAGCAACCTGTCAATTATGTCAATTAAATCTGCGGATTTTTAGCAAAAATTTCAACAAAAAAGGTAGGCATTTGCAGGAAATCAGAAATCGATGCCATTAGGGTAATTGCCCATGTTGTGTAAATGCTGATAATTTGCTTGCCGAAATCCCGCTGTATATTTCAGCACCCGGAGATTTGCATACATTGATCAGCAATGCAGGATTTACAGCTTTTTTTACAGTTTTTTTTCTGCAATGGAAAGTTTTGCTACATGCAAACGTATTGTTGGGTGCAGATTTTGCAGTCATGGAGATTCTGCTTAGGATCTGTCCCACGCGGATGGACGTCCCCTGGTAGAGAAGCTCCTGCTACCTGAACACTGGGCCACACTCCGCTGAATCTGGGAACGTTTACCGACCAGCTGCTGAACTAATTGTAGACTAATCAGAATAATCAACATGTGAATTGCCAATAGTAATAGATGGAGCATTTACCATCAGCTCGGGTCTTTATCTGAATACTCCCATCGGGCTAATCTACGCAGGTGGCAGCGGAGAAGAAAGAAACTGTTTATACCGAGGCACAACATGCATGACAGATAAGGCTCCGGAATAAAAAATACTCCCAAAACAACCAATAGCACCCCCAAAACACCCACACGTGCCTCCCCTATAGTGGACGGGTTTGGGGACTCACCTGGGAAAAATTGGAATTGCTGGCACAGAGTTTATCACAGTGGGTGATACATTTATATCACCATTAGTTGGCTTACTTTGTATCTAAATTTTGATTCATAATGTCCTATTAAGCCACACCTGCTAAAATCAAGCCACACCTCTTCACTTCAAGCCACACCTGCTAAAATCAAGCCACACCTCTTCACTTCAAGCCACACCTGCTAAAATCAAGCCACACCTCTTCACTTCAAGCCACACCTGCTAAAATCAAGCCACACCTCTTCACTTCAAGCCACACCTCCTCAAATTAAACCACACCTCTTCACATCAAACCACACCTCCTTACATTAAACCACACCTCCTTATATTAAGCCACACCTCCTTACATTAAGCCACACCTCCTCAAATAAAGCCACACCTCTCCAAATAAAGCCACACCACTTCACATTAAGCCACACCACTTCACATTAAGCCACACCACTTCACATCAGGCCACACCTCCTCAAATTTAGCCATTTCATATTAAGCCACACCTCCACAAATTAAGCCACACCACTTCACATTAAGCCACACCTCCTAATATTAAACCACACCTCATCACATCAGGCCACACCTCATCACATTAAGCCACTTCACATTAAGGCACACCTCCTCACATTAAGCCACACCTCCTCACATTAAGCCACACCTCCTCACATTAAGCCACACCTCCTCACATTAAGCCACACCCCTTGTCAACTAAGCTGCAAAAAGTATCTAATTCACGTAACGATTACATCTCAAATTAGCTGCAACAATTTGCAGAAATTTTTGCAGAAACCACAAAAAATGATAAATGATAAACTGCAATCATCTAAATCCAGAAATAATCCAAGAAATGAGCCTGAATGAGAGGAAGGTGTGAAATCTGTATTTCCCAGAACAGAAGGATCAGGAATGTGCAGTAAAAAAAGATAGAAAAAAAATCATCTTTCCGTTCCGAAGAAATGTCAGGAAGCCGCAGACATGTCCGCCAGGAATCTTCCGCCTGGTCATCAGCTTCGCTCTTCACTCACTGAACGTATCCCTTTGACTTTGTCGTATGATTGCAGATTCTCTCATCAAAGAAAAAATGCAGCAATCAGCGGCGGGGCGATGGTGTCACGCCAATCTACCTCTCATCCATAATCACAGGTTAGATCTGTGGAGAGAGAAATCAGGAGCGAGGAGCTTATTTCATGGTGATGAATACAGTACATCCGAAGTACATTAACCAAGAGCCTGTTCCCACCTGCTGGAACAGACATTACCATCATCATCATCATCATCACATCCTCAATGACAGAAAATGTCCTGTGCCTGCAATAAATCCTGGCCTCCATCAACTCAACTGCAAAACTTAAAGGGGCCCTGTCTCCCACAGCTAAAGCTCTGTATCTGCATGGAAATGGATATTTGTCTTTAAGGGAGTCTGTCAGCAGGTTTTGCTGCCCCATCTGAGAGCAGCATGATGTAGGGACAGAGACCCTGATTCCAACGATGTGTCACTTACTCGGCTGCTTGCTGTCATTTTGATACAATCCCTGTTTTTATCTGCTACAGTTCTAGTAGTTCTCTGAATGCTAAACTCTGTATAACCCCGCCCACATCACTCATTGGCAGATTTCTCTGTATAACCCCGCCCACATCACTCATTGGCAGATTTCTCTGTATAACCCCGCCCACTCCTGCTGATAACTGTGATTTTATCAAAACTACAACAAGCAGCCCAGTAAGTGACACATTGCTGGAATCAGGGTCTCTTTCTCTACATTACGCTGCTCTCAGATTAGGTGGCAAAAACCTGATGACAACGTCCATTTAAAGAGGCTGTTTAGGAATATTACGCTCCTCAACATTGAAATTACAATCAAGAAGGAGACGTCATGGAATGACAGAAATCACTGGATGGAGACGTCACTGATCTGCAAATGCTGAATAAAAGGAAACAAAATTTTCACAACCTCTGGATTTCTTCAGTCCGGAGTCTGAGCCTCGTGCAGAAATCCCGGCACCTCCGGCCTCAGCTGCTCTCACTGAGGTCATTAATGGTCGTCTGAAGAAGGTTCAGCCGCTGAATGTAGAAATCATCAAGATCGGCTGCCGGCAGCTCCTGTGTAATCACTGACCAATGAAGACGTGCTCAATGGGAGACAAGTCCGGGTATCTTAAAGTTACGGTACCGTTAACCTCATATGTAGTCTATCAAAGGCCTGTGAATCGCGGTGGCTGCAGCTAGTCCCGGAAAACTTTGGCGCCAAAACAAAAGCAACGTTCACAAAATCAGCAAAGGTTCCTTGTCTTGTTGGATGATGCCGAGCCCACACGCCGGGGACTTTAGTCCTGTAGCCTCAGGTTAAGGTCTGGGAAGATCTCTTCACAATGCTTGTCAGTATCCTCTCAATGTGAATGGCACCGGACCCCTTCTCTCTTCTCGCAGTCACTCACTCTTTTCCAGACCACCGACCATGTGCTCTGTCACAGAAATGGATTCCTCAGTCTCTTTCCCTTCTCACTCGACACTTGGCTCTTTCAGCACAAAGTCTCTAGTCCACTCAGCATGGACTTCCACAAAACTCCACAGAGCCACACAGCTTTCCCCAGCTCAGCACTTGTTCTTAAGCAGGAACACAGCTTCACCACGGACAGGGGTTAACAATCTCCACAGGGAAGCTTGTAGAGACAGCATCTTGTTGCAGCTCAGTTCTCACAGACTTCCTGTCTAGCCTCTCATACAGCAGACACCCTCAGAACACACAGGGTCTCCAGCTCTGCCCCTGCTCTAAGCTCAGCCAGGCAAAACTCACAGGATCCTAATGCTCTCCTGCTGCTAACACAGTTCACACTCTCACACGCTGATACTCCATACTGAATAAATTGACATGTTTTAATCATTTTCCTTGCATTTTCCTTCATTTGCAGATAATTATATTATCTATCTGTAGCACCCTGAGGATTCGGCTGCTACAGGGGTATTGCACCTCAACCCAGAGGTGTGGTATTCCACTCCCGGGTAAGGATGGAGTGTGGAACTGAGCTCAGAAAGCTGCATGCACTACACACATCCCATTTCCGAGGAGCAGACCAACGGTACTCCCACTTAGAAATGTGCAGGTACGACCGGTCTGTTCCTGGCTGGAGTGGGAGGGGGGTGGTACATCCCAGTAGTGTAGGGGCAGATAGGGGGAGCAGCCTGGGTAAAGTTAGGAGCTCATTGGGTGCTGGTCACCTGAGCTCACACATAGAGGGAGTATTTAAGGTGGGCACCATCTAAGATCAGGGTCAGTCAGCCACAGTCAGTCAGTCTGTGAGTCTTTGCAGAGCAGTCAGAGGAAGAGAGCAGAGCAGCCCCAGAGCAAGAGTGAGAGAGGAGAGAAAGAGAGACCCAGAGGGGGAAACAAGAAGAAACTCTGAGAACCCACATACAAACACAGGGTGAAGAGTTGGCAAAAGGGTACCGGATCCCAAACTGGTGGGGGCTAAAGCACACCTCAGCCAGGGACCGGAGGTCGTGGGCAGGATCTGCCACGGCCACCCACCACATCTACCCTGAAGGCAAACCACGTGTAGGGTCAGGGAACCCAAGGCCAAGGGTCTCCCAACAGAAGGCCCGAGGGAGCTGGACCTAGGTGGATCCCTGGTGGGGACGGCCAGAAGAAAGGACAAGAAGGAGGGCTCAGGGACACGCTCCGGACTTGCTTGGGGGTTGGCTGAATCCAGGACCTGGTGGACGCAGCACGGCTCGGGTGGTCACTCAAGGCCGGAGTGACCGGAATATCTGCAGTAAGTAAACACCCTGAACTGCACAACCCGACTCTGTCTTTAATTATCATCTACGCTGCACCACCACAACCCCCATCCTCTGCACCTGACCCCCTGAGGCCATACCCCTCCCGTTGGGGGTTATACTATCTAAAGCTGCACCAACACCATCAGCCTCAGCGGACCCTGCTGCAGCGGCGGCCGTAGTGACCGCAATCCAACGGGTGGCGTAGTCGACATAACGAACTTTGTAACATCTGTAGGACTGCCACATACTCTGAGCTTGACACCCTGGGCACGGACCGGGTCACAGCCACTCGGAGACTACAACCCCCATCTGATCCGGCTCCGGGTATTCCCCTAAAGAATATGGCCCAGGGGGTGCGTCAACTTTGGCGTAGTCGGCAGGATAACGTGCCCGCAACACCCGGGTACTGCGTGCCTGAAGAAAAGAACAAGTTTACCTCAAAAAGAAGTCTCCTGCCGGTTCCGGAGGGTCCCCGCCATCGGACTCCATCACAGATCGATTCCCGCCGGTTGTCCGCCATTAACAGCTTTTTCCCGCCATCTGCAGAGTTTCCCGCCACTGGGAGACGATTCCCGCCATTTCCAAAGGTTTCCCGCCTTGGAAGAGCGGACGCCATTATGGGCGTGCCAGAGGATGGCAGGAGGCCACCTCCCATCGTGGGCCAGGACCGAAAATGGCGCCAAAAGTGGAAACCGCCCCCACCAACAGAGACTGTGATGCTAGAGGTGTCTGTCAGCGTGAAAGAACTGCCCCTGGAGCTGACAATCACCAAGTGGCCCCGGGACCGCCCTCGAAGTGGGAGGACTGAGAAGAAGAGAGCAAAGATGGGTGTCGCCTGGAGCAGTCTGGAGAGAGCGCACCCGGAGACAAGAAGCCTAGAGCTGAGTCCAGAAGAAGCTTACCCGGAGATGGAAGAAGAGCAGAGCAGCACCGGCCCGCTGGCCAGGAGCCTGCTGGAGACAACGGAAGGAGAGCAGAGCAGCACCGACCCGTTGGTCAGGAGCCTGCTAGAAGCAACGACCCCACTAGGCTTAGTGGAGGTCTTGGCACAGCTCCCCCGAGATCGGGAGTGTGCACAGACCGCGCTGGAGGGCCTCGCACGGAGAATGGCCCGGGTGCAGCGAGAGACGTTGGCGGAGTGGAGCCGTGAGATGGCCCAGCAGACAAGAACTCGTCAGCGGAGCACGCCACCCGAGATGAGGAGACAGACCGCCTCTGAGGATGGCGCAGGAGGACTGAAGGCCGGAGACGGCGCCGAGAAGGGAGCCGAACGAAAGGAGGCAGGTAAAGGGGACGTCTCTACCCCAAACCGGGAAACCGCGTACCTGCCCCAGCTCCCCGTCGCAGAGCCCGAAGTACCCCCTGCCGTGCCCGTAACCGCAACGTCACCGCCACAGACTAGGCCTCAACCGGAAGCCGCAGCCGCGACCCCTGTGACGTCACACGCCTCGACCCCGAGCGTGACCAAGCAGGAAGTACCACCAGCCTGGTCGCAAGGCCTAGTACCCCCGGGCGCCGCAATACCAACAGCGCCCCCTACCTCCGCGGAGCCACCGGCCTGGTCGCAGGGCCAAGTAGCCCAGGGCGCCGCCGTCCTTACGGTGCCCTTCACTTTCCAGGTGCCCCAGGCCTGGCCGCAAGGCCTGGGCAACCCAGGCGCCACCACCACCGCGCCCATAAAACCAAGAGTGCCGCATCTGGGAGAAGATCTGTTCGCCCAACATACGTGCCCGGATGGGCAGCCCTTTATATGGCCACCGGAGTTTCACCATCCCCGACTCCGGAAAGAGAGACCCCTAGACGAGCCCCTGATTCCGGTTCCAAAGCCCGTAAAAAGGACCTCGCCCCCGCTAGAGGAGGCACAGTTTGAGTGGGACCCCACCGGAGAAGACCTCATGGGGTTCACTCAGGAGACCCGGGCAGCTGCAGCGGAGCGTGCAGAGTGCTGCCGGCAGCAACTCGAGGTCTTTGAGAGGGAGCAGAGAGAGAGGCGGGTCCGGGAACAACAAGCCCAAATAAGGAGCGCGGAGCAGAAGAGCCGGGCCAGGAGGAGTCCCCGTGCAGCACATGGTCCCCCTTCCACCGGGACTGTGATCAAGTTTAATATGCAGCACGGGTGGGGCTTCATCCGAGATCACCGCACCCCAGGCGACGTCTTCGTGACAAGGAGAGACGTTGAGTCCCACCTACCGGAGGGACACAGAGGACGTGACCTGTACGTAGGGGACGAGGTCACCTTCACCCGGCACAAGTGTGCCAAAGGACCCTACGCCCTCCATGTGCATCGCCTGACGGAGGAGGAGCTGCGGTGTGAGGAGGAGCAAGAGGACCCGGACGGGTCTGAAGCTAAAGGTAACCACAAAGAAAGAGCAGGAGGACGTCGTCGTTAAGTACAGCAGAGTAGAAGCTGTATATAGTTGCCCGTCGGGGCACAGTGAACTGTTGCTAATATAGTCCCCGTTGGGACCAGCGAAGTGAACTGTTACCCGTATTTCCCTTAATCCCTCTGACCGAGGACTGAGAGCGGTCATCCCTATTCTCATTACCTGGCCGAGGACTGAGAGCGGCCATATCCCTTGTATATAGTTGCGCTTCCTAAAGCGCCCCCTACCGGTTTTATAGGAAAACCATTTTTCTAAGAGACTGTCGCACTTTTCCCGGGCATACGTTGCACAGTGTCCGGAGGAGGAGCTAGAAGCAAGAGAAGTCTACGAGAATGTTATTTATGAAAAAAAAAGTTTTATATGAAAAGTTTTATATGAAAAGTTTTATATGATGTTTATTATGTTGTTTATGCAAAAATTGTATGTTTTGGTGTTTTTATATCTTACAGCCCGAGGACGTGCTGTGATTTACCAGGGGGGAAAGTAGCACCCTGAGGATTCGGCTGCTACAGGGGTATTGCACCTCAACCCAGAGGTGTGGTATTCCACTCCCGGGTAAGGATGGAGTGTGGAACTGAGCTCAGAAAGCTGCATGCACTACACACATCCCATTTCCGAGGAGCAGACCAACGGTACTCCCACTTAGAAATGTGCAGGTACGACCGAGTCTGTTCCTGGCTGGAGTGGGAGGGGGGTGGTACATCCCAGTAGTGTAGGGGCAGATAGGGGGAGCAGCCTGGGTAAAGTTAGGAGCTCATTGGGTGCTGGTCACCTGAGCTCACACATAGAGGGAGTATTTAAGGTGGGCACCATCTAAGATCAGGGTCAGTCAGCCACAGTCAGTCAGTCTGTGAGTCTTTGCAGAGCAGTCAGAGGAAGAGAGCAGAGCAGCCCCAGAGCAAGAGTGAGAGAGGAGAGAAAGAGAGACCCAGAGGGGGAAACAAGAAGAAACTCTGAGAACCCACATACAAACACAGGGTGAAGAGTTGGCAAAAGGGTACCGGATCCCAAACTGGTGGGGGCTAAAGCACACCTCAGCCAGAGACCGGAGGTCGTGGGCAGGATCTGCCACGGCCACCCACCACATCTACCCTGAAGGCAAACCACGTGTAGGGTCAGGGAACCCAAGGCCAAGGGTCTCCCAACAGAAGGCCCGAGGGAGCTGGACCTAGGTGGATCCCTGGTGGGGACGGCCAGAAGAAAGGACAAGAAGGAGGGCTCAGGGACACGCTCCGGACTTGCTTGGGGGTTGGCTGAATCCAGGACCTGGTGGACGCAGCACGGCTCGGGTGGTCACTCAAGGCCGGAGTGACCGGAATATCTGCAGTAAGTAAACACCCTGAACTGCACAACCCGACTCTGTCTTTAATTATCATCTACGCTGCACCACCACAACCCCCATCCTCTGCACCTGACCCCCTGAGGCCATACCCCTCCCGTTGGGGGTTATACTATCTAAAGCTGCACCAACACCATCAGCCTCAGCGGACCCTGCTGCAGCGGCGGCCGTAGTGACCGCAATCCAACGGGTGGCGTAGTCGACATAACGAACTTTGTAACATCTGTAGGACTGCCACATACTCTGAGCTTGACACCCTGGGCACGGACCGGGTCACAGCCACTCGGAGACTACAACCCCCATCTGATCCGGCTCCGGGTATTCCCCTAAAGAATATGGCCCAGGGGGTGCGTCATATCCATCCCATGATTTTCATAGTTACACGACTTTTCCCTTATGGCATTGCAATTTTAATGTGACGGATCATATACTGATGACTGCTCCAATATCAGATCAGCTGCTTGCAGCTTCTTCAGCCGCTGGAAGTACTTAGTGTACAGAGCCAAAACATCACAGCTCCATACACTGTGTAGTGGCTGTTCTCAGTACTGCAGCTCAAATCACATTCACTTCAATCAAAACTGAGCTTCAGTACCGAGAAATGCCACCACACAGTGTATGGAGTTGTGATGTTTTGTCTTTGTACACTATGTACTTACAGCGGCTGAAGGAGCTGCAAGCAGCTAGTCATCAATATACACTCCTCAACATTGAAATTGCAATACCATAATGGAAAAGCCATGGAATTCTGAAAATCACAGGATGGATAGACAAGTTAATGATGTTTCGGCTCTGTATAATGTGTACATCCCGTTGCAAACAGTTGATTGGTGGTTTGCTGGGTGTTGACCGCCATTACCGATCTTAACTGGACAACCCTTTAATTTCCCCTTAAATAATACCAAGAAATTAGTATAGGGGAAAAACAAACCTGTCAAGGGATTACAATGCGCTGCAGTCTGGAACTACAAAACCCAGCAAGACCTGATATACAAATGCTGGGAGTTGTAGTCTCATAGCAGCCACTGGTTGCAGATCATCGCTATAACATCTGCTCCACTTCCAATGAATGAATGATGGGACCACGGAGCCCCGAAGCTGCAGAAGGGAACGTTACAGAAAATATTCTCTCCACTTGCAAGCAAACTGCTCAACACTAAACATATTCATTGCGGGAATACATAAAGATTAGCTCCTTGTCAGGGTTGTAAGCTGCAGAGAATAGTGGAGACGAATGAGCTGTAAGGAGGGATAGGATATTTTTCTCAGATGGTTGCAACATCTTGCCAAATACATGCATTCATTCCGCTGCAATGACAAATGCCGGATTAAGTTTGGTGTAGCCGCGCGGAGCTTATAATAATGGAGACGTCTTCAGTGGAATTGGCTGTTCGCAGAGTTTACCCATTTACAAGAACAATGAATGTGCGGAGAGCGCTGTTTGGTTGGGAGAAGAATAAGCTCCATAATGACACAAAGCTGTAAGGCAGGTAGTCGGAAAGTCATTTATAAAGATATAATTCAATGGCGTAGCTCCGGAGTGACTGGTATTAGGCAGTGTTTACAGGGATCCCGGCCAGGATAAATAATCTGCCAAGCTTTGGCCGCCGTTCCCTATTATAGCGCATATTCCATTAATGTTCCCAATGAATTCATAAAGATGATGTATATGTGAGCAAGTAATACAGTAAAGTGCCGGCGTAACACGGAGCGAGCTCCGCCGTCTCCGGCGCGGGGATAATTTGTCCTGAAGGGAACCTGCCCTTTATTCATTATCCTTAAATGTTTGTTACTCCGAAAGTCCTTTATTATTGGATCTGATGAGCAGGGATCGCGGCTGCTCCTCCTCCTCCAGACGCAGAACTAAAAAGCCAACCTCATAGATACATATCAAATTGCTTTCCTGTGTGTTCGGCTACTTTGGCTATCTCCTCCATGCACAGAGAAATACTAGTGTCTGCAGTAACGGATATGGACAGCTATGGGGGCTTAAATGCATGTATTTTTTGGGGTGAAAAATCATCTTCTTGCCATTGGGTTTCAGGAAAAAAAATTTGTACCAATGTCTTCTGCATCTTCTATGTATCATAGTACATTGCAAACTGCAGAATGAGTGACCAGTGATCCGTCCTCTCGCTCTGAGTCTGTTACCCTTTTCTCTACTCCTGAACCGTTTTCAAAGCTGACAAATGAAAGATAAAACTTTTACCTTATCAAAAAATCAGCTTAGAAGCTGGTTCAGGAGAAGAGAGAGAGGTGTACTGTGACACACAGAGGCTGTAGAACTCAAATGGACCAGGGTTTTTAACAAAACCCTACTGCCCGCACCCCACACAAGAAAATATAATGTGTAGCCATGCAAATTACAATACTATACATGCCAAGTGTCATGAGTATACCGCAACAGAGAGGGACGAGAAGACAGCATCGGCTGATTTCATGTGCTCCTGCACTGATCAGAGGCACTTCTCCTTCATATTAAACTGTGCAGGTTTGTGTTAGCAGTGCAGGGGTTAATTTGTTCAGCTTGGAGTCTCTGAAGCTTCCCAGCTTGGATGATCTCAGCTGTTCAGTATTGGCCACTCCTCTCTCCTATATATACTCGCCTCTGGCAATATGGATTGCCAGTGTTAAGTCTTGTACTGCCTGGTGAGGAATGGAGCAGTCGGTTGTTGTGGAGGTGTTTGGAGTGTTTATCTTTGACTGTTGCTTGGTGTTTCAGTTGTGTGAAAATCCTCATCCTCTCCTATTTAGTTTCCCTTTCTTTTCTCCACGGTGTTGGTCTCTGTTGTCTGTGAGTGCATATTTGTATGATTGGTATTTTAATTTATCCCTGTATGTGCTTCCTTGTTTGTCTGATTTGTGTATATACATACACTATTCCTCCCCACTTCCTTGAGTGGGAGAGGGAAAGAGATATAGGGCTGATTCAGGAGTTCAGCAAGGTACGTGCCCCCGACATCTTCACAATCAGAAGTAATCTGGGGAGCAGGGATAGCTAGGGACAGGGAAGGAGCCCCTGGTCCTGGGTAATCTTGACAACAGAATAGTGGCACCAAGTTTCTCATTTTGGAATGGTCGATAAACTCATATTTCATATGATGCAAAATACTTCAATATTATTTTGCCCATAGTCACACAGAACAATAGTAGAAAATTCTGCATGTCTCAACATAAGGATCAGTGAGGAGACATAAGGCACTCAAGAGATCATCAGAGCAATGAGCAAGTGTCTGTTACGACTCCCTTTTGGTCTGGGTGAGCAGCACATCCTGAAGGCGTTGATGCCGTAACGTTGGGTAGACCTGACGGCACGTTTAATACGGAAGATCAGTGGAGCTGGATATGCTGGACGGCATGAGGAACAGCGAGAATCAGTAGAGCAGGATATGCGGAAAGGCATCTTGGAAAGTAGACTTGAGTGTGCAGACAGCACCTTGGAAATGTAGAGTCATGTACACAGATAGGTACCTTGATGTAGCAGATCCGAGTTGACAGACAGACACCTTGAGAGTTTGTGTTGTGGCTAGGCTTGACGGTTAGAACGTGTGCTAGCTACCTGAATGCACAGGGGTCATGCAGGCTGTCTGATGACAACTCACTGAATTATATATTTATTATTATTTCAGGTTGCATCATCGAGTATGTGGTTTTTTTTTTCACTTTCGTTGTCATTTTTTTTTCACAATTTCTGACATGTATATCTCAGCATTAGTATTGTATATTCTTCCTGGGGAATATCCCACTTTTTTAAGTTTTCATTTTTATTCTGTAAAAAATAGATTTATTTATTTTTTCATTTTTCTCCCTCTATTCGGTCTCTCCATACCTTTCCTTCAAATACTCAGTAAGATTTTTTTTTATACTCACACCTCATTATATTAACCCCACTTATGTGTTTGTATAATTGCTATGGCCGCTGATACCTCTTTGCATTCTGCATTCGGCTTCCATACAATGGCCGCTGATTTGCGCATGTGCCATGTGACTCCCACGGTCTGTTTTCATTGATTGCTTCAACTAAAGGAGTGCGCATATCCATGAGGTCACTCCGAAATTTCTCCATGATGTGCGCTCTCCTTTAATGCCAGATGTGAAACTTACATTTGCAGGGTATGCCGCGGTACGCATGCGCACCTGATTCAGCGACCGCGATTTAAAGGTAGTCAGTTAGGAATATTGGTATCTCCTGAAAAAGCAAAGGTGAAACGCGAGTCAGGGTTTTTTGTATCTTTGTAGGTTTTACAACACCAATTTTTATCCATAACCTTCATTTCTTAGAGAAAGTGATATATACATACATATTGTACATATGTGACACCCCAGGGGTCTGGTTGCCACAGTGATAGAGATATTACGTCTGAGAGCAGGTGGGAGGTCTCTTGGTCAGGGATCCTATGCATGCCACACCTCCTGCCCAGTCCTGGGAGGGGAAGAACTTCCCCTATATAAACCTGGGGCTGAGGCAGGGTTAGAGAGTTCAGAGGGAGAGTTCAGCCAGGAGGGCTGACAGGGAGCTGTGGCTCCGGCTGGGCCCAGCTCCTGGGCCATGCCAGAAGTAGAGACAGAGAAAAGAAGCAGCTATGGGAAGAAACAACAGGAGCTCTGTGGGAGCAGTGTTACAAGGAGTCAGGGGCTGGCAGCTGCAGAGCTCGCCCTGACTGAGAAGATTTCTTACCGGACCCGGAGTCCGAGGCTGTGGGGACTAACTCCTACCCAGCAGCAGAATCCGTCAGGCAGGGGATTTCAGGTCCTATGGCCAAGAAACCCGAAGGCACGGTCACACGCATGGGACCAGCACCGCCGTCGTGGAACGGAAGCTACTAGAAGGCCCCGAGTCACCGGCCATACGGGTGAGCACCACACGGTACACTCAGGGACGTGGGCTACTTTTACCCGCCTCTAGCAAGGTAGCCAGAAGAGTACAGTTAGCTGGGAAGGCCTACAACTCCGCCTGGCCAGGGGAGATCCCATCTGCTCAAGGACTGACCAGGCCCCGATCGCTAGCAAGTACTCCGGGAGGGTCTATCTTTGTCACCAGTAAAGACCTTGAACTACACGCATCGTCTCTGAGTGGTTCCTGCTACCCCCATCATCCACGTCGGCTGCCCTGAGGCCATACCCCTCCCGTTGGGGGTTATACTATCACGCTGCACAATCCTACCACCGGCCTCAGCGGTCTGCCCTGCAGCAGCAGCTCCTTAGCTGTACTCAACGGGTGGCGTAGTCGTCCAACATCTACCGCTGATACAGCGCCACTTAGTCTGACTCCCTGGGCACGGACCGGATCACCGCCACGAGACTACAACCCTCAACAGATCCGGCTCCGGGTAAGCTCCCGCGTGCGCAACGCTGCGCGACACAGGCCCAGGGGCGCGTCAACTTTTGGCGTAGTCGGCAGGATCTCGTGCCCGCAACCACCGGGTACTGCGTGCCTGAAAAAGACTGTTCAAACTTACCTGTGGTGAAGATTCCCGCCATCCGGCGCCATCTTCCGCTTCCTTCCCGCCATCGGTGGAGTTTTCCCGCCATCCGGCGCCATTTTCAGCGTTCTTCCCGCCATACGTGGAGTTTTCCCGCCATTGGACGCCATCTTGAGGACGCCGCGCGGGAAGAAGAGGGGCGTGGACTCCGAAAGCGCGCGAGAACTGAAGCCCCGCCTCACGTCCGGACGTTGCGTAAGGTCCTGGAAGGAGCCCAGCAGACGCCGACGTCACAGGAGCGCGACGGAAGGTCCTCAACCCTGACGATTCACTGCGGAGCCGCGGCCTACGGAAGAGGATCATCGCAAGGTAGGCCACGGTCCACTAGGGGGGAGAAGGATGCCGGATACGGAGGAGAGCTTCACCGCTTCAACCCCCGCCAGCGCCACCGCTGTTGCGGTCATGCCTTTCACCATGCCCTATATCCCGGGGGCAGCCTGGCTACCCCAGTACTCAGGGGAGTCACATACCCTGCATGACTTTAGAGAAAAGCTGGATAGCCTCTTCCAGGTGTACCCCCTCACAGAGGAGCAAAAAGTGAGCATCCTGGTGGCCCATTAACCGGGGCAGCCCAAAGGGAGGTAAAGTCCTGGCCACCTGGGAGGAGGACTGTTGCAGAGATACTAACCCAGCTAACCGAGGAGGAGCTGCAGTACTACCAATACGAGGAAAGCCAAGAGGACCCGGACGGGTCTGAGGACTACCCTCAGGAGGGAGCACAAAGAGGACATAGCTACTGAAGGGAAGTAGCGTGAATAAAGAGCTGTAAATAGTTACCCGTAAGGGTACAAGGACTGCTGCTAATTAAAATATGGTCCCCGTTGGGATTAGTGAATTGTTCCCCATGTGCCCCTATCTTAAACCAGGCTGAGGACTGTGAGCAGCCATTCCTTATCCCCACTGGCCGAGGACTGAGAGCGGCCATATCCTGTAAATAATTATGTGTTTCTAGTAATTTATGGGAGTCTTTGGTGGATTTACCGGGAATCCTTTGTACATGGTTGGAGCGTAACTCAGGAATGGACTAAAGACTGTTAAGGACTCGGGGCAGGACAGACCCCTACCTGGTTACGTCTCCCTGTTTTGGTGAAATGGACACCTTTGTTTTCTTCAAAGACTGCACCCGGTTGCGGACACGCCGTAACCATCTTTATGTGTTTTTCTTATTGTATTATTATTGTTTATACCTTGTTATGTTTTTCTAAAAATATGTTTAGTCCCGGAGTACTAAATTTCACTAGGGGGGAATGTGACACCCCAGGGGTCTGGTTGCCACAGTGATAGAGATATTACGTCTGAGAGCAGGTGGGAGGTCTCTTGGTCAGGGATCCTATGCATGCCACACCTCCTGCCCAGTCCTCGGAGGGGAAGAACTTCCCCTATATAAACCTGGGGCTGAGGCAGGGTTAGAGAGTTCAGAGGGAGAGTTCAGCCAGGAGGGCTGACAGGGAGCTGTGGCTCCGGCTGGGCCCAGCTCCTGGGCCATGCCAGAAGTAGAGACAGAGAAAAGAAGCAGCTATGGGAAGAAACAACAGGAGCTCTGTGGGAGCAGTGTTACAAGGAGTCAGGGGCTGGCAGCTGCAGAGCTCGCCCTGACTGAGAAGATTTCTTACCGGACCCGGAGTCCGAGGCTGTGGGGACTAACTCCTACCCAGCAGCAGAATCCGTCAGGCAGGGGATTTCAGGTCCTCTGGCCAAGAAACCCGAAGGCACGGTCACACGCATGGGACCAGCACCGCCGTCGTGGAGCGGAAGCTACTAGAAGGCCCCGAGTCACCGGCCATACGGGTGAGCACCACACGGTACACTCAGGGACGTGGGCTACTTTTACCCACCTCTAGCAAGGTAGCCAGAAGAGTACAGTTAGCTGGGAAGGCCTACAACTCCGCCTGGCCAGGGGAGATCCCATCTGCTCAAGGACTGACCAGGCCCCGATCGCTAGCAAGTACTCCGGGAGGGTCTATCTTTGTCACCAGTAAAGACCCTGAACTACACGCATCGTCTCTGAGTGGTTCCTGCTACCCCCATCATCCACGTCGGCTGCCCTGAGGCCATACCCCTCCCGTTGGGGGTTATACTATCACGCTGCACAATCCTACCACCGGCCTCAGCGGTCTGCCCTGCAGCAGCAGCTCCTTAGCTGTACTCAACGGGTGGCGTAGTCGTCCAACATCTACCGCTGATACAGCGCCACTTAGTCTGACTCCCTGGGCACGGACCGGATCACCGCCACGAGACTACAACCCTCAACAGATTCGGCTCCGGGTAAGCTCCCGTGTGCGCAACGCTGCGCGACACAGGCCCAGGGGCGCGTCACATACACACATACATAATATACATACATACACACACATACAGTACAGACCAAAAGTTTGGACACACCTTCTCATTTAAAGATTTTTCTGCATTTTCATGACTATGAAAATTGTACATTCACACTGAAGGCATCAAAACTATGAATTAACACATGTGGAATTATATACTTAACAAAAAAGTGTGAAACAACTGAAAATATGTCTTATATTCTAGGTTCTTCAAAGTAGCCACCTTTTGCTTTGATGACTGCTTTGCACACTCTTGGCATTCTCTTGATGAGCTTCAAGAGGTAGTCACCGGAAATGGTCTTCTAACAATCTTGAAGGAGTTCCCAGAGATGCTTAGCACTTGTTGGCCCTTTTGCCTTCACTCTGCGGTCCAGCTCACCCCAAACCATCTCGTTTGGGTTCAGGTCTGGTAACTGTGGAGGCCAGGTCATCTGGCGTAGCACCCCATCACTCTCCTTCTTGGTCAAATAGCCCTTACACAGCCTGGAGGTGTTTGGGGTCATTGTCCTGTTGAAAAATAAATGATGGTCGAACTAAACGCAAACCGGATGGAGTAGCATGCCGCTGCAAGATGCTGTGGTAGCCATGCTGGTTCAGTATGCCTTCAATTTTGAATAAATCCCCAGCAGTGTCACCAGCAAAGCCCCCCCACACCATCACACCTTCTCCACCATACTTCACGGTGGGAACCAGGCATGTAGAGTCCATCCGTTCACCTTTTCTGCGTCGCACAAAGACACGGTGGTTGGAACCAAAGATCTCAAATTTGGACTCATCAGACCAAAGCACAGATTTCCACTGGTCTAATGTCCATTCCTTGTGTTCTTTAGCCCAAACAAGTCTCTTCTGCTTGTTGCCTGTCCTTAGCAGTGGTTTCCTAGCAGCTATTTTACCATGAAGGCCTGCTGCACAAAGTCTCCTCTTAACAGTTGTTGTAGAGATGTGTCTGCTGCTAGAACTCTGTGTGGCATTGACCTGGTCTCTAATCTGAGCTGCTGTTAACCTGCGATTTCTGAGGCTGGTGACTCGGATAAACTTATCCTCAGAAGCAGAGGTGACTCTTGGTCTTCCTTTCCTGGGGCGGTCCTCATGTGAGCCAGTTTCTTTGTAGCGCTTGATGGTTTTTGCAACTGCACTTGGGGACGCTTTCAAAGTTTGCCCAATTTTTCGGACTGACTGACCTTCATTTCTTAAAGTAATGATGGCCACTCGTTTTTCTTTACTTAGCTGCTTTTTTCTTGCCATAATACAAATTCTAACAGTCTATTCAGTAGGACTATCAGCTGTGTATCCACCTGACTTCTGCACAACACAACTGATGGTCCCAACCCCATTTATAAGGCAAGAAATCCCACTTATTAAACCTGACCATTTCCGGTGACTACCTCTTGAAGCTCATCAAGAGAATGCCAAGAGTGTGCAAAGCAGTCATCAAAGCAAAAGGTGGCTACTGTGAAGAACCTAGAATATAAGACATATTTTCAGTTGTTTCACACTTTTTTGTTAAGTATATAATTCCACATGTGTTAATTCATAGTTTTGATGCCTTCAGTGTGAATGTACAATTTTCATAGTCAAGAAAATACAGAAAAATCTTTAAATGAGAAGGTGTGTCCAAACTTTTGGTCTGTACTGTATATATATATTGACACTGGCGAGGCATCTTGCTTCCTGCAGGAGGAAAGCTAATTTGCATATCCATTTTCCCAGGGAGGACTGCCCAACATGCAAGCTTCCCCACCTGCTTGTCTCCGCAAGCAGGAGACCTCGGTCAATTACTTCTTACCCAGCCAACCAGAACCTTGCCTGAGCACACAGAAAATATGTGTTTTTTTCCTTAAGGAGAAGACTCTGATTTGGATTATATTCTTATTCATGCGGCAAGGCTCGCTAAAGGCTCAAACATTGACTAATAGAGTAACTACCTCCAATAGGTGGCACCAGAGAGCATCCTTCCTCAAGGAGAGTTAATTTGCATATGTTTTCCCAGGGAGTATTGCCTCCCTGCACCACTTTGGCAGTCTCCATAAGGAGAAACGTTGTCCTTCCAGTGATTTAGTGTAATAAATATCGCTAAATGATCCCTATGAGTAGGAGATGTTTATATTCCTGTATGTGAAATAAGAGTGGCGACCCGAAGATTCTGCAGACGACACATTACACACGATGCATAAGAGAAGCCAAGAACCCAAATCAATAGAACAAAACATGGAGATGTAAAAACATGTTGGACAATAGAGAAAACTTTTGCCTATGACGACTCGTCAGCCGTTCTCCAACCAAATCTTGTGTAACCATCCATTGACGGGGAATAATCCGCCTCCTGGAGAGAAGGTTGAGCGCGGCTCCGATCAGAAGAGCGCAACTAATCGTATACAGTGATTCCATAGAATTACTGCCATAATCCCCAGATAATTGCTGTACTACTTAAAATCAAAATGAAGTTTTAATAATTTAGCCGCGGCTCCAGGCAAGGTCACATTCAACATTTCTAATTTTTTTTAATCTCTGGATGTAAATCTGCGACACCCCGGACTAGTTACAAAGACTTCGGAAAAGCAATAATGACCGACAGAAAATACTAAAAAATGCTAAAATAATATTGACAGGTGATAAAATAAGAAGGAATCTCAGCTCTCGTCCAATTAGATTTTGTTCTTGGAAACAGACAGCGGATTAGCTCCTCCCTGGTCAGTCATGTGACCTAGCGGTTGAGCTCCCATAATGCACTGCTGACGGATAATACATCCATACTAACCTCGCTTACTTACTGGGAGAACATCAGCCATTTCCCATTACTCTGGACACTTTTGTGCATTATGTGGATTCCTGCACCTCTACAATGCACAGTTATAGTTTCTTGCACGGGATCACCGGAGATTTAGGTTTAAGCTGAGGAGCTTCTCCGCCCAGGACTTCCTGCAGTAAGAAGTGTAATGTGCCAATGTGCGGAGCCACCACAGGGAGTCCAGGAAAGAGCTTACTCCATACACTTTGCATTTCCCTGTGCCGTCTCTCCTGTACCCATCATCCTGGAGGCGCCTAGAGTTTATTATGGAGGAAAACTCTACAAACCTACATGGCAGAGCCCTGCAGGCTAAGATCATGCATCAGATGAGCAGCTCAGGTCACACCGGGGTGCTGCTTATTTATATTCTGCACCTGTCACAAACTTAAGTCAATGAATACATAAAACTAAATCACGATATACTGAACCTAGATGAATTTATCCCCCCCCAGACTCAGACCCCCTTCAGCACCCTCCCCCAGACTCGGACCGCCATCAGTCCTACAGACTCGGACTGCCTTCAACCCCACAGACTCAGTCTGCTTTCAGCTCCCTAGACTCAGACTGCCATGAGCCCTACAGGCTCGGACCGCCTTCAGCACCCTCCCCCAGACTTGGACCGCCATCAGTCCTACAGACTCGGACTGCCTTCAACCCCACAGACTCAGACTGCTTTCAGCTCTCCAGACTCAGACTGCCATGAGCCCTACAGCCTCGGACCGCCTTCAGCACCCTCCCCCAGACTTGGACCGCCATCAGTCCTACAGACTCGGACTGCCTTCAACCCCACAGACTCAGACCGCTTTCAGCCCCCCAGACTCAGACTGCCATGAGCCCTACAGACTCGGACCGCCTTCAGCACCCTCCCCCAGACTCGGACCGCCATCAGTCCTACAGTCTCGGACTGCCTTCAACGCCACAGACTCAGACCGCTTTCAGCCCCCCAGACTCAGACTGCCATGAGACCTACAGCCTCGGACCGCCTTCAGCACCCTCCCCCAGACTCGGACCGCCATCAGTCCTACAGTCTCGGACTGCCTTCAACCCCACAGACTCAGACCGCTTTCAGCCCCCCAGACTCAGACTGCCATGAGACCTACAGACTCGGACCGCCTTCAGCACCCTCCCCAAGACTCGGACCGCCATCAGTCCTGCAGTCTCGGACTGCCTTCAACCCCACAGACTCAGACCGCTTTCAGCCCCCCAGACTCAGACTGCCATGAGCCCTACAGACTCAGACCGCCTTCAGCACCCTCCCCCAGACTCGGACCGCCATCAGTCCTACAGTCTCGGACTGCCTTCAACCCCACAGACTCAGACCGCTTTCAGCCCCCCAGACTCAGACTGCCATGAGCCCTACAGACTCGGACCGCCTTCAGCACCCTCCCCCGGACTCGGACCGCCATCAGTCCTACAGTCTCGGACTGCCTTCAACCCCACAGACTCAGACCGCTTTTAGCCCCCCAGACTCAGACTGCTATGAGCCCTACAGACTCGGACCGCCTTCAGCACCCTCCCCCAGACTCGGACTGCCATCAGTCCTACAGTCTCGGACGGCCTTCAACCCCACAGACTCAGACCACCTTCAGCCCATCAGATTTGGACCGCATTCAGCTCTCCAGACTCGGACCGTCTCCAGCCCCTCAGATTGAGACCGCCTTCAGCACCCCAGATTCGGACCGCCTTCAGCTCCATAGACTCGGATCACCTTCAGCCCCCCAGATTTGGATCGCCTTGAGCCCCCAAGACTCAGACTGCTTTCAGCCTTCCAGACTCGGACTGCTTTCAGCCCCCCAGACTCGGACCACCTTCAGCCCCCCCAGACTTGGACCACCTTCAGGCCCCCCAGACTCGAACCGCTTTAAGCCCCCCAGATTCGGACTGTCTTAAACCCCACAGACTCGGACCGCCATGAGCCCTACAGACTCGGACTGCCTTCAACCCCCCACACTCGGACTTCATCCCCCCAGATTTGGACGACATTCAGCCCCCTCAGGTTTGGACAGCCCTCAGCCCCCCTGAAGGTGTCAGGATCCCCAGACTGGGACCACCTTTAGCCGTGTAAACTGCCTTAAACAAGTTCAGTTTTATAATTACTTTACTGGTAACCACTCATTTTAAGACTTAATTTCTTGGAATAAAGCACCTGCCTGATTTACCAGCGCTGACAATTTATGATGCAGATTTTTACGGCATATTTCACCCTTTGTAATGTAACTTTGTGGAACGTTCCCCACGGTGAATCCATAGCAGATTAGTGCTGTGTGCCCAGATCAATAGGAGACCACCAGGAACATTATGGCATTCCTCAAAGATTTCACCTCTATCCATTACACATTGATGGCTTATCCATCAAGTAGATCATCCGAGTACATTCCTGGAAAACCATGTGGTTATTAGCGCTGAACATACAGTAGAAGCTCAAACAAATTCCCGGGGTCTACGTTGACATTCACCAATTGGGGGGGTAACATTTTTTTCTTTCGGTCTCTGTCTGGCTGGCATGCATCTTAATACAGCTTATAAAATTGTATAAAAAGCTGCCTACACTTTTCATATACAGAGAACAACTTGAAAAAAACAAACCATGCAGTCTAGTTTTTTTCAGAATGGTGAACGGATGAGAACTATCTTCTTACACAGCGCCAATTATTCAGTGACGTAAATCATCAAAGTTTAAAATTGATTTAGTAATTCCAGATGATTTGGAGATTTCCTAATTCAATTCTGCTCCAAATTTTACTTGGCGAATATTAGAAACAAAAGAGGAAAATTGATTTCACCCGACATAAAAAATGACTCAGCATCTCACAATGTAACGGAGACCACAAAAGGTTTGGAGCTAACAATTGTAACAAAGGAAAAGGACAAACAATGGCCGGGGGTCGTGCACGACTATAGGAAAAAAAAATAATCGGACATTAAAGCCTCAGCATCTGCTTAATGTCATTACATGGGGGATGTATTGAGCACTTTCTCAATCCTATTATCCCCCATGGAGCTCGATGCCAGACTGAATTTCACACATTAAACATTGGCTTTGAAAGGTGCAGTGAATTGAGAAGAAGGACTTCGACTCAAAAGGCAAAAGAAAAATGCATAAACTACACTTATAAAGTAAAGAGCCGGGCGAGGAGATGTGCGGAATGTCAGTGTGTATCAGTTATAGGAAGACAGCGTACAATTATAGACAGATATTATGTGCACACAGCTCCACACCATCCTGCACTATCGCCCGGGGCGCTCAGCGTCAAGCTGCTGTTTGACAGGCTCCAGAATTAAGTACACCGGGATACTGTTTAATTCATGGGGAGGTCAGATTGCTGGTTAGTGCCCACACTGTGCCACACACTGATACACCAGGAGGATATTATCTTATTGGGAGGAGAAACAATGTATCAAGGAGTGTTAGTAATTCTGTAATCAGCGCTGGAGATTCCCACGACCTGTCGTCCGGTAATAGAGCCGCCACTAATAACCTGTATGAGCGGAGAGTTTCTCATTGCATTATTCTGCTGTACATTTTTTTTAATTTACAGAAAAGTGCAGTGAAAAGTACCTGGAGATGGCAGCATTGAAAATAATTTACTTTGGGGGGGGGGTATCTTTGCTTTTACTACCTAGTAGAAAACAAATGGCGCAGAGAACATTTATTTGCCAATCGCTCAATGGAAAAGTTTAAAAAGCTCAAGGAAGACGCCGGGGCTTCTTTTTTTACTGTTTTGTCAGAATTTTTCTACAAGTTTCTTCGTTGTTTAACCCCTTCACCACCTTGGGATTTTCTGGTTTTTTGCATTTGCGCTCTTTGTAGACACCAAACATGTAAAGTTCTTTTTAAGTGGTGAAAAAAAATCCAAAGTTTGTAAAAAAAAAAAAATGTTTCCATTTTCCGAGACCCGTAGCGTCTCCATTTTTAGGGATCTGAGGCCGGGTGAGGGCTTATTTTTTGCGCGCCGAGCTAATGTTTTTATTGATACCATTTTGGGGTAGATACAATGTTTTGATCGCTTGTTATTGCATTTTACTGCAATGTTGCGGCAACCAAAATAACGTAATTCTGGCGTTTTGAGAAGGCT
Source organism: Phyllobates terribilis (assembly GCF_046119375.1). Lineage (NCBI taxonomy): Eukaryota > Metazoa > Chordata > Amphibia > Anura > Dendrobatidae > Phyllobates > Phyllobates terribilis. The sequence goes on from NW_027362772.1 coordinate 305,303,363, forward strand.
AGGAATAGCGATTTTTCATGTGACAGGTTCCCTTTAAGTTGTGGTGTGATTCCTTCTATAAAGACAAGGGCTGCCCTAAAAGTGGCACAATGGTGTCGATCATCAGTGTATAGTCCACGTGGCTATTAGCGATGCGTTTAACTGAACATATATGCTGGGAAAACTGTATACTTCTATACTTCCACATCCCCATAGGCCCTTATTCACCAAAAAGAGGGCAACAATTATCCCTTTTGGCCTCCGGCTGGCCAATATGCATCTGAATTCTCTTTATTAAGAGAACAACTGCAAAAAAATATATACAGTGCCTACAAGTAGTATTCAACCCCCTGCAGATTTAGCTGGTTTGATAAGATGCAAATAAGTTAGAGCCTTCAAACTGCAAACGAGAGTAGGTTTTATGAACAGAAGCATAAATCTTACAAACCAAAAAGTTATGTTGCTCAGTTGAATTTTATTAAATTTTAAACATAAAAGTGTGGGTCAATTATTATACAACCCCTATGTTTAATATTTTGTGGAATAACCCTTGTTTGCAATTACAGCTAATAATCGTCTTTTATAAGACCTGATCAGGCCGGCACAGGTCTGTGGAGTTATCTTGGCCCACTCCTCCATGCAGATCTTCTCCAAGTTATCTAGGTTCTTTGGGTGTCTCATGTGGACTTTATTTTTGAGCTCCTTCCACAAGTTTTCAATTGGGTTAAGGTCAGGAGACTGACTAGGCCACTCCAACACCTTGACTTTTTCCCTCTTGAACCAGGATTTGGTTTTCTTGGCTGTGTGCTTTGGGTCGTTGTCTTGTTGGAAGATGAAATTACGACCCATCTTAAGATCCTTGATGGAGGAGCGGAGGTTCTTGGCCAAAATCTCCAGGTAGGCCGTGCTATCCATCTTCCCATGGATGCGGACCAGATGGCCAGGCCCCTTGGAAGAGAAACAGCCCCACAGCATGATGCTGCCACCACCATGCTTGACTGTAGGGATGGTATTCTTGGGGTCGTATGCAGTGCCATCCAGTCTCCAAACGTCACGTGTGTGGTTGGCACCAAAGATCTCGATCTTGGTCTCATCAGACCATAGAACCTTGAACCAGTCTGTCTCAGAGTCCTCCAAGTGATCATGAGCAAACTGTAGACGAGCCTTGACATGACGCTTTGAAAGTAAAGGTACCTTACGGGCTCGTCTGGAACGGAGATCATTGCGGTGGAGTACGTTACTTATGGTATTGACTGAAACCAATGTCCCCACTGCCATGAGATCTTCCCGGAGCTCCTTCCTTGTTGTCCTTGGGTTAGCCTTGACTCTTCGGACAAGCCTGGCCTCGGCACGGGAGGACACTTTCAAAGGCTGTCCTGGCTGTGGAAGGCTAACAGTAGTTCCATAAGCCTACCACTTACGGATGATGCTCCCAACAGTGGAGACAGGTAGGCCCAACTCCTTGGAAAGGGTTTTGTACCCCTTGCCAGCCTTGTGACCCTCCACGATCTTGTCTCTGATGGCCTTGGAATGCTACTTTGTCTTTCCCATGTTGACCATGTCTGAGTGCTGTTCACAAGTTTGGGGAGGGTCTTAAATAGTCAGAAAAGGCTGGCAAAAGAGATCTTTAGTCCACACATGTGAAGCTCATTATTCTTGGTGCCTGAACTACTTCTTAATACTTTAGGGGGACCAAACAGAATTCTTGTGGTTTGAGGGGTTGAATAATAAATGACACTCTGAATTAACTTTTAACGTTTTTAAAAAAAAAAAAAAAAAAAAAATTTGCTGCAGTGCATTTCCCACTTCCAGGCTGATCTACAGTACAAATGTCACAATGCCAAGTTAATTCCGCATGTGTCAACCAGCTAAATCTGCAGGGGGTTGAATACTACTTGTAGGCACTGTATATACTGTGCAGTATAAGGTTTTCTTTTACAATGTACCTTCAACACTTGTGGCCCCCAATGCATCATCTCCAACAGGGCCCCAACTATCACAGGTCTATTTATATGGGCCCAATAAATCCGGGTGCCATTGGAACCCCTGCAGCCACCATAGTGTGGAGAGTTGCTGCCGCACATTGGATGGAGCAGAAGCCTTCAGGGATTGTGCACATACACTATAGTTGGGTGTCCGACCATTTCCTTGGCCAGCGTGCAGCGGCGACTCTCTAGGCAAGGTGGCAGATCGGTGATAGTCAGGGGCTGCACTATCCCTTTAAGCTTTTACAATAGCAGTTGACCACTGAAGAAGAAAATGCTGACTAGGAGGGATGAGCGGACCCATGAATGTTTGGGTTCGTCGGCTTTGACCGAACTTTAGGTTCGGGTACCAGAACTCTACCCGAACCCCATAGAGGTCAATTGGGACCCGAACACTCTCTCTTTCTCTCTCCCGGAACTCCGAACACTAACACGAACTTCCGGGACAATTCTGTGTTCAGAGTTCAGCACTAGGTGTCCGGTACGAACCCCGATTCTTTTACAGTTTGGGTTCGCTTATCTCTAGTGCTGACTCTTATATGCCCTTATGGATGTGACACATCTGGGCTATAGCGGGATCTGCAGCGGGCGCTCATCAGGCAGCGTCTATATAATAGGGTTATTTAGCCATCATTCAGAGGGAGATCATTTTACCATATGTTGCCTGTAAATAACATTCCAGAAGTCACAGTTAATGAAGATCTCGCTCCCGACTTCTCGACTTTCCGCTTGTCATGATTTATAGTAATTCGTATAAGAAAAGCTACGATTCATCTTATCTTTTGAACACACATTTCAGAGGCGGAAACATAAAGCGCCGCAGATCCTGATTTGCATAATAAGCGTCGAACGAGGCGATTCGGCTAATGGTCTCATAAAAATGTACATGGGAAAATAACTTCATAGAAGCAAAACAGTCATTACAGCCATCATTAGAAATGTTCCTCAGCTACATGGGGGATAAGGGGGCGAAAGACCCTCAGGACGCACTTCAAACTCGGCACAGATTTAGGCATTTACACCCATGTTGTACTATTATATCGCTGCATTATATTTTATATAACGTATCAGGGGGAAATATTATAGAAAACATTGACAAAGGATTTCCTCTGCTAAAATGTTACATTGTATCAAGTGTAAGAAAATATGAAATGTCTGTGTCTCCTAGAAGGAAGGCGTCGTTACAGAGCGGCTTGGGATACAATGTCATTTTGTTTTCAGGTTTGCAACTCAAAAAATAAGAAAAGTATCAAAGCTGCAGCGGGATCATCCTGGGGAATTCGATGGAATTGTTTGCACCAGTGTCGGCTGTCTGCATAATCAATGCTTCGGTAAGTGTCGATGCGAGGAACGCCGCAGTGATCTGTTACCGATTACTATCACAGAAGAAAAGCTAAAAATGCCCCAGAACAGTCACTCAATATAATAACGTCACACCGGGGATAGATGGGAATGAAATACAGTGGGGAAAATAAGTATTTGATACACGGCCGATTTTGCAAGTTTTCCCACCGACAACGAATGGAGAGGTCTGTAATTGTTATCGTAGGTCACTTCACCTGTAAGAGACAGAATCTGAAAAAAAATCCAGAAAATCACATTGTATGATTTTTACATAATTAATTTGCATTTTATTGCATGAAATAAGTATTTGATACAATAGAAAAACAGAACTTAATATTTGGTCCAGAAACCTTTGTTATAATTACAGAGGTCAGACGTTTCCTGCAGTTCTTGACCAGGTTTGCACACACTGCAGCAGGGATTTTGGCCCCCTCCTCCGTACAGATCTTCTCCAGATCTTTCAGGTTTCGGGGCTGTCACTGGACAACATTGAGTTTTTGTATTGGGTTCAGGTCTGGAGACTGGCTAGGCCACTCCAGGACCTTGAAATGCTTCTTACGGAGCCACTCCTTAGTTTCCCTGTCTATGTGTTTCAGGTCATTGTCATGCTGGAAGACCCAGCCACGACCCATCTTCAATGCTCTTACTGAGGGAAGGAGGTTGTTGGCCAAAATGTCACGATACATGACCCCATCCATCCTCCCTTCAATACGGTGCAGTCGTCCTGTTCCCTTTGTAGAAAAACACCCCCAAAGTATGAAGTTTCCCCCATCATGCTTGGGACTGTGTCCTTGGGGTTGTACTCATCCATCTTCTTCCTCCAAACACAGCGAGTGGAGTTGATGCCAATAGTTCTATTTTGTTCTCATCTGACCACATGACCTTCTCCCATGTCTCCTCGGGATCATCCAGATGGTCATCAGCGAACTTCAAACGGGCCTGGACATGTGCTGGCGTGAGCAGGGGGACCTTGCGTGCCCTGCAGGATTTTAATCCATGATGAAGTGTGTTACTAACTGTAATGTTTGAGACTGTGGTCCCAGCTCTCTTCAGGTCAGTGGCCAGGTCCTCCCGTGTAGTTCTGGGATGATTCCTAACCTTTCTCAGAATCATCCTTACCCCACGAGGCAAAATCTTGCATGGTGCCCCAGGAAGATTGACAGTCATCTTGTGTTTCTTCCATCTTCTAATAATTGTGCCAACAGTTGTTGCCTTCTCACTAGGCTGCTGCCTGTTGTCCTGTAGCCCATCTCAGCCTTCTGCAGGTCTACAATTTTGTCCCTGGTGTCCTTACACAGCTCTTTGGTATTGGCCATGGTGGAGAGGTTAGAGTGTGATTGAGTGTGTGGACAGGTGTCTTTTATGCAGGTAACGAGTTCAAACATGTGCAGGTAATACAGGTAATGAGTGCAGAGCAGGAGGGCTTCTTAAAGAGAAACTAACAGGTCTGTGAGAGGCAGAATTCTTGCTGGTTGGTTGGTGATCACTTACTTATTTCATGCAATAAAATACAAATTAATTATCTAAAAATCATACAATGTGATTTCTGGATTTTATTTTAGATTCTGTCTCTCACAGGTGAAGTGACCGACGATAAAAATTACAGATCTCTCCATTCTTTATAGGTGAGAAAGCTTGCAAAATCGGCAGTGTATCAAATACTTATTTTCCCCGCTGTAAACGTCTCTGGGTTCAGCGAATCCCATTTTATAGTTAGAAGTGTGATACAAGTGGAAGAGCGGCTGCGGAAAATTCTGGCGAATGATGATAAAAGGTGCGGAACGGAAGGACAGAAGGATCACCGGAAAAGTGCAGGGTTGTACAAAGACATGTCCAGTGGTCGGTCATGTTGGGGGTTGTAGTGCTCTATGTATACAGTATAACAGACTTGCATTATGGTCGTGTCCAGTGGTCGGTCATGTTGGGGGTTGTAGTGCTCTATGTATACAGTATAACAGACTTGCATTATGGTCGTGTCCAGTGGTCGGTCATGTTGGGGGTTGTAGTGCTCTATGTATACAGTATAACAGACTTGTATTATGGTCACGTCCAGTGGTCGGTCATGTTGGGAGTTGTAGTGTCTATGTATACAGTATAACAGACTTGCATTATGGTCATGTCCAGTGGTCGGTCATGTTGGGGGTTGTAGTGTCTATGTATACAGTATAACAGACTTCCATTATGGTCATGTCCAGTGGTCGGTCATGTTGGGGGTTGTAGTGCTCTATGTATACAGTATAACAGACTTGCATTATGGTCATGTCCAGTGGTCGGTCATGTTGGGGGTTGTAGTGTCTATGTATACAGTATAACAGACTTGCATTATGGTCATGTCCAGTGGTCGGTCATGTTGAGGGTTGTAGTGTCTATGTATACAGTGTACCAGACTTGCATTATGGTCATGTCCAGTGGTCGGTCATGTTGGGGGTTGTAGTGTCTATGTATACAGTATAACAGACTTGTATTATGGTCGTGTCCAGTGGTCGGTCATGTTGGGGGTTGGAGTGTCTATGTATACAGTATAACAGACTTGCATTATGGTCGTGTCCAGTGGCCTGTCATGTTGTGAGTTGTAGTACTCTATGTATACAGTATAACAGACTTGCATTATGGTCATGTCCAGTGGTCGGTCATGTTGAGGGTTGTAGTGTCTATGTATACAGTGTACCAGACTTGCATTATGGTCGTGTCCAGTGGTCGGTCATGTTGGGGGTTGTAGTGTCTATGTATACAGTATAACAGACTTGCATTATGGTCGTGTCCAGTGGTCGGTCATGTTGGGGGTTGTAGTGTCTATGTATACAGTATAACAGACTTGCATTATGGTCATGTCCAGTGGTCGGTCATGTTGGGGGTTGTAGTGTCTATGTATACAGTATAACAGACTTGCATTATGGTCGTGTCCAGTGGTCGGTCATGTTGGGGGTTGTAGTGTCTATGTATACAGTATAACAGACTTGCATTATGGTCATGTCCAGTGGTCGGTCATGTTGGGAGTTGTAGTGTCTGTGTATACAGTATAACAGACTTGCATTATGGTCATGTCCAGTGGTCGGTCATGTTGGGGGTTGTAGTGTCTATGTATACAGTATAACAGACTTGCATTATGGTCGTGTCCAGTGGTCGGTCATGTTGGGAGTTGTAGTGTCTGTGTATACAGTATAACAGACTTGCATTATGGTCATGTCCAGTGGTCGGTCATGTTGGGGGTTGTAGTGTCTATGTATACAGTATAACAGACTTGCATTATGGTCGTGTCCAGTGGTCGGTCATGTTGGGGGTTGTAGTGTCTATGTATACAGTATAACAGACTTGCATTATGGTCATTTCCAGTGGTCAGTCATGTTGGGGGTTGTAGTGTCTATGTATACAGTATAACAGACTTGCATTATGGTCATGTCCAGTTGTCGGTCATGTTGGGGGTTGTAGTGTCTATGTATACAGTATAACAGACTTGCATTATGGTCATTTCCAGTGGTCAGTCATGTTGGGGGTTGTAGTGTCTATGTATACAGTATAACAGACTTGCATTATGGTCATGTCCAGTGGTCGGTCATGTTGGGAGTTGTAGTGTCTATGTATACAGTATAACAGACTTGCATTATGGTCATGTCCAGTGGTCGGTCATGTTGGGGGTTGTAGTGTCTATGTATACAGTATAACAGACTTGCATTATGGTCGTGTCCAGTGGTCGGTCATGTTGAGGGTTGTTGTGCTCTATGTGTACAGTATAACAGACTTGCATTATGGTCATGTCCAGGGGTCGGTCATGTTGGGGGTTGTAGTGTCTATGTATACATTATAACAGACTTGCATTATGGTCATGTCCAGTGGTCGGTCATGTTGGGGGTTGTAGTGTCTATGTATACAGTATAACAGACTTGCATTATGGTCATGTCCAGGGGTCGGTCATGTTGGGGGTTGTAGTGTCTATGTATACAGTATAACAGACTTGCATTATGGTCATGTCCAGTGGTCGGTCATGTTGGGGGTTGTAGTGTCTATGTATACAGTATAACAGACTTGTATTATGGTCATGTCCAGTGGTTGGTCATGTTGGGGGTTGTAGTGTCTATGTATACAGTATAACAGACTTGTATTATGGTCGTGTCCAGTGGCCTGTCATGTTGTGAGTTGTAGTGTCTATGTATACAGTATAACAGACTTGTATTATGGTCGTGTCCAGTGGTCGGTCATGTTGAGGGTTGTAGTGTCTATGTATACAGTATAACAGACTTGCATTATGGTCATGTCCAGTGGTCGGTCATGTTGGGGGTTGTAGTGTCTATGTATACAGTATAACAGACTTGCATTATGGTCATGTCCAGTGGTCGGTCATGTTGGGGGTTGTAGTGTCTATGTATACAGTGTACCAGACTTGCATTATGGTCATGTCCAGTGGTCGGTCATGTTGGGGGTTGTAGTGTCTATGTATACAGTGTACCAGACTTGCATTATGGTCGTGTCCAGTGGTCGGTCATGTTGAGGGTTGTTGTGCTCTATGTGTACAGTATAACAGACTTGCTTTATGGTCATGTCCAGTGGTCGGTCATGTTGGGGGTTGTAGTGTCTATGTATACAGTATAACAGACTTGCATTATGGTCATGTCCAGTGGTCGGTCATGTTGGGGGTTGTAGTGTCTATGTATACAGTATAACAGACTTGCATTATGGTCATGTCCAGTGGTCGGTCATGTTGGGGGTTGTAGTGTCTATGTATACAGTGTACCAGACTTGCATTATGGTCATGTCCAGTGGTCGGTCATGTTGGGGGTTGTAGTGTCTATGTATACAGTATAACAGACTTGCATTATGGTCATGTCCAGTGGTCGGTCATGTTGGGGGTTGTAGTGTCTATGTATACAGTGTACCAGACTTGTATTATGGTCATGTCCAGTGGTCGGTCATGTTGAGGGTTGTTGTGCTCTATGTATACAGTATAACAGACTTGCATTATGGTCATGTCCAGTGGTCGGTCATGTTGGGGGTTGTAGTGTCTGTGTATACAGTGTACCAGACTTGCATTATGGTCATGTCCAGTGGTCGGTCATGTTGGGGGTTGTAGTGTCTATGTATACAGTGTACCAGACTTGTATTATGGTCATGTCCAGTGGCCTGTCATGTTGTGAGTTGTAGTACTCTATGTATACAGTATAACATATTTGCATTATGGTCATGTCCAGTGGTCGGTCATGTTGGGGGTTGTAGTGTCTATGTATACAGTATAACAGACTTGCATTATGGTCATGTCCAGTGGTCGGTCATGTTGGGGGTTGTAGCGTCTATGTATACAGTATAACAGACTTGCATTATGGTCATGTCCAGTGGTCGGTCATGTTGAGGGTTGTTGTGCTCTATGTATATGTGACACCCCAGGGGTCTGGTTGCCACAGTGATAGAGATATTACGTCTGAGAGCAGGTGGGAGGTCCTTTGGTCAGGGATCCTGTGCATGCCACACCTCCTGCCCAGTCTTGGGAGGGGAAGAACTTCCCCTATATAAACCCGGGGCTGAAGCAGGGTTAGCAGTCAAGGAGAGTAGAGACAAGAAACAGTCACAGGAAGAAACAGCAGAAGCTCAGTGGGAGCAATACTACTACAAGTCAGGGGCTGGCAGCTGCAGAGCTCGCCCTGACTGAGAAGATTTCTTACCGGACACGGAGTCCGAGGCTGTGGGGACTAACTCCTACCCAGCAGCAGAATCCGTCAGGCAGGGGATTTCAGGTCCTCTGGCCAAGAAGCCCGAAGGCACGGTCACACGCGTGGGACCAGCACCGCCATCGTGGAGCGGAAGCCATTAGAAGGCCCCGAGTCACCGGCCATACGGGTGAGCACCACACGGTACACTCAGGGACGTGGGCTACTTATACCCGCTTCTAGCAAGGTAGCCAGAAGAGTACAGTCAGTTTGGGAGGCCTACAACTCCACCTGGCCAGGGGAGATCCCATCTGCTCAAGGACTGACCAGGCCCCAATCGCTAGCCAGTACTCCGGGAGGGTCTATCATTGTCACCAGTAAAGACCCTGAACTACACAGTACCGTCTCCGAGTGGTTCCTGCTACCCCCATCATCCACATCTGCTGCCCTGAGGCCATACCCCTCCCGTTGGGGGTTATACCATCTACGCTGCACCATCCATCCACCGGCCTCAGCGGACTGTCCTGCAGCGGCAGCTCCATAGCTGCATTCAACGGGTGGCATAGTCGTACAACATCTACCGCCGATACATCGCCGCTCAGTTTGACTCCCTGGGCACGGACCGGGTCGCCGCCACGAGACTACAACCCTCAAGAGATCCGGCTCCGGGTAAGCTCCCGCGTGCTCAACGCAGCGCGACACAGGCCCAGGGGCGCGTCAACTTTGGCGTAGTCGGCAGGATTTCGTGCCCGCAACCACCGGGTACTGCGTGCCTGAAAAAGAGACTTTTCAAACTTACCTGTGGTGAAGATTCCCGCCATCCGGCGCCATCTTCAGCCTTCTTCCCGCCATCGGTGAAGTTTCCCGCCATCCGGCGCCATCTTCTGCCTTCTTCCCGCCATCCGTGGAGTTTTCCCGCCATTGGAAGCCATCTTGAGGACGCCGCGCGGGAAGAAGAGGGGCGTGGACTCCGAAAGCGTGCGAGAACTGAAGCCCCGCCTCACGTCCGGACGTTGCGTAAGGTCCTGGAAGGAGCCCAGTAGACGCCGACGTCACAGGAGCGCGACGGAAGGTCCTCAACCCTGACGATCCACTGCGGAGCCGCGGCCTACGGAAGAGGATCATCGCAAGGTAGGCCACGGTCCACTAGGGGGGAGGAAGATGTCGGATACGGAGGAGAGCTTCACTGCCTCAACCCTCGCCAGCGCTACCGCTGCTGCAGTTATGCCCTTCACCATGCCCTATATCCCGGGAGCAGCTTGGCTACCCCAGTACTCAGGGGAGTCACATACCCTGCATGACTTTAGAGAAAAGCTGGATAGCCTCTTCCAGGTGTACCCCCTCACAGAAGAGCAAAAAGTGAGCATCCTGGTGGCCCAACTAACCGGGGCAGCCAAAAGGGAAGTAAAATCCTGGCCACCTGGGAGGAAGACTGTCGCAGGGATACTAACCCGGCTGAAGGACACCTTTGATACCCGCACCTCAGCCGAGATTAAGCTTAGATTCTACGGGTGCAAGCAGCGAGCGCATGAGAGTATAAGGGACTATGCACTAAACCTACAAGAGGCCCTGAGGGCCATTAAGCAGACCGACCCTGATGGAGTGGGAAACGAGGACAGGCTGTTGACCGAACAGTTTATAGAGGGACTATATTGTAATACCCACCGAACCCAGTTGCGGGCAATGGCCTTGCAGGATCCCCATCTGGGATTTGCACAGTTCAAGGACAGAGCCATCCGAGTGCTCCGAGAACCGGCACCAGGTGGCGTTGTGACCCACAGGCGCCCCACTACCACTTACCACCAGGAGGCGGCGCCCTTGTCGGCAGGGCCTGTGGGAGCTGATGCGCAGGCTTTGGACAATGACCCGGCTCCAGACCTACACCATCAGGTCCAAGAGCTAGCTAAGAGCGTTGCTGCGCTAACCCGAACTGTGCAGTCTTTACAGGTTTCCACTCCAGGGAAGATCCAGCTGGCATCCGGACCGGAGGACATCCCGTGGCGTCGACCAAGGAGGACCCCACCGGCCAGAGGAAGACCCAGTGACCGATACAGCGAGGACGGACGACCCATCTGCCGCCGCTGCAATCAACCCGGACATATGGCAAGGTACTGTTCTTTAAACGGGCACAACCTGGGGTAGAGGGCCAACCCCCAGGAAAAAGATCACCAGGCCCATCGAACTGGCGCGACAGATATGTGGGAGGACGTCCAGTCTTGCCTGTGGTACTGGATGGCATTCCCATGAGTGCCCTACTGGACACCGGGTCACAGGTCACCACCATCCCGTACGTGCTCTTTAAGCAATACTGGAATGACTCGGATATTACCCGCTACCCTGACGACGACTTGAGTATCATCGCCAGCAATGGTCAGCCCGTGCCACAGATCGGATTTAAAGAAGTGACCATCAAAATCGGTAGAGTCGAACTGGCAGCACAGGGACTGATCATTGTAGATATTGACAAACATGAGAGTCACCCAAAAATAACTCTAGGAACTAATGTAATTGAAAATTGTCTTGCAGAGGTGATTTTCCTTCTACAGCAGGTTGCCAAGAACGCCAGTTCCGGCGAGCAGCGGGTGCTCCAGAAAGAGATCCGGGCACTGATGCGACGGCAACAGGTGGAACTCTCCGGCGGTGAGATTGGTAGCGTAAGAATGTGTGACCCTTTTCCTATTGCCATGCCCCCAAAAAGTGAAATGATGATTTGGTGCCGGGCAGCTATTGGTCTGAGAGGTAGAGATTACCAGGCAATGGTAGAACCAGTTTACTCAGACAGTAGGCCCACCATCTTGACAGCACGGGGGGTGGTTAATGTACGCCATGGGAGGGTGCCCGTTCGCATAATCAATATCGGGAAGAGGGAAGTGTACCTGCCCCGGTATGCCACGCTAGCCAAATTATATACCATTAACCAAAATGCTATACAATCTGTGGAACCCTTGCCTCCATCTCACCCGGAGGAAGGTAACGGCTCTACGAAAACAAAGGAGGACTGGTGTCAGCAACTACATTTGGGTACTGACTCCACTCCCTCACATCAGAAACAGGGAGTCTATCGGGTGGTTCAAGAGTACGAGAGAGTGTTTAGTAAACACCCGTTAGACTTCGGGCGAGTCAAGGGGGTAGAACACCACATCCCCACGGGAGACCATCCTCCCATAAAAGAGAGGTATCGACCCGTACCCCCTGCACACTACCAACACGCCAAGGGGATGCTTAGAGACATGAAGGAGGCTGGGGTGATCAGGGATAGCTGTAGCCCCTGGGCAGCTCCACTAGTTTTAGTCAGAAAAAAAGACAACACCATGAGGATGTGTGTAGATTACCGGAAAATCAACCGTATCACACACAAGGATGCGTACCCCTTACCAAGGATAGAGGAGTCATTGGCTGCTTTAAGATCTGCTAACTTCTTCTCTACCTTGGATCTCACTAGCGGGTACTGGCAGGTTCCTGTAGCAGAGGCGGACCGGGAGAAGACCGCATTCACCACCCCGATGGGACTTAGCGAGTTCACCTGCATGCCGTTCGGACTCTGCAACGCACCAGGAACCTTCCAACGACTAATGGAGTGTTGTCTGGGCCACAGAAACTTCGAGACGGTCCTGTTGTACCTGGACGATGTCATCGTATATTCCAAGACGTATGAGGACCACCTGAAACACCTGGCGGAAGTGTTCGAAGCTCTGGCAAGTTACGGCCTAAAGGTGAAACCCTCCAAGTGTCACCTCCTGAAACCAAAGGTGCAGTACCTGGGACACGTGGTGAGCGCTGACGGAGTGGCTCCCGACCCTGATAAGATCACCGCAATTAAGGAATGGCCAAGCCCCTCCAGCGTAAAAGAAGTGCGGCAGTTCCTCGGGTTGGTAGGCTACTACCGAAGGTTTATTCCCGGTTTCACCAAAAAGGCAGCACCTATGTAGGACCTCCTGATAGGCCAGTCCCGGAAGGCCAAGAACCAGAAGCCGCCCTTCAAATGGGAGGAGCTGGAAGAAGAGTCCTTCCGCCAGCTGAAGATGGCCCTCACGGGGGACGAAATCCTGGCGTACCCGGATTATAGCCAGCCCTTTATCCTCTACACCGACGCCAGTAACATCGGGCTAGGAGCCGTACTGTCCCAGATCCAGCAGGGGAAGGAACGAGTAATCGCCTACGCCAGCCGAAAACTGCGACCCACCGAAAGGAACCCCGAGAATTACAGCTCATTTAAGTTAGAGTTCCTGGCCGTAGTATGGGCAGTCACCGAGCGCTTTAAGCATTACCTCGCTTCTTCCCGGTTCACCGTGTACACGGATAACAACCCGTTGACACACCTGGACACGGCAAGACTCGGTGCCCTGGAGCAGAGGTGGATGGCCCGTCTGTCCAACTACGAGTTCACAATCAAATACCGGGCCGGACGCTCCAATACCAACGCGGACGCCCTGTCCAGGATGCCCAACCTGCCGGACGGAGGAGAAGATCCGGAGGGACTGGAAGAAGTTGAACTCCCTGCGTTCCACCGTCATGGGACTATCCAGTATTCCCACCGGGTAAGGAGTAAGCAGGCTGCTACGTTGAACCCCTTACCCCACTACAACTGGGCGGAAACGCAAGACAGCGACCCTGCCGTCCGACTGGTGAAGGAGATGCTGACTCGGCCGGAGGCTCGCCTTGAACCAGACGCTCCGGAGGAAGCCAAACAACTATGGTCAGAGAAGAGTCGACTGTTCCTTTACAAAGGGAAGTTGTGCCGCAGAATGGTTAACTCCCGGACGCATGAATTACTCTGGCAAGTAGTGGTGCCACGAAGAGACGCAGCCATGGTGATGGAGGCATACCACGACGGAGCTGGACACTTCGGGTGGAAGAAGCTGGAGTTCCTGCTGCGCGAGCGGTTCCACTGGGTAGGCATGAGGGGAACCATCGAGAAGTGGTGCAGAGACTGTGGCCCGTGCAACCTGAGAAGGAAGGACCGTGCCAGCCAGAAGACTCCCCTGCAGTCCATCGTCACCCGGCAACCGTTGGAACTGGTAGCCTTGGATCATGTAAAACTGACCCCAAGCAGAAGTGGCTACGTCTACGCGTTAACCATCGTGGATCATTACTCCCGGTTTCTGGTTGTCGTCCCCGTCAAGGACTTAACGGCTCAAACAGCAGCTAGAGCCTTCCAGCAGCACTTTTGCCGTCCACACGGGTACCCGGACCAAGTGCTGACGGACCAGGGACCTGCCTTTGAAGCGGAGGTCTTCCAGGAATTCTGCAATCTGTATGGCTGCCGGAAGATAAGGACGACACCCTACCATCCGCAAACTAATGGACTTTGTGAGAAAATGAACCAGGTGGTAATGGATCTTCTAAAAACGTTGCCCCTGGAAGAACGCAGTCTGTGGCCTGAGAAGTTGCCCGATCTGGTGGACCTATACAACCACATCCCGGTAGGTTCCACCAACTGTACCCCGGCTTACCTAATGAGGGCAAGACCTGGTAAGTTACCTGTTGACCTGGAAATGGGAGTCCTGACACCCGAGGACACTTCACCAGAAGCAGACTGGGACACAGAGAGGCAGCAGCAGTACCGGAGAGTACAGGAGAGCGTGGAGCGAAGTCTCTGTCAGGCTAGGGAAAGACAAGAGAAAACTTACAACCAGTATGCTCCCGCTGTTCCCCTGGTACCCGGAGAGCAGGTCTTGAAGAGGAAGAGACGGCTCCACAAGTTGGACGACCAGTGGGAAAAGGACCCATACACCGTACTGCCCTCAAGCCACGAGAACCCGAAGGTTTGTACCATCAGTAAAGATGGAGGGGAAACCACAGCTATTGTATCCCGGGACCACCTGAAGAAGTGTCCCGAACAACTGAGGAACCCTGAAGAGGAACAAGAAGACCATCGACCCGTAGAGGAAAGGGAAGAGATGGTTAGTACTGTGCTCGGGGACTTCCCTCGGTCTTGGACTCAAGTCAATGGTGCAGTTGTGGTACCCGTACTCACCTTCCTCCAACCAGCATCCCAAGCACCTACGGAGCAACAGGTAGAGCTGGAAGAACAGCCGGTCCAGGAGGCAGAAGACTCCACACAAGCAGAACAGGAGGATCAATCCTCTGCTTATAGTGAGCCTGCCGTACCCCTAGTGAGACAAAGAGCCGGTAGACAGCTGCCCAGTTTACCCTTGACAGCTCCTACACCCTGTAGTTCAGGGCCAGACAGTCAGCTCCGTAGGTCCACTAGGGCCACTAGAGGCCAGTTACCCGCACGCTGGAGGATTTGAAGTGTATAAATTGTTTTATTTATGTTTATCTGTGTATTGTTGCTTGTGTATAATTTTGTGTTTCCAGTTATTTTTAGGAGTCCTTGGTGGATTTACCGGGAATCCTTGTACATAGTTGGAGCGTAACCCAGGATGGACTAGAGACTGTTAAGGACTCGGGGTAGGACAGACCCCTACCTGGTTACGTCTCCCTGTTTTGGTGAAATGGACACCTTGATTTCTTCAAAGACTGCACCCGGTTGCGGACACGCCGCAACCATCTTATGTGTTTTTCTTATTGTATTGTTATTGTTATACCTTGTTATGTTTTTCTAAAAAATATGTTTAGTCCCGGAGTACTAAATTTCACTAGGGGGGAATGTGACACCCCAGGGGTCTGGTTGCCACAGTGATAGAGATATTACGTCTGAGAGCAGGTGGGAGGTCCTTTGGTCAGGGATCCTGTGCATGCCACACCTCCTGCCCAGTCTTGGGAGGGGAAGAACTTCCCCTATATAAACCCGGGGCTGAAGCAGGGTTAGCAGTCAAGGAGAGTAGAGACAAGAAACAGTCACAGGAAGAAACAGCAGAAGCTCAGTGGGAGCAATACTACTACAAGTCAGGGGCTGGCAGCTGCAGAGCTCGCCCTGACTGAGAAGATTTCTTACCGGACACGGAGTCCGAGGCTGTGGGGACTAACTCCTACCCAGCAGCAGAATCCGTCAGGCAGGGGATTTCAGGTCCTCTGGCCAAGAAGCCCGAAGGCACGGTCACACGCGTGGGACCAGCACCGCCATCGTGGAGCGGAAGCCATTAGAAGGCCCCGAGTCACCGGCCATACGGGTGAGCACCACACGGTACACTCAGGGACGTGGGCTACTTATACCCGCTTCTAGCAAGGTAGCCAGAAGAGTACAGTCAGTTTGGGAGGCCTACAACTCCACCTGGCCAGGGGAGATCCCATCTGCTCAAGGACTGACCAGGCCCCAATCGCTAGCCAGTACTCCGGGAGGGTCTATCATTGTCACCAGTAAAGACCCTGAACTACACAGTACCGTCTCCGAGTGGTTCCTGCTACCCCCATCATCCACATCTGCTGCCCTGAGGCCATACCCCTCCCGTTGGGGGTTATACCATCTACGCTGCACCATCCATCCACCGGCCTCAGCGGACTGTCCTGCAGCGGCAGCTCCATAGCTGCATTCAACGGGTGGCGTAGTCGTACAACATCTACCGCCGATACATCGCCGCTCAGTTTGACTCCCTGGGCACGGACCGGGTCGCCGCCACGAGACTACAACCCTCAAGAGATCCGGCTCCGGGTAAGCTCCCGCGTGCGCAACGCAGCGCGACACAGGCCCAGGGGCGCGTCATATACAGTGTACCAGACTTGCATTATGGTCGTGTCCAGTGGCCTGTCATGTTGTGAGTTGTAGTACTCTATGTATATGACGCACCCCCTGGGCCATGTTGTGCAGCGTTGCGCATGCGGGGAATACCCGGAGCCGGATCTGATAGGGGTAGTAGTCCTCGTGGCGGTCACCCGGTCCGTGCCCAGGGTGTCAAACCAAGTGGCAGAACTTAGAATAAGATGTTATATTGTTCGACTACGCCACCCGTTGATTGCGGCTATGAAGCCACCGCTGCAGGGCAGACCGCTGAGGCCGGTGGTACGGGTGTGCAGCGTGGATAGTATAACCCCCAACGGGAGGGGTATGGCCCCAGGGCAGCAGGCGAAGAGGGGATGATGGTAGTGATGTTATAGTAGTCCCCGTCCTAATAGTGCTAATGCGACAAGGAATCAGTGAGACGTACAGCTGCAGTTTTCAATGCTTTACTCACAGTTCTTTATCAGGTCCCTTGTGCGCAGTCAAGACCGCCCGAGTCATGCTGCGTCCACCAGGTCAGGGACTCGGCCAACTCCCAGGCAATTCCAGAGCGTGGTCCAGAGCTCCCCTCTCTTCCTTCCTACTGGCCGTCCCCACCAGGGACCCACCTTTGTCCGGCTCCCTCGGGCCTTCTGGTGGCGAAGCCTTTCCCGGTTTCCCTGACCCTATACGGTATGCCTTCCTGGTGGATATGGTGAGGGGTCGCGCCAAGACTTGACCACGACCTCCGGTTCCTGGCTAAGGATAATTGGCCTCCACCAGTTTGGGATCCGGTACCCTGTTCTGCCAACCCTTCACCCGTTATTCCGTGGGATCTTAGGGTTCCCTCTTTTCTTGCGTCTCTGGGCCTTTCCTGGTGTTTATGTTCCTTCTTCCTCTTACTTCTCTCTCTCTCTCTGCTTCAGGCCTCCACTTCAGGCCTGGCTCTGGAGCTGGGCCCGGACTGAGCCACAGCTCCCTGTCAGCCCTCTCTGGCTGAACTCTCTCAGACTGCACTCCTCTGCACCTCTCCCCCGTTCTATCATGGTGCCCACCTTTTATACTCCCTTCTGACACCCGAGCCCAGGTGACCAGCACCCAATGGGCTCCTACCTATGCCCAGAGTCCCTCCCCTGTCTGCTCCTACACCACTGGGATGTTCCTCCCCCCTCCCCACTCCAGCCAGGGACAGACGCTGTCGTACCTGCACATCTATCTGGTGGGAGTACCGTTGATCTGTCCCCCAGAAATGGGGTGAGTGTGGTGCATGCAGCTAACTGAGCCCCGTTCCACACTCCATCCTTACCCGGGAGTGGAATACCGCACCTCTGGTTCGAGGTGCAATACCCCTGTAGCAGCCGAGTCCTCGGGGTGCTACATTTACAGTATAACATATTTGCATTATGGTCATGTCCAGTGGTCGGTCATGTTGGGGGTTGTAGTGTCTATGTATACAGTATAACAGACTTGCATTATGGTCGTGTCCAGTGGCCTGTCATGTTGAGGGTTGTTGTGCTCTATGTATACAGTATAACAGACTTGCATTATGGTCATGTCCAGTAGTCGGTCATGTTGGGAGTTGTAGTGTCTATGTATACAGTGTACCAGACTTGCATTATGGTCATGTCCAGTGGTCGGTCATGTTGGGGGTTGTAGTGTCTATGTATACAGTGTACCAGACTTGCATTATGGTCATGTCCAGTGGTCGGTCATGTTGGGGGTTGTAGTGTCTGTGTATACAGTGTACCAGACTTGCATTATGGTCATGTCCAGTGGTCGGTCATGTTGGGGGTTGTAGTGTCTATGTATACAGTGTACCAGACTTGTATTATGGTCATGTCCAGTGGCCTGTCATGTTGTGAGTTGTAGTACTCTATGTATACAGTATAACATATTTGCATTATGGTCATGTCCAGTGGTCGGTCATGTTGGGGGTTGTAGTGTCTATGTATACAGTATAACAGACTTGCATTATGGTCATGTCCAGTGGTCGGTCATGTTGGGGGTTGTAGTGTCTATGTATACAGTATAACAGACTTGCATTATGGTCATGTCCAGTGGTCGGTCATGTTGAGGGTTGTTGTGCTCTATGTATACAGTGTACCAGACTTGCATTATGGTCGTGTCCAGTGGCCTGTCATGTTGTGAGTTGTAGTACTCTATGTATATGACGCACCCCCTGGGCCATGTTGTGCAGCGTTGCGCATGCGGGGAATACCCGGAGCCGGATCTGATAGGGGTAGTAGACCTCGTGGCGGTCACCCGGTCCGTGCCCAGGGTGTCAAACCAAGTGGCAGAACTTAGAATAAGATGTTATATTGTTCGACTACGCCACCCGTTGATTGCGGCTATGAAGCCACCGCTGCAGGGCAGACCGCTGAGGCCGGTGGTACGGGTGTGCAGCGTGGATAGTATAACCCCCAACGGGAGGGGTATGGCCCCAGGGCAGCAGGCGAAGAGGGGATGATGGTAGTGATGTTATAGTAGTCCCCGTCCTAATAGTGCTAATGCGACAAGGAAT
Organism: Phyllobates terribilis; assembly: GCF_046119375.1. Lineage (NCBI taxonomy): Eukaryota > Metazoa > Chordata > Amphibia > Anura > Dendrobatidae > Phyllobates > Phyllobates terribilis. Next base: position 305,322,428 of record NW_027362772.1, read on the forward strand.
CAGTGAGACGTACAGCTGCAGTTTTCAATGCTTTACTCACAGTTCTTTATCAGGTCCCTTGTGCGCAGTCAAGACCGCCCGAGTCATGCTGCGTCCACCAGGTCAGGGACTCGGCCAACTCCCAGGCAATTCCAGAGCGTGGTCCAGAGCTCCCCTCTCTTCCTTCCTACTGGCCGTCCCCACCAGGGACCCACCTTTGTCCGGCTCCCTCGGGCCTTCTGGTGGCGAAGCCTTTCCCGGTTTCCCTGACCCTATACGGTATGCCTTCCTGGTGGATATGGTGAGGGGTCGCGCCAAGACTTGACCACGACCTCCGGTTCCTGGCTAAGGATAATTGGCCTCCACCAGTTTGGGATCCGGTACCCTGTTCTGCCAACCCTTCACCCGTTATTCCGTGGTATCTTAGGGTTCCCTCTTTTCTTGCGTCTCTGGGCCTTTCCTGGTGTTTATGTTCCTTCTTCCTCTTACTTCTCTCTCTCTCTCTGCTTCAGGCCTCCACTTCAGGCCTGGCTCTGGAGCTGGGCCCGGACTGAGCCACAGCTCCCTGTCAGCCCTCTCTGGCTGCACTCCTCTGCACCTCTCCCACGTTCTATCATGGTGCCCACCTTTTATACTCCCTTCTGACACCCGAGCCCAGGTGACCAGCACCCAATGGGCTCCTACCTATGCCCAGAGTCCCTCCCCTCTCTGCTCCTACACCACTGGGATGTTCCTCCCCCCTCCCCACTCCAGCCAGGGACAGACGCTGTCGTACCTGCACATCTATCTGGTGGGAGTACCGTTGATCTGTCCCCCAGAAATGGGGTGAGTGTAGTGTATGCAGCTAACTGAGCCCCGTTCCACACTCCATTCTTACCCGGGAGTGGAATACCACACCTCTGGTTCGAGGTGCAATACCCCTGTAGCAGCCGAGTCCTCGGGGTGCTACATTTACAGTATAACATATTTGCATTATGGTCATGTCCAGTGGTCGGTCATGTTGGGGGTTGTAGTGTCTATGTATACAGTATAACAGACTTGCATTATGGTCGTGTCCAGTGGCCTGTCATGTTGAGGGTTGTTGTGCTCTATGTATACAGTATAACAGACTTGCATTATGGTCATGTCCAGTAGTCGGTCATGTTGGGAGTTGTAGTGTCTATGTATACAGTGTACCAGACTTGCATTATGGTCATGTCCAGTGGTCGGTCATGTTGGGGGTTGTAGTGTCTATGTATACAGTGTACCAGACTTGCATTATGGTCATGTCCAGTGGTCGGTCATGTTGGGGGTTGTAGTGTCTGTGTATACAGTGTACCAGACTTGCATTATGGTCATGTCCAGTGGTCGGTCATGTTGGGGGTTGTAGTGTCTATGTATACAGTGTACCAGACTTGCATTATGGTCATGTCCAGTGGTCGGTCATGTTGGGGGTTGTAGTGTCTATGTATACAGTATAACATATTTGCATTATGGTCATGTCCAGTGGTCGGTCATGTTGGGGGTTGTAGTGTCTATGTATACAGTATAACAGACTTGCATTATGGTCGTGTCCAGTGGTCGGTCATGTTGGGGGTTGTAGTGTCTATGTATACAGTATAACAGACTTGCATTATGGTCATGTCCAGTCGTCAGTCATGTTGGGGGTTGTAGTGTCTATGTATACAGTATAACAGACTTGCATTATGGTCGTGTCCAGTGGCCTGTCATGTTGTGAGTTGTAGTGCTCTATGTATACAGTATAACATATTTGCATTATGGTCATGTCCAGTGGTCGGTCATGTTGGGGGTTGTAGTGTCTATGTATACAGTATAACAGACTTGCATTATGGTCGTGTCCAGTGGTCGGTCATGTTGGGGGTTGTAGTGTCTATGTATACAGTATAACAGACTTGCATTATGGTCATGTCCAGTGGTCGGTCATGTTGGGGGTTGTAGTGTCTGTGTATACAGTGTACCAGACTTGCATTATGGTCATGTCCAGTGGTCGGTCATGTTGGGGGTTGTAGTGTCTATGTATACAGTGTACCAGACTTGCATTATGGTCATGTCCAGTGGTCGGTCATGTTGGGGGTTGTAGTGTCTATGTATACAGTATAACATATTTGCATTATGGTCATGTCCAGTGGTCGGTCATGTTGGGGGTTGTAGTGTCTATGTATACAGTATAACAGACTTGCATTATGGTCGTGTCCAGTGGTCGGTCATGTTGAGGGTTGTTGTGCTCTATGTATACAGTATAACAGACTTGCATTATGGTCATGTCCAGTGGTCGGTCATGTTGGGGGTTGTAGTGTCTGTGTATACAGTGTACCAGACTTGCATTATGGTCATGTCCAGTGGTCGGTCATGTTGGGGGTTGTAGTGTCTATGTATACAGTGTACCAGACTTGTATTATGGTCATGTCCAGTGGCCTGTCATGTTGTGAGTTGTAGTACTCTATGTATACAGTATAACATATTTGCATTATGGTCATGTCCAGGGGTCGGTCATGTTGGGGGTTGTAGTGTCTATGTATACAGTATAACAGACTTGCATTATGGTCATGTCCAGTGGTCGGTCATGTTGGGGGTTGTAGTGTCTATGTATAGAGTATAACAGACTTGCATTATGGTCATGTCCAGTGGTCGGTCATGTTGAGGGTTGTTGTGCTCTATGTATATGTGACACCCCAGGGGTCTGGTTGCCACAGTGATAGAGATGTTATGTCTGAGAGCAGGTGGGAGGTCCTTTGGTCAGGGATCCTGTGCATGCCACACCTCCTGCCCAGTCTTGGGAGGGGAAGAACTTCCCCTATATAAACCTGGGGCTGAAGCAGGGTTAGGAGTCAAGGAGAGTAGAGACAAGAGACAGTCATAGGAAGAAACAGCAGGAGCTCAGTGGGAGCAATACTACTACGAGTCAGGGGCTGGTAGCTGCAGAGCTCGCCCTGACTGAGAAGCTTTCTTACTGGACCCGGCGTCCGAGGCTGTGGGGACTAACTCTTACCCAGCAGCAGAAGCCGACCGGCAGGGGATTTCAGGTCCTCAGGCCCAGAAACCCGAAGGCACGGTCACACGTGTGGGACCAGCACCGCCATCGTGGAGCGGAAGCCAATAGAAGGCCCCGAGTCACCGGCCATACGGGTGAGCACCACACGGTACACTCAGGGACGTGGGCTACTTATATCCGCTTCTAGCAAGGTAGCCAGAAGAGTACAGTCAGTTTGGGAGGCCTACAACTCCGCCTGGCCAGGGGAGATCCCATCTGCTCAAGGACTGACCAGGCCCCGTTCGCTAGCAAGTACTCCGGGAGGGTCTATCGTTGTTACCAGTAAAGACCCTGAATTACACCGTACCGTCTCTGAGTGGTTCCTGCTACCCCCATCTTCCACGTCGGCTGCCCTGAGGCCATACCCCTCCCGTTGGGGGTTATACTATCACGCTGCACAATTCTACACCGGCCTCAGCGGTCTGCCCTGCAGCGGCAGCTCCATAGCTGCAAATCAACGGGTGGCGTAGTCGACACTCAGATAACATCTATCAAGACTGCCACACACTGAGTCTGACTCCCTGGGCACGGACCGGGTCCCCGCCACTCGGAGACTACAACCCTCATCTGATCCGGTTCCGGGTAAGTCCCCGTGCGCGAGACGCTGCGCGACATAGCAGGCCCAGGGGCGCGTCAACTTTGGCGTAGTCGGCAGGATTTCGTGCCCGCAACCACCGGGTACTGCGTGCCTGAAAAGCAAAGACTGTTCAAACTTACCAGTGGTGAGGTTTCCCGCCATCCGGCGCCATCTTCTGCCTTCTTCCCGCCATCCGCGAAGTTTTCCCGCCATCCGGCGCCATCTTCGGCCTTCTTCCCGCCATCCGTGGAGTTTTCCCGCCATTGGACGCCATCTTGAGGACGCCGCGCGGGAAGAAGAGGGGCGTGGACTTCGAAAGCGCGCGAGAACTGAAGCCCCGCCTCACGTCCGGACGTTGCGTAAGGTCCTGGAAGGAGCCCAGCAGACGCCGACGTCACCGGAGTGCGACGGAAGGTCCTCAACCCTGACGATCTACTGCGGAGCCGCGGCCTACGGAACAGGATCATCGCAAGGTAGGCCACGGTCCACTAGGGGGGAGGAAGATGTCGGATACGGAGGAGAGCTTCACTGCCTCAACCCCCGCCAGCGCCACCGCTGCTGCAGTTATGCCCTTCACCATGCCCTATATCCCGGGAGCAGCTTGGCTACCCCAGTACTCAGGGGAGTCACATACCCTGCATGACTTTAGAGAAAAGCTGGATAGCCTCTTCCAGGTGTACCCCCTCACAGAAGAGCAAAAAGTGAGCATCCTGGTGGCCCAACTAAACGAGGACAGGCTGTTGACTGAACAATTTATAGAGGGACTGTATTGTAATGCCCACTGAACCCAGTTGCGGGCGATGGCCTTACAGGATCCCCATCTGGGCTTTGCACAGTTCAAGGACAGAGCCATCCGGGTGCTCCGAGAACCGGCACTGGGTGGCGTTATGACCCACAGGCGCCCAGCTATTACTTACCACCAGGAGGCGGCGCCCTTGTCGGCAGGGCCTGTGGGAGCTGATGCGCAGGCTTTGGACAATGACCCGGCTCCAGACCTACACCATCAGGTCCAAGAGCTAGCTAAGAGCGTTGCTGCGCTAACCCGAACTGTGCAGTCTTTACAGGTTTCCACCCCAGGGAAGATCCAGCTGGCATCCGGACCGGAGGACATCCCGTGGCGTCGACCAAGGAGGACCCCACCGGCCAGAGGAAGACCCAGCGACCGATACAACGAGGACGGACAACCCATCTGCCGCCGCTGCAATCAACCCGGACATATGGCAAGGTACTGTTCTTTAAACGGGCACAACCTGGGGTAGAGGGCCAACCCCCAGGAAAAAGATCACCAGGCCCATCGAACTGGCGCGACAGATATGTGGGAGGACGTCCAGTCTTGCCTGTGGTACTGGATGGCATTCCCATGAGTGCCCTACTGGACACTGGGTCACAGGTCACCACCATCCCGTACGTGCTCTTTAAGCAGTACTGGAATGACTCGGATATTACCCGCTACCCTGACGACGACTTGAGTATCATCGCCAGCAATGGCCAGCCCGTGCCACAGATCGGATTTAAAGAGGTGACCATCAAAATCGGTAGAGTCGAACTGGCAGCACAGGGACTGATCATTGTAGATATTGACAAACATGAGAGTCACCCAAAAATAACTCTAGGAACTAATGTAATTGAAAATTGTCTTGCAGAGGTGATTTTCCTTTTACAGCAGGTTGCCAAGAACGCCAGCTCCGGCGAGCAGCGGGTGCTCCAGAAAGAGATCCGGGCACTGATGCGACGGCAACAGGTGGAACTCTCCGGCGGTGAGATTGGTAGCGTAAGAATGTGTGACCCTTTTCCTATTGCCATGCCCCCAAAAAGTGAAATGATGATTTGGTGCCGGGCAGCTATTGGTCTGAGAGGTAGGGATTACCAGGCAATGGTAGAACCAGTTTACTCAGACAGTAGGCCCACCATTTTGACAGCACGGGGGGTGGTTGATGTACGCCATGGGAGGGTGCCCGTTCGCATAATAAATATCGGGGAGAGGGAAGTGTACCTAGCCAAATTATATACCATTAACCAAAATTCTATACAATCTGTGGAACCCTTGCCTCCATCTCACCCGGAGGAAGGTAACGGCTCTAAGAAAAACATGGAGGACTGGTGTCAGCAACTACATCTGGGTACTGACTCCACTCCCTCACACCACAAGCAAGGAGTCTATCGGGTGGTTCAGGAGTACGAGAGAGTGTTCAGTAAACACCCGTTAGACTTCGGGCGAGTCAAGGGGGTAGAACACCACATCCCCACGGGAGACCATCCTCCTATAAAACAGAGGTATCGACCCGTACCCCCTGCCCACTACCAACACGCCAAGGGGATGCTTAGAGACATGAAGGAGGCTGGGGTGATCAGGGATAGCTGTAGCCCCTGGGCAGCTCCACTAGTCTTAGTCAGAAAAAAAAGACAACACCATGAGGATGTGTGTAGATTACCGAAAAATCAACCGTATCACACACAAGGATGCGTACCCCTTACCAAGGTTAGAGGAGTCATTGGCTGCTTTAAGATCTGCTAACTTCTTCTCTACCTTGGATCTCACTAGCGGGTACTGGCAGGTTCCTGTAGCAGAGGCGGACCGGGAGAAGACCGCATTCACCACCCCGATGGGACTTAGCGAGTTCACCTGCATGCCGTTCGGACTCTGCAACGCACCAGGAACCTTCCAACGACTAATGGAGTGTTGTCTGGGCCACAGAAACTTCGAGACGGTCCTGTTGTACCTGGACGATGTCATCGTATATTCCAAGACGTATGAGGACCACCTGAAACACCTGGCGGAAGTGTTCGAAGCTCTGGCGAGTTACGGCCTAAAGGTGAAACCCTCCAAGTGTCACCTCCTGAAACCAAAGGTGCAGTACCTGGGACACGTGGTGAGCGCTGACGGAGTGGCTCCCGACCCTGATAAGATCACCGCAATTAAGGAATGGCCAAGCCCCTCCAGCGTAAAAGAAGTGCGGCAGTTCCTCGGGTTGGTAGGCTACTACCGAAGGTTTATTCCCGGTTTCACCAAAAAGGCAGCACCTATGCAGGACCTCCTGATAGGCCAGTCCCGGAAGGCCAAGAACCAGAAGCCGCCCTTCAAATGGGAGGAGCTGGAAGAAGAGTCCTTCCGCCAGCTGAAGATGGCCCTCACGGGGGACGAAATCCTGGCGTACCCGGATTATAGCCAGCCCTTTATCCTCTACACCGACGCCAGTAACATCGGGCTAGGAGCCGTACTGTCCCAGATCCAGCAGGGGAAGGAACGAGTAATCGCCTACGCCAGCCGAAAACTGCGACCCACCGAAAGGAACCCCGAGAATTACAGCTCATTTAAGCTAGAGTTCCTGGCCGTAGTATGGGCAGTCACCGAGCGCTTTAAGCATTACCTCGCTTCTTCCCGGTTCACCGTGTACACGGATAACAACCCGTTGACACACCTGGACACGGCAAGACTCGGTGCCCTGGAGCAGAGGTGGATGGCCCGTCTGTCCAACTACGAGTTCACAATCAAATACCGGGCCGGACGCTCCAATACCAATGCGGATGCCCTGTCCAGGATGCCCAACCTGCCGGACGAAGGAGAAGATCCGGAGGGACTGGAAGAAGTTGAACTCCCTGCGTTCCACCGTCATGGGACTATCCAGTATTCCCACCGGGTAAGGAGTAAGCAGGCTGCTACGTTGAACCCCTTACCTCACTACAACTGGGCGGAAACGCAAGACAGCGACCCTGCCGTCCGACTGGTGAAGGAGATGCTGACTCGCCCGGAGGCTTGCCTTGAACCAGACGCTCCGGAGGAAGCCAAACAACTATGGGCAGAGAAGAGTCGACTGTTCCTTTACAAGGGGAAGTTGTGCCGCAGAATGGTTAACTCCCGGACGCATGAACTACTCTGGCAAGTAGTGGTGCCACGAAGAGACGCAGCCATGGTGATGGAGGCATACCACGACGGAGCTGGACACTTCGGGTGGAAGAAGCTGGAGTTCCTGCTGCGCGAGCGATTCCACTGGGTAGGCATGAGGGGAACCATTGAGAAGTGGTGCAGAGACTGTGGCCCGTGCAACCTGAGAAGGAAGGACCGTGCCAGCCAGAAGACTCCCCTGCAGTCCATCGTCACCCGGCAACCGTTGGAACTGGTAGCCTTGGATCATGTAAAACTGACCCCAAGCAGAAGTGGCTACGTCTACGCGTTAACCATCGTGGATCATTACTCCCGGTTCTTGGTTGTCGTCCCCGTCAAGGACTTAACGGCTCAAACAGCAGCTAGAGCCTTCCAGCAGCACTTTTGCCGTCCACACGGGTACCCGGACCAAGTGCTGACGGACCAGGGACCTGCCTTTGAAGCGGAGGTCTTCCAGGAATTCTGCAATCTGTATGGCTGCCGGAAGATAAGGACGACACCCTACCATCCGCAAACTAATGGACTTTGTGAGAAAATGAACCAGGTGGTAATGGATCTTTTAAAAACGTTGCCCCTGGAAGAACGCAGTCTGTGGCCTGAGAAGTTGCCCGATCTGGTGGACCTATACAACCACATCCCGGTAGGTTCCACCAACTGTACCCCGGCTTACCTAATGAGGGCAAGACCTGGTAAGTTACCTGTTGACCTGGAAATGGGAGTCCTGACACCCGAGGACACTTCACCAGAAACAGACTGGGACACAGAGAGGCAGCAGCAGTACCGGAGAGTACAGGAGAGCGTGGAGCGAAGTCTCTGTCAGGCTAGGGAAAGACAAGAGAAAACTTACAACCAGTATGCTCCCGCTGTTCCCCTGGTACCCGGAGAGCAGGTCTTGAAGAGGAAGAGACGGCTCCACAAGTTGGACGACCAGTGGGAAAAGGACCCGTACACCGTACTGCCCTCAAGCCACGAGAACCCGAAGGTTTGTACCATCAGTAAAGACGGAGGGGAAACCACAGCTATTGTATCCCGGGACCACCTGAAGAAGTGTCCCGAACAACTGAGGAACCCTGAAGAGGAACAAGAAGACCATCGACCCGTAGAGGAAAGGGAAGAGATGGTTAGTACTGTGCTCGGGGACTTCCCTCGGTCTTGGACTCAAGTCAATGGTGCAGTTGTGGTACCCGTACTCACCTTCCTCCAACCAGCATCCCAAGCAGCTACGGAGCAACAGGCAGAGCTGGAAGAACAGCCGGTCCAGGAGGCAGAAGACCCCACACCCGCAGACCAGGAGGATCAACCCTCTGCTTGCAGTGAGCCTGCCATATCCCTAGTGAGCCAAAGAGCCGGTAGACAGCTGCCCAGTTTACCCTTGACAGCTCCTACACCCTGTAGTTCAGGGCTAGGCAGTCAGCTCCGTAGGTCCACTAGGGCCACTAGAGGCCAGTTACCCGCACGGTGGAGGATTTGAAGTGTATAAATTGTTTTATTTATGTTTACCTGTGTATTGTTGCTTGTGTATAATTTTGTGTTTCTAGTTATTTGTAGGAGTCCTTGGTGGATTTACCGGGAATCCTTGTACATAGTTGGAGCGTAACCCAGGACGGACTAAAGACTGTTAAGGACTCGGGGTAGGACAGACCCCCTACCTGGTTACGTCTCCCTGTTTTGGTGAAATGGACACCTTGCTTTTCTTCAAAGACTGCACCCGGTTGCGGACACGCCGTAACCATCTTATGTGTTTTTCTTATTGTATTGTTATTGTTATACCTTGTTATGTTTTTCTAAAAATATGTTTAGTCCCGGAGTACTAAATTTCACTAGGGGGGAATGTGACACCCCAGGGGTCTGGTTGCCACAGTGATAGAGATGTTATGTCTGAGAGCAGGTGGGAGGTCCTTTGGTCAGGGATCCTGTGCATGCCACACCTCCTGCCCAGTCTTGGGAGGGGAAGAACTTCCCCTATATAAACCCGGGGCTGAAGCAGGGTTAGGAGTCTAGGAGAGTAGAGACAAGAAACAGTCATAGGAAGAAACAGCAGGAGCTCAGTGGGAGCAATACTACTACGAGTCAGGGGCTGGCAGCTGCAGAGCTCGCCCTGACTGAGAAGCTTTCTTACCGGACCCGGCGTCCGAGGCTGTGGGGACTAACTCTTACCCAGCAGCAGAAGCCGACCGACAGGGGATTTCAGGTCCTCAGGCCCAGAAACCCGAAGGCACGGTCACACGTGTGGGACCAGCACCGCCATCGTGGAGCGGAAGCCAATAGAAGGCCCCGAGTCACCGGCCATACGGGTGAGCACCACACGGTACACTCAGGGACGTGGGCTACTTATATCCGCTTTTAGCAAGGTAGCCAGAAGAGTACAGTCAGTTTGGGAGGCCTACAACTCCGCCTGGCCAGGGGAGATCCCATCTGCTCAAGGACTGACCAGGCCCCGTTCGCTAGCAAGTACTCCGGGAGGGTCTATCGTTGTTACCAGTAAAGACCCTGAATTACACCGCACCGTCTCTGAGTGGTTCCTGCTACCCCCATCTTCCACGTCGGCTGCCCTGAGGCCATACCCCTCCCGTTGGGGGTTATACTATCACGCTGCACAATTCTACACCGGCCTCAGCGGTCTGCCCTGCAGCGGCAGCTCCATAGCTGCAAATCAACGGGTGTCGTAGTCGACACTCAGATAACATCTATCAAGACTGCCACACACTGAGTCTGACTCCCTGGGCACGGACCGGGTCCCCGCCACTCGGAGACTACAACCCTCATCTGATCCGGTTCCGGGTAAGTCCCCGTGCGCGAGACGCTGCGCGACACAGCAGGCCCAGGGGCGCGTCATATACAGTGTACCAGACTTGCATTATGGTCGTGTCCAGTGGCCTGTCATGTTGTGAGTTGTAGTACTCTATGTATATGACGCACCCCCTGGGCCATGTTGTGCAGCGTTGCGCATGCGGGGAATACCCGGAGCCGGATCTGATAGGGGTAGTAGTCCTCGTGGCGGTGACCCGGTCCGTGCCCAGGGTGTCAAACCAAGTGGCAGAACTTAGAATAAGATGTTATATTGTTCGACTACGCCACCCGTTGATTGCGGCTATGAAGCCACCGCTGCAGGGCAGACCGCTGAGGCCGGTGGTACGGGTGTGCAGCGTGGATAGTATAACCCCCAACGGGAGGGGTATGGCCCCAGGGCAGCAGGCGAAGAGGGGATGATGGTAGTGATGTTATAGTAGTCCCCGTCCTAATAGTGCTAATGCGACAAGGAATCAGTGAGACGTACAGCTGCAGTTTTCAATGCTTTACTCACAGTTCTTTATCAGGTCCCTTGTGCGCAGTCAAGACCGCCCGAGTCATGCTGCGTCCACCAGGTCAGGGACTCGGCCAACTCCCAGGCAATTCCAGAGCGTGGTCCAGAGCTCCCCTCTCTTCCTTCCTACTGGCCGTCCCCACCAGGGACCCACCTTTGTCCGGCTCCCTCGGGCCTTCTGGTGGCGAAGCCTTTCCCGGTTTCCCTGACCCTATACGGTATGCCTTCCTGGTGGATATGGTGAGGGGTCGCGCCAAGACTTGACCACGACCTCCGGTTCCTGGCTAAGGATAATTGGCCTCCACCAGTTTGGGATCCGGTACCCTGTTCTGCCAACCCTTCACCCGTTATTCCGTGGGATCTTAGGGTTCCCTCTTTTCTTGCGTCTCTGGGCCTTTCCTGGTGTTTATGTTCCTTCTTCCTCTTACTTCTCTCTCTCTCTCTGCTTCAGGCCTCCACTTCAGGCCTGGCTCTGGAGCTGGGCCCTGACTGAGCCACAGCTCCCTGTCAGCCCTCTCTGGCTGAACTCTCTCAGACTGCACTCCTCTGCACCTCTCCCCCGTTCTATCATGGTGCCCACCTTTTATACTCCCTTCTGACACCCGAGCCCAGGTGACCAGCACCCAATGGGCTCCTACCTATGCCCAGAGTCCCTCCCCTGTCTGCTCCTACACCACTGGGATATTCCTCCCCCCTCCCCACTCCAGCCAGGGACAGACGCTGTCGTACCTGCACATCTATCTGGTGGGAGTACCGTTGATCTGTCCCCCGGAAATGGGGTGAGTGTAGTGTATGCAGCTAACTGAGCCCCGTTCCACACTCCATCCTTACCCGGGAGTGGAATACCGCACCTCTGGTTCGAGGTGCAATACCCCTGTAGCAGCCGAGTCCTCGGGGTGCTACATTCCCCCCTGGTAAATCACAGCACGTCCTCGGGCTGGAATAGAATAAAAACATTTTAAACATACAAATATTTTTAAAGTGCACTCGCATATAAGACATTAACTATGAACTCATCCCCTTTATGGGAGGTACTCTGTTCTTCTTAACGTTACTGGCATAAAACATTTTTAAAACATTCTACTAATGCCACCGGAACTCTTTTGTAAAACACTATATAAAACTTTTGGCATTATCATTTTAGCAGCATATTAAACTTTCCATTATAAGACATTTTTTTTTTTTACACAAACATTTTCAACACATATCCTTGAGCTCCGGCCACTGTGCAACTTGCGACCAGGTAAAGTGCAACAGACACTACTTCCAAGGTAGAAAGGCAGTTCTTATAAAACCAATAGGGGGCGCTTTAAGAAGCGCAACTATGTACAAGGGTATGGCCGCTCTCAGTCCTCGGCCAGTGGGAATAGGGGAATGGCTGCTCACAGTCCTCAGCCTTGTTAGGGATTAGGGGCACACAGGTAACAGTTCTTTAACAGTTCCATACTAGTCCCAACGGGGACCACACTTCAATCAGCAAGAGTCCTTGTACCCCGACGGGTAACTATATACAGTTCCACTTTACCATTCTCTAATAATGGTGTCCTCCTTGTTCTTCCGGGTAGTCTTCAGGTCTGTCCGGACCCTCGATGTACTCTGTTTCTTGGTGGTACTGTAGCTCCTCCTCCGTGAGCCTGTGAACGTGGAGGGCGTATGGTCCTTTGGCACCCTTGTGCCGGGTGAAGGTGACCACATCACCCGGGTAGAGATCACGTCCACGGTGTCCCTCCGGCAGGTGGCTGTGGCAGTGAAGCTCTCCTCTGTATCCGACATCCTCCTCCCCCCTAGTGGACCGTGGCCTACCTTGCGATGATCCTCTTCCGTAGGCCGCGGCTCCGCAGTGGATCGTCAGGGTTGAGGACCTTCCGTCGCGCTCCTGTGACGTCGGCGTCTGCTGGGCTCCTTCCAGAACCTTACGCAACGTCCGGACGTGAGGCGGAGCTTCAGTTTTCGCGCGCTTTCGGAGTCCACGCCCCTCTTCTTCCCGCGCGGCGTCCTCAAGATGGCGTCCAATGGCGGGAAAACTCCACGGATGGCGGGAAGAAGGCAGAAGATGGCGTCGGATGGCGGGAAAACTCCACGGATGGCGGGAATCCTCTGGAATTGGCGGGAGACTTCTTTTTGAGGTACATGTGAACTTTTCTTCAGGCACGCAGTACCCGGTGGTTGCGGGCACGAGATCCTGCCGACTACACCAAAGTTGACGCACCCCCTGGGCCATGTTGTGCAGCGTTGCGCATGCGGGGAATACCCGGAGCCGGATCTGATAGGGGTAGTAGTCCTCGTGGCGGTGACCCGGTCCGTGCCCAGGGTGTCAAACCAAGTGGCAGAACTTAGAATAAGATGTTATATTGTTCGACTACGCCACCCGTTGATTGCGGCTATGAAGCCACCGCTGCAGGGCAGACCGCTGAGGCCGGTGGTACGGGTGTGCAGCGTGGATAGTATAACCCCCAAAGGGAGGGGTATGGCCCCAGGGCAGCAGGCGAAGAGGGGATGATGGTAGTGATGTTATAGTAGTCCCCGTCCTAATAGTGCTAATGCGACAAGGAATCAGTGAGACGTACAGCTGCAGTTTTCAATGCTTTACTCACAGTTCTTTATCAGGTCCCTTGTGCGCAGTCAAGACCGCCCGAGTCATGCTGCGTCCACCAGGTCAGGGACTCGGCCAACTCCCAGGCAATTCCAGAGCGTGGTCCAGAGCTCCCCTCTCTTCCTTCCTACTGGCCGTCCCCACCAGGGACCCACCTTTGTCCGGCTCCCTCGGGCCTTCTGGTGGTGAAGCCTTTCCCGGTTTCCCTGACCCTATACGGTATGCCTTCCTGGTGGATATGGTGAGGGGTCGCGCCAAGACTTGACCACGACCTCCGGTTCCTGGCTAAGGATAATTGGCCTCCACCAGTTTGGGATCCGGTACCCTGTTCTGTCAACCCTTCACCCGTTATTCCGTGGGATCTTAGGGTTCCCTCTTTTCTTGCATCTCTGGGCCTTTCCTGGTGTTTATGTTCCTTCTTCCTCTTACTTCTCTCTCTCTCTCTGCTTCAGGCCTCCAGTTCAGGCCTGGCTCTGGAGCTGGGCCCTGACTGAGCCACAGCTCCCTGTCAGCCCTCTCTGGCTGAACTCTCTCAGACTGCACTCCTCTGCACCTCTCCCCCGTTCTATCATGGTGCCCACCTTTTATACTCCCTTCTGACACCCGAGCCCAGGTGACCAGCACCCAATGGGCTCCTACCTATGCCCAGAGTCCCTCCCCTGTCTGCTCCTACACCACTGGGATATTCCTCCCCCCTCCCCACTCCAGCCAGGGACAGACGCTGTCGTACCTGCACATCTATCTGGTGGGAGTACCGTTGATCTGTCCCCCAGAAATGGGGTGAGTGTAGTGTATGCAGCTAACTGAGCCCCGTTCCACACTCCATCCTTACCCGGGAGTGGAATACCGCACCTCTGGTTCGAGGTGCAATACCCCTGTAGCAGCCGAGTCCTCGGGGTGCTACATTTACAGTATAACATATTTGCATTATGGTCATGTCCAGTGGTCGGTCATGTTGGGGGTTGTAGTGTCTATGTATACAGTATAACAGACTTGCATTATGGTCGTGTCCAGTGGCCTGTCATGTTGTGAGTTGTAGTGCTCTATGTATACAGTATAACATATTTGCATTATGGTCATGTCCAGTGGTCGGTCATGTTGGGGGTTGTAGTGTCTATGTATACAGTATAACAGACTTGCATTATGGTCGTGTCCAGTGGTCGGTCATGTTGAGGGTTGTTGTGCTCTATGTATACAGTATTACAGACTTGCATTATGGTCATGTCCAGTGGTCGGTCATGTTGTGAGTTGTAGTACTCTATGTATACAGTATAACATATTTGCATTATAGTCATGTCCAGTGGTCGGTCATGTTGGGAGTTGTAGTGTCTATGTATACAGTATAACAGACTTGCATTATGGTCATGTCCAGTGGTCGGTCATGTTGGGGGTTGTAGTGTCTATGTATACAGTATAACAGACTTGCATTATGGTCATGTCCAGTGGTCGGTCATGTTGGGGGTTGTAGTGTCTATGTATACAGTATAACAGACTTGCATTATGGTCGTGTCCAGTGGTCGGTCATGTTGAGGGTTGTAGTGTCTATGTATACAGTGTACCAGACTTGCATTATGGTCATGTCCAGTGGTCGGTCATGTTGAGGGTTGTAGTGTCTATGTATACAGTATAACAGACTTGCATTATGGTCGTGTCCAGTGGTCGGTCATGTTGGGGGTTGTAGTACTCTATGTATACAGTGTAACAGACTTGCATTATGGTCATGTCCAGTGGTCGGTCATGTTGGGGGTTGTAGTGTCTATGTATACAGTATAACAGACTTGCATTATGGTCGTGTCCAGTGGTCGGTCATGTTGGGGGTTGTAGTGTCTATGTATACAGTGTACCAGACTTGCATTATGGTCGTGTCCAGTGGTCGGTCATGTTGGGGGTTGTAGTGTCTATGTATACAGTGTACCAGACTTGCATTATGGTCGTGTCCAGTGGCCTGTCATGTTGGGGGTTGTAGTGTCTATGTATACAGTGTACCAGACTTGCATTATGGTCGTGTCCAGTGGTCTGTCATGTTGTGAGTTGTAGTACTCTATGTATACAGTATAACATATTTGCATTATGGTCATGTCCAGTGGTCGGTCATGTTGGGAGTTGTAGTGTCTATGTATACAGTATAACAGACTTGCATTATGGTCATGTCCAGTGGTCGGTCATGTTGGGGGTTGTAGTGTCTATGTATACAGTATAACAGACTTGCATTATGGTCGTGTCCAGTGGTCGGTCATGTTGGGGGTTGTAGTGTCTATGTATACAGTGTACCAGACTTGCATTATGGTCGTGTCCAGTGGTCGGTCATGTTGGGGGTTGTAGTACTCTATGTATACAGTATAACAGACTTGCATTATGGTCATGTCCAGTGGTCGGTCATGTTGGGGGTTGTAGTGTCTATGTATACAGTATAACAGACTTGCATTATGGTCGTGTCCAGTGGTCGGTCATGTTGAGGGTTGTAGTGTCTATGTATACAGTGTACCAGACTTGCATTATGGTCATGTCCAGTGGTCGGTCATGTTGAGGGTTGTAGTGTCTATGTATACAGTATAACAGACTTGCATTATGGTCGTGTCCAGTGGTCGGTCATGTTGGGGGTTGTAGTACTCTATGTATACAGTGTAACAGACTTGCATTATGGTCATGTCCAGTGGTCGGTCATGTTGGGGGTTGTAGTGTCTATGTATACAGTATAACAGACTTGCATTATGGTCGTGTCCAGTGGTCGGTCATGTTGGGGGTTGTAGTGTCTATGTATACAGTGTACCAGACTTGCATTATGGTCGTGTCCAGTGGTCGGTCATGTTGGGGGTTGTAGTGTCTATGTATACAGTGTACCAGACTTGCATTATGGTCGTGTCCAGTGGCCTGTCATGTTGGGGGTTGTAGTGTCTATGTATACAGTGTACCAGACTTGCATTATGGTCGTGTCCAGTGGTCTGTCATGTTGTGAGTTGTAGTACTCTATGTATACAGTATAACATATTTGCATTATGGTCATGTCCAGTGGTCGGTCATGTTGGGAGTTGTAGTGTCTATGTATACAGTATAACAGACTTGCATTATGGTCATGTCCAGTGGTCGGTCATGTTGGGGGTTGTAGTGTCTATGTATACAGTATAACAGACTTGCATTATGGTCGTGTCCAGTGGTCGGTCATGTTGGGGGTTGTAGTGTCTATGTATACAGTGTACCAGACTTGCATTATGGTCGTGTCCAGTGGTCGGTCATGTTGGGGGTTGTAGTACTCTATGTATACAGTATAACAGACTTGCATTATGGTCATGTCCAGTGGTCGGTCATGTTGGGGGTTGTAGTGTCTATGTATACAGTATAACAGACTTGCATTATGGTCGTGTCCAGTGGTCGGTCATGTTGCGGGTTGTAGTGTTTTATGTATACAGTGTACCAGACTTGCATTATGGTCATGTCCAGTGGTCGGTCATGTTGGGGGTTGTAGTGTCTATGTATACAGTATAACAGACTTGCATTATGGTCGTGTCCAGTGGTCGGTCATGTTGGGGGTTGTAGTACTCTATGTATACAGTATAACAGACTTGCATTATGGTCATGTCCAGTGGTCGGTCATGTTGGGGGTTGTAGTGTCTATGTATACAGTATAACAGACTTGCATTATGGTCGTGTCCAGTGGTCGGTCATGTTGGGGGTTGTAGTGCTCTATGTATACAGTATAACAGACTTGCATTATGGTCGTGTCCAGTGGCCTGTCATGTTGTGAGTTGTAGTACTCTATGTATACAGTATAACATATTTGCATTATAGTCATGTCCAGTGGTCGGTCATGTTGGGGGTTGTAGTGTCTATGTATACAGTGTACCAGACTTGCATTATGGTCATGTCCAGTGGTCGGTCATGTTGGGGGTTGTAGTGTCTATGTATACAGTATAACAGACTTGCATTATGGTCGTGTCCAGTGGCCTGTCATGTTGTGAGTTGTAGTACTCTATGTATACAGTATAACATATTTGCATTATAGTCATGTCCAGTGGTCGGTCATGTTGGGAGTTGTAGTGTCTATGTATACAGTATAACAGACTTGCATTATGGTCATGTCCAGTGGTCGGTCATGTTGGGGGTTGTAGTGTCTATGTATACAGTATAACAGACTTGCATTATGGTCATGTCCAGTGGTCGGTCATGTTGGGGGTTGTAGTGTCTATGTATACAGTATAACAGACTTGCATTATGGTCGTGTCCAGTGGTCGGTCATGTTGAGGGTTGTAGTGTCTATGTATACAGTGTACCAGACTTGCATTATGGTCATGTCCAGTGGTCGGTCATGTTGAGGGTTGTAGTGTCTATGTATACAGTATAACAGACTTGCATTATGGTCGTGTCCAGTGGTCGGTCATGTTGGGGGTTGTAGTACTCTATGTATACAGTATAACAGACTTGCATTATGGTCATGTCCAGTGGTCGGTCATGTTGGGGGTTGTAGTGTCTATGTATACAGTATAACAGACTTGCATTATGGTCGTGACCAGTGGTCGGTCATGTTGGGGGTTGTAGTGTCTATGTATACAGTGTACCAGACTTGCATTATGGTCGTGTCCAGTGGTCGGTCATGTTGGGGGTTGTAGTGTCTATGTATACAGTGTACCAGACTTGCATTATGGTCGTGTCCAGTGGCCTGTCATGTTGGAGGTTGTAGTGTCTATGTATACAGTGTACCAGACTTGCATTATGGTCGTGTCCAGTGGTCTGTCATGTTGTGAGTTGTAGTACTCTATGTATACAGTATAACATATTTGCATTATGGTCATGTCCAGTGGTCGGTCATGTTGGGAGTTGTAGTGTCTATGTATACAGTATAACAGACTTGCATTATGGTCATGTCCAGTGGTCGGTCATGTTGGGGGTTGTAGTGTCTATGTATACAGTATAACAGACTTGCATTATGGTCGTGTCCAGTGGTCGGTCATGTTGGGGGTTGTAGTGTCTATGTATACAGTGTACCAGACTTGCATTATGGTCGTGTCCAGTGGTCGGTCATGTTGGGGGTTGTAGTACTCTATGTATACAGTATAACAGACTTGCATTATGGTCATGTCCAGTGGTCGGTCATGTTGGGGGTTGTAGTGTCTATGTATACAGTATAACAGACTTGCATTATGGTCGTGTCCAGTGGTCGGTCATGTTGCGGGTTGTAGTGTTTTATGTATACAGTGTACCAGACTTGCATTATGGTCATGTCCAGTGGTCGGTCATGTTGGGGGTTGTAGTGTCTATGTATACAGTATAACAGACTTGCATTATGGTCGTGTCCAGTGGTCGGTCATGTTGGGGGTTGTAGTACTCTATGTATACAGTATAACAGACTTGCATTATGGTCATGTCCAGTGGTCGGTCATGTTGGGGGTTGTAGTGTCTATGTATACAGTATAACAGACTTGCATTATGGTCGTGTCCAGTGGTCGGTCATGTTGGGGGTTGTAGTGCTCTATGTATACAGTATAACAGACTTGCATTATGGTCGTGTCCAGTGGCCTGTCATGTTGTGAGTTGTAGTACTCTATGTATACAGTATAACATATTTGCATTATAGTCATGTCCAGTGGTCGGTCATGTTGGGAGTTGTAGTGTCTATGTATACAGTATAACAGACTTGCATTATGGTCATGTCCAGTGGTCGGTCATGTTGGGGGTTGTAGTGTCTATGTATACAGTATAACAGACTTGCATTATGGTCATGTCCAGTGGTCGGTCATGTTGGGGGTTGTAGTGTCTATGTATACAGTATAACAGACTTGCATTATGGTCGTGTCCAGTGGTCGGTCATGTTGAGGGTTGTAGTGTCTATGTATACAGTGTACCAGACTTGCATTATGGTCATGTCCAGTGGTCGGTCATGTTGAGGGTTGTAGTGTCTATGTATACAGTATAACAGACTTGCATTATGGTCGTGTCCAGTGGTCGGTCATGTTGGGGGTTGTAGTACTCTATGTATATGTAGCACTGAGGATTCGGCTGCTACAGTGGTATTGCACCTCAACCCAGAGGTGTGATATTCCACTCCCGGGTAAGGATGGAGAGTGGAACTGAGCTCGGTAGGCTGCATGCACTACACACATCCCATTTCCGAGGAACAGGCCGACGGTACTCCCACTTAGAAATGTGCAGGTACGACCGAGTCTGTTCCTGGCTGGAGTGGGAGGGGGGTGGTACATCCCATGTAGTGTAGGGGCAGATAGGGGGAGCAGCCTGGGTAAAGATAGGAGCTCATTGGGTGCTGGTCACCTGAGCTCACACATAGAGGGTGTATATAAGGTGGGCACCAACTAAGATCAGGGTCAGACGCAGAGAGTCAGATGCAGAGAGGATCAGCTGCAGAAAACAAGTTAGGAGAGGAGAGAAGAAAGACCAAGACCCAGAGTGAGAGAGGAGAAAAGAGAAAGACCCAGAGCACAGAAGAGAAGGGACCCAAGAACCCAAATCAGAGCACCGGGTGAGGAGTCAGCATCAGGGTACCGGAACCCAAGCTGGTGGGGGTAAAAACAATCCCCAGCCAGAGACCGGAGACCGTGGGCAGTGTCTGTCACGGTCACCCACCACATTCACCCCGAAGGCACACCACATGAAGGGTCAGGGAACCCAGGGCCAAGGGTGTCCCAACAGAAGGCCCGAGGGAGCTGGACCTAGGTGGATCACTGGTGGGGACGGCTGAAGAAAGGACAGAGGGAGAGCTCAGGGCCACGCTCCGGACTTGTTTGGGGGTTGGCTGGATCCAGGACCTGGTGGACGCAGCACGGCTCGGGTGGTCACTAGCAGCTGGAGTGACCAGTACAACATCTGCAGTAAGTAAACACCCTTAACTGCACAACCCGACTCTGTCTTCACTGCCGTCTGTACTACACCACCACAACCCCCATCCTCTGCGCCTGTCCCCTCTGAGGCTATACCCCTCCCGTTGGGGGTTATCTCACCAAGCTGCGCACCCACCATCAGCCTCAGCGGACCCTGCTGCAGCGGCGGCCACAGTGACCGCATCACAATGGGTGGCGTAGTCGACACAAAAGAACTTTAGTAACATCTGTAGAACTGCCACATCACACTGAGCTTGACGCCCTGGGCACGGGACCGGGTCACAGCCGCTCGGAGACTACAACCCCCCCCCCCATCTGATCCGGTGCCGGGTATTCCCCTCAAAAAGGAATATGTCCCAGGGGGCGCGTCAACTTTGGCGTAGTCGGCAGGATACCGTGCCCGCAACACCCGGGTACTGCGTGCCTGAAGAAAAGTGCAAGTTTACCTCAGAAAGAAGTCTCCCGCCGGTTCCGGAGGGTCCACGCCATCGGAC
Organism: Phyllobates terribilis; assembly: GCF_046119375.1. NCBI lineage: Eukaryota > Metazoa > Chordata > Amphibia > Anura > Dendrobatidae > Phyllobates > Phyllobates terribilis. The sequence goes on from NW_027362772.1 coordinate 305,343,116, forward strand.
TCCATCACCAGTCGTTTCCCGCCGATTGTCCGCCATTTCCAACTTGTTCCCGCCATCTGCAGAGTTTCCCGCCACTGGGCGACGCTTCCCGCCAAAACCGCAGATTTCCCGCCTTGGAAGAGCAGCGGACGCCATTATGGGCGTGCCAAAGGAGGGCAGGAGGCCACCTCCCATCGTGGGCCAGGACAGAAGATGGCGCCAAAAGTGGAAACCGCCCCCACCAACAGAGACTGTGATGTTGGAGGTGTCTGTCAGCGTGAAAGAACTCCCCCTGGAGCTGACAGTCACCGAGTTGCCCCGGGACTGCCCTCTAAGTGGGAGGAGACGAAAGAGAAGAGAAAAGATGGGTGCCGCTTGGAGCAGTCTGGAGCGAGCGCACCCGGAGGCAAGAGGTCTAACGAGGAGTAGCGGAGGAGCTTACCCGGAGATGGAGAGAAAGCAGAACAGCACCGGCCCGCTGGCCAGGAGTCTGCTAGAGACCGAGGAAGGAGGGCAGAGCAGCACCGGCCCGCTGGCCAGGAGCCTGCCGGAAGAAGAGCAGAGCAGCACCGACCCGATGGTCAGGAGCCTGCTAGAGTCCACAACCCCGCTAGGTCTAGCGGAGATCTTAGCGCAGCTCCCCCGAGACCGGGAGTGTGCACAAACTGCCTTGGAGGGCCTCGCAAGGAGGATGGCCCGGGTACAGCGAGAGATACTGGCGGAGTGGAGCCGGGAGATGACCCAGCAAGCTGAGACCAGTCAACGGAGCACGCTACCCTGGAAGAGGAAGCAGACCGCCTCTGAGGATGGCGCGGGAGGACCCAAGGCCGGAGACGGCGCCGAGAAGGGAGCCGAACGCATGGAGGCAGGTAAAGGGGACGCCTATACCCCAAGCCGAGAAACCGCCCACCTGCCCCAGCTCCCCGTCGCAGAGCCCGAAAGTCCCCCTGCTGTGCCCGTAGCCGCCATGTCACCGCTATGGACTAGGCCCCGACCGGAAGCCGCCGCAGCGACCCCTGTGACGTCACGCGCCTCGACTCGGAGCGTGACAAAGCAGGAAATACCACCAGCCTGGTCGCAAGGCCTAGTACCCCCGGGCGCCGCATCACCAACAGCGCCCCCTACCTCCGCGGAGCCTCCGGCCTGGCCGCTAGGCCAGGTAGCCCAGGGCGCCGCCGTCCTAACGGTGCCCTTCACCTTCCAGGTGCCCCAGGCCTGGCCGCAAGGCCTGGGCAACCCGGGCGCCACCACCACCGCGCCCGCGCCCGCAATACCAAGGGTGCCGCGTCTGGGAGAGGACTTGTTCAGCCAGCTCACATGGCCGGACGGGTCTGAAGCAACACCATATCACCAAGAAAAAGCAGGAGGGAGCCGTCGTTGAGGACGGGAGTAGAGACTGTATATAGTTGCCTGTAGGGGCACAGTGAACCGTTGCTGCTAAAATAGTCCCCGTTGGGACCAGTGAACTGTTTACCCGTTAACCCCTTCATCCTATAGGCTGAGGACTGTGAGCAGCCATTCCCTTCCCTCTACCTGGCCGAGGACTGAGAGCGGCCAACTTCCCCTGTAAATAGTTGCGCGTCCTAAAGCGCCCCCTACCGGTTTTATAGAAAACCAGATTTTCTAAGAGACTGTCGCACTTTTCCCGGACACACGTTGCACAGTGTCCGGAGGAGGAACCTGAAACAGGAGACGACGAGAAAGTTTTTATCTGCTAAGATATGTTATTTATATAATGTTTTTTATATGTTTTATATGTTTATAAAAATTTGTATGTTTTGGTGTTTTATGTCTTACAGCCCGAGGACGTGCTGTGATTTACCAGGGGGGAATGTAGCACCCTGAGGATTCGGCTGCTACAGGGGTATTGCACCTCAACCCAGAGGTGTGATATTCCACTCCCGGGTAAGGATGGAGAGTGGAACTGAGCTCGGTAGGCTGCATGCACTACACACATCCCATTTCCGAGGAACAGGCCGACGGTACTCCCACTTAGAAATGTGCAGGTACGACCGAGTCTGTTCCTGGCTGGAGTGGGAGGGGGGTGGTACATCCCATGTAGTGTAGGGGCAGATAGGGGGAGCAGCCTGGGTAAAGATAGGAGCTCATTGGGTGCTGGTCACCTGAGCTCACACATAGAGGGTGTATATAAGGTGGGCACCAACTAAGATCAGGGTCAGACGCAGAGAGTCAGATGCAGAGAGGATCAGCTGCAGAAAACAAGTTAGGAGAGGAGAGAAGAAAGACCAAGACCCAGAGTGAGAGAGGAGAAAAGAGAAAGACCCAGAGCACAGAAGAGAAGGGACCCAAGAACCCAAATCAGAGCACCGGGTGAGGAGTCAGCATCAGGGTACCGGAACCCAAGCTGGTGGGGGTAAAAACAATCCCCAGCCAGAGACCGGAGACCGTGGGCAGTGTCTGTCACGGTCACCCACCACATTCACCCCGAAGGCACACCACATGAAGGGTCAGGGAACCCAGGGCCAAGGGTGTCCCAACAGAAGGCCCGAGGGAGCTGGACCTAGGTGGATCACTGGTGGGGACGGCTGAAGAAAGGACAGAGGGAGAGCTCAGGGCCACGCTCCGGACTTGTTTGGGGGTTGGCTGGATCCAGGACCTGGTGGACGCAGCACGGCTCGGGTGGTCACTAGCAGCTGGAGTGACCAGTACAACATCTGCAGTAAGTAAACACCCTTAACTGCACAACCCGACTCTGTCTTCACTGCCGTCTGCACTACACCACCACAACCCCCATCCTCTGCGCCTGTCCCCTCTGAGGCTATACCCCTCCCGTTGGGGGTTATCTCACCAAGCTGCGCACCCACCATCAGCCTCAGCGGACCCTGCTGCAGCGGCGGCCACAGTGACCGCATCACAACGGGTGGCGTAGTCGACACAAAAGAACTTTAGTAACATCTGTAGAACTGCCACATCACACTGAGCTTGACGCCCTGGGCACGGGGCCGGGTCACAGCCGCTCGGAGACTACAACCCCCCCCCCATCTGATCCGGTGCCGGGTATTCCCCTCAAAAAGGAATATGTCCCAGGGGGCGCGTCATATACAGTATAACAGACTTGCATTATGGTCATGTCCAGTGGTCGGTCATGTTGGGGGTTGTAGTGTCTATGTATACAGTATAACAGACTTGCATTATGGTCGTGTCCAGTGGTCGGTCATGTTGGGGGTTGTAGTGTCTATGTATACAGTGTACCAGACTTGCATTATGGTCGTGTCCAGTGGTCGGTCATGTTGGGGGTTGTAGTGTCTATGTATACAGTGTACCAGACTTGCATTATGGTCGTGTCCAGTGGCCTGTCATGTTGGGGGTTGTAGTGTCTATGTATACAGTGTACCAGACTTGCATTATGGTCGTGTCCAGTGGTCTGTCATGTTGTGAGTTGTAGTACTCTATGTATACAGTATAACATATTTGCATTATGGTCATGTCCAGTGGTCGGTCATGTTGGGAGTTGTAGTGTCTATGTATACAGTATAACAGACTTGCATTATGGTCATGTCCAGTGGTCGGTCATGTTGGGGGTTGTAGTGTCTATGTATACAGTATAACAGACTTGCATTATGGTCGTGTCCAGTGGTCGGTCATGTTGGGGGTTGTAGTGTCTATGTATACAGTGTACCAGACTTGCATTATGGTCGTGTCCAGTGGTCGGTCATGTTGGGGGTTGTAGTACTCTATGTATACAGTATAACAGACTTGCATTATGGTCATGTCCAGTGGTCGGTCATGTTGGGGGTTGTAGTGTCTATGTATACAGTATAACAGACTTGCATTATGGTCGTGTCCAGTGGTCGGTCATGTTGCGGGTTGTAGTGTTTTATGTATACAGTGTACCAGACTTGCATTATGGTCATGTCCAGTGGTCGGTCATGTTGGGGGTTGTAGTGTCTATGTATACAGTATAACAGACTTGCATTATGGTCGTGTCCAGTGGTCGGTCATGTTGGGGGTTGTAGTACTCTATGTATACAGTATAACAGACTTGCATTATGGTCATGTCCAGTGGTCGGTCATGTTGGGGGTTGTAGTGTCTATGTATACAGTATAACAGACTTGCATTATGGTCGTGTCCAGTGGTCGGTCATGTTGGGGGTTGTAGTGCTCTATGTATACAGTATAACAGACTTGCATTATGGTCGTGTCCAGTGGTCGGTCATGTTGGGGGTTGTAGTGTCTATGTATACAGTGTACCAGACTTGCATTATGGTCGTTTCCAGTGGTCGGTCATGTTGGGAGGCGTCTCTTTGAAATGTTAGAACTAAGTTCTCTATTAAGTCATCAGTTCACACTCCGGTAATATGAAGGTAATATCTGCTGGGTAACTTTCCCCTGTACGTTCCTCGCTACTTTCCCTCCCTAGGCTCCGGTTTAGGATTGAGGACGCACCTAACGATCTATAATTTAACACTTCCCTATTCTGCACTGAAATGATCTGCAGCTTCGATTTCTTGCTCTTTCTCACAATTGTTCCCTTGTCGTTACACGGCTGCATTATTAAAGCCCGGATCCATTTACTGCTTGTTTCTGCAGTTTCCTGGTAAACAAACTTTCTCCTTGAATGTTCACAGAGACAATAACGGCAGCACCAATTAGGCTAATATCGCTTGTGCAACATCCATTTCTGGTGCGTTCAGCATCTATAATTTATTGGACGGCATCAGGCGATGCTTCTCCTGCTTTCTATTTCTGACCTGCGCAGCCTGGATCCGGACCAGATATCGGAAATAAAGGCAGGAAAAATACCTGGAGTTTACAAACTTTTGGAAGTTTGTAAAACTAAATTAATTAGTAACTTTTAACTCCACAGTTAGTGATGATATCAGGTCAGGGATAAGAAAATGGGTTATAGACCAGGGAGAGAAAGCACAGCAGTCCAGTTGTTGTGAAACTACAACTCCCAGCATGCCCTAAACCCTGCACAGTATCATCCTCAGATCCAGTTTTTCATCTGTGCACTGGATCTGACTATCATCCATTTTTGTTCCATGTGTACATTTTTTACCATCTGTTTTTCTTATACAGAAAAAAATAAAAATAATTCCAAGTTTCTGCTTATTAAACAGATAGATATAGTATCTCCGCTATCATGGATCCATTGATTTGAATGAGTGAATTTGATCTGAGACTGGGATCAAAAATGGACTTGTGAACAGCTCCATAGACTATAATGGGAACTTGTCCCGTGCAAAACATAGATAGAAATTGTATATGAAAAATGTCAGTCTGAATGAGGCCTTATAGGCAAACTCAGGAACCAATTGGGACCATCCATTGCACCTGATCTTTATTGCGTTGGAGCCAAAACCCGCTTGTAGCCCCCTGGTTATTTAGCCGGCCAGTCCGCCCTTACTCATCCTGGACTACATCTAATTCCAGAAACATTGTCAGAAAAAAGTATTGGGGTTTGGAGTAAATTTTATAGTTGATTAAAACGTTTCCCAGGACCTTGCTCCAGTGGCCATGTTGGTAGTCCATGGCCGCCAGACATGATCTCTGGGAAACTCCTACTACCTGGTGCCTGTTCTGGTTTGTAGGAGTGAGAGGGAATGTAAACTATTGCAGTAGTAGGCAACGCTTTCCATTCACCAAAAAGTTTTTACATTTTATTAAACTTCTGTATAACTTAAGACGCAGAAGACGCTGACGTACTTTTATAATCCAGACTGCAATAGGCGTTTTCTATTGACTGCAGGTCGGGGCATTAAAAAGTAATTTCACAAATCGTATAATAGGACATAGGTGGATGATCCTGCGTGAGAATTGAAGAGGGCTATGTGGCGGCTCTTGGCCATGACATAAGTTTGTAATGTTCCGCTTCCACAAGCGCATGGGAATGGGCTGGTGCAGTGATTGAGCAGGATGGATTTCTGCCAGTTGTCAGGACACAGTGACTCCATCACTATCATGTGGCGATAGCAAAGTTGTGATTTTCTTTCGTGCAGCCAAAAGTCACTCTGTTTTCCTATACAAGACAAAGCATTTACAGATTTCCACAGTTTTGCAGATTTGTGGCCCCACTGTCACGCCAGGTGTAAGTGCAACTCAGAGGGAAAAGGGAGAGGGAGCCCAAATACTAGGGAAAGGGGGAAGTGGAGACCTCCTAGTCTGGTCTAGCGTCACGCTGTCTCCCCCTAACGTCCCTATATAGCCTCCTCAGCTATCGCCGATTGCATGCTTCACCCTACTTTCCCTGGCGTAAGGTCACAGCTAGGGATGGAAGGAAATGAGCACTAGTCAACCTCCACTAAAACTCTAAAGACAACAAGGATACAAAACAGGGGAAAACGGCTTAGCTTTAGATGAACTCCAAATGTGCACACGGCCTGAAGCTCCAGAGAGGACACAGTGACTCCATCACTATCATGTGGCGATAGCAAAGTTGTGATTTTCTTTCGTGCAACCAAAAGTCACTCTGTTTTCCTATACAAGACAAAGCATTTACAGATTTCCACAGTTTTGCTGATTTGTGGCCCCATTGTCACACCAGGTGTAAGTGCAACACAGAGGGAAAAGAGAGAGGGAGCCCAGATACTAGGGAAAGGGGGAAGTGGAGACCTCCTAGTCTGGTCTAGCGTCACGCTGTCTCCCCCTAACGTCCCTATATAGCCTCCTCAGCTATCGCCGATTGCATGCTTCACCCTACTTTCCCTGGAGTAAGGCCACAGCTAGGGATGGAAGGAAATGAGCACTAGTCAACCTCCACTAAAACTCTAAGGACAACAAGGATACAAAACAGGGGAAAACAGCTTAGCTTTAGATGAACTCCTAATGTGCACACGGCCTGAAGCTCCAGAGAGGACGAAGTACTGCTCCTGCTAAGCTTCATAAGTAGTGTTGAGCATTCCGATACTGAAATATCGGGTATCGGCCGATATTCGCGGTATCGGAATTCCGATACTTAATTCCGATACTTTTGCAATATCGTATACCGGAATCGGAAGTTCCCATAATGCAATGAGCCATTTTCATTTTATTCAGCCAATGAGGATCCTAAGAAGTGTGGGCACATCCTGTTAGGCATGTAGGCATCTTAACTAATGGCATGGCTGTGATTGGCTGCTGAAATGATGTCATGATGCACTATAAAAGCCGCCGCCGCCATTTTGAGCTCACTCTGCTGTGAATTCAGTTAGGGATAGGACGCTGTTGTTCTGAGGGACAGTTTTAGCTACCTATTTGCTCTATACTGCTTTACCCAAGCTACTTTCTAAATCACTGTGCCTTGCAGCGCTAGTGCACAGTTCCCTGTGCTGTTCACCGCTGTCTGCAAGGTCTGTGTGTGTGAGTGCAGCTCACCCTGTAGTGTGTGCTTCAGCCACGTCTGGTTGTCGTGCACTCAGTGTGTGTCACTGCCTCATACATTGTCCTTTATTGCCAATTCATAATTTTTCCTGATATCTCCTATTAGTGTGGTGGTTCCATCCGTATTCAGCTAAATTGGTTCCAAACACACTATATAGGATTAGATAGAGAAATTTTTTTGGTCTTGCAGCGCTAGTGCACAGTGCTCTGCATCTGTACTGTTCACCGCTGTCTGCAAGGTCTGGTGTGTGAGTGCAGCTCACCCTGTAGTGTGTTCTTCAGCCACGTCTGGTTGTCGTGCACTCAGTGTGTGTCACTGCCTCATACATTGTCCTTTATTGCCAATTCATAATTTTTCCTGATTTCTCCTATTAGTGTGGTGGTTCCATCCGTATTCAGCTAAATTGATTCCAAACACACTATATAGGAGTAGATAGAGGAGCCTTTCTGCAGCATTGGGCCCTGCAGCCCCAGCCAGATTAGTATTAGCCTATTTTTTGCAGCCTCATCTATTGCATTGTAGGTTACCTTCCTACATTGTAATAGCTACAAAAAGTTTGTGATACTATCGTTATTACATCTTTAGGCACATCCAGTGTCTTTTTGTGACAAAAAAAAACCTAAATAAAGTTCACCAAACACTCCACTTTACAGTTGTGTAGGCCACATTAGCTCATATTAAAGTCTAGTCCACACTTTATAAAATTAGTGTTTCTTATACCTGTTAGCAGCTGTTCAGGAATAAGCACACTAAGCCCTTAGTACTTTTCTGCCTATCTTTATCAGTCTACCAAGATGAAGAAGGCAGGGAGTAAGGCATGTGGTCGTGGGCGTGGGCGTGGAGTTTCTGCAGGGAGAGGACGTGAGGATTCTGTGCCTGCAGGGAGAGGACGTGGGGATTCTGTGCCTGCTGCGGGCACCAGTGACTCAGCATCCCCCAGTTTTACCAGGGAACAGTCCTTTATGCGCAGCTTTGTAGGAGCTAGCCGTACCCCACTGCTGCGCGAGGACCAAATGGAAGCCGTTGTCGGATGGATGGCAGCTAACGCATCGACTTCACTAAGTTCCAGATCCTCTCAGGTCCTGAGCATTGAAGAGCACCCATCTGTCTCTTCACCACCTGCCAAATTGCCCAGGCAGTCAGAGAGCCCTGGACAGGAGCCATCTCTACTTCTGTTCTCTGAATCTCTTGGCTTGGAAAGAGGGGGCCAGCCAAGCAGAATTCTAGAATTTGAAGAAGAGGTAGTATGCAGTGATGCGCAACCGTTTTGTCTCTCTGAATCTGAAGAGGCGGGTGGGCCAGTGCCTATGGTCAGCAGCACACCTCAGTACGCATCTGATGATGAGACTCAGGTGCCACTTTCTGGTGCGTACTGTGCTGTCGAGACTACCCAGGAGAAGCAGTTGTTTGAAGAGGGTGGTGTAGATGATGAGGTCCTTGACCCATCATGGCGTGAGGGACAGGAAGGTGGTGGGAGCAGCTCTGAGGAAGAGATTCCCCGAACGGCCCAAAAAGGAGGGAGAGGGAGGGGGCAGACTTGGTTGCCTGTAGCCTCCACTTCGGCACCCATTAGGGGCATGGCTCTTCCAAAATCCAAAGCGGGCGCTCCCAAGACTTGCAGTGCCTGGTCCTTTTTTGACACAGTTGCAGATGACATTTGCTTTGTCAAATGCAAGCTGTGTAATCAGAAGGTGAAAAGAGGGAAAAGTGTCAGCAACCTCAATACCACAAATATGTGGAAACATGTGCGGACCAAGCACGTGGTGGAGTTACAAAAACACACTGAAGACCTAGGCCAACCTACAGCGCCACCTACCACCTCTTCAGCTCATGTTGTAGCCTCTTCCTCCAGCTCACACACAGCTGGTTCGGCTTCCTCACAGGATCGCCATGGAAGAATCTCTGGCACTGTTGTACAGAGACACAGTGTAATTCCACCCACAGCACCACTTTCCCAGTCATCCTCACACTCCCAGGCCAGTCTACAGCCATCGTTAGCACAGGCATGGGAGAAAAGGCGCCCATACTCGGCAAACCACCCCCGAGCACAGGCTCTGAATGCTGGCATTGCTAAACTACTGGCCCTTGAAATGCTATCATTCAGGCTGGTGGAGACTGACACATTCCGTAACTTTATGGCATTGGCAGTCCCACAATACAACGTGCCCAGCCGCTTTTATTTCAGCAGGCAAGCCGTCCCTGCCCTGCAACATCATGTGGAGGGAAAAATTAAACATGCGCTACAAAACGCCGTCAGTAGCAAGGTCCACCTGACCACTGATGCGTGGACCAGTAAGCATGGACAGGGACGATACCTTTCCCTCACTGCCCATTGGGTAAATGTTGTGGAGCCGGGTACAAATCTTGAGAGTGGCGCTGTACGTGTTCTGCCAACTCCAAGGATTGCAGGAATCCAGTCTGTACACATTGACTCCTCCTCATACTCCAGTTCCTCTGAATCAGCGCTGCAGGAGCCGTCACGGTCTACCGCCACATCGACCCGTGAACGGTTACCTGTTATGATGACCGATATGAGCACAGCTGTGGCCAAACGTCAACAGGCCGTATTAAAATTAATTTCTTTGGGGAATCGAAGCCACACAGCGCAGGAGCTCTGGAATGCCATCAAGCAGCAGAGCGACGTGTGGTTTGTGCCAGCGAATCTCCAGCCAGGCATGGTAGTGTGTGACAATGGCCGAAATCTGGTGGCAGCTCTGGGCCTAGGCAACCTCACTCACATCCCATGTCTGGCACATGTGCTCAACTTGGTCGTGCAGAGTTTTTTGAGGGACTATCCGGATCTTGATGCACTGCTTCACAAGGTCCGCATAGAGTGCGCTCACTTGCGGCGTTCCAGCAATGCAAGATCACGCATTGCAGCTCTGCAGCGCCGATTACGTCTTCCGGAACATCGCATCATATGTGACCTACCCACCAGGTGGAATTCAACGTTACATATGTTGGAGAGGTTGTGTGAGCAGCAGGCAACAGTAATGGAGTACCAGCTGCAGCAGGCGCAAACAAGTCGCAGTGCGCGCTGTTCACACTTCACCACCACTGAGTGGGCCTCTATGAAGGACATTTGCCACGTTTTGCGTGCCTTCGATTATTCCACGCGGATGGCGATTGCAGATGATGCACTAGTCAGCATGACTATCCCCCTTATCTGCCTGCTTGAAAAAACACTGCAAGCACTAAGGGACGAGGTTTTGGAAGAGGTGGAGGATGAGGAGTCACAAATGCCATCTGCTTCTCTACAGTCTGCGCAACGTGGTTCCTCACAAAGGCCTAGGCAGGGGACACTTTGTGAGGAGGATGAGGAGGAGTCAATGGATGAGGAAAACATCTGTCCAGAGGAGGGAGGTACACAATGCTCTAGTAGTCAGTATCTAGAGCGAGGGTGGGGTGATGCAGAGCAGGCAGAGATCACGCCTCAAGCAGGGGACAGCGTTTCTTGGCCAGTTGGCAGTCTGCAGCACATGGTTGATTTCATGCTGCAGTGCCTGAGAAACGACCGTCGCATCGCCCACATTCTCAACACGGCTGATTATTGGGTGTCCACCCTCCTAGATCCTCGCTACCGGGACAACTTACAAAGCCTCATAACACCGTTGAACCGGGAGCGTAAAATGCGGGAGTACCAAGACGCACTGGTGCATTCCATCATGTTCTCCATTCCAACCGAGAGCAGTGCTGCTAGTGCTTTACAAAGCAGCTCAGTGCGTCGAGGCAGTGGAGGAAGCTCTGCACAAAGAGGGAGCAGAAGCAGCGCCTCAGCACAAGGCAAGACCACTATGGCCGAAATGTGGCAAAGTTTTGTGTCCCCGCCGCCACAAATGTCTACACCATCACAGACGGCTCCAGTCAGCAGCAGGCAACGTTTCCGTCAGATGGTGACAAACTACATGTCTTGCCCTCTTAGTGTACTCCCAGACGGCTCTTCTCCCTTCAAGTTTTGGGTCTGTAAGCTGGATACATGGCCAGAGCTTAGTCAGTATGCATTGGAGGTGCTAGCTTGCCCTGCTGCTAGTGTATTATCGGAACGCGTCTTTAGTGCCGCAGGTGGTGTACTAACAGACCGTCGCATGCGACTATCCTCCGATAACGTTGACCGGCTTACTTTTCTCAAAATGAACAAGGCCTGGATCTCTCATGAATTTGCCAGTCCTCTTCCAGAATAAATAATTGGTTGGCAACAGTATCCAGGTCTCCTGTTCTGTTCATGTTTCTACCACCTGAACTGTAATCCCTGAGCTCCAACACCGCCAGTTGGCGCTCGGAAGTGCCGTCTGCACAGTCAACACTTGCTGCGGTGTTATTGGGGTTCAGTAACGTCAGCTGTTCCCCTGCTGTGTTCACGGCAATTTCTCCTGCTCTGTCCATATTCACTGTGCTACTTATTTAAAACTTGCTCCAATTACACCTCTGGCTCCTCTCTGTTTTCATTCTTATCCCTGGGCTCCAACACCGCCAGTTGGCGCTCGGAAGTGCTTTCTGCACAGTCAACACTTGCTGCGGTGTTATTGGGGTTCAGTAACGTCAGCTGTTCCCCTGCTGTGTTCACGGCAATTTCTCCTGCTCTGTCCATATTCACTGTGCTACTTATTTAAAACTTGCTCCAATTACACCTCTGGCTCCTCTCTGTTTTTATTCTTATCCCTGGGCTCCTGCACCGCCAGTTGGCGCTCGGAAGTGCTGTCTGCACAGTCAACACTTGCTGCCGTGTTATTGGGGTTCGGTAACGTCAGCTGTTCCCCTGCTGTGCGGACGGCAATTTCTCCTGCTTTGTCCACATCCACTGTACTACACATTTTAAAGTTTCTCCAATTACACCTCTGGCTCCTCTGTTTTCATTCTTATCCCTGGGCTCCAACACCGCCAGTTGGCGCTCAGAAGTGCCGTCTGCACAGTCAACACTTGCTGCGGTGTTATTGGGGTTCAGTAACGTCAGCTGTTCCCCTGCTGTGTTCACGGCAATTTCTCCTGCTCTGTCCATATTCACTGTGCTACTTATTTAAAACTTGCTCCAATTACACCTCTGGCTCCTCTCTGTTTTTATTCTTATCCCTGGGCTTCAGCACCGCCAGTTGGCGCTCGGAAGTGCTGTCTGCACAGTCAACACTTGCTGCCGTGTTATTGGGGTTCGGTAACGTCAGATGTTCCCCTGCTGTGCGGACGGCAATTTCTCCTGCTTTGTCCACATCCACTGTACTACACATTTTAAAGTTGCTCCAATTACACCTCTGGCTCCTCTGTTTTCATTCTTATCCCTGGGCTCCAGCACCGCCAGTTGGCGCTCGGAAGTGCTGTCTGCACAGTCAACACTTGCTGCCGTGTTATTGGGGTTCGGTAACGTCAGCTGTTCCCCTGCTGTGCGGACGGCAATTTCTCCTGCTTTGTCCACATCCACTGTACTACACATTTTAAAGTTTCTCCAATTACACCTCTGGCTCCTCTGTTTTCATTCTTATCCCTGGGCTCCAACACCGCCAGTTGGCGCTCAGAAGTGCCGTCTGCACAGTCAACACTTGCTGCGGTGTTATTGGGGTTCAGTAACGTCAGCTGTTCCCCTGCTGTGTTCACGGCAATTTCTCCTGCTCTGTCCATATTCACTGTGCTACTTATTTAAAACTTGCTCCAATTACACCTCTGGCTCCTCTCTGTTTTTATTCTTATCCCTGGGCTCCAGCACCGCCAGTTGGCGCTCGGAAGTGCTGTCTGCACAGTCAACACTTGCTGCCGTGTTATTGGGGTTCGGTAACGTCAGATGTTCCCCTGCTGTGCGGACGGCAATTTCTCCTGCTTTGTCCACATCCACTGTACTACACATTTTAAAGTTGCTCCAATTACACCTCTGGCTCCTCTGTTTTCATTCTTATCCCTGGGCTCCAGCACCGCCAGTTGGCGCTCGGAAGTGCTGTCTGCACAGTCAACACTTGCTGCCGTGTTATTGGGGTTCGGTAACGTCAGCTGTTCCCCTGCTGTGCGGACGGCAATTTCTCCTGCTTTGTCCACATCCACTGTACTACACATTTTAAAGTTGCTCCAATTACACCTCTGGCTCCTCTGTTTTCATTCTTATCCCTGGGCTCCAGCACCGCCAGTTGGCGCTCGGAAGTGCCGTCTGCACAGTCAACACTTGCTGCGGTGTTATTGGGGTTCAGTAACGTCAGCTGTTCCCCTGCTGTGCGGACGGCAATTTCTCCTGCTTTGTCCACATCCACTGTACTACACATTTTAAAGTTGCTCCAATTACACCTCTGGCTCCTCTGTTTTCATTCTTATCCCTGGGCTCCAACACCGCCAGTTGGCGCTCAGAAGTGCCGTCTGCACAGTCAACACTTGCTGCAGTGTTATTGGGGTTCAGTAACGTCAGCTGTTCCCCTGCTGTGTTCACGGCAATTTCTCCTGCTCTGTCCATATTCACTGTGCTACTTATTTAAAACTTGCTCCAATTACACCTCTGTCTCCTCTCTGTTTTCATTCTTATCCCTGGGCTCCAACACCGCCAGTTGGCGCTCGGAAGTGCCGTCTGCACAGTCAACACTTGCTGCGGTGTTATTGGGGTTCAGTAACGTCAGCTGATCCCCAGCTGTGTGTCCGGCAAATTCTCCTGCTTTGTCCACATCCACTGTACTACGGATTTAAAACCTCCTCCAAATACACCTCTGGCTCCTCCGTTTTTAGTATTTACCCTGGGCTCCAATACCGCTCGTTGCTGCTCAGAAGTGCCGTCTGCACAGTCAACGCTTGCTCCAGTGTTATTGGGGTTCAGTAACGTCAGCTGATCCCCAGCTGTGTGTCCGGCAAATTCTCCTGCTTTGTCCACATCCACTGTACTACGGATTTAAAACCTCCTCCAAATACACCTCTGGCTCCTCCGTTTTTAGTATTTACCCTGGGCTCCAATACCGCTAGTTGCTGCTCAGAAGTGCCGTCTGCACAGTCAACGCTTGCTCCAGTGTTATTGGGGTTCAGTAACGTCAGCTGATCCCCAGCTGTGTGTCCGGCAAATTCTCCTGCTTTGTCCACATCCACTGTACTACGGATTTAAAACCTCCTCCAAATACACCTCTGGCTCCTCCGTTTTTAGTATTTACCCTGGGCTCCAATACCGCTAGTTGCTGCTCAGAAGTGCCATCTGCACAGTCAACACTTGCTCCAGTGTTATTGGGGTTCAGTAACGTCAGCTGATCCCCAGCTGTGTGTCCGGCAAATTCTCCTGCTTTGTCCACATCCACTGTACTACGGATTTAAAACCTCCTCAAAATACACCTCTGGCTCCTCCGTTTTTAGTATTTACCCTGGGCTCCAATACCGCTAGTTGCTGCTCAGAAGTGCCGTCTGCACAGTCAACGCTTGCTCCAGTGTTATTGGGGTTCAGTAACGTCAGCTGATCCCCAGCTGTGTGTCCGGCAAATTCTCCTGCTTTGTCCACATCCACTGTACTACGGATTTAAAACCTCCTCCAAATACACCTCTGGCTCCTCTGTTTTTAGTATTTACCCTGGGCTCCAGCACTGCCAGCTGGTTCTCGGCAGTTCCATTGGCTCTTGTACCTTCTGCTACCCATCCGGGTTCCAGTACCGTCAGCTGGTTCTCGGCAGTGACTTTGGCACGGGTACTCCCTCCTGCCCAGCCTGGTTCCAGCACGCCAGCTGTTTCCGGGTAGTGTCAACGTCACTTTGCCTCCAATGCGTTGTCCTGTCGTGTTGCGGTCGGGTTAGCCGACTCTATGGTGCCTGCAGTTTAGGTGACTCCTATGTGGGCTGCGGGATCTGGCAATGAAGGCTGGTTCCATAGTGCCAATAGGACAAGCACCCCCTGTAGGACTGTGGGTTTTGGTAACTGCGGCCGGCTCGCGGCCTTGAACTTTTTTTTACATGGGTACCTTCCGCTACCCATCCGGGTTCCAGTACCGTCAGCTGGTTCTCGGCAGTGCCTTTGGATTAGGTGCCTCCTTCTCGGTATCCAAGTTCCACCAACGTCTGCTGGTCCTTGGTAGTGCTTTCTGGCACAGGTACCTCCTGCTTAGTAACCGAGTTCCAGTAACATCAGCTGGTCCTCGGTAGTTCCATTGGCTCTTGTACCTTCTGCTACCCATCCGGGTTCCAGTACCGTCAGCTGGTCCTCGGTAGTTCCATTTGCTCTTGTATCTTCTGCTACCCATCCGGGTTCCAGTACCGTCAGCTGGTTCTCGGCAGTGTCTTTGGCACGGGTACTCCCTCCTGCCCAGCCTGGTTCCAGCACGCCAGCTGTTTCCGGGTAGTGTCAACGTCACTTTGCCTCCAATGCGTTGTCCTGTCGTGTTGCGGTCGGGTTAGCCGACTCTATGGTGCCTGCAGTTTAGGTGACTCCTATGTGGGCTGCGGGATCTGGCAATGAAGGCTGGTTCCATAGTGCCAATAGGACAAGCACCCCCTGTAGGACTGTGGGTTTTGGTAACTGCGGCCGGCTCGCGGCCTTGAACTTTTTTTTACATGGGTACCTTCTGCTACCCATCCGGGTTCCAGTACCGTCAGCTGGTTCTCGGCAGTGCCTTTGGATTAGGTGCCTCCTTCTCGGTATCCAAGTTCCACCAACGTCTGCTGGTCCCTGGTAGTGCTTTCTGGCACAGGTACCTCCTGCTTAGTAACCGAGTTCCAGTAACATCAGCTGGTCCTCGGTAGTTCCATTGGCTCTTGTACCTTCTGCTACCCATCCGGGTTCCAGTACCGTCAGCTGGTCCTCGGTAGTTCCTCAGCCTTCTTGTACTTTCTGCTACATTTCCAAGTTCAAGCTTTTTGAAATGGTTCTTGGTAATCACTCTGGATCTCCCTGACGAGGACCCTGAAGACCAACCCGAAGAAGACGAGGACCCCGAAGACGACGACCCTGAAGACGAGGACCCTGAAGATCACCCCGAAGAAGACGAGGACCCTGAAGACGAGGACCCTGAAGACCACCCCGAAGAAGACGAGGACCCTGAAGACCACCCCGAAGAAGACGCGGACCCTGAAGACCACCCCGAAGAAGACGAGGACCCCGAAGACGAGGACCCAGAAGACCAACCCGAAGAAGACGAGGACCCCGAAGACGAGGCCCCGGAAGACGACCACCCTGAAGACCACCCTGAAGAAGACCAAGAAGATGACCCTGAAGAAGTTGACCAAGAGGACAAAGAAGAGAAGACAAGTACCAAGATACAGAAGAACAAGAGACAGAAAACCAAGAAGCAGAAATACAAGAAGCTGCAGAACAAAAAGCGGAAGAACATTAAGCATAAGATTAAAATTCAGAGCAAAAGATAATATCTAAATTATAAGCAGAATATGACTAAGCAGTGTATGGGGGTGAGTCCGTTCCTCCTCGTGGTGCCCCTGGAAAAGACCTGCTGCTGCAGGCCAAACTGAACGCGGACAAATCCTGTTGTGAATCTTTTGTGACGGGCAGAACGAAAGGTGTAATGTCCAACCTTTTATAGATAACAACTACAGGAATGCCTGTCACAAATAAGAATATGATGAAGAAGAAGAATATGAAGAAGATGAAGAAGTAGAATATGAAGAATGTAAAAAAAAGAATAATACGAAGAAGGTGAAGAAGAAGAAGGTGAAGAAGAAGTGGATGAAAAAGATGCTGAGGATGATGAAGGAGAAAGCGTGGGAGAAGTAAAAAAGAAGGTGAAGAGCATGGAAGTAGTGAAACATAAATATCTGACAAAATATAAAAATACTTAACATAGTTAATATTTCCGTAACTCAGAACATCTTAAAAAAATAGTAATTCCTGCTATTCCATTTGACTGGGCTAAACCTCTATGCCTTTATTGTCTCCCCCACCTCCCCCAATACATTCTACATTATTCTTAGTTGTTTTCCTTCATGTAGAATTAACCTACAAGGAAAGAAAGGGTTTATTTTAATTCTGATATTTATGTCCCATTGACTTGCATTGGTTTCCGGTATCGGAATCGGCGATATCCGATACTTTTTCGGTATCGGTCCGATCCAATCCTATCCGATATTTCCCGATATCGGAAGGTATCGCTCAACACTATTCATAAGTAGAAATGAATATAACCGGCAACGCTCTCTCAGACACATCAGGTATATATATGACGCGCCCCCTGGGCCAGTGTTGTTTGGGGGATACCCGGAGCCGGATCAGATGGGGGTTGTAGTCTCCGAGTGGCGGTGACCCGGTCCGTGCCCAGGGTGTCAAGCTCAGTGTGTGGCAGTCCTACAGATGTTACTGGATGTTCTTTTGTGTCGACTACGCCACCCGTTGAATTGCGGTCAATACGGCCGCCACTGCAGCAGGGTCCACTGAGGCTGGTGATGTGTGTGCAGCTCAGGTAGTATAACCCCCAACGGGAGGGGTATAGCCTCAGGGGGTCAGGTATAGAGCATGGTGGTTGTGGAGGTGCAGTGAGGATGGTAATGAGACTCAGAGTCGGGCTGTGCAGTTCAGGGTCTTTACTTACTGCTATTATGCTGGTCACTCCGGCCTTGAGTGACCGCCCGAGCCGTGCTGCGTCCACCAGGTCCTGGACTCGGCCAACTCCCAAGTAATTCTGGAGCGTGATCCTGAGCTCCCTTTCTGACGTTCCTTCTCTCTCTGGCCTTCCCCACCAGGGATCCACCTAAGTCCGGCTCCCTCGGGCCTCTTGTTGGTAAACCCTTGTCTCTGGGTTCCCTGACCCTTTTCTTGGTATGCCTTCCGGGTGGATTTAGTGGGTGGTCGTGGCAGATCCTGCCCACGACCTCCGGTCTCTGGCTAAGGATTAATGCCCTCCACCAGCTTGGGATCCGGTACCCTTGTGCCAACTCTTCACCCTCTGATCTAATCTTGGGTTCTTGGAGTTCTCTCTTCTCCCCCTCTGGGTCTTTCTTTCTCCTCTCTCTCTCTGGGCCTTGGAGCTGCTCTTCTCCTCTGCTCTCTTCCTCTGACTGACTCACCAAACCTCTACAAAGACCCTGTTCTAAGATGGTTCCTACCTTATATACTCCCTCTATGTGTGAGCTCAGGTGACCAGCACCCAATGAGCTCCTAGCTTTACCCAGACTGCTCCCCCTATCTGCCCCTACACTACTGGGATGTTCCAACCCCCTCCCACTCCAGCCAGGGACAGACACTGTCGTACCTGCACATTTCTCTAGTGGGAGTACCATTGGTCTGTCCCTCGGAAATGGGATGTGTGTAGTGCATGCAGCCTACTGAGCCCAGTTCCACACTCCATCCTTACCCGGGAGTGGAATATCACACCTCTGGCTTGAGGTGCAATACCCCTGTAGCAGCCGAATCCTCAGGGTGCTACATTCCCCCCTGGTAAATCACAGCACGTCCTCGGGCTGTAAGATATAAAAACATCCAAAACATACAATTATTTTTCATAAACATCAACATATAAACATATAAAACATCATATATATCATCAGCAGCAATAAACTCTTCATATAAAAACTTTTCATTATAAACATTCTTGTTCCTCCGGCCACGGTGCAACTTGTGACCGGGTAAAGTGCGACAGTCTCTTCAAGAAAAACAGTTTCCTATAAAACCAGTAGGGGGCTCTTTAAGAAGCGCAACTATGTACAAGGGGAATATGGCCGCTCTCAGTCCTCGGCCAGGTATTAGGAACTAGGGACACACGGGCATCAGTTCACACTTTGTCCCAACGGGGAACATATTTTAAATAAGTAACAGTTCTTGGTACCCCGACGGGCAACTTTATACAGTCTCTCTCTACCGTACTTCAACGACGGCGTCCTCCTGCTCTTTCTTGTTGGTTGGTTTCAGTTTCAGACCCGTCCGGGTCCTCTTGCTCCTCCTCACACCGCAGCTCCTCCTCCGTCAGGCGATGCACATGGAGGGCGTAGGGTCCTTTGGCACACTTGTGCCGGGTGAAGGTGACCTCGTCCCCTACATACAGGTCACGACCTCTGTGTCCCTCTGGCAGATGGCTTTCTACGTCTCTGCGGGTCACAAAGACGTCGCCGGGGGTATGATGGTCTCTAATGAAGCCCCACCCATGCTGCATGTTGAATTTTATCACAGTCCCGGTGGAAGGGGGACCATGAGCTGCACGGGGATTCCTCCTGGTCCGGCTCTTCTGCTCCGCGCTTCTTATCTGCATCTGCTGTTCCCGGACCCGCCTCTCTCTCTGCTCCCTCTCGAAGACTTCGAGCTGCTGCCGGCAGCACTCTGCACGCTCCGCTGCGGCCGCCCGAGTCTCCTGAGTGAACCCCATGAGGTCTTCTCCGGTGGGGTCCCACTCAAACTGTGCCTCCTCCAGCGGGGGCGAGGTCCTCTTTACGGGCTTCGGAGCCGGAATCAGGGGCTCGCACATGGGCCTTGCTCTCTGGAGTTCCAGCTGAATATACTCCTGGGGCCATATGAAGGGCTGCCCATCCGGGCACGTATGCTGGGCAAATAGATTTTCACCCAGGTGCGGCACTCTAGATGTTGAGGGCGCGTTGATGGTAGCGGCGCCCGGGTTAACCAGGCCTTGCGAGCAGGCCTGGGGCACCTTAAAGGCAAAGGGCACCGTAAGAACGGCGGCGCCCTGGGTTATTCGGCCCTGCGACCAGGCCGGTGGCTCCGCGGAGGTAGGGGGCGCTGTTGGAATTGCGGCGCCCGGGTGTACTAGGCCTTGCGACCAGGCCGGTGGTATTTCCTGCTTGGCCACGCTCGAGGTCGAGGCGTGTGACGTCACAGGGGTCGCGGCCGCGGTTTCCGGTTGAGGCCTAGTCGGCGGCGGTGACGATGCCGCGACGGGCACGGCAGGGGGAACTTCGGGCTCTGCGACGGGGAGCTGGGGCAGGCACGCGGTTTCCCGGCTCGGGGTAGAGACGTCCCCTTTACCTGCCTCCATCCGTTCAGCTCCCTTCTCGGCGCCGTCTCCGGCCTTGAGTCCTCCTGCACCATCCTCAGAGGCGGTCTGTCTCCTCTTCTCGGGTGGCGTGCTCCGCTGACGGGTTCCGGTCTGCTGGGCCATCTCTCGGCTCCACTCCGCCAACGTCTCTCGCTGCACCCGGGCCATCCTCCGTGCGAGGCCCTCCAGCGCAGTCTGTGCACACTCCCGGTCTCGGGGGAGTAGTGCCAGGACCTCCACTAGGCCTAGTGGAGTTGTGGCTTGTAGCAGGCTCCTGACCACTGGGTCGGTGCTGCCTGACTCTCCCTCCATCTCCGGGTAGGCTTTCTCTGGACTACTCTCCAGACTTCTTGTCTCCGGGTGCGCTCTCTCCAGACTGCTCCAGGCGACACCCATCTTTTCTCTCTTTTTCTGTCTCCGCCCACATTTAGGGTGGTCCCGGGGCAACTTTGTGATTGTCAGTTCCAGGGGCAGTTCTCTTACGCTGATGGACACTTCCAGCATCACAGTCTCTGTTGGTGGGCGCGGTTTCCGCTTTTGGCGCCATTCTTCGACCTGGCCCACGATGGGAGGTGGCCTCTTGCCACCCTCTGGCACGCCCATAATGGCGTCTGCTTTTCCAAGGCGGGAAATCTTTGGAAATGGCGGGAATCGTCTCCCAGTGGCGGGAAACTCCATGGATGGCGGGAAAAAGCTGCAAATGGCGGACAACCGGCAGGAAACGACCTGTGATGGGGTCCGTTGGCGGGGACCCTCCGGAACCGGCGGGAGACTTCTTTTTGAGGTAACGGTGAACTTTTCTTCAGGCACGCAGTACCCGGTTGTTGCGGGCACGTGATCCTGCCGACTACGCCAAAGTTGACGCGCCCCCTGGGCCAGTGTTGTTTGGGGGATACCCGGTGCCGGATCAGATGGGGGTTGTAGTCTCCGAGTGGCGGTGACCCGGTCCGTGCCCAGGGTGTCAAGCTCAGTGTGTGGCAGTCCTACAGATGTTACTGGATGTTCTTTTGTGTCGACTACGCCACCCGTTGAATTGCGGTCAATACGGCCGCCGCTGCAGCAGGGTCCGCTGAGGCTGGTGATGTGTGTGCAGCTCAGGTAGTATAACCCCCAACGGGAGGGGTATAGCCTCAGGGGGTCAGGTATAGAGGATGGTGGTTGTGGAGGTGCAGTGAGGATGGTAATGAGACTCAGAGTCGGGCTGTGCAGTTCAGGGTCTTTACTTACTGCTATTATGCTGGTCACTCCGGCCTTGAGTGACCGCCCGAGCCGTGCTGCGTCCACCAGGTCCTGGACTCGGCCAACTCCCAAGTAATTCTGGAGCGTGATCCTGAGCTCCCTTTCTGACGTTCCTTCTCTCTCTGGCCTTCCCCACCAGGGATCCACCTAAGTCCGGCTCCCTCGGGCCTCTTGTTGGTAAACCCTTGTCTCTGGGTTCCCTGACCCTTTTCTTGGTATGCCTTCCGGGTGGATTTAGTGGGTGGTCGTGGCAGATCCTGCCCACGACCTCCGGTCTCTGGCTAAGGATTAATGCCCTCCACCAGCTTGGGATCCGGTACCCTTGTGCCAACTCTTCACCCTCTGATCTAATCTTGGGTTCTTGGAGTTCTCTCTTCTCCCCCTCTGGGTCTTTCTTTCTCCTCTCTCTCTCTGGGCCTTGGAGCTGCTCTTCTCCTCTGCTCTCTTCCTCTGACTGACTGACCAAACCTCTACAAAGACCCTGTTCTAAGATGGTTCCCACCTTATATACTCCCTCTATGTGTGAGCTCAGGTGACTAGCACCCAATGAGCTCCTAGCTTTACCCAGACTGCTCCCCCTATCTGCCCCTACACTACTGGGATGTTCCAACCCCCTCCTACTCCAGCCAGGGACAGACACTGTCGTGCCTGCACATTTCTCTAGTGGGAGTACCATTGGTCTGTCCCTCGGAAATGGGATGTGTGTAGTGCATGCAGCCTACTGAGCCCAGTTCCACACTCCATCCTTACCCGGGAGTGGAATATCACACCTCTGGCTTGAGGTGCAATACCCCTGTAGCAGCCGAATCCTCAGGGTGCTACATATACACCCAGGCCAGAGAGCAAATTAGCAAGAGAGAGGTAGTCACTCGGTCCTAAAGACAGCCTCTAATCTAAGCAGCTGTCTGCAATGCCAAATGTAGAGATCTCCTGCAACCCACTGCAGGTCGACGGTCTGTCACCTCTGACACAACCATGACACCTACGGCATTAAGAGCTGAAATGTCATGATGTGAGCTGGAACTAATGTAGCAAATCCATATGTATCATGTCGTAGAGAAAAATTTAAATGCATATAGACATCTCCGGAAAGGGGACATATCACTCTCACATTAAACATATGGAATTAATTGGAACTGGGGAAGTGAAAAAGAGCTGAAACTTCAACCTCCATAGAAGTAGGAACCTAGTGAAGTGACCAGGTAATTACAACAATAGATCTGCTCTAAGAGACAAACACTAAGCCTGGGACCTGTTTATTCAGAGGTGGAGACATACACTTCAAAAGGCAAGAGCTTCCTCTGTTCAAAGCACTGGTCCCAGACTTTTTGGAGCCAGTGGCCAGTGATGAATATTGGGGTTTGTATCGATCAGATATTTATGCGAGATATATTTTCAGTGTCGCAGCCAACTGACGAACATAATGCATTCACTTATTACTGTAAGGCCATTCTAACCCCTCCAACTTAATATCGGGTGAAAAGGATGCTGCTATCCATGTCATGTTTAATCTCCATAGAAAGGTAAAATCGCAATAGTAAACTTGATGACAATATCTACCTCCTGGGACTTACAGGGGCAGAGACATCCTAAAAATTGGGGATCTCATAAACTTCTAGAACGCCTAGCACATCAGAATTTGGGTTTTTGTATTTTGTCAGTCCTGGAAGGTACAGTCCTGGAAGGTCCGTTTTCCTAAAGAGTACATCCCTCCTCTAAGCTCTGAGCCATTTACGTGACATCAGGTTTAGTACTTTTGCTTTTGTTATCCTTTTATGCCATGTGATTATATATACCGTATTGTTTTGTTCCCATTTTGTATCATCTTTGAATATTTTTTTTTATAAACACTGCCTACCTTTCCAGATTAAATATATAAAATGTAATCGCTATTTTCCTCTCGCTCTGTAAACCGCACCCCTGAAGCCATACGTTATCTGTAAGGGGTGTCCAATCGGTCTGTATAAATTATCGGTGGTGGCAGCTTGTAGTTCCTTTTGTTACTGTGGAGTTGACAGTGACCATACTGGGGTACAAATATATATTCCATGAGCTGGAATCGGAGGTGTATATACCATACTCTCACTGTGAGTTTCCCAATAACCGGACTAGTGTTGGAAGCAGTCGCGACCTCGTCCATCACTCGTCAGTCAATTGCGTAAATGTCCTGACGATTGGAGGCAGCGGAGTTGCATCTCCTCACAAACTGGATCTGTGTGACTCCCCCTTGCTGTTATCCGTGACATAGCACCTCATGACAAAGCTATTGGTGCAGTGACTCTTTTTCCCAAATGCAGACAAATATGTCCAGAAGTATCTAGAACTAATTGATGACGTGGGCTGCTGCGATCACATTGTAATGGGCTCATTTGCTCGTTATTTCGGTCCTATCAGGACTTGGTATTTATTTTGTTCTCACTGGCACAGATCTATCGGAGGAACTATATGTAACTATTGTTGGCAATGGCAGATGTTACAGAGTAACATGTAATGTAACAGTTCAAACGACATAAATGAGGGCCCTGCTCACAAGAGCTTACAATCTATGAAGAAATAGGAGGGTAATGAATGGTCCAGACAAAGGATTTATGGAAACTGCGTGAACCGGTCAGCAGTCAGAGTCTGTCTATGTCCAGAAACAAAGTATTACTGAGAGCATAAGACCAGATGATAGATATGACCAGAGTCTGAGGAAAGGGTCATAAGAGAACCGAGAAGAGTTAGATGAGGGAGTCATATAATAATCCAGCCCCAGCCTAAAGAAATGTGCCGGGCAGGATTAAAACACTGGAATCAGGGAATTAATTGGCTTGTGTGAGGTAGTAAATTCCAGGAAACATCTGCAGCACAAAAAATGTCTTGGAGACAGGAGTGAGAAGTGCGCATTATGGAGGATGTTCAGTATTTTACATCAGTATTTGTAAGTCAAAATCAGGAGTGGAACAATCAGAGGAAAAGTATAATAGAAACACGTCAACACTTCTGCATTTATCACCAACTCCTGGTTACAAATACTGATGTAAAATACTAAGCAAATACTGAAGGTGTAAACATGGCCTAAGGAAAGCACACAATAAAAGAGAAGGTTCCCTTTAAAGACAATAACTAGGCAGAAGTTGCTGAATTTATATAACAGTGCAGCAGAAATATTAAGGTCGAGACCCAAGAGATTGGATTCCGCGTGACAAGTTGTGTTATGTTGCGTTCCTCCAGACATCTGTCATGGAATGATCCACGATACTATACATGAGATTTTCCACTAAAATATTCACAAGCTTCAGGAAGGCTGAGTCGAGTGGTCACAGCCCGGGAAGAGGAACCATCAGGACAGGAGATCACTGCACAGAGACAAAGAGTCGCACACAAGCATGTACATACTGCAGATGAAGAGTCGCACACGAGCATGTACATACTGCAGACGAAGAGTCGCACACGAGCACGTACATACTGCAGATGAAGAGTCACGCACGAGCATGTACATACTGCAGATGAGGAGTCACACACAAGCATGTACATACTGCAGATGAAGTCACACCCGAGTATGTACATACTGCAGATGAAGTCACACACGAGCATGTACATAATGCAGATGAATTCACACACGAGCATGTACATACTGCAGATGAAGTCACACAAGAGCATGTACATACTGCAGATGAAGTCACACATGAGCATGTACATACTGCAGATGAGGAGTCACACACAAGCATGTACATACTGCAGATGAGGAGTCACACACAAGCATGTACATACTGCAGATGAAAAGTCACACACGAGCATGTACATACTGCAGATGAAGAGTCACACATGAGCATGTACATACTGCAGATGAAGAGTCACACACGAGCATGTACATACTGCAGATGAAGAGTCACACACGAGCATGTACATACTGCAGATGAAGAGTCACACACGAGCATGTACATACTGCAGATGAAGAGTCACACACGAGCATGTACATACTGCAGATGAAGAGTCACACACAAGCATGTACATACTGCAGATGAAGAGTCACACAGGAGCATGCACATACTGCAGATGAAGAGTCACACACGAGCATGTACATACTGCAGATGAGGAGTCACACACAAGCATGTACATACTGCAGATGAAGTCACACCCGAGCATGTACATACTGCAGATGAAGTCACACACGAGCATGTACATACTGCAGATGAATTCACACACGAGCATGTACATACTGCAGATGAGGAGTCACACACAAGCATGTACATACTGCAGATGAAAAGTCACACACGAGCATGTACACACTGCAGATGAAGTCACAGCCGAGCATGTACATACTGCAGATGAAGTCACACACGAGCATGTACATACTGCAGATGAAGTCACAAACGAGAATGTACATACTGCAGATGAAGTCACACACGAGCATGCACATACTGCAGATGAAGAGTCACACATGAGCATGTACATACTGCAGATGAAGTCACACATGAGCATGTACATACTGCAGATGAAGAGTCACACACGAGCATGTACATACTGCAGATGAGGAGTCACACACAAGCATGTACATACTGCAGATGAAGAGACACACACGAGCATGTACATACTGCAGATGAAGAGTCACACACGAGCATGCACATACTGCAGATGAAGAGTCACACACGAGCATGTACTTACTGCAGATGAAGAGTCACACACAAGCATGCACATACTGCAGATGAAGAGTTGAATACAAATATGTAGATACTGCAGATGAAGACTTGAACATGAGCATGCACATACTGCAGATGAAGAGTTGAACACGAAGATGCACATACTGTAGATGAAGAGTCACACACAAGCATGCACATACTGCAGATGAAGAGTCACACACGAGCATGCACATACTGCAGATGAAGAGTCACACACGAGCATGTACACACTGCAGATGAAGAGTCTCACACGAGCATGCACACACTGCAGATGAAGAGTCACACACGAGCATGTACATACTGCAGATGAATAGTCACATTTAAGCATGTACATACTACAGATGAAGAGTCACACACGAGCATGTACATTCTGCAGATGAAGTCACACACGAGCATGCATATACTGCTGATGAAGAGTCACACACGAGCATGTACATGCTGCAAATGAAGTCACACATGAGCATGTACATACTGCAGATGAAGTCACACACGATTATGTACATACTGCAGATGAATTCACACACGAGCATGTACATAATGCAGATGAAGAGTCACACACGAGCATGTACATACTGCAGATGAAGTCACACATGAGCATGTACATACTGCAGATGATGAGTCATACACAAGCGTGTACATACTTCAGATGAAGAGTCACATTCAAGCATGTACATACTGCAGATGAAGAGACACACACGAGCATGCACATACTGCAGATGAAGAGTCACACACGAGCATGTACATACTGCAGATGAAGCGTTGAACACAAACATGTAGATACTGCAGATGAAGACTTGAACATGAGCATGCACATACTGCAGATGAAGAGTTGAACATGAAGATGCACATACTGTAGATGAAGAGTCACACAATAGCATGCACATACTGCAGATGAAGAGTCACACATGAGCATGCACATACTGCAGATGAAGAGTCACACACGAGCATGTACATACTGCAGATGAAGAGTCACACACGAGCATGCACATACTGCAGATGAAGAGTCACACACGAGCAAGTACATACTGCAGATGAAGAGTCACACACGAGCATGTACATACTGCAGGTGAGCAGTCACACACGTGCATGCACACACTGCAGATGAAGACTCACACACGAGCTTGTACATACTGCAGATGAAGAGTCACACACGAGCATGCACATACTGCAGATGAAGAGTCACACACGAGCATGTACACACTGCAGATGAAGAGTCACAAACGAGCATGTACATACTGCAGATGAAGAGTCACACACGAGCATGCACATACTGCAGATGAAGAGTCACACACGAGCATGCACATACTGCAGATGAAGAGTCACACACGAGCAAGTACATACTGCAGATGAAGAGTCACACACGAGCATGTACATACTGCAGGTGAGCTGTCACACACGTGCATGCACACACTGCAGATGAAGACTCACACACGAGCATGTACATACTGCAGATGAAGTCACACACGAGCATGTACATACTGCAGATGAAGAGTCACACACGAGCATGCACACACTGCAGATGAAGACTCACACACGAGCATGTACATACTGCAGATGAAGTCACACACGAGCATGTACATACTGCAGATGAATAGTCACATTTAAGTATGTACATACTACAGATGAAGAGTCACACACGAGCATGTACATACTGCAGATGAATAGTCACATTTAA
Organism: Phyllobates terribilis; assembly: GCF_046119375.1. Lineage (NCBI taxonomy): Eukaryota > Metazoa > Chordata > Amphibia > Anura > Dendrobatidae > Phyllobates > Phyllobates terribilis. Next base: position 305,370,850 of record NW_027362772.1, read on the forward strand.
GCATGTACATACTACAGATGAAGAGTCACACACGAGCATGTACATTCTGCAGATGAAGTCACACACGGGCATACACATACTGCAGATGAAGAGTCACACACGAGCATATACATGCTGCAAATGAAGTCACACACGATCATGTACATACTGCAGATGAAGTCACACATGAGCATGTACATACTGCAGATGAAGAGTCATACACAAGCGTGTACATACTTCAGATGAAGAGTCACATTCAAGCATGTACATACTGCAGATGAAGAGACACACACGAGCATGCACATACTGCAGATGAAGAGTCACACACGAGCATGTACATACTGCAGATGAAGTCACACATGAGCATGTACATACTCCAGATGAAGAGTCATACACAAGCGTGTACATACTTCAGATGAAGAGTCACATTCAAGCATGTACATACTGCAGATGAAGAGACACACACGAGCATGCACATACTGCAGATGAAGAGTCACACACGAGCATGTACATACTGCAGATGAAGCATTGAACACAAACATGTAGATACTGCAGATGAAGACTTGAACATGAGCATGCACATACTGCAGATGAAGAGTTGAACACGAAGATGCACATACTGTAGATGAAGAGTCACACACAAGCATGCACATACTGCAGATGAAGAGTCACACATGAGCATGCACATACTGCAGATGAAGAGTCACACACGAGCATGTACATACTGCAGATGAAGGGTCACACACGAGCATGCACATACTGCAGATGAAGAGTCACACACGAGCAAGTACATACTGCAGATGAAGAGTCACACACGAGCATGTACATACTGCAGGTGAGCAGTCACACACGTGCATGCACACACTGCAGATGAAGACTCACACACGAGCATGTACATACTGCAGATGAAGTCACACACGAGCATGTAAATACTGCAGATGAAGACTCACACACGAGCATTTACATACTGCAGATGAAGTCACACATGAGCATGTGCATACTGCAGATGAAGAGTCACACACGAGCATGTACATACTGCAGATGAAGTCACACACGAGCATGTACATACTGCAGATGAAGAGTCACACACGAGCATGTACATACTGCAGATGAAGAGTCACACACGAGCATGCACATACTGCAGATGAAGAGTCACAAACGAGCATGTACATACTGCAGATGAAGAGTCACACACGAGCATGTACATACTGCAGATGAAGAGTCACACACGAGCATGTACATACTGCAGATGAAGTCACACACGAGCATGTACATACTGCAGATGAAGAGTCACACACGAGCATGTACATACTGCAGATGAAGTCACACACGAGCATGTACATACTGCAGATGAAGTCACACATGAGCATGTACATACTGGAGATGATGAGTCACACACGAGCATGTACATACTGCAGATGAGGAGTCACACACGAGCATACACATACTGCAGATGAAGAGTCGCACACGAGCATGTACATACTGCAGATGAAGAGTCACACAAGAGCATGTACATACTGCAGATTAAGAGTCACACACGAGCATGCACATACTGCAGATGAAGAGTCACACATGAGCATGCACATACTGCAGATGAATAGTCACACACGAGCATGTACATACTGCAGATGAAGAGTCACACACGAGCATGTACAAACTGCAGATGAAGAGTCACACACGAGCATGTACATAGTGCAGATGAAGAGTCACACACGAGCATGTACATACTGCAGATGAAGGGTCACACATGAGCATGTACATACTGCAGATGAAGAGTCACACACGAGCATGTACATACTGCAGATGAAGAGTCACACACGAGCATGTACATACTGCAGATGAAGTCACACACGAGCATGTTGATACTGCAGATGAAGAGTCACATTCAAGCATGTTGATACTGCAGATGTAGAGTCACATTCAAGCATGTACATACTGCAGATGAAGAGTCACACCGGAGCATGTACATACTGCAGATGAAGAGTCACACAGGAGCATACACATACTACAGATGAAGAGTCACACACAAGCATGGACATACTGCAGATCAGGAGTCACATTCAAGCATGTACATACTGCAGATGAAGAGTCACATTCAAGCATGTACATACTGGAGATGAAGTCACACACGAGCATGTACATGCTACACATAAAGAGTCACATTCAAGCATGTACATACTGCAGATGAAGAGTCACACACGAGCATGCACATACTGCAGATGAAGAGTCACACACGAGCATGTACATACTGCAGATGAAGAGTCACACACGAGCATGTACATACTGCAGGTGAGCAGTCACACACGTGCATGCACACACTGCAGATGAAGACTCACACACGAGCTTGTACATACTGCAGATGAAGTCACACACGAGCATGTACATACTGCAGATGAAGAGTCACACACGAGCATGCACATACTGCAGATGAAGAGTCACACACGCGCATGTACACACTGCAGATGAAGAGTCACACACGAGCATGTACATACTGCAGATGAAGAGTCACACACGAGCATGCACATACTGCAGATGAAGAGTCAAACACGAGCATGCACATACTGCAGATGAAGAGTCACACACGAGCAAGTACATACTGCAGATGAAGAGTCACACACGAGCATGTACATACTGCAGGTGAGCTGTCACACACGTGCATGCACACACTGCAGATGAAGACTCACACACGAGCATGTACATACTGCAGATGAAGTCACACACGAGCATGTACATACTGCAGATGAAGAGTCACACACGAGCATGCACACACTGCAGATGAAGACTCACACACGAGCATGTACATACTGCAGATGAAGTCACACACGAGCATGTACATACTACAGATGAACAGTCACATTTAAGTATGTACATACTACAGATGAAGAGTCACACACGAGCATGTACATACTGCAGATGAAGTCACACACGAGCATGCACATACTGCAGATGAAGAGTCACACACGAGCATGTACATGCTGCAAATGAAGTCACACACGATCATGTACATACTTCAGATGAATTCACACACGAGCATGTACATACTCCAGATGAAGAGTCACACACGAGCATGTACATACTGCAGATGAAGTCACACATGAGCATGTACATACTGCAGATGAAGAGTCATACACAAGCGTGTACATACTTCAGATGAAGAGTCACATTCAAGCATGTACATACTGCAGATGAAGAGACACACACGAGCATGCACATACTGAAGATGAAGAGTCACACACGAGTATGTACATACTGCAGATGAAGTCACACATGAGCATGTACATACTGCAGATGAAGAGTCATACACAAGCGTGTACATACTTCAGATGAAGAGTCACATTCAAGCATGTACATACTGCAGATGAAGAGACACACACGAGCATGCACATACTGCAGATGAAGAGTCACACATGAGCATGCACATACTGCAGATGAAGAGTCACACACGAGCATGTACATACTGCAGATGAAGGGTTACACACGAGCATGCACATACTGCAGATGAAGAGTCACACACGAGCAAGTACATACTGCAGATGAAGAGTCACACACGAGCATGTACATACTGCAGGTGAGCAGTCACACACGTGCATGCACACACTGCAGATGAAGACTCACAAACGAGCATGTACATACTGCAGATGAAGTCACACACGAGCATGTAAATACTGCAGATGAAGACTCACACACGAGCATTTACATACTGCAGATGAAGTCACACACGAGCATGTACATACTGCAGATGAAGAGTCACACACGAGCATGTACATACTGCAGATGAAGTCACACACGAGCATATACATACTGCAGATGAAGAGTCACACACGAGCATGTACATACTGCAGATGAAGAGTCACACACGAGCATGCACATACTGCAGATGAAGAGTCATAAATGAGCATGTACATAATGCAGATGAAGTCACACATGAGCATGTACATACTGGAGATGTTGAGTCACACACGAGCATGCACATACTGCAGATGAAGAGTCACACACGAGCATGTACATACTGCAGATGAGGAGTCACACACGAGCATACACATACTGCAGATGAAGAGTCGCACACGAGCATGTACATACTGCAGATGAAGAGTCACACAAGAGCATGTACATACTGCAGATTAAGAGTCACACACGAGCATGCACATACTGCAGATAAAGAGTCACACATGAGCATGCACATACTGCAGATGAATAGTCACACACGAGCATGTACATACTGCAGATGAAGAGTCACACAAGAGCATGTACATACTGCAGATTAAGAGTCACGCACGAGCATGCACATACTGCAGATAAAGAGTCACACATGAGCATGCACATACTGCAGATGAATAGTCACACACGAGCATGTACATACTGCAGATGAAGAGTCACACACGAGCATGTACATACTGCAGATGAAGAGTCACACACGAGCATGTACATACTGCAGATGAAGAGTCACACACGAGCATGTACATACTGCAGATGAAGTCACACACGAGCATGTTGATACTGCAGATGAAGAGTCACATTCAAGCATGTTGATACTGCAGATGTAGAGTCACATTCAAGCATGTACATACTGCAGATGAAGAGTCACACCGGAGCATACACATACTACAGATGAAGAGTCACACACAAGCATGGACATACTGCAGATCAGGAGTCACATTCAAGCATGTACATACTGCAGATGAAGAGTCACATTCAAGCATGTACATACTAGAGATGAAGTCACACACGAGCATGTACATGCTACACATAAAGAGTCACATTCAAGCATGTACGTACTGCAGATGAAGAGTCACACACGAGCATGCACATATTGCAGATGAAGAGTCACACACGAGCATGTACATACTGCAGATGAAGAGTCACACACGAGCATGTACATACTGCAGATGAAGAGTCACACACGAGCATGTACATACTGCAGATGAAGTCACACACGAGCATGTACATACTGCAGATGAGGAGTCACACACGAGCATGTACATACTGCAGATGAAGAGTCACCCACGAGCAGGTACATACTTCAGATGAAGAGTCACATTCAAGCATGTACATACTGCAGATGAAGAGTCACACACGAGCATGCACATACTGCAGATGAGAAGTCATACATGAGCATGCACATACTGGAGATGAGAAGTCATAGACGAGCATGCACATACTGCAGATGAAGAGTTGAACACGAGCATGTACATACTGCAGATGAAGAGTCACACACGAGCATGTGCATAATGCAGATGAAGAGTCACACACGAGCATGTACATACTGCAGATGAGGAGTCACACACAAGCATGTACATACTGCAGATGAAGTCACACCCGAGCATGTACATACTGCAGATGAAGTCACACACGAGCATGTACATACTGCAGATGAATTCACACACGAGCATGTACATACTGCAGATGAAGAGTCACACAAGAGCATGTACATAATGCAGATGAAGTCACACATGAGCATGTACATACTGCAGATGAAGAGTCACACACGAGCATGTACATACTGCAGATGAGGAGTCACACACAAGCATGTACATACTGCAGATGAAGAGTCACACACGAGCATGTACATACTGCAGATGAAGAGTCACACATGAGCATGTACATACTGCAGATGAAGAGTCACACACGAGCATGTACATACTGCAGATGAAGGGTCACACACGAGCATGTACATACTGCAGATGAGGAGTCACACACAAGCATGTACATACTGCAGATGAAGAGTCACACACGAGCATGTACATACTGCAGATGAAGAGTCACACATGAGCATGTACATACTGCAGATGAAGAGTCACACACGAGCATGTACATACTGCAGATGAAGAGTCACACACAAGCATGTAAATAATGCAGATGAGGAGTCACACACAAGCATGTACATACTGCAGATGAAGAGTCACGAGCATGTACATACTGCAGATGAAGAGTCACACATGAGCATGTACATACTGCAGATGAAGTCACAGCCGAGCATGTACATACTGCAGATGAAGTCACAGCCGAGCATGTACATACTGCAGATGAAGTCACACACGAGCATGTACATACTGCAGATGAAGTCACACACGAGCATGTACATACTGCAGATGAAGTCACACATATGCATGTACATACTGCAGATGAAGAGTCATACACAAGCGTGTACATACTTCAGAAGAAGAGTCACATTCAATCATGTACATACTGCAAATGAAGTCACACACGAGCATGCACATACTGCAGATGAAGTCACACACGATCATGTACATACTGCAGATGAATTCACACACGAGCATGTACATACTGCAGATGAAGAGTCACACATGAGCATGTACATACTGCAGATGAAGAGTCATACACAAGCGTGTACATACTTCAGATGAAGAGTCACATTCAGGCATGTACATACTGCAGATGAAGAGACACACACGAGCATGCACATACTGCAGATGAAGAGTCACACACGAGCATGTACATACTGCAGATGAAGAGTTGAACACAAACATGTAGATACTGCAGATGAAGACTTGAACATGAGCAAGCACATACTGCAGATGAAGAGTTGAACACGAAGATGCACATACTGCAGATGAAGAGTCACACATGAGCATGCACATACTGCAGATGAAGAGTCACAGACGAGCATGTACATACTGCAGATGAAGAGTCACACACGAGCATGCACATACTGCAGATGAAGAGTCACACACGAGCAACTACATACTGCAGATGAAGAGTCACACACGAGCATGTACATACTGCAGGTGAGCAGTCACACACGTGCATGCACACACTGCAGATGAAGACTCACACACGAGCATGTACATACTGCAGATGAAGTCACACACGAGCATGTACATACTGCAGATGAAGAGTCACACAAGAGCATGTACATACTGCAGATGAGGAGTCACACAGGAGCATGTACATACTGCAGATGAAGAGTCACACACGAGCATTTACATACTGCAGATGAAGTCACACACGAGCATGTACATACTGCAGATGAAGAGTCACACACGAGCATGTACATACTGCAGATGAAGTCACACACGAGCATGTATATACTGCAGATGAAGAGTCACACACGAGCATGTACATACTGCAGATGAAGTCACACACGAGCATGTCCATACTGCAGATGAAGAGTCACACACGAGCATGTACATACTGCAGATGAAGTGTCACACACGAGCATGCACATACTGCAGATGAAGAGTCACAAACGAGCATGTACATAATGCAGATGAAGTCACACATGAGCATGTACATACTGGAGATGATGAGTCACACACGAGCATGCACATACTGCAGATGAAGAGTCACACACGAGCATGTACATACTGCAGATGAGGAGTCACACACGAGCATACACATACTGCAGATGAAGAGTCGCACACGAGCATGTACATACTGCAGATGAAGAGTCACACAAGAGCATGTACATACTGCAGATTAAGAGTCACAGACGAGCATGCACATACATCAGATGAAGAGTCACACATGAGCATGCACATACTGCAGATGAATAGTCACACACGAGCATGTACATACTGCAGATGAAGTCATACACGAGCATGTACATACTGCAGATGAAAAGTCACACAAGAGCATGTACATACTGCAGATGAGGAGTCACAAAGGAGCATGTACATACTGCAGATGAAGAGTCACACACGAGCATTTACATACTGCAGATGAAGTCACACACGAGCATGTACATACTGCAGATGAAGAGTCACACACGAGCATGTACATACTGCAGATGAAGTCACACACGAGCATGTATATACTGCTGATGAAGAGTCACACACGAGCATGTACATACTGCAGATGAAGTCACACACGAGCATGTGCATACTGCAGATGAAGAGTCACACACGAGCATGCACATACTGCAGATGAAGAGTTACACACGAGCATGTACATACTGCAGATGAAGAGTCACACACGAGCATGTACATACTGCAGATGAAGAGTCACACACGAGCATGCGCATACTGCAGATGAAGTCACACACGAGCATGTACATACTGCAGATGAGGAGTCACACACGAGCATGTACATACTGCAGATGAAGAGTCACCCACGAGCAGGTACATACTTCAGATGAAGAGTCACATTCAAGCATGTACATACTGCAGATGAAGAGTCACACACGAGCATGCACATTCTGCAGATGAGAAGTCATACACGAGCATGCACATAGTGGAGATGAGAAGTCATACACGAGCATGCACATACTGCAGATGAAGAGTTGAACACGAGCATGTACATACTGCAGATGAAGAGTCACACACGAGCATGTGCATAATGCAGATGAAGAGTCACACACGAGCATGTACATACTGCAGATGAAGAGTCACACACGAGCATGTACTTACTGCAGATGAAGAGTCACACACGAGCAAGTACATACTGCAGATGAAGAGTCACACACGAGCATGTACATACTGCAGATGAAGAGTCACACACTAGCATGTACATACTGCAGATGAAGAGTCACACACAAGCATGTACATACTGCAGATGAAGCGTCACACAGGAGGATGCACATACTGCCGATGAAGAGTCACACATGAGCATGTACATACTGCAGATGAGGAGTCACACACAAGCATGTACATACTGCAGATGAAGTCACACCCGAGCATGTACATACTGCAGATGAAGTCACACACGAGAATGTACATACTGCAGATGAATTCACACACGAGCATGTACATACTGCAGATGAAGAGTCACACAAGAGCATGTACATACTGCAGATGAAGTCACAAATGAGCATGTACATACTGCAGATGAAGAGTCACACATGAGCATGTACATACTGCAGATGAGGAGTCACACACAAGCATGTACATACTGCAGATGAAGAGTCACACACGAGCATGTACATACTGCAGATGAAGAGTCACACATAAGCATGTACATACTGCAGATGAAGAGTCACACACGAGCATGTACATGCTGCAGATGAAGAGTCACACATGAGCATGTACATTCTGCAGATGAAGAGTCACACACGAGCATGTACATACTGCAGATGAAGAGTCACACACGAGCATGTACATACTGCAGATGAGGAGTCACACACAAGCATGTACATACTGCAGATGAAGAGTCACACACGAGCATGTACATACTGCAGATGAAGTCACACACGAGCATGTTGATACTGCAGATGAAGAGTCACATTCAAGCATGTTGATACTGCAGATGTAGAGTCACATTCAAGCATGTACATACTGCAGATGAAAAGTCACACCGGAGCATGTACATACTGCAGATGAAGAGTCACACAGGAGCATACACATACTGCAGATGAAGAGTCACACACGAGCATGTACATACTGCAGATGAAGAGTCACACAGGAGCATACACATACTACAGATGAAGAGTCACACACAAACATGTACATACTGCAGATCAGGAGTCACATTCAAGCATGTACATACTGCAGATGAAGAGTCACATTCAAGCATGTACATACTGGAGATGAAGTCACACACGAGCATGTACATGCTTCACATAAAGAGTCACATTCAAGCATGTACATACTGCAGATGAAGAGTCACACACGAGCATGCACATACTGCAGATGAAGAGTCACACACGAGCATGTACATACTGCAGATGAAGAGTCACACACGAGCATGTACATACTGCAGATGAAGAGTCACACACGAGCATGCACATACTGCAGATGAAGTCACACACGAGCATGTACATACTGCAGATGAGGAGTCACACACGAGCATGTACATACTGCAGATGAAGAGTCACCCACGAGCAGGTACATACTTCAGATGAAGAGTCACATTCAAGCATGTACATACTGCAGATGAAGAGTCACACACGAGCATGCACATTCTGCAGATGAGAAGTCATACACGAGCATGCACATACTGGAGATGAGAAGTCATACACGAGCATGCACATACTGCAGATGAAGAGTTGAACACGAGCATGTACATACTGCAGATGAAGAGTCACACACGAGCATGTACTTACTGCAGATGAAGAGTCACACACGAGCATGTACATACTGCAGATGAAGAGTCACACACGAGCATGTACATACTGCAGATGAAGAGTCACACACGAGCTTGTACATACTGCAGATGAAGAGTCACACACAAGCATGTACATACTGCAGATGAAGAGTCACACAGGAGGATGCACATACTGCAGATGAAGAGTCACACATGAGCATGTACATACTGCAGATGAGGAGTCACACACAAGCATGTACATACTGCAGATGAAGTCACACCCGAGCATGTACATACTGCAGATGAAGTCACACACGAGCATGTACATACTGCAGATGAATGCACACACGAGCATGTACATACTGCAGATGAAGAGTCACACAAGAGCATGTACATACTGCAGATGAAGTCACACATGAGCATGTACATACTGCAGATGAAGAGTCACACACGAGCATGTACATACTGCAGATGAGGAGTCACACACAAGCATGTACATAATGCAGATGAATTCACACACGAGCATGTACATACTGCAGATGAAGAGTCACACAAGAGCATGTACATACTGCAGATGAAGTCACTCATGAGCATGTACATACTGCAGATGAAGAGTCACACACGAGCATGTACATACTGCAGATGAGGAGTCACACACAAGCATGTACATACTGCAGATGAAGAGTCACACACGAGCATGTACATACTGCAGATGAAGAGTCACACATGAGCATGTACATACTGCAGATGAAGAGTCACACACGAGCATGTACATACTGCAGATGAAGAGTCACACACGAGCATGTACATACTGCAGATGAGGAGTCACACACAAGCATGTACATACTGCAGATGAAGAGTCACGAGCATGTACATACTGCAGATGAAGAGTCACACATGAGCATGTACATACTGCAGATGAAGTCACAGCCGAGCATGTACATACTGCAGATGAAGTCACAGCCGAGCATGTACATACTGCAGATGAAGTTACACACGAGCATGTACATACTGCAGATGAAGTCACACACGAGCATGTACATACTGCAGATGAAGTCACACATATGCATGTACATACTGTAGATGAAAAGTCATACACAAGCGTGTACATACTTCAGATGAAGAGTCACATTCAAGCATGTACATACTGCAGATGAAGAGACACACACGAGCTTGTACATACTGCAGATGAGAAGTCATACACAAGCATGTACATACTGCAGATGAAGAGTTGAATACAAATATGTAGATACTGCAGATGAAGACTTGAACATGAGCATGCACATACTGCAGATGAAGAGTTGAACACGAAGATGCACATACTGTAGATGAAGAGTCACACACAAGCATGCACATACTGCAGATGAAGAGTCACAGACGAGCATGCACATACTGCAGATGAAGAGTCACACTCGAGCATGTACACACTGCAGATGAAGAGTCTCACACGAGCATGCACACACTGCAGATGAAGAGTCACACATGAGCATGTACATACTGCAGATGAATAGTCACATTTAAGCATGTACATACTACAGATGAAGAGTCACACACGAGCATGTACATTCTGCAGATGAAGTCACACACGAGCATGTACATGCTGCAAATGAAGTCACACACGAGCATGTACATACTGCAGATGAAGTCACACACGAGCATGTACATACTGCAGATGAATTCACACACGAGCATGTACATACTGCAGATGAAGAGTCACACACGAGCATGTACATACTGCAGATGAAGTCACACATGAGCATGTACATACTGCAGATGAAGAGTCATACACAAGCGTGTACATACTTCAGATGAAGAGTCACATTCAAGCATGTACATACTGCAGATGAAGAGACACACACGAGAATGCACATACTGCAGATGAATAGTCACACACGAGCATGTACATACTGCAGATGAAGCGTTGAACACAAACATGTAGATACTGCAGATGAAGACTTGAACATGAGCATGCACATACTGCAGATGAAGAGTTGAACACGAAGATGCACATACTGAAGATGAAGAGTCACACACAAGCATGCACATACTTTAGATGAAGAGTCACACATGAGCATGCACATACTGCAGATGAAGAGTCACACACGAGTATGTACATACTGCAGATGAAGAGTCACACACGAGCATGCACATACTGCAGATGAAGAGCCACACACGAGCAAGTACATACTGCAGATGAAGAGTCACACACGAGCATGTTCATACTGCAGATGAAGTCACACACGAGCATGTACATACTGCAGATGAAGAGTCACACACGAGCATGTATATACTGCAGATGAAGTCACACATGAGCATGTACATACTGCAGATGAAGAGTCACACACTAGCATGCACATACTGCAGATGAAGAGTCACAGACGAGCATGTACATACTGCAGATGATGAGTCACACACAAGCATGCACATACTGCAGATGAAGAGTCACGAGCATGTACATACTGCAGATGTAGACTCACACAGGAGCATGTACATACTGCAGATGAAGAGTCACACACGAGCATGTACATACTGCAGATGAAGAGTCACACACGAGCATGTACATACTGCAGATGAAGAGTCACACACGAGCATGTACATACTGCAGATGATGAGTCACAAACGAACATGTACATACTGCAGATGATGAGTCACACACGAGCATGCACATACTGCAGATGAAGAGTCACACACGAGCATGTACATACTGCAGATGAGGAGTCACACACAAGCATGTACATACTGCAGATGAAGAGTCACGAGCATGTACATACTGCAGATGAGGAGTCACACACGAGCATGTACATACTGCAGATGAAGAGTCACCCACGAGCAGGTACATACTTCAGATGAAGAGTCACATTCAAGCATGTACATACTGCAGATGAAGAGTCACACACGAGCATGCACATTCTGCAGATGTGAAGTCATACACGAGCATGCACATACTGGAGATGAGAAGTCATACACGAGCATGCACATACTGCAGATGAAGAGTTGAACACGAGCATGTACATACTGCAGATGAAGAGTCACACACGAGCATGTGCATAATGCAGATGAAGAGTCACACACGAGCATGTACATACTGCAGATAAAGAGTCACACACGAGCATGTACTTACTGCAGATGAAGAGTCACACACGAGCATGTACATACTGCAGATGAAGAGTCACACACGAGCATGTACATACTGCAGATGAAGAGTCACACACGAGCATGTACATACTGCAGATGAAGAGTCACACACAAGCATGTACATACTGCAGATGAAGAGTCACACAGGAGGATGCACATACTGCAGATGAAGAGTCACACATGAGCATGTACATACTGCAGATGAGGAGTCACACACAAGCATGTACATACTGCAGATGAAGTCACACCCGAGCATGTACATACTGCAGATGAAGTCACACACGAGCATGTACATACTGCAGATGAATTCACACACGAGCATGTACATACTGCAGATGAAGAGTCACACATGAGCATGTACATACTGCAGATGAAGAGTCACACACGAGCATGTACATACTGCAGATGAAGAGTCACACACGAGCATGTACATACTGCAGATGAGGAGTCACACACAAGCATGTACATACTGCAGATGAAGAGTCACGAGCATGTACATACTGCAGATGAAGAGTCACACATGAGCATGTACATACTGCAGATGAAGTCACAGCCGAGCATGTACATACTGCAGATGAAGTCACAGCCGAGCATGTACATACTGCAGATGAAGTTACACACGAGCATGTACATACTGCAGATGAAGTCACACACGAGCATGTACATACTGCAGATGAAGTCACACATATGCATGTACATACTGTAGATGAAAAGTCATACACAAGCGTGTACATACTTCAGATGAAGAGTCACATTCAAGCATGTACATACTGCAGATGAAGAGACACACACGAGCTTGTACATACTGCAGATGAGAAGTCATACACAAGCATGTACATACTGCAGATGAAGAGTTGAATACAAATATGTAGATACTGCAGATGAAGACTTGAACATGAGCATGCACATACTGCAGATGAAGAGTTGAACACGAAGATGCACATACTGTAGATGAAGAGTCACACACAAGCATGCACATACTGCAGATGAAGAGTCACAGACGAGCATGCACATACTGCAGATGAAGAGTCACACTCGAGCATGTACACACTGCAGATGAAGAGTCTCACACGAGCATGCACACACTGCAGATGAAGAGTCACACATGAGCATGTACATACTGCAGATGAATAGTCACATTTAAGCATGTACATACTACAGATGAAGAGTCACACACGAGCATGTACATTCTGCAGATGAAGTCACACACGAGCATGTACATGCTGCAAATGAAGTCACACACGAGCATGTACATACTGCAGATGAAGTCACACACGAGCATGTACATACTGCAGATGAATTCACACACGAGCATGTACATACTGCAGATGAAGAGTCACACACGAGCATGTACATACTGCAGATGAAGTCACACATGAGCATGTACATACTGCAGATGAAGAGTCATACACAAGCGTGTACATACTTCAGATGAAGAGTCACATTCAAGCATGTACATACTGCAGATGAAGAGACACACACGAGAATGCACATACTGCAGATGAATAGTCACACACGAGCATGTACATACTGCAGATGAAGCGTTGAACACAAACATGTAGATACTGCAGATGAAGACTTGAACATGAGCATGCACATACTGCAGATGAAGAGTTGAACACGAAGATGCACATACTGAAGATGAAGAGTCACACACAAGCATGCACATACTTTAGATGAAGAGTCACACATGAGCATGCACATACTGCAGATGAAGAGTCACACACGAGTATGTACATACTGCAGATGAAGAGTCACACACGAGCATGCACATACTGCAGATGAAGAGCCACACACGAGCAAGTACATACTGCAGATGAAGAGTCACACACGAGCATGTTCATACTGCAGATGAAGTCACACACGAGCATGTACATACTGCAGATGAAGAGTCACACACGAGCATGTATATACTGCAGATGAAGTCACACATGAGCATGTACATACTGCAGATGAAGAGTCACACACTAGCATGCACATACTGCAGATGAAGAGTCACAGACGAGCATGTACATACTGCAGATGATGAGTCACACACAAGCATGCACATACTGCAGATGAAGAGTCACGAGCATGTACATACTGCAGATGAAGACTCACACAGGAGCATGTACATACTGCAGATGAAGAGTCACACACGAGCATGTACATACTGCAGATGAAGAGTCACACACGAGCATGTACATACTGCAGATGAAGAGTCACACACGAGCATGTACATACTGCAGATGATGAGTCACAAACGAACATGTACATACTGCAGATGATGAGTCACACACGAGCATGCACATACTGCAGATGAAGAGTCACACACGAGCATGTACATACTGCAGATGAGGAGTCACACACAAGCATGTACATACTGCAGATGAAGAGTCACGAGCATGTACATACTGCAGATGAGGAGTCACACACGAGCATGTACATACTGCAGATGAAGAGTCACCCACGAGCACGTACATACTTCAGATGAAGAGTCACATTCAAGCATGTACATACTGCAGATGAAGAGTCACACACGAGCATGCACATTCTGCAGATGTGAAGTCATACACGAGCATGCACATACTGGAGATGAGAAGTCATACACGAGCATGCACATACTGCAGATGAAGAGTTGAACACGAGCATGTACATACTGCAGATGAAGAGTCACACACGAGCATGTGCATAATGCAGATGAAGAGTCACACACGAGCATGTACATACTGCAGATAAAGAGTCACACACGAGCATGTACTTACTGCAGATGAAGAGTCACACACGAGCATGTACATACTGCAGATGAAGAGTCACACACGAGCATGTACATACTGCAGATGAAGAGTCACACACGAGCATGTACATACTGCAGATGAAGAGTCACACACAAGCATGTACATACTGCAGATGAAGAGTCACACAGGAGGATGCACATACTGCAGATGAAGAGTCACACATGAGCATGTACATACTGCAGATGAGGAGTCACACACAAGCATGTACATACTGCAGATGAAGTCACACCCGAGCATGTACATACTGCAGATGAAGTCACACACGAGCATGTACATACTGCAGATGAATTCACACACGAGCATGTACATACTGCAGATGAAGAGTCACACAAGAGCATGTACATACTGCAGATGAAGTCACACATGAGCATGTTCATACTGCAGATGAAGAGTCACACACGAGCATGTACATACTGCAGATGAGGAGTCACACACAAGCATGTACATACTGCAGATGAATTCACACACGAGCATGTACATACTGCAGATGAAGAGTCACACAAGAGCATGTACATACTGCAGATGAAGTCACACATGAGCATGTACATACTGCAGATGAAGAGTCACACACGAGCATGTACATACTGCAGATGAGGAGTCACACACAAGCATGTACATACTGCAGATGAAGAGTCACACACGAGCATGTACATACTGCAGATGAAGAGTCACACATGAGCATGTACATACTGCAGATGAAGAGTCACACACGAGCATGTACATACTGCAGATGAAGAGTCACACACGAGCATGTACATACTGCAGATGAGGAGTCACACACAAGCATGTACATACTGCAGATGAAGAGTCACGAGCATGTACATACTGCAGATGAAGAGTCACACATGAGCATGTACATACTGCAGATGAAGTCACAGCCGAGCATGTACATACTGCAGATGAAGTCACAGCCGAGCATGTACATACTGCAGATGAAGTCACACACGAGCATGTACATACTGCAGATGAAGTCACACACGAGCATGTACATACTGCAAATGAAGTCACACATATGCATGTACATACTGCAGATGAAGAGTCATACACAAGCGTGTACATACTTCAGATGAAGAGTCACATTCAAGCATGTACATACTGCAGATGAAGAGACACACACGAGCTTGTACATACTGCAGATGAGAAGTCATACACAAGCATGTACATACTGCAGATGAAGAGTTGAATACAAATATGTAGATACTGCAGATGAAGACTTGAACATGAGCATGCACATACTGCAGATGAAGAGTTGAACACGAAGATGCACATACTGTAGATGAAGAGTCACACACAAGCATGCACATACTGCAGATGAAGAGTCACAGACGAGCATGCACATACTGCAGATGAAGAGTCACACTCGAGCATGTACACACTGCAGATGAAGAGTCTCACACGAGCATGCACACACTGCAGATGAAGAGTCACACATGAGCATGTACATACTGCAGATGAATAGTCACATTTAAGCATGTACATACTACAGATGAAGAGTCACACACGAGCATGTACATTCTGCAGATGAAGTCACACACGAGCATGTACATGCTGCAAATGAAGTCACACACGAGCATGTACATACTGCAGATGAAGTCACACACGAGCATGTACTTACTGCAGATGAATTCACACACGAGCATGTACATACTGCAGATGAAGAGTCACACACGAGCATGTACATACTGCAGATGAAGTCACACATGAGCATGTACATACTGCAGATGAAGAGTCATACACAAGCGTGTACATACTTCAGATGAAGAGTCACATTCAAGCATGTACATACTGCAGATGAAGAGACACACACGAGAATGCACATACTGCAGATGAAGAGTCACACACGAGCATGTACATACTGCAGATGAAGCGTTGAACACAAACATGTACAGTACAGACCAAAAGTTTGGACACACCTTCTCATTTAAAGATTTTTCTGTATTTTCATGACTTTGAAAATTGTACATTCACACTGAAGGCATCAAAACTATGAATTAACACATGTGGAATTATATACTTAACAAAAAAGTGTGAAACAACTGAAAATATGTCTTATATTCTAGGTTCTTCAAAGTAGCCACCTTTTGCTTTGATGACTGCTTTGCACGCTCTTGGCATTCTCTTAATGAGCTTCAAGAGGTAGTCACCGGAAATGGTTTTCACTTCACAGGTGTGCCCTGTCAGGATTAATAAGTGGGATTTCTTGCCTTATAAATGGGGTTGGGACCATCAGTTGTGTTGTGCAGAAGTCAGGTGGATACACAGCTGATAGTCCTAATGAATAGACTGTTAGAATTTGTATTATGGCAAGAAAAAAGCAGCTAAGTAAAGAAAAACGAGTGGCCATCATTACTTTAAGAAATGAAGGTCAGTCAGTCCAAAAAAATTGGGCAAACTTTGAAAGTGTCCCCAAGTGCAGTTGCAAAAACCATCAAGCGCTACAAAGAAACTGGCTCACATGAGGACTGCCCCAGGAAAGGAAGACCAAGAGTCACCTCTGCTTCTGAGGATAAGTTTATCCGAGTCACCAGCCTCAGAAATCGCAGGTTAACAGCAGCTCAGATTAGAGACAAGGTCAATGCCACACAGAGTTCTAGCAGCAGACACATCTCTACAACAATTGTTAAGAGGAGACTTTGTGCAGCAGGCCTTCATGGTAAAATAGCTGCTAGGAAACCACTGCTTAGGACAGGCAACAAGCAGAAGAGACTTGTTTGGGCTAAAGAACACAAGGAATGGACATTAGACCAGTGGAAATCTGTGCTTTGGTCTGATGAGTCCAAATTTGAGATCTTTGGTTCCAACCACCGTGTCTTTGTGCGACGCAGAAAAGATGAACGGATGGACTCTACATGCCTGGTTCCCACCGTGAAGCATGGAGGAGGAGGTGTGATGGTGTGGGGGTGCTTTGCTGGTGACACTGTTGGGGATTTATTCAAAATTGAAGGTATACTGAACCAGCATGGCTACCACAGCATCTTGCAGCGGCATGCTATTCCATCCGGTTTGCGTTTAGTTGGACCATCATTTATTTTTCAACAGGACAATGACCCCAAACACACATTCAGGCTGTGTAAGGGCTATTTGACCAAGAAGGAGAGTGCTACGCCAGATGACCTGGCCTCCACAGTCACCAGACCTGAACCCAATTGAGATGGGTTGGGGTGAGCTGGACCGCAGAGTGAAGGCAAAAGGGCCAACAAGTGCTAAGCATCTCTGGGAACTCCTTCAAGATTGTTGGAAGACCATTTCCGGTGACTACCTCTTGAAGCTCATCAAGAGAATGCCAAGAGTGTGCAAAGCAGTCATCAAAGCAAAAGGTGGCTACTTTGAAGAACCTAGAATATAAGACATATTTTCAGTTGTTTCACACTTTTTTAAGTATTTAATTCCACATGTGTTAATTCCTAGTTTTGATGCCTTCAGTGTGAATGTACAATATTCATAATCATGAAAATACAGAAAAATCTTTAAATGAGAAGGTGTGTCCAAACTTTTGGTCTGTACTGTAGATACTGCAGATGAAGACTTGAACATGAGCATGCACATACTGCAGATGAAGAGTTGAACACGAAGATGCACATACTGAAGATGAAGAGTCACACACAAGCATGCACATACTTTAGATGAAGAGTCACACATGAGCATGCACATACTGCAGATGAAGAGTCACACACGAGCATGTACATACTGCAGATGAAGAGTCACACACGAGCATGCACATACTGCAGATGAAGAGTCACACACGAGCAAGTACATACTGCAGATGAAGAGTCACACACGAGCATGTACGTACTGCAGATGAAGTCACACACGAGCATGTACATACTTCAGATGAAGAGTCACACACGAGCATGTACATACTGCAGATGAAGTCACACATGAGCATGTACATACTGCAGATGAAGAGTCACACACGAGCATGCACATACTGCAGATGAAGAGTCACACACGAGCATGTACATACTGCAGATGATGAGTCACACACAAGCATGCACATACTGCAGATGAAGAGTCACACACGAGCATGTACATACTGCAGATGAGGAGTCACACACGAGCATACACATACAGCAGATGAAGAGTCACACACGAGCATGTACATACTGCAGATGAAGAGTCACACACGAGCATGTACATACTGCAGATGAAGAGTCACACACGAGCATGTACATACTGCAGATGAAGAGTCACACACGAGCATGTACATACTGCAGACGAAGAGTCACACACGAGCATGCACATACTGCAGATGAAGAGTCACACATGAGCAAGTACATACTGCAGATGAAGAGTCACACATGAGCATGTACATACTGCAGGTGAGCAGTCACACACGTGCATGCACACACTGCAGATGAAAACTCACACACGAGCATGTACATACTGCAGATGAAGTCACACACGAGCATGTACATACTGCAGATGAAGAGTCACACACGAGCATGTACATACTGCAGATGAGGAGTCACACAGGAGCATGTACATACTGCAGATGAAGAGTCACACACGAGCATGTACATATGTGACACCCCAGGGGTCTGGTTGCCACAGTGATAGAGATATTACGTCTGAGAGCAGGTGGGAGGTCTCTTGGTCAGGAATCCTATGCATGCCACACCTCCTGCACAGTCCTGGGAGGGGAAGAACTTCCCCTATATAAAACTGGGGCTGAGGCAGGGTGAGTGAGTAGAGAAGAAGTAGAGACAGAGAAAAGAAGCAAATATAGGAACAGAACATCAGGAGCTCTCTGGGAGCAGTGTTACAAGGAGTCAGGGGCTGGCAGCTGCAGAGCTCGCCCTGACTGAGAAGATTTCTTACCGGACCCGGAATCCGAGGCTGTGGGGACTAACTCCTACCCAGCAGCAGAATCCGTCAGGCAGGGGATTCCAGGTCCTCTGGCCAAGAAACCCGAAGGCCCCGAGTCACCGGCCATACGGGTGAGCACCACACGGTACACTGAGGGACGTGGGCTACTTATACCCGCCTCTAGCAAGGTAGCCAGAAGAGTACAGTTAGTTTTGGAGGCCTACAACTCCGCCTGGCCAGGGGAGATCCCATCTGCTCAAGGACTGACCAGGCCCCAATCGCTAGCCAGTACTCCGGGAGGGTCTATCTTTGTCACCAGTAAAGACCCTGAACTACACCGTACCGTCTCCGAGTGGTTCCTGCTACCCCCATCATCCACGTCGGCTGCCCTGAGGCCATACCCCTCCCGTTGGGGGTTATACTATCACGCTGCACAATCCTACCACCGGCCTCAGCGGTCTGCCCTGCAGCAGCAGCTCCTTAGCTGTACTCAACGGGTGGCGTAGTCGTCCAACATCTACCGCTGATACATCGCCGCTCAGTTTGACTCCCTGGGCACGGACCGGGTCACCGCCACGAGACTACAACCCTCAACAGATCCGGCTCCGGGTAAGCTCCCGCGTGCGCAACGCAGCGCGACACAGGCCCAGGGGCGCGTCAACTTTTGGCGTAGTCGGCAGGATCTCGTGCCCGCAACCACCGGGTACTGCGTGCCTGAAAAAGACTGTTCAAACTTACCTGTGGTGAAGATTCCCGCCATCCGGCGCCATCTTCAGCCGTCTTCCCGCCATCGGTGAAGATTCCCGCCATCCGGCGCCATTTCCAGCCTTCTTCCCGCCTTCCGTGGAGTTTTCCCGCCGTTGGACGCCATCTTGAAGACGTCGCGCGGGAAGCAGAGGGGCGTGGACTCCGAAAGCGCGCGAGAACTGAAGCCCCGCCTCACGTCCGGACGTCGCGTAAGGTCCTGGAAGGAGCCCAGCAGACGCCGACGTCACAGGAGCGCGACGGAAGGTCCTCAACCCTGACGATCTACTGCGGAGCCGCGGCCTACGGAAGAGGATCATCGCAAGGTAGGCCACGGTCCACTAGGGGGGAGGAGGATGTCGGATACGGAGGAGAGCTTCACTGCCTCAACCCCCGCCAGCGCCACCGCTGCTGCAGTCATGCCTTTCACCATGCCCTATATCCCGGGAGCGGCCTGGCTACCCCAGTACTCAGGGGAGTCACATACCCTGCATGACTTTAGAGAAAAGCTGGATAGCCTCTTCCAGGTGTACCCCCTCACAGAAGAGCAAAAAGTGAGCATCCTGGTGGCCCAATTAACTGGGGCAGCCCGAAGGGAGGTAAAGTCCTGGCCACCTGGGGGGAGGACTGTCGCAGGGATACTAACCCGGCTGAGGGACACCTTTGATACCCGCACCTCAGCCGAGATCAAGCTTAGATTCTACGGGTGCAAACAGCGGGCACATGAGAGTATAAGGGACTATGCCCTGAACCTACAAGAGGCCCTGAGAGCCATTAAGCAGACCGACCCTGACGGCGTGGGAGACGAGGACAGGCTGTTGACTGAACAATTTATAGAGGGTTTATATTGCAATGCCCACCGAACCCAGTTGCGGGCAATGGCCTTACAGGACCCTCATCTGGGATTTGCACAGTTCAAGGACAGAGCCATCCGGGTGCTTCGAGAACCGGCACCAAGTGGCGTTGTGACCCCCAGACGCCCCACTACCACTTACCACCAGGAGGCGGCGCCCTTGTCGGCAGGGCCTGTGGGAGCTGATGCGCAGGCTTTGAACAATGACCCGGCTCCAGACCTGCACCATCAGGTCCAAGAGCTAGCTAAAAGCGTTGCTGCGCTAACCCGAACTGTGCAGTCTTTACAGGTTTCCACTCCAGGGAAGATCCAGCTGGCATCCGGACCGGAGGACATCCCGTGGCGTCGACCAAGGAGGACCCCACCGGCCAGAGGAAGACCCAGCGACCGATACAACGAGGACGGACGACCCATCTGCCGCCGCTGCAATCAACCCGGACATATGGCAAGGTACTGTCCTTTAAACTGGCACAACCTGGGGTAGAGGGCCAACCCCCAGGAAAAAGATCATCAGGCCCATCGAACTGGCGCGACAAATATGTGGGAGGACGTCCAGTCTTGCCTGTGGTACTGGATGGCATTCCTATGAGTGCCCTACTGGACACCGGGTCACAGGTCACCACCATCCCGTACGTGCTCTTCAAGCAGTACTGGAATGACTCGGATATTACCCGCTACCCTGACGACGACTTGAGTATCATCGCCAGCAATGGTCAGCCCGTGCCACAGATCGGATTTAAAGAGGTGACCATTAAAATTGGTAGAGTTGAACTGGCAGCACAGGGACTGATCATTGTAGACATTGACAAACACGAGAGTCACCCAAAGATAACTCTAGGAACTAATGTAATTGAAAATTGTCTTGCAGAGGTGATTTTCCTTTTACAGCAGGTTGCCAAGAACGCCAGCTCCGGCGAGCAGCGAGTGCTCCAAAAAGAGATCCGGGCACTGATGCGACGGCAACAGGTGGAACTCTCCGGCGGTGAGATTGGTAGCGTGAGAATGTGTGACCCTTTCCCTATTGCCATGCCCCCAAAAAGTGAAATGATGATTTGGTGCCGGGCAGCTATTGGTCTGAGAGGTAGAGATTACCAGGCAATGGTAGAACCAGTTTACTCAGACAGTAGGCCCACCATCTTGACAGCACGGGGGGTGGTTAATGTACGCCATGGGAGGGTGCCCGTTCGCATAATCAATATCGGGAAGAGGGAAGTGTACCTGCCCCGGTATGCCACGCTAGCCAAATTATATACCATTAACCAAAATGCTATACAATCTGTGGAACCCTTGCCTCCATCTCACCCGGAGGAAGGTAACGGCTCTAAGAAAACAATGGAGGACTGGTGTCAGCAACTACATTTGGGTACTGACTCCACTCCCTCACACCAGAAACAGGGAGTCTATCGGGTGGTTCAAGAGTACGAGAGAGTGTTTAGTAAACACCCGTTAGACTTCGGGCGAGTCAAGGGGGTAGAACACCACATCCCCACGGGAGATCATCCTCCCATAAAAGAGAGGTATCGACCCGTACCCCCTGCACACTACCAACATGCCAAGGGGATGCTTAGAGACATGAAGGAGGCTGGGGTGATCAGGGATAGCTGTAGCCCCTGGGCAGCTCCACTAGTCTTAGTCAAAAAGAAAGACAACACCATGAGGATGTGTGTAGATTACCGGAAAATCAACCGTATCACACACAAGGATGCGTACCCCTTACCAAGGATAGAGGAGTCTTTGGCTGCTTTAAGATCTGCTAACTTCTTCTCTACCTTGGATCTCACTAGTGGGTACTGGCAGATTCCTGTAGCAGAGGCGGACCGGGAGAAGACCGCATTCACCACCCCGATGGGACTTAGCGAGTTTACCTGTATGCCGTTCGGACTCTGCAACGCACCAGGAACCTTCCAACGATTAATGGAGTGCTGTCTGGGCCACAGAAACTTCGAGACGGTCCTGTTGTACCTGGACGATGTCATCGTATATTCCAAGACGTATGAGGACCACCTGAAACACCTGGCGGAAGTGTTCGAAGCTCTGGCAAGCTACGGCCTAAAGGTGAAACCCTCCAAATGTCACCTCCTGAAACCAAAGGTGCAGTACCTGGGACACGTGGTGAGTGCTGATGGAGTGGCTCCCGACCCTGATAAGATCACCGCAATTAAGGAATGGCCAAGTCCCTCCAGTGTAAAGGAAGTGCGGCAGTTCCTCGGGTTGGTAGGCTATTACCGCAGATTCATCCCCGGTTTCACCAAAAAGGCAGCTCCTATGCAGGACCTCCTGATAGGCCAGTCCCGGAAGGCCAAGAACCAGAAGCCACCCTTCAGATGGGAGAAGTTAGAAGAAGAGTCCTTCCGCCAGCTGAAGATGGCCCTCACGGGGGATGAAATCCTGGCGTACCCTGATTACAGCCAGCCCTTTATCCTCTACACCGACGCAAGTAACATCGGGCTAGGAGCTGTGCTGTCCCAGATCCAGCAGGGGAAAGAACGAGTAATCGCTTACGCCAGCCGAAAACTGCGACCCACCGAAAGAAACCCTGAGAATTACAGCTCATTTAAGCTAGAGTTCCTGGCAGTGGTGTGGGCAGTCACCGAACGCTTTAAGCACTACCTCGCTTCTTCCCGGTTCGTCGTGTACACGGATAACAACCCGTTGACACACCTGGACACGGCAAGACTCGGTGCCCTAGAGCAGAGATGGATGGCCCGCCTGTCCAACTACGAGTTCACCATCAAATACCGGGCAGGACGCTCCAATACCAACGCGGACGCCCTGTCCAGGATGCCAAACCTACCGGACGTAGGAGAAGATCCAGAGGGACTGGAAGAAGTCGAACTCCCCGCGTTTCACCGTCATGGGACTATCCAGTATTCCCATCGGGTAAGGAGTAAGAAAGGCGCTACGCTTAACCCCTTACCTCACTACAACTGGGCGGAAACGCAAGACAGTGACCCTGCCGTCCGGCTGGTGAAGGAGATGCTGACTCGGCCAGAGGCTCGCCTTGACCCAGACGCTCCGGAGGAAGCCAAGCAACTGTGGGCAGAAAAGTGTAGACTGTTCCTTTACAAGGGGAAGTTGTGCCGCAGAATGGTTAACTCCCGGACGCATGAACTAATCTGGCAAGTAGTGGTGCCACGAAGAGACGCAGCCATGGTGATGGAGGCATACCACGACGGGGCTGGACACTTCGGATGGAAGAAGCTGG
Organism: Phyllobates terribilis; assembly: GCF_046119375.1. Lineage (NCBI taxonomy): Eukaryota > Metazoa > Chordata > Amphibia > Anura > Dendrobatidae > Phyllobates > Phyllobates terribilis. The sequence goes on from NW_027362772.1 coordinate 305,396,327, forward strand.
AGTTCCTGCTGCGTGGGCGGTTCCACTGGGTAGGCATGAGGGGAACCATCGAGAGGTGGTGCAGAGACTGTGGCCCGTGCAACCTAAGAAGGAAGGACCGTGCCAGCCAGAAGACTCCCCTGCAGTCCATCGTCACCCGGCAGCCGTTGGAACTGGTAGCCTTGGATCATGTAAAACTGACCCCAAGCAGAAGTGGCTATGTTTACGCGTTAACCATTGTGGATCATTACTCCCGGTTCTTGGTTGTCGTCCCCGTTAAGGACTTAACGGCTCAAACAGCAGCTAGAGCCTTCCAGCAGCACTTCTGCCGTCCACACGGGTACCCGGACCAAGTGCTGACGGACCAGGGACCTGCCTTTGAAGCGGAGGTCTTCCAGGAATTCTGCAATCTGTATGGCTGCCGGAAGATAAGGACGACACCCTATCATCCGCAAACTAATGGACTTTGTGAGAAAATGAACCAGGTGGTAATGGATCTCCTGAAAACGTTGCCCCTGGAAGAACGCAATCTGTGGCCTGAGAAGCTGCCCGATCTGGTGGACCTATACAACCACATCCCGGTAGGTTCCACCAACTGTACCCCGGCTTACCTAATGAGGGCGAGACCTGGTAAATTACCTGTTGACCTGGAAATGGGAGTCCTGACACCCGAGGACACCTCACCAGAAGCAGACTGGGACACAGAGAGGCAGCAGCAGTACCGGAAAGTACAGGAGAGCGTGGAGCGAAGTCTCTGTCAGGCTAGGGAAAGACAAGAGAAAACTTACAACCAGTATGCTCCCGCTGTTCCCCTGGTACCCGGAGAGCAGGTCTTGAAGAGGAAACGACGGCTCCACAAGTTAGACGACCAGTGGGAGAAGGACCCGTACACCGTACTGCCCTCAAGCCACGAGAACCCGAAAGTCTGTACCATCAGTAAAGACGGAGGGGAGACCATAGCCATTGTATCCCGGGATCACCTGAAGAAGTGTCCTGAACAGCTACGGAACCCTGAAGAGGAACAAGAAGACCATCGACCCATAGAGGAAAGGGAAGATATGGTTAGTACTGTGCTCGGAGACTTCCCTCGGTCCTGGACTCAAGTCAATGGTGCAGTTGTGGTACCCGTCCTCACGTTCCTCCAACCAGCATCCCAAGTGCCTACGGAGCAACAGGTAGAGCTGGAAGAGCAGCCGGTCCAGGAGGCAGAAGACTCCACACAAGCAGAACAGGAGGATCAACCCTCTGCTTATAGTGAGCCTGCCGTACCCCTAGTGAGCCAAAGAGCCGGTAGACAGCTGCCCAGTTTACCCTTGACAGCTCCTACACCCTGTAGTTCAGGGCTAGACAGTCAGCTCCGTAGGTCCACTAGGGCCACTAGAGGCCAGTTACCCGCACGTTGGAGGATTTGAAGTGTATAAATTGTTTTATTTGTGGTTACCTGTTTTTCTTGTTACTTGTAAATAATTATGTGTTTCTAGTTATTTTTAGGAGTCCTTGGTGGATTTACCGGGAATCCTTGTACAATTGGTCAGAGCGTAACCTAGGAATGGACTAAAGACTGTTAAGGACTCGGGGCAGGACAGACCCCTACCTGGTTACGTCTCCCTGTTTTGGTGAAATGGACACCTTGCTTTTCTTCAAAAACTGCACCCGGTTGCGGACACGCCGTGACCATCTTTATATGTTTTTCTTATTGTACTATTATTGTTTATACCTTGTTATGTTTTTCTAAAAATATGTTTAGTCCCGGAGTACTAAATTTCACTAGGGGGGAATGTGACACCCCAGGGGTCTGGTTGCCACAGTGATAGAGATATTACGTCTGAGAGCAGGTGGGAGGTCTCTTGGTCAGGAATCCTATGCATGCCACACCTCCTGCACAGTCCTGGGAGGGGAAGAACTTCCCCTATATAAAACTGGGGCTGAGGCAGGGTGAGTGAGTAGAGAAGAAGTAGAGACAGAGAAAAGAAGCAAATATAGGAACAGAACATCAGGAGCTCTGTGGGAGCAGTGTTACAAGGAGTCAGGGGCTGGCAGCTGCAGAGCTCGCCCTGACTGAGAAGATTTCTTACCGGACCCGGAGTCCGAGGCTGTGGGGACTAACTCCTACCCAGCAGCAGAATCCGTCAGGCAGGGGATTCCAGGTCCTCTGGCCAAGAAACCCTAAGGCCCCGAGTCACCGGCCATACGGGTGAACACCACACGGTACACTGAGGGACGTGGGCTACTTATACCCACCTCTAGCAAGGTAGCCAGAAGAGTACAGTTAGTTTGGGAGGCCTACAACTCCGCCTGGCCAGGGGAGATCCCATCTGCTCAAGGACTGACCAGGCCCCAATCGCTAGCCAGTACTCCGGGAGGGTCTATCTTTGTCACCAGTAAAGACCCTGAACTACACCGTACCGTCTCCGAGTGGTTCCTGCTACCCCCATCATCCACGTCGGCTGCCCTGAGGCCATACCCCTCCCGTTGGGGGTTATACTATCACGCTGCACAATCCTTCCACCGGCCTCAGCGGTCTGCCCTGCAGCAGCAGCTCCTTAGCTGTACTCAACGGGTGGCGTAGTCGTCCAACATCTACCGCTGATACATCGCCGCTCAGTTTGACTCCCTGGGCACGGACCGGGTCACCGCCACGAGACTACAACCCTCAACAGATCCGGCTCCGGGTAAGCTCCCGCGTGCGCAATGCAGCGCGACACAGGCACAGGGGCGCGTCACATACTGCAGATGAAGTCACACACGAGCATGTACATACTGCAGATGAAGAGTCACACACAAGCATGTACATACTGCAGATGAAGTCACACATGAGCATGTACATACTGCAGATGAAGTCACACACGAGCATGTACATACTGCAGATGAAGAGTCACACACGAGCATGTACATACTGCAGATGAAGAGTCACACACGAGCATGCACATACTGCAGATGAAGAGTCACAAACGAGCATGTACATACTGCAGATGAAGTCACACATGAGCATGTACATACTGCAGATGAAGAGTCACACACGAGCATGCACATACTGCAGATGAAGAGTCACACACGAGCATGTACATACTGCAGATGATGAGTCACACACAAGCATGCACATACTGCAGATGAAGAGTCACACACGAGCATGTACATACTGCAGATGAGGAGTCACACACGAGCATACACATACAGCAGATGAATAGTCACACACGAGCATGTACATACTGCAGATGAAGAGTCACACACGAGCATGTACATACTGCAGATGAAGAGTCACACACGAGCATGTACATACTGCAGATGAAGAGTCACACACGAGCATGTACATACTGCAGATGAAGTCACACACGAGCATATACATACTGCAGATGAAGTCACACACGAGCATGTACATACTGCAAATGAATTCACACACGAGCATGTACATACGGCAGATGAAGAGTCACACACGAGCATGTACATACTGCAGATGAAGAGTCACACACGAGCATCTACATACTGCAGATAAAGAGTCACCCACGAGTATGTACATACTGCAGATGAAGAGTCACACACGAGCATGTACATACTGCAGATGAAGAGTCATACACAAGCGTGTACATACTGCAGATGAAGAGTCACACACGACCATGTACATACTGCAGATGAATTCACACACGAACATGTACATACTGCAGATGAAGAGTCACACATGAGCATGTACATACCGCAGATGAAGAGTCACACACGAGCATGTACATACTGCAGATGAAGAGTTACACACGAGCATGTACATACTTCAGATGAAGAGTCATACACAAGCGTGTACATACTGCAGATGAAGTCACACACAAGCATGTACATACTACAGATGAATTCACACATGAGCATGCACATACTGCAGATGAAGAGTCACACACGAGCATGTACATACTGCAGATGAAGTCACACACGAGCATGCACAAACTGCAGATGAAGAGTCACACACGAGCATGTACATACTGCAGATGATGAGTCACAAACGAACATGTACATACTGCAGATGATGAGTCACACACGAGCATGCACATACTGCAGATGAAGAGTCACACACGAGCATGTACATACTGCAGATGAGGAGTCACACACAAGCATGTACATACTGCAGATGAAGAGTCACACACGAGCATGTACATACTGCAGATGAAGAGTCACACAGGAGCATGTACATACTGCAGATGAAGTCACACCCGAGCATGTACATACTGCAGATGAAGTCACACACGAGCATGTACATACTGCAGATGAATTCACACACGAGCATATACATACTGCAGATGAAGAGTCACACACGAGCATGTACATACTGCAGATGAAGTCACACATGAGCATGTACATACTGTAGATGAAGAGTCATACACAAGCGTGTACATACTTCAGATGAAGAGTCGCATTCAAGCATGTACATACTGCAGGTGAAGAGACACGAGCATGCACATACTGCAGATGAGAAGTCATACACAAGCATTTACATACTGCAGATGAAGAGTTGAACACAAACATGTAGATACTGCAGATGAAGACTTGAACATGAGCATGCACATACTGCAGATGAAGAGATGAACACGAAGATGCACATACTGTAGATGATGAGTCACACACGAGCATGTACATACTGCAGATGAGGAGTCACACATGAGCATGCACATACTGCAGATGAAGAGTCACACACGAGCATGTACATACTGCAGATGAAGAGTCACACACGAGCATACACATACTGCAGATGAAGGGTCACACACGAGCAAGTACATACTGCAGATGAAGAGTCACACACGAGCAAGTACATACTGCCGATGAAGAGTCACACACGAGCATGTACATACTGCAGATAGAGTCACACACGAGCATGCACACACTGCAGATGAAGAGTCACACACGAGCATGTACATACTGCAGATGAATAGTCACAGTTAAGCATGTACATACTGCAGATGAAGAGTCACACACGAGCATGCACATACTGCAGATGAAGAGTCACACACGAGCAAGTACATACTGCAGATGAAGAGTCACACACGAGCATGTACATACTGCAGATGAAGAGTCACACACGAACATGTACATACTGCAGATGAAGTCACACATGAGCATGTACATACTGCAGATGAAGAGTCACACACGAACATGTACATACTGCAGATGAAGTCACACACGAGCATGTACATACTGCAGATGATGAGTCACACACGAGCATGCACATACTGCAGATGAAGAGTCACACACGAGCATGTACATACTGCAGATGAAGAGTCACACACAGGCATGTACATACTGCAGATGAAGACTCACACAGGAGCATGTACATACTGCAGATGATGAGTCACACACGAGCATGCACATACTGCAGATGAAGACTCACACAGGAGCATGTACATACTGCAGATGAAGAGTCACACACGAGCATGTACATACTGCAGATGAAGTCACACACGAGCATGTACATACTGCAGATGAATTCACACACGAGCATGTACATACTGCAGATGATGAGTCACACACGAGCATGCACATACTGCAGATGAAGAGACACACACGAGCATGTACATACTGCAGATGAAGAGTCACACACAGGCATGTACATACTGCAGCTGAAGACTCACACAGCAGCATGTACATACTGCAGATGAAGAGTCACACACGAGCATGTACGTACTGCAGATGAAGTCACACACGAGCATGTACATACTGCAGATGAAGTCACACACTAGCATGTACATACTGCAGATGAATTCACACACGAGCATGTACATACTGCAGATGAAGAGTCACACATGAGCATGTACATACTGCAGATGAAGTCACACACGAGCATGTACATACTGCAGATGAAGAGTCACACACGAGCATACACATACTTCAGATGAAGAGTCACATTCAAGCATGTACATACTGCAGATGAAGAGACACACACGAGCATGCACATACTGCAGATGAAGAGTCACACACGAGCATGTACATACTGCAGATGAAAAGTCACACACGAGCATGTACATACTGCAGATGGGAAGTCATACACAAGCATGTACATACTGTAGATGAAGAGTTGAACACAAACATGTACATACTGCAGATGAAGACTTGAACATGAGCATGCACATACTGCAGATGAAGAGTTGAACACGAAGATGCACATACTATAGATGAAGAGTCACACACAAGCATGCACATACTGCAGATGAAGAGTCACACATGAGCATGTACATACTGCAGATGAAGTCACACACGAGCATGTAAATACTGCAGAAGAAGAGTCACCCATGAGCATGTACATACTGCAGATGAAGAGTCACACACGAGCATGTACATACTGCAGATGAAGTCACACACGAGCATGTACATGCTGCAGATGAAGTCACACATGAGCATGTACAGTACAGACCAAAAGTTTGGACACACCTTCTCATTTAAAGATTTTTCTGTATTTTCATGACTGAAAATTGTACATTCACAATGAAGGCATCAAAACTATGAATTAACACATGTGGAATTATATACCTAACAAAAAAGTGTGAAACAACTGAAAATATGTCTTATATTCTAGGTTCTTCAAAGTAGCCACCTTTTGCTTTGATGACTGCTTTGCACACTCTTGGCATTCTCTTGATGAGCTTCAAGAGGTAGTCACCGGAAATGGTCTTCCAACAATCTTGAAGGAGTTCCCAGAGATGCTTAGCACTTGTTGGCCCTTTTGCCTTCACTCTGCGGTCCAGCTCACCCCAAACCATCTCGATTGGGTTCAGGTCTGGTGACTGTGGAGGCCAGGTCATCTGACGTAGCACCCCATCACTCTCCTTCTTGGTCAAATAGCCCTTAAACAGCCTGGAGGTGTGTTTGGGGTCATTGTCCTGTTGAAAAATAAATGATGGTCCAACTAAACGCAAACCGGATGGAATAGCATGCCGCTGCAAGATGCTTTGGTAGCCATGCTGGTTCAGTATGCCTTCAATTTTGAATAAATCCCCAACAGTGTCACCAGCAAAGCACCCGCACACCATCACACCTCCTCCTCGATGCTTCACGGTGGGAACCAGGCATGTAGAGTCCATCAGTTCACCTTTTCTGCGTCGCACAAAGACACGGTGGTTGGAACCACAGATCTCAAATTTGGACTCATCAGACCAAAGCACAGATTTCCACTGGTCTAATGTCCATTCCTTGTGTTCTTTAGCCCAAATAAGTCTCTTCTGCTTGTTGCCTGTCCTTAGCAGTGGTTTCCTAGCAGCTATTTTACCATGAAGGCCTGCTGCATAAAGTCTCCTCTTAACAGTTGTTGAAGAGATGTGTCTGCTGCTAGAACTCTGTGTGGCATTGACCTGGTCTCTAATCTGAGCTGCTGTTAACCTACGATTTCTGAGGCTGGTGACTCGGATAAACTTATCCTCAGAAGCAGAGGTGACTCTTGGTCTTCCTTTCCTGGGGCGGTCCTCATGTGAGCCAGTTTTTTGTAGCGCTTGATGGTTTTTGCAACTGCACTTGGGGACACTTTCAAATGTTTTCCAATTTTTCCCACTGACTGACCTTCATTTCTTAACGTAATGACGGCCACTTGTTTTTCTTTACTTAGCTGCTTTTTTCTTGCCATAATACAAATTCTAACAGTCTATTCAGTAGGACTATCAGCTGTGTATCCACCAGACTTCTGCACAACACAACTGATGGTCCCAACCCCATTTATAAGGCAAGAAATCCCACTTATTAAACCTGACAGGGCACACCTGTGAAGTGAAAACCATTTCCGGTGACTACCTCTTGAAGCTCATCAAGAGAATGCCAAGAGTGTGCAAAGCAGTTATCGAAGCAAAGGGTGGCTACTTTGAAGAACCTAGAATATAAGACATATTTTCAGTTGATTCACACTTTTTTGTTAAGTATATAATTCCACATGTGTTAATTCATAGTTTTGATGCCTTCAGTGTGAATGTACAATTTTCATAGTCAAGAAAATACAGAAAAATCTTTAAATGAGAAGGTGTGTCCAAACTTTTGGTCTGTACTGTACATACTGCAGATGAAGAGTCACACACGATCATGTACATACTGCAGATGAAGTCACACACGATCATGTACATACTGCAGATGAAAAGTCATACACAAGCGTGTACATTCTTCAGATGATGAGTCACATTCAAGCATGTACATACTGCAGATGAAGAGACACATACGAGCATGTACACACTGCAGATGAGAAGTCATACACAAGCATGTACATACTGCAGATGAAGAGTTGAACACAAACATGTACATGCTGCAGATGAAGACTTGAACATGAGCGTGCACATACTGCAGATGAAGAGTTGAACACGAAGATGCACATACTGTAGATGAAGAGTCACACACAAGCATGCACATACTGCAGATGAAGAGTCACACATGAGCATGCACATACTGCAGATGAAGAGTCACACACGAGCATGCACATACTGCATATGAAGAGTCACACACGAGCAAGTACATACTGCAGATGAAGAGTCACACATGAGCATGCACATACTGCAGATGAAGAGTCACACACGAGCAAGTACATACTGCAGATGAAGAGTCACACACGAGCATACACATACTGCAGATGAAGAGTCACACACGAGCAAGTACATACTGCAGATGAAGAGTCACACATGAGCATGCACATACTGCAGATGAAGAGTCACACACGAGCAAGTACATACTGCAGATGAAGAGTCACACACGAGCATACACATACTGCAGATGAAGAGTCACACACGAGCATGTACATACTGCAGATGAAGTCACACACGAGCATGTACATACTGCAGATGAGGAGTCACACACGAGCATGTACATACTGCAGATGAGGAGTCATACACAAGCATGTACATACTGCAGATGAAGAGTCACACACGAGCATTTACATACTGCAGATGAAGAGTCAAACACAATCATGCTGTAGGTGCTGATAAAGAATTGTGTATATGTATGCTCCAATAACACATGCAAATGAAAGTGTGTGGGCATCAAAGGAAGAGCAGTGGAAGGCCGCAGTCACATCAAGCATTATGTGCACACACAGATCCCTGCTGTATATCGTTATCGCTGATTCTCATTTCTGCAGTTGCTGACTGTTACTGCTGTTATTTGTGCTAAAAGTGTCCAGGGACAAATACCCTTCAATTACTGGTTATGTAACGATCACAATTGGACAAGTAATGCAATTAGAAATGGATTTAAACAAAGCGCAGTGCGATGTTCATGCATTTCTCCTAAAATAATCATGCTCGTTATTCCAGTTTCCTATTAATTTCCACTGCATACATAAAAGTACGTTTCTGGAGCGTCGCTCACTGTTTTATTCATCACAATGTGGTTTGCAGAAACCCATGCACCTGTTACACAAAGAGATCATTGCATTAATTCCTGCAGTGGAAATATTTAAAGTGTGAACATAACCTTAAACTACCAAAACACTTAGTGAGGGCAATGTCCACACAGGGTTCTGCATTTGTCGAGCACATGGATAAGAAAACCCAGGAGGAAAAGAATTGTTGTGGCACCAAAGTACAGAAGTCGTGTTTGACGGAGGCGGAGGAAGGTTTTGATTCTCTCGGATTTTAAGTAATTAAGTAGAGAGATCTTCCTCCCGTTTCCAATCTATGACTCAATTCCTTCTACGCTGAGGGTAAAGAAGAAGGAAAGTGGCTTATTTCATAATTGATACAGTTTAAAAAAACAAAGACCTATCAGGTTTTAAGACCCCCATAAAAATAAGACTAAACCAGGCCAAATCCACAGATCATCTAATATGAAAGAGGGCTTCCTGGCAGACGATATCGATGGAAGAAATATCGGGATATGGAGCAGTCTGGAGGATATGGAGCAGTCTGGAGGAGGGACACAAAGCAGAATAAAGGGCGAAAAACTCGAGATCACAGAGGGTGCAACCGCGACCATACAGATGGGGGGGCCCACCGACGCAAGCGGCAATTTTGCCTTGGACGCACATTCAGTTGAAATATATTGCGGTGCAGAGAACAGCCGGCTCCTCGCTCTGCAATACACACAGACGCCAGCTGCCAGTTATAGAGTAGGACACCACACGTCGTAGGCGCAGCGGAAGGTAAGAAGAATCTTTTTAAAATGTGCTGGAGAAGAAAGGAAGAGTCAATATACCAGGAAAGGGCCCAGGATGAAGGGCAATATACCAGGAAGGGGACCAGGATGGGGGACAATATACCAGGATGGGGCCCAGGATGAGGGGCAATATACCAGGAAGGGGTCCAGGATGGGGGGCAATATACCAGGAAGGGGTCCAGGATGGGGGGCAATATACCAGGAAGGGGCCCAGGATGAGGGGCAATATACCAGGAAGGGGCCCATGATGGGGGTCAATATACCAGGAAAGGGACTAGGATGGGGTCAATATACCAGGAAGGGGCCCAGGATTGGGGTCAATATACCAGGAAAGGGCCCAGGATGAGGGGCAATATACCAGGAAGTGGCCCAGAATGAGGGGCAATATACCAGGAAGGGGCCCAGGATGAGGGGCAATATACCAGGAAGGGGTCTAGGATGGGGGGCAATATACCAGGAAGGGGCCCATGATGGGGGTCAATATACCTGGAAAGGGCCCATGATGGGGGTCAATATACCAGGAAGGGGCCCGGGATTGGGGTCAATACACCATGAAGGGGCCCAGAATGAGGGGCAATATACCAGGAAGGGGCCCAGGATGAGGGGCAATATACCAGGAAGGGGTCCAGGATGAGGGGCAATATACCAGGAAAGGGCCCAGGATGGGGGGCAATATACCAGGAAGGGGCCCAGGATGGGGGGCAATATACCAGGAAGGGGCTCATGATGGGGGTCAATATACCAGGAAAGGGATTAGGATGGGGTCAATATACCAGGAAGGGGCCCAGGATTGGGGTCAATAAAGCAGGAAAGGGCCCAGGATGAGGGGCAATATACCAGGAAGTTGACCAGGATGAGGGGCAATATACCAGGAAGGGGCCCAGGATGAGGGGCAATATACCAGGAAGGGGTCCAGGATGGGGGGCAATATACCAGGAAGGGGCCCATGATGGGGGTCAATATACCAGGAAAGGGACTAGAATGGGGTCAATATACCAGGAAGGGGCCCAGGATTGGGGTCAATATACCAGGAAAGGGCCCAGGATGAGGGGCAATATACAAGGAACTGGCCCAGGATGAGGGGCAATATACCAGGAAGGGGTCCAGGATGGAGGGCAATATACCAGGAAGGGGCCCATGATGGGGGTCAATATACCAGGAAAGGGACTAGGATGGGGGTCAATATACCAGGAAGAGGCCCAGGATTCGGGTCAATATACCAGGAAAGGGCCCAGGATGAGGGGCAATATACCAGGAAGGGGCCCAGGATGAGGGGCAATATACCAGGAAGGGGCCCAGGATGAGGGGCAATATACCAGGAAAGGGCCCAGGATGGGGGGCAATATACAAGGAAAGGGCCCATGATGGAGATCAATATACCAGGAAAAGGCCTAGGAGGGGGGGTCAATCTACCAGGAAGGGACCCTGGATTGGGGTCAATATACCAGGAAAGGGCCCAGGATGGGGGGCAATATACCAAAAAGGGGCCCATGATGGGGGTCAATATACCAGGAAAGGACCTAGGATGGGGGTCAATATACCAGGAAGGGGCCCAGGATTGGGGTCAATATACCAGGAAAGGGCCCAGGATGAGGGGCAATATACCAGGAAGGGGCCCAGGATGAGGGACAATATACCAGGAAGGGGCCCAGGATGAGGGGCAATATACCAGGAAGGGGCCCAGGATGGGGGGCAATATACCAGGAAGGGGCCCAGGATGGGAGGCAATATACCATGAAGGGGCCCAAGATTGGGGGGCAATATACCAGGAAAGGGCCTAGGATGGGGGTCAATATACCAGGAAGGGGCCCACGATTGGGGTCAATATACCAGGAAAGAGCCCAGGATGAGGGGCAATATACCAGGAAGGGATCTAGGATGGGGGGCAATATACAAGGAAGGGGCCCACGATGGGGGTCAATATACCAGGAAGGTACCCAGGATTCGGGTCAATATACCAGGAAGGGGCCCAGGATGAGGGGCAATATACCAGGAAGGGGCCCAGGATGAGGGGCAATATACCAGGAAGGGGCCCAGGATGAGGGGCAATATACAAGGAAAGGGCCCAGGATGTGGGGCAATATACCAGGAAGGGGACCAGGATGGGGGACAATATACCAGGTAGGGGCCCATGATGAGGGTCAATATACCAGGAAAGGGACTAGAATGGGGTCAATATACCAGGAAGGGGCCCAGGATTGGGGTCAATATACCAGGAAAGGGCCCAGGATGAAGGGCAATATACAAGGAAATGGCCCAGGATGAGGGGCAATATACCAGGAAGGGGCCCAGGATGAGGGGCAATATAACAGGAAGGGGTCCAGTATGGGGGGCAATATACCAGGAAGGGTCCCTGAATGGATGACAATATACCAGGAAGGGGACCCAGATGGGGGAATTATACCAGGAAGGGACTCAGGATGGGGAAAATTTACAAGGAAGGAGCCCAGGATGGGAGGAATTATACCAGGAAGGGGCCAAGAGGGAATTGTTATAGCATGGTGCCCATGATGGGGGGCATTATTACTGGAAGGGCCCAGGACAAGGGGCATTACTCCTGGAAGGGGCCTAGGATGTGGGACGTAATTCATGGAAGGTGCCCAGGATGGGGAACATTATTACATGGGAGGTAAACATACAGTGGTGGCCAAAAGTATTGGCACCCCTGCAATTCTGTCAGATAATACTCCGTTTCTTCCTGAAAATGATTGCAATCACAAATTCGTTGGTATTATTATCTTCATTTAATTTGTCTTCAATGAAAAAACATAAAAATAATTGTCCTAAAGCCAAATTGGATACAATTCCACACCAAACCTAAAAAAGGGGGTGGGCAAAAGTATTGGCACTGTTTGAAAAATCCTGTGATGCTTCTCTAATTCATGTAATTAACAGCACCTGTAACTTACCTGTGGCACCTAACAGGTGTTGGCAATAACT